>NW_028288835.1:1220000-1932552 GCF_059628265.1 Tinamus guttatus
ACAAGCTCTGAGCTTGTTTGTGCAGCCATGGGAGCACCGTGGATGCTCTCACTGCTGTCAGTCTGAGACACCTGCAGTGTGGGCAACATCAGACAAACTCACCAGTAACTGCCCCATAATTTACCTAAACCATTCCTTGACACGTCTGTCCAAGTAATCCATAGGTGTCTGTGCATTAGTCCCCATCAGGAATGTTGGGAAATGCATTCTGATTTCTAATGTTCAATGCTAGAATGACCAAACTGAAATAACACTCATATGGTAAGCTAAACTTTATCCAAAAGTAGAATTGCATTACTGTATACAGTGGAAAGCTACTTATTGTACCTCTGGGCTTATTCCTCTAAAAGTCGTAGCGTAAAAATCTTTGTCAAGC
Organism: Tinamus guttatus; assembly: GCF_059628265.1. Lineage (NCBI taxonomy): Eukaryota > Metazoa > Chordata > Aves > Tinamiformes > Tinamidae > Tinamus > Tinamus guttatus. The sequence continues at coordinate 1,220,377 of NW_028288835.1, forward strand.
CTGAACTGATGTACATAACTGAAATAATGTAAAGTTATATTTTCATGTTTTTATACTTAACAACATGATGGGAATACATAATGTATGAGTATTTCAATAACAGGTAATATTGATTGGATACTCCACATCTCGGTTAAAAAGCAGTAATCATAGTTTAATATCCATGTTACAGTACATCAGTATATTGCTATATAAAGTATGTCTGTGTGCACTTAAGTGAAAAAGTAGTCAAGAGTGATGAACGATGTCCAAGGGTTTTTTATTCATTTTATATGAAAACTGTTATGGAGCAACCAAAATGTTTATGAAATTAATCTTGTGTAAATTTCAAAATGTCCTTTACTGTAGCTTTTTGTTTACAGTACAGTATCTTATTTTCTGCTTTGTTAAATGAGTAACAGTACAAAGCTGGACATACACTTTCTAAGACATTAACGTTCTCTTTTTTTCATGTATACCTATATGACAGAAAATGCTTCTGATTTTATTTTTAAATCTAACTCATGATGGCTTTTCTGGAGTGTTGTATAAACTTCAATCATACATAAAAAATCTTCTTAAAAAAGGCAAAAGATCCTTAATGTCTGTTTAGTATTATTGAAATCTGTTTTCTTATTCAATGTAAGTGTATTTTCCTAAGGTTTTACATATAGGGAACCTACTTGTCCCTCCAGACATGAATTGTCCTGAGTTTTTCAAGAAGAATATGAATTTTCTACAAAATGATCATGTCAGTCAAGCGTAGATTTATTGTAGTTCACATTATCGCTAAACAAAGTAATGTCACTTTCTTGACAATGATATAATTGTATTTCTGGACTGTAACCTTCACGATCATGGTGGGATGGTGTGCTCGGAAAGTCGAGTACCTGTTCAGTAACCCTAAGGAAAAGCTGTCGGATGCTCCCTGGATCGGGAATTTTTTACTTCTACAGATTTTTAATGTGTTCAAATCAGGGAAAGGATCTAAGAAATGGCAAGTGTCTTCTGTATATATTAATAGTGCTGCTCTTATAAATCTAGATCTATAACAAAGAGTTTGCTTTAATAGCAAACACATTGAGTTTGAAGAGATTCACAGTGTGAGAGGTTCAACTCTTTATTTTAAATGTGTAACATTTTAATAGAGAGGGTGTCTTGGGACCTTTCTGCTCTCGGGCTGATAAATGCAGGCAATGTTTTTACCCTGAGCACAGCGCCTGCATAACTGTATTTACATGGTTTTTGTAAATACATGGTTTACATGGTTTTGTAAATACATTTACATGTATTTACAAATACATGGTTTTAGCTATCTTTTTGGTGCAACTGGATATCTGAATATAGGGTTAGTTGTCTTGTTGTCACCAGCAAAATAGAATCAGGACCAGCTACATCTTAGGTAATCCCTGCTGCTCAGATATCAGGCTACTCATATGCTGTATGCTGTTATACAGTACCAAATATATCCTGGCAGGACATCACAAAAATGTCCTGTGAGAGACCTCTTGGGTCCAGATTGTTTTAGGAGCTCATATTTTATCAAGCACGCGGTATAAATCTTCGCAAATAACTTAACCACGGGCCTAACTTTGAGGATTTTCCCTGGCAGGAGTTTGTAGATAACATGGAGTGGTACATATATGTGCAAGATAGAATGAGGGATTATATGCAACAAAGGCACCTATGTGACAAATTCCATTTAAACTATGCCTGCCGTTGCTTTTCCTGAAATTTGGACAATGGTTCGTGTCTATTTTTACTACCCTTAATAGTATAAACTTGGAGCTTTTTCAGATTACTTCAGTGTAAAAATATCACAACTGTTGAGTTTTTTTCTGCCCTTAGTTCTATCCCTTCCCATCTTTCATCTCTTTTCCCAAAAGCAGACAGATAAACATGCCTGTAGCTAGGATCTTAGGACCTTTGGGAACTTCACGTGGTAACAGATTCATGACAAAAGATTCTCAATTAATTCCTATTTGCATTTAGAAGGTATCAACTCTTCATACCTTGAAATGACTGCAATATTGGTAATAAGTCTTATTTTCAGAGCTTACCTTAATGTGTTGACTATTACATTAATGATTATAATTTCTGAGCCTGTTAGATTCATTTAGTGCTATACCACATAATCTACTGAATCTTGATATTTGGAAAAAGAAGTCATTAAAAGAGGATTTTTGTAAACAGAAACCTAAAAAAATAGAACACTAAGATACAATGGAGGAGTTGTGAGAGCTGCAAATCTAACTCACCCGTGGCTTTGAGGTGCTGGGCCGTGAGGCCCTCCCACGCTCCCCAGTCCCAACGTTAGGGCATGATGTACTCCCTTTTCCTCTTACTGCACACATGCAGTTAGTTCTAATATATACTTTTTAGCTGGATGGGCAGATAAAAATGTAAGTATTGTATATAATGCTGATTATGTATTTTTAATTGATTTGGCAATCATTCAAAATGCTTCTTATGGCCCATTGCATCTGGCCTCTGCTATCATTTATCAGAAACGATAAATATGGAAAAGTTATCCTAGGTGATAAACCTGAACTTGAATTCAAGTGGCATCATCCAGTGCACCCTTCTCATATCCATCTCCTTTGTACATCTCTAATTGCTAATGAAAATGAAATTTAGGCTACCTCAATAGAAGTTTCAATGTGTACCTCAGTATTGAGAAAACACTTCCTTTATCCTAGAAGGAAAGCATTATTCCACCTAATCCCAAAAGGAAAACGCTGGTAAACATTAACAAATAGACCAAGCCCTTAAAATTGCCTTCACTCAGTGTCTGGAATAGGGGAAGTGTTGCAGGGAATTAGGGTGCAAAGGGTCCCATGTGCTATGAGCTGCCCAGGGCCCAACTGCCTCCTTTACCTGCTGCATTTGCAGAGGGAAGGAGGTGGCCGTCGGCCTGCTGGTTTTCCACGTCATTCCTCTGTTCCTCTCAATCCTAAAAGGCAAAGGAATGTCCAGAAAAAAATACCAAGCAGGGTCTATCCCTGCTACCTAAGGATAGAAAATAAACTCATTTTTTTCCCCATTCTCAAATTTACTGTCAATGTAATTTTGAAAATGTCATTCTCTGAATTTTTTCATAAGCAATTCTTAAAATTGGAAAATGAAATCTGTTTGCAGAGTCTCTTACATGTACTTGTTTCTGAAAAGGGGACTTTCGAGAGTCCTTCTGATGTGTGTTCTACAGAAGCACAAAGAACATCTTGTTAAATCGACGTGGAGCTTTTTCATGACGGCTTTTTGTGCAGCATTCAGTTGGTGTTATTACTGTCAGTCCTTCAGCACCGTGTTCTCTGAGTTAAGAAGAAAATGCAAATAAAGAAATTGTTATATATCTTTTTTTCTTACAGAATTATCACTAAATGCTTACAAATAAGGTAGTATTTTTCCATTATTGTTTTCCTTAAGAGTTTCAGTTTAATTCACAGATACATTATTGGTTACCTGCTACTGTAAATTGCTTCATGGAACTATTTTTCCGGTTTTGAAAGATTATATACTTTTTATGCTGTCACAGTGACTAAAAATATAATAATGTAAACTACTTCATGGTTTTTACTTGGATGATTGTTTTTGTATTTATTTTTATTTCATAAAACTGTTGGAAGAATATTTCCATAAGTTTGGATCTAAGTGATGAGTTTGGATCTCAGCCGATATGGGTTCCTTTTAGTTAGAATTTGTTATTCAGTTTCACCTGCTGCGTTCTAGCGAATAAACAGTCACTGCTCCATGAAAATGATGGTGGTGGATTTTCCAGGATGCACCTATGGCCACGCACACATGTGGTTATGCACTAGTTAAACAAGGGCTGACTTGGATAAAGCCAGGATTCTGCATTCAAAAAAGAGTGTAACTACAGCAATAATTCATAGTAGAACCTGTAGTGAGAGGCTCATAAGCAAGTGCCTTATCACCACTAGTTTGAAGAAATATGGTGTCTTATTTTTCCATAAAATAGTAGGTAGTCTCATAGGATTGAGTCACCAATGAATTCCATAATGTCATGGTTTAGACCCCGAGGTGGTCTTTGTTCTTATTTACAGCATTATTTTCTGCAGAGTCTCTGTAGGAAAAAAAATGAGGCTGTTCCACACTTCCCTTGACCTGCACAAAAATGTGGCCAAGTTGCTTCTAGAAAGGAAAGCTGCACCGTGCACCATTGCAGGGTCGATGGCAGTTATGTGTATACATGCATGTGCCTTATTTTTCAAATTAAAGTGTCTAAAAATCAATACGGTTATCTGAGATGCTCAGGTTAAAAAAAAATGAAGTAAACTGTGAGCTGCTTTTTCTGAAGCAAAATCTCTGAAAGAAGTTAATGCCTCCAGAACAAAACTGGGTATCCACAGGGCTTGATGGTGCATTGCATTGTGCAGTAATACTGTTCTGGTGCTGTGGAAGGATTCTGTCCACATTTTATATTATTTTTAGTAGCACAGATCAATGAGTAGGTACAGGCTGCAGGCAGCCACAGTGCAGTCCTGGCAGGCAGTTCCCAGGCAGTTGCTATTGCAGGTTGGAGCTGTGGCATTACCATGCTCTCTTAATGTGCACCTTCAAACCCTAACAATAAAGCACACCACACACTTCTGTTGGTTTGTTTTTCAGAACCAGTGTCTTCAGTGAGAGTAGGATTTTACTCAGCATTTTTTTTCTTCATCCTGATGGCTGTATGTCCCTAAAATATTGTTTTCCACAGCAATATTTTAGCATAAATCTGCTTGTTTTCATTCTATTTTCTTCTGTGTTCTAGAAGACCTAATTGCCTATTAGTACAAATACATTTTTCTGTAATGCTATAGATCCACAATTGGATCTGGGAAACGTTCCTCAGTTCTGCTCAGTCTGTCACATAGGCTGCTTTCTGTAGGAGACCTTTGTAGTTTCATACTTGTAACTTAGGTTTTCTGATCTTTTATGACTGAGGAGAGATTTTAGCACATTGAGGAAAACAAATGAGCAGAGCTCCCCTGGGATCGCTGCAACGCCAGCAACATCTATGGTGAGCAAGGGCAGGATGCTTCTCCTCACAGCAGGAGGCCAAAGGGAAGGTCTGGCCCCTTCTCCCCCTAGCAAAGCTGCTTGAAAAGCCGCTCCTCTGTGTGCTGCAAACTCGGAATATACCTTTGAAAATAGCATTAATATAAAATAATGGTGTCTTTTTTCACAGCAGAGGAAATCCAGCATTTGCCCTCACTGCAGAAAACTAAGCACAGCCATCTTGTCCGGGTGAACAGTTTTAGGGAGATTTTTCTCACAAGGCAAAAAATTCTAAGAATTATGAAATATGGTACATATTTTTCATTAAAGAAAACTGTAACTCCTCAGTAGAGCGTGAAAATGTAAGTATTTTGGGGTGGAAGGTGCTGGCTATTACTGTGTTGTTTTGTGGATAGTCTTTCTGTACGCATGTCACAATATGCTATGGAAATTAAAGGTTATTGACTTGCCAGGTAGTTTTTCTGCAGTATCAGTATAGCACTTATATAATAGCATACATACAAATAATGCTATTTATGAATTTTAAAAGCATATTCTTTGATACTGGACAAAGCCTAAATTAGGAATAATATAAGCAATTGAAGTTACATTAGTGCAAAGCACGCAATATGAGAGCAGTTATCTGAAGTACACTTTATTTTTTTAATTTCTTTTTAATTACTGCTCAAACTGTGTCTTGCTAGAAGCAACTGGAACAGAAGGGTGGAGGGGAAAAAAAGCAAAGCAAGCGGAACCGGGAGTGTGGAGCGGGTTGTAAAGTCACAGTTTGAAATGTGACATTGATTAGTAAATGTAATGGAACTTAAGTCCTCACCTAAGTTAACATGTTGGCAGAATATCAGGAAAATTTATTGAAACGGCTTTACAAAACCAGCTGAACAGAAGTATGGAAGTGTGTCATAATGTAATCATGTCTATGCAGTGTAGATGCTGTATGTAGCCCTTGGCGTTTAACGTGTAGGCTTATTCAGTCTCCATGTACTAGCCTTTTTGGCTACTTTGTGAGATTGCCCTGGGCCAGGCTTCCTGCTTAGTTAAGCCCCGGTCCCGTTCTAGCTGCTTACATCCCATGAACGTCAAGATGGGAGTTTGCGTTTCCTTTCAGTTGCTTTGCTTTGTATTTTAGAATCAGTATTTCAACAACCACCAAGGGTAATTATTTTCCTTTACTACTGGTAATATTCTCCATGGATTTTTGAAAGTTTTTATTTAAAAATGTTTAAAAAATGTTTTACTTTAAAAAAGTAAAAATTGCTTACTGAGGGGTAATGTGGATTATCAGACAAGCCAGTATTTTAAATTTTCCCGTGCAGAAATTAATTTTTTTTATTTTTTAAAATTTGAAAAAATGAAATGAAATGAAAAATGAAAAATGAAAAAAATGAAATGAAATGAATTTTTTTTAAATTTTTCACCCGTGCAGATGGGCATTAGAGTGTCATAGACACCCTGTTCAGATATTTCGTCCTGATTTCACTTCCATGTGGATATGACTGTTCATTTCTTTCGTCAACTTGTATTTGTGCTACGGTCACAGCCACAGAGATTGATGACAAAAATGTAAAAAACGTTATTTCTAAGACAACGATGCACAATGCTCAAGGAACAGATTTCTGTTTGGAAAAAAAAATACCTTCAAAAAAAAAAAGTTGCCTTTGAGCAACTTTCAATGTGCGGATAAACTAAGTGGTGGGGTCTTTTTGTCCTGTAATTGAATTCTCCTTGAATAGATAGTCCTATTCTTTGTACGTGGATATTTTTGCAGGATCAGGCTCTAATTACCTGAATTCTGTGTAAATATGTGAATCTTGCTATGGAATGTGTGATGAAAGAAACTTTGTTTATAAACCAACTAGCACGGGGTTTTTTTCCTCTCAGTAACATCTTCCAGCCTTGCGATCCTGTGGCTGTTTTGTTTTTTGTTTCATTTTTTGATTGGTGCAGCATGAATGTGAATTGATGTTCAGTGTCCTTTGAGGTGACATTCCATCCCCATTGCACGGTGCTATTCCTCCCCCTCCTTCAGAGCCTGGAACTTGCCTTAGGAGCAGGACAGTCTTGTTAGTTACTGTAATGTGATTTTTTTGTCCGTCTTTGTGCCTGAAACATCTTGCAGACTGTTTTTCCTCCTCTTAGGAACAAAAAGAGATGACGCCTGGAACGCCGCGAGTGTATCTGAACTCTGGAGATACCATCACGTGTGTGTGCAGGTGCTTGGTCATGTCCTGTCTCAACTGCGCTCAGACCTTGATGGCTGATGTGGTTTAAATCTTCTTTGTGTCATTATGTTGGAACCTGCTTTGTAACCAGGTACCATTCCCTAGGTAGCCATTAACTAATGATTAATGATGCCATTCAGACACCATATTTAATTTATGTAATACCTGGAGGCATATGCAGTGTTTTACAGAGAATTTAATATTTATAACACTCTAAAGTGAAGTCTTGGGCATCAAAGTTAGAACACTGAGGATAAAAGATTATAAATAAAGAAGGTGTAGGAGAAATAAAATACTGTGAGACTTTGCAGCCTCGTTGTGTTGTTGTGAACATATACTCTATTTGGTTTTGTGTTTAATATTAAGACTTGAAATCTTTAGTTCTGAATTTTCTTAATGAAAAAGTGGAGCATGAATTCAGATACAGAAATACACATTACAATTTCCATCTGATGATTATACTTATTCCAACGGAAATGATTTTTTGCAAAGGGAAAAGAAAGATCTTTCTTGTGAGCATCTTATGCTATTGATTTTCTTGAGAATAGTATTGCTTCTTCTTGAGATATTTCCTTAATTTCCTTATTGAAGTTCATCCTTTAAGTTTCAGAGAGAAATGCAGCTGCAAACATAAGATGCTTATTTTGCAAGTGCCTACAACTTCCTGAATTATTCCCTCTTTTGCCAAATTACCAAGTAAATATTTTTATGTTTTTCCCACTCCCTATTCTTTACTTACGGAGATAGTGTGTTCTGATAGCAGCTGAGTTCTCAAATGAAGTTTGGAACAATAAATCAAACTCTAAAAATGGTACTTAGATATGTGAAAATGAGCTCTTAAATTAAAGTTTATTGGCATGACTGAGCTAGAAGCTTCTAGATCCTCTGCAAGGAGCCCTCTGTGTTGTTTTACATGTCAGTGATGTTGTAAATTGTGATAAGGGAAACATAAACTGAAACCTTTCCATGTTAAGAAGACTTTTCCAGCTCCATTTGTCCGTGTGCTCATGTTAATCGGCCATGTAAAGTGTCTTTTTCTCAGAAACATTCAATTGTAGTCAGGCCTGTAATTTCCATGTTTATTTGGAGACTTTATTAAATAAATCATGCAGCAAAATTCACTAAGCATGGAGTTAACCTCTCTGTTGTTTCTCTAAGTTGATTCAGACTTGAGACTTGGTTTATTTATTATATTCTATAGAAGAATCTGTGATAGAAAATTGCGAACAGCGTACTGCTCTATCTCTTGATGCGAGTTCCTTACCATCTATGTAATACAAATATTGCCTTGGAAAAATGAGTACAACCAAAAAGATATTTTATGATACTCATGATAATTTGTACTGCACTCACCTCAAAATTTCATCTATCCCCATCTCTAAGTGGGTAAAATGGTATATTATTGCAATAAGAATAATACCTTTTTTTTTAATCATCTTGAGTTTAAAATGTTTAGAGCTGCATAAAAGGCCTTAACCAAAGGGCCAACAGAGTGTTCTCAGACTGGGTGAAAATGTGACTCCGTGGCACCATCCATGCTAACGGCTGGGTCATTGCTTGGCACCAAGCAGGAATATTTGTATTTAGAACAGAATAGTAAGGTATTTGAACTTAGGACCTTTCCTTTATCTGTTTATCTGCCTATATCCTTTTCTCTGCAGTTTCCATAGGAAAAAAAAATAGAAAAGATAATCCCCCCATTTTCTTCTGCTGGCAAAAAGAAAAAAAAAAAGAAAAGACATAAAAAAAGCAGATCAGACTGGTGAAAGTGTCTGCATCATTTTTACTATGAATTATCTTCCTATCTTTTTCAAAGTTCAGTTTGCCTGGTATCTAAATGGAACAGTGAAAACCTCTCGTAAGTCGCTTATCAGATTCCCCCTCCACATGGCTTTGTCAATTAAGATTTCCCTGGTGATTTCCAAGTCTCATCAAAAGATTTTTTTAAGGAAGAAAGTTGGACCGACATGAGGATGTCTAAGACATCCTGCTTCGAGGTCAATCCCTGCTGTTTGAGCTCAGCAGTGAATCCAGAACAGCAACGTTCTGAGACAGCTTCAGAGTTTAGTTTCCACAGGCACTGCGAAACGAGGACAGGAGGAGACAGAGAGAGGAAAAAGAGCTTAAATGCAGGGAGAGTGTAATCTAACACAGTTAGGGTGCAAAATGAAAAGAAAATGTCCAGATTAGCATTAAAACAGGTGTTAAGCCCTTGGGTATTTCCAGGATCATTGAATCACCTAGAAGCCGTCATTGTCAAGCATTAATTTGAATAAGTAATGGAATTTCTAAGCACACTCGTGTGTGTTACCCGTGAGGGTCTCTGGTGCAGGCTGTGATACGCGGTGCCATCACGGTGGTGATGGATTCAGCAGCCCCTGGCACGTCCCCAGACTGACCATCGCTCCCACCGCGCGGACGTGCCCAGCCAAGCGGTCCCCATGAATTCCTGGGGACATCTCAGGAATCAGAGTGCCCCAAAGATCCTTCCCGTTAGACAATTTGTGTCTGTTGCAACTTTCTGGGTTGGGGAGAGGTTGCTAGCCTGGATGCAGGCTATTCCCCGCTATGCAGCATGGGAATATTCTTGAGGCATTTAATTTAGCAGCATGGATGTCACCGAGGGGAGCTAATTAGCACAGTTGTGAGGCCAAGTGACTGGAGGAGTCTAGAGCTTGAACTCTGAGGGAACTGGCGGCACAGGGATTTCTTTGGGCAAGGATGTCATGTCCGGAAGAGATTTTTATCGGAAGACTTTGCTCTAATCCACCCTTGCGGAGTGGGAAAGACACATGAAATAAGTGATTATTTAAAATACCATGGCTGTTTTTCTGAAGAATTTTTTAGAAAAAGCGAGAACAGATTAAGAAAAATCAACCTGCAGTAGACTTTCCAACAGCCATTCAAGATCAAAATTTTCTTCAGACATTTGAATATATTACTACCAAATGTGAAAATGTGGGCTCGCTGTACTCTGACAGTTGTAACTCAAAGAGTAAATGTGTATTTTGGTTATGTTTTGGTAAGGAGGAGTGGTGAATAAACTGCAGGTTTCTTCCAAACAATAAAGTGTAAGGTGGGCAGGGATCTGGGCAAAGGATGCCCCATTACCTAAAGGAGTATTGTATTGTATTCTTTAAAGGTCAGCGTTAGATCAGCTGGGTTTTAACAGACAAAAGATGATCGTAATGTAAAGATTGGGAAAGACCTGCTGGAATAAATTTGATGATGCAAAGTTAAGATTAAAATTTGAGTGAGGGAAACGGATGTGCTTGGGGCCGGGAATGATAAATCAGAATAGCATAAAATGAAAGGCATTGACAAAATGAAACGCAGCAGCAGATCAAGGGAAACCCATTCCATTCCCTTCCTGCAGTGGCGGCTGGTGCAGGATGCCCTGTGAGGAGCCTACGAACAGGCCGCACATGCGTTTTGTGCTTCGGGGTTTTCCTGAGACAAAGAACACACCTTTGCATTTCATATAATTTCCAGCAATTTACTTAATCCCTTTGAGCTCATCTAAACTTCTGCAGCCACAATATCCTCTAACAAAAATTGTCATGATTTAACTATGTGTTATGTAAAGAGCCACTTTATTTTCTTCATCTCCGGTCTGTTTCCTCACAGCAATTTCTTTCGCCGTCTCCTCTGCTCATAGTGAGAAGGGTAGTTACCACTTGCTTGTTAATTCCAGTGCTGAGGTGAGGCTCGAGCGAAAGGAAAATGGGGCGAGTTGTTTCCCTGCGAGAAGGCCCCGCTGGGCCTGTCACACAGCAAATGGCAGCTGAGGCGCTGGGGCCGACACGACCAACACGAGCGAGAGGAGCGCTCGCTCACAACGGGGGAAAACGTTCCTTACTTCCGAGAACGGCAGCACCAAAACAGGGCAGAAATACGGGCAAGGCATTAAGAAACAACCTGTGCAGGTTTCTCCATAGTCACCAGGGCCACAGATTGTGAGGATGTGTGAGATCCGCTCGTTGGGTTCGGCCAACGAGGAGGTCCCTTTCTGCGACGCAGAGGCCCTTGGCTCCTGTCGGATTCGCTCTCCTGCATCATCTATATGTGGGCGTTTGTATAAGGCAGCTTGCAAATAAGCAAGGATGCGTGTAGTGTCCTTTCGTCCCCTAGACCAGTGATTACAAGTGATTTAGTTTATTAAAAACAAACAAACCAACAAAAAAACACAACTTTCTTTGCACATGAGAAACCTTGATTCACCACTTCCTTTGGGGGGGGAAACTTGGTTTTACCCAGCGGGTGAAACTGTCATCACTGGTAGGAGTGGGTATTATCAGTGAACCCCCAGAAAATATCACACAGAAAAGAATTCTCTGTTGCAAGGATAAACCAAGCAGTCACTGAGCGAAATAGGCCCCATTTAAGAGAAGCCAGACCTGCTCCTCTTCCCGTGACTGAGGCCAGCACAGAAAACTGGCGCTTTTGGCAATACAGGAGCCGCTGCGTTAGGGGCAGCCGCGTTAGGGGCAGCCATCTTGCCCTCTTGGATTGTTCTGGGCCTTGCTCCGAGGCTTGTCCAGCTGAACCACGTCCATCTGCTTGGAGCAAGCCAGAGCCTCCTCCCCTGCGAGACGTGGGCATCGCTCGAGGGACGTGGGCTTTGCTCCTGGCGCTGTCCTGGCAGACGCAGCCTGTCCATTCTGTCCTGTGTGCGTGGAAGGTGGTGGCCACCATCAACACGAACGTGAGTTCGATCTTCCTCGCTAACTCACTGGAGTGAGGTAAGAGAGGAGCGCAGCAAGTGTTGGCTCTGTGCGCTAGAACAAGGGGTGACGTACAGAGGATTCGTGGTACGTTTCAAGTTCCCTCAGGAAAGAGGGGAATGTAATTCAGGTCTCCCACGCACCACGTTAGTGCTGCAGCTCCTGGAGCAAAGCGCTGGCTTTGCCTGCGTTTCTTAGGAGGCTGCACTCAGCCATTATGCTCTGAGAAGCATAATGAGACACATGCTGAGGAGATGGAAACACCTCCAAGAGCGTGATTACAGGCTTAGATTCGAGTGGGACATCTTGAAGCGCAGTTTAATTAACATTTACATGCTTTGTGTCATGTCCAAAGCCAGATCCTGAGGTTCCCAGGAAAGACATTTAGAAAAACTTAGGCAGCTTCTAAGGAAGGTGGTAACTGAGTGCTGAAAGGCAGTGAGGGTGTAAATTGTAGATGTAGACACCTTTCATAAATATATCCTGAGAGCTTGGCTCAATAGGTTCTTTAAAATTACTGTGAACTGGTTGATAAGGTACAAATGAAGTATGAGCAAATCAGTCTTTTCTTCCTTAGTACTGAGTTATGTGTAAATAAGCTTGAGAGGGAAGCACAGTCTGTTCTTTCTTCTCTCTGAAGAGAATGCACTCCATGTGCTAAATTAAAATCTGCAGAATAGGAAAGGCCAGAGAGAAATTATCTTAAATAGAAAATTCTATGCTAAGACATGTGAGTTGCAGGTCTTTAGATCTTTAGTTTCTGGGGGGTTTTTTAGAGAAAAAGAGGAATGATATGTAAAAACCAGATCTGTTCAACCTTGAGTAATGCTATTTTCCACTAAATAGGGTTGCTCCTGCCAAAAACATTAAATTGGCAAAGAGAAGCTAAGATGTCTCATTATGCTATTGCCAATAGAGACATGAATTTTTAAGCTCTACAAGTTGGACCTAGAGGCTCTTGCTGCCAATCTGCTCTGGTGTTCAGCACTGAAGAATGAGTAGAATCAGTGTCCCTGAAGAAACGGTGCTTCAGGCGTCCCTGGATGTGCACTGAAGAGATTCCAACAGTGCTATTTATGAACACAACCTCTCTCGTGTGAGGATCTCAGTTTTGCTTTATGGTCGAGGCCGTAGGAGATGTTAGGGAAGATAATAGATCTCAGAATGTGTGTTTATCTTTAAGAACTGATAGAAGAAGAATCATAAAGTGGTGCTGCTAAAGGACAAAGGGAAAATGAAATCCTACAGCACTCTACAACAGGAGGCACAAGCTTTTTTAGAGGGATAAGCTGCTTATTTTAGAATTATTAATCATACCTGCCCTAAGGATGTGTTCAGTGAGAAGCATAAAATTATATTGAATAAGCAGGCAAAAAGTATGTCCAATGCATATTTTTCATTTTTTGGCAATTCATAAGCAAGTTGGAACAGCATACAAATAGACCTGTGAATTCTTGAGATTGCTGATGTGTAGCAAATTAATATGAATTGTGGTTTGTTTCCGTAGTGGAATGTGAATCAGGCATGAGCAAGAGATGGAAAAAAAAAATGAAAGAGCATTTACCCAACTAATCAAAATGACATGAGTATTCCTGGATTCAGGGGAAACACACAAAAAGAGAAAAAAAAAAGAAAAAAGGAGGAAATACATTGCTTGGCAAGATAAAAATAAGATGAAAGTAGGATCCATCCTACTGCTCTTCCAAGAGCAGTTCATAAAGCACATTTTTAAAGAAAAGTTAAATTTGGAATGTAATTTGGATTAACTGTCCTCTATATTTGTACTAACAAGGTGTGTGTCTTAGTCCAGGCATTTGAGTCATAAATTGTCAGTATTTGAAGGTTCGTAGATCTCAGGGCCGAAAGGAACTTTTGTTGCCTTACTCTTGACCTGCCTAAGACCTGCCAGAAAAGCTTCTTTGGAGGCTTCATTGTTGAGCCAGCTTGGCACACTGCTCGGAGAAACATGCGGTCTTGACAAAAGGCTCTTATAACAGCAAACTTAGCAGGTTCTTTAGTAGTCTGCTCTTATAATTTTCTTAACTTCATTTGAAAAGCATAATCTAAAAAAAATGCAATCTAATTCTCATTTGAGCTGTGATCCTTCTGTCTCCTGGAGTGCCTGAGTTTGCTAGATTGAAGAGTCTGCTATTGGGAGATAATTTCCTTTTATATAAGCACAAATGGATCGTGATTTAATAACGTCATAATCTTCTTCACAATACTGTAAATACATTGAAGCGACTTAGTCTTTCATTGGAGTCAAGGTCATAGATCATTCTTGCACTTCTAACTCTAATTTACTGTATCCAATTTGTCAGCAGTGTTCATAAAACTGTTAGATTTTGACATGGGTAGTAAATGCCATTTCTCTATTCATGCTTATATTAACAACAACAACCAATTTTCTTGAATCTTCTTTGAGATTTTACGTTCAGGTGATGACACTGGTATTTTTCAGAATTGCAGTAAACTGGAGTAGGGAATGCCAGATGTCTTCCCATGTTTTTGTGTGCAGAGGATGAAGGAAGCAGAGCAACCTGCATCTTTCCACCTCTCTCCAAAGTCATTGGGTTAAGAGTCTGCTAACGTTAGGCCACGATTCCCTTGCAGGAGCCCTCCTCCCTTGCCATCACACTCATGATGGGAGGAACGTTTTGGAACAGGCACTGGGTCTTCAAAAGCCGTTAAGTACTGAGAAGATGATCTTGGAAATAAGAGGTGGGGAATGGTATGGAAGTTTTGGTCTTTCTGACTGGGACTTTCTGACTGTGCTAGGAGATGAGCAATCCCCCTCTTCCCCGTACTGCTGCTTCACAGGAAGGTGACATTTCTGCTGGTCGTGATGTGGCAAAGTCACCTGTAAGAGAAGATAATTTGGGAATGGATCTCCAGGCTTCACACTTTTTTATGCATCTCTAGTCTTTGAGTTCTTCTGCCCTTTCCAATACGTATTTTAACATTCAGTATCTCATATCTGGGGTCCCAGGGACACTGGGGACATCACCGGACTTCTGCTAGGAACAAATAACTCTGATTAGGGAAATGCTGAAACAAAAGCCCTTAAAACAAATTCTTTCATTTGCTTGCAACTGATGCTATCTTGATGAGTATTAAAAATCTTGTACTAAATCTTTCTTGGAATTATTACAAAGAAAACTCTACCTTTCTGAAATATGAATGCTAATTGGAAAAAAAAATCAGCATTTATTTCGAGAAAATAAAACTGATAGCACTTTGTAGACCTGTGCATGTGTAGATTATTAAAAAGTCTATTCAAACAGTGTGTGCTCAAGTCAGCGCGGCGCAGGCTGCCATTCGTTGTCAGTTTTAATATCAGCCAACTAAAATCTACTAACTAGCCAACTGCACCTCTGTTTATTAGTTTCTAATTCATGTACTATGATTAGATTTGAACACAAAACATTGATTTAGTAGTAATCACATTTGTGTGAGTATTAAGATTATGTTTCAGGAAATCTGCCTAAATTCACCGTGAGGCTGTAGATAATGAAATGCTCACTCTATTGCTGAGTAGAAGAGTTTTTAAATATGCTCAGTCTATACTGCAAATAACAGAAAGTCAATTGATCCTTTCTGCTGACTTGTCTAGCTTGGGTCACTCTGCCAAAAGTGCAATATTTTGCCATGGTAGATCATGCACCAGCTTTTGAACATACCAGCTTTTTCACTATGTTTTGTGAGCATCTAGGAGAAAGGACATATGAGACATGTAAGAAATGAGGTAGCACTGAAAAAGTACTAATTTATACCCAGAACTCTCACTAGGGGCAGAGCTAGATGTATGAGAGTCTTTCTGTTAAGCAAATTCATAGTGTCTTCATTTGCATTAGGTGTTACATGCTTGACTGGTGCATGCCCACAGAGAATGACACCCTTCAATATGGGGGGTTACATCTTATTTTCCTCTTTTGCTGTTCTGATATTATTTTTAAAACTTCCCAAATCAAGATGTGCATAAATGTATGTTTTCATGTATAGACACAAGCAGCTGCCTTGTCTATAGTAACTACCTATATATATGCAAGTAACATAGACAAGGCATAAAGAGCAGGTAGTCTTGACTTATTTGTAATCAAAGTGTGTCTTGCTATTAAACTTTATTTGAAGTATCTATTAATGTAAAAGAGGGAAACAGTCGTAAGAAGGCTGATTATTATTCAGAGGCTTAGTTAAGGATTACCATGGCAATCAAATCACTCAGAATTGAAATATCAAAAACCCAGTTAAACCAGGCCTCAAAGCAGGAATACTTATTGTATTGCCAAGCCAGGTGGTCTGGGTGTAATCTGCATGTTTTTTGAAACAAGAATTTGGGCTGGAGCAAGCGGTTTCCAGCCAGGAGTGTTTAAGAAGACACTTGTGTTGGTGCAGAGGGCACAGACATTAGGAGCAGTCCACGTTTCTCATGTTCTGTTTCTCCGCTCGTGCAGGGGAACAGCCACAGGTGAGTAACTGACAGCCAAACCCCAAATGTGGCCGCACTCCGTCACAAGTTAGGACAGCTGGAGGGATGGAGCAAATCCTTCCAAGACAGGACTGAAAGGAGGAATAATAAACCCCTGCCTGGCGTCACAGCTCTCTGACTCCCACAGGAACATGGAAGCTGCCACGTCCACCTCGTGTGTCCCCTGTCTGACGGTGGTACAAGAGGTACAACTCCATATGATATCTCTATATAGTCTGGAATTAGAAAAGATATTTTTTTTGTTGAAAAAAATAGTAGATTTGCTAAGCCTATTTCCAGAAATATGGAACAGTGCATAAGTAGAAAATTACGTATTCAGTCTTAGCTCTTTCTGAACAACAAAAACAAAAACATTCTAAAACTGAATTTGAAAACCCCAAAGAGCCCGGTTCCATGCATTGTTTAATGTGTCAGATTATGCTGTTGCTGTCCTCTTTTTGCCTTGATAGTCATGCTATGCATGATTTCTTTCACATTTGATTTCTTTCACATGAGACATAATTAATTCCTCTGTGGAAAAAGTCTTGACTAGAAATAGCAGCACTCTTGGTGTTTTATAATGCAGTGCTTCAAGGGTTGCTAGACGGTCTTCTCATCATCCCCCCCAAAGTGCTGATGCTGGAGTTGCTGCTTGGGAGCGATGCTCCGTGCAGACCTGCACGATCCTCCCGTGTTTCCCGACAGCCAGGACGGTGTTTGGCAAGATACAAGGTTCAGAAGATCACACATTACAAACGCACCCAGCTGCCACCCGTACCAGACTGCAGTATTTAGCACCTTCTTACTATTTTTAATACTTGAATGTCCCTGGGCTGATGTAGCCAGGACTAGGGACAAGCTAATTCCCAGCTTTCTTCAGCCTGCTCTGCTGACCCAAAGAGCCCTGCTCGGCGGCCCCGAGGGATTCTCTGGAAAGCCCGGGGAGGTCCCGACCACGACACTTCTCTGCTTCTCCCAAAGGGGTTTTCTGCTGAGTTCAGCTGCTAATGAGCAATCACGAAGCTCCATGGCCCTCTCTGAAATCCCCCTTAGGCTTTTGCTCCTCTTGTTCAAGCGAAAGGCACTTAGGCCGGTTCTCTTTCCATCCCCTGTCCTTTGCCAGCACCAGTGCGGCTGCTCGCGGGAAGAGAGGCAGAAGGCAACACAAAGCAGCCACAGGGCATTTACAAGAGGGAAGAGCTTCGGTTCATTTACCCAGCTGGTTTTACTGGAGTTGCTCTTGTTTATGAGACAGATCTATCTGTTTCTGGCAGAAGATGAAGGGACAGGGACCACAGACGTCTCACTCAGCACAGGGACCCGCTGCTGTCCTTAGAGCCACCTACCAGTGCTCAGCATAGTGGCTCACCATCACCACCACCTCCTTCTGCTCTCCTTAATTTACTTTCCCTGAACAGGCTGTTACGAGAATGTGGGAGAAAGAGGGTGAATAAATTCGTTATAAGCAAGATTGTATCATCGACTGATGCCAGCTGAAAAGAACGCTTATAAAATACAGTTTCCTCCCATAACCTGCTTCCAGACAAATCTCCAAGCACACTGAGGAGCATTGTAATTATGCTATTCCAGCAGTGTCATTGCAACGTGAGCGTGGATACAGAAAATAAAGGGGGAAAGGGAAGCAAGAGAGATGTTTATCTCCATAGCAGTGCTCACGCAGCCCCCAGGGCGGACGCAGCTTTATCAGCCCGAAGGTGCCGTCTGTGGGCACCGTTTGCTCCCCGCTGTCATTAAGGTGGCTCAGCTCGTGCTCCTTAACGAGGAGGAGAGTGTCCCCGGTTTGTGATTTTGGCAAAGCGCGAAGGAAGGTGCAGAAGAGCTGCCCTACATGGGTTTTCCCTTGGTGACAGCAATCAGGAGCCCACAGCGACGTTCAAAGCCTCCACGTTTTCAAAAACCGTGACCCCAAATGTATCTCCGAGCCATTATGAGCAGAAATTCAACCCCTTTTACTCCACTAACTGCTCTTCAAATGCAGATAACTCCCAGCAGCACTTGTTTTGAGGCATAAATGCCCCCTGGCTCTCAACAGGATAGAAATAAAGGTAGTAAATGCGCTCACTTGGGAAGGCTCTGGTTTGTGACCTGGAAGAAACATCGAAGTACCTGACTTTTGCCTTTCTCTGTTGACACTTTTCAAGACTCATTTTCCTTCTATGCCGTTAACTTGTTAGCTTGAAGCATAAGATATCATCACGATACAAAATGCACGCAGGAAAGCATCCATTAATATGGTGTTAAAACAACACTGGGAATAGTAACATTACAGATATAGCGTGACACAAGCTTTTCTTTTTTTTTTTGGCTAATGGTGTAAAAGCCAGAGGAAAATGTCATCCCATCTGGCTCTTATCACAGTTTATATATCCCAACATGCAACAAATCCAGTTTGTGTGGGGAGTGTTGTGCACGACACACGTTAGAGGCTAAGCGCATTAAACGCCGGCGGGGGCGAAATGCCCCATTATTATATTTTGGTCTAACATAACCATATAAAAGCGTGGTCAGGAAGCAATCTCTGGTGGTATCTGCTCCAAACTCCAGCCCATCCCTGCTCACAGCATTTTGCTCTTTCCAAAGATTGGATTTTTTTTAGAGTTTCTGATGTAAATGGCATCCTTCCTTCCTTACGGAAGAAGATGTTTTTCCCCCAAAAGAGCACATTATTACAGAAATTTCTGCCAGGTGGAGTTTATACAGTCTGTTACCAGGGCATTTAATCTATAGCGCAGCAAAGATAAAACCAATAAAAAAAGGCAACAGTATATATTATTTAGAGAATTACATATGCTCTAGAGCTATAAATTTTCTATTTGTCAACAGTTCCTATAAAACGAGGAGATTTTTGTGTCTGCTTTAAAACCAAAGTCAGAAAATATTGCCTTGCAAAATCCCCCGATGGAAAGGAGCAAATTGCATCCCTCCAGGATTCCCTGGAGAAGACAATGCAGAAACAGGTCCAGATTACAGATTTTTAGAGAGCGATTTAAAATTACCAAGCCAGCAATAGCAGGTGAGGCATATGGTATTAAATCCCAGTGCTTGAACGAGATGGGTATATTTTTGGGGGGAACATTACCATTTCCCAGGACAGTTTTTTGGCGGGGAGGGAGGATGTCCTGTCTCTTGCTGTCCAAACGTGGCAGGGAAGCAGAAGCAGGAGAAACAGGAGCCCGTGAACTGCAGCCCCTCGAGCAGGGAGCACAAGACGGGAATCTAAAAGCAGCTTTTCAGTAGGGAATCGGGCAGCATAAACGTGCATAAAAGCAGTTCTTCATTGAGAGGCATTATGTGATATGAATTAGATGAAAGCATTGAGTTCCTCCTCTTTTTTTTTAACCAGGAAGTCCAGAATTAAACTATTGTAATTATCGTTATCTGATAAAATGCTGTATGTGAACAGCTCATGCCTGAAGATAAGGAATGATAGCAGGGCAAGGAAAATATAGCGAAAACAATTGAAGATTCGCTTGAAGATTCTTTTATTATAACTTGGAGTGCTGCCTGTTTGAGTCTTCTAAGGAAAGTCCTCCGTACAGGGAGCCTGCAGTGTCCACACAGCACTTAAAACAAAAATTACATTTTTCAAATCAATCAGGAAGTGATTATGGATGTAACAAGTGACTTATTGGATTTTTCAGATCATTTTATAAGAGAAGGTGAGGGTTTGGCAATCTTTCTTTTGGTCAACACCTACTGTCATGCTAGGAAGACATACACTAGTTCTTTCAAAGGTTTTCAAAGCCTGCATATAAACGCCTTTCCATCAATTTTATTCCTTTTCCTCAAAACTGCCCGGGTACATTCAATAATTTTGGCTTCTGAATCAGGCTGTTTCTCTGTGACTAATGTGGAGGGGAGCAGTTGCTGCCATTGAAGATCTCACCTGCAGTTTGCACTGCCAGGGCATGTTCTGTGTGATCCGAATTTAGATAGGTTTCTTGGGCTTTATATTTTTCACTATAAAAAAATAAAAGAAGAAGGTAAGCAATAATTTCTGTGCCTAGTTGATTTCTCTGTAGCACAGAGTGCAATTTTTTAAATGGTTTAATCATTTCAATTTATTGTTAACTGAACATGGCAGATAATTTCACATTGGCCTCGTTGATGGACTTGATCTGGATCCTCCACCTAGAATGCCCGAGGTTGGCAGGGACCTCTCGAGGTCATCTAGTCCAACCCCCTGCACACGCAGGGTCACCTAGAGCACGTGGCACAGGACTGCGTCCAAGCGGGTTTGAAGATCTCCAGAGAAGGAGACTCCACAACCTCTCTGGGCAGCCTGTTCCAGGGCTCTGGCACCCTCACTGCTAAGAAATTTTTCCTCAAGTTCCTGTGGAACTTTTGGTGCTTCAGTTTGTGGCTGTTTCCTCTAGTTCTGTCAGTGGCCACCAGTGAAAAGAGGCCGGCCCCATCCTCCTCACTGCCTCCCTTGAGGTACTTCTAGACACTGCTCAGGTCCCCTCTCAGCCTTCTCTTCTCCAGCTGAACAGGCCCAGCTCCCTCAGCCTCTCCTCACAGGGCAGATGTTCCAGGCCCCTGATCATCCTCGTAGCCCTGTGCTGGACTCTCTCCAGCAGCTCCACATCCCTCTTGTACTGTGGAGCCCAGAACTGGACACAATACTCCAGATGCGGCCTCACCAGGGCTGAGCAGAGGGGCAGGATCACCTCCCTCGACCTGCTAGAGATGCTCTTCTTAACGCACCCCAGGATCCCATTGGCCTTCTTGGCCACGAGGGCACACTGCTGCCTCATGGTCATCTTATCCACCATGACACCCAGGTCCCTCTCTGCAGAGCTGCTCTCCAGCAGGTCTGTCCCCAGCCTGTCCTGGTGTCTGGGGTTATTCCTCCCCAGGTGCAGGACCTTGCACTTGGCCTTGTTGAACTGCATGAGGTTTCTCTCCGCCCAGTTGTCCAGTCTGTCCAGGTCCCTCTGGATGGCAGCGCAGCCCTCTGGGGTATCGGCTACTCCTCCCAGTTTGGTATCATCAGCAAACTTGCTGAGGGAGCACTCTGTGCCTTCATCCAGGTCATTGATGAATAAATTGATCAGGACTAGGCCGAGGACTGACCCTTGGGGGACACCACTAGCTACAGGCCTCCAACTAGACTCTGCACCGCTGATCACCACTCTCTGAACTTCCTTCCTCGAGGTTCCTTAGGTGCTCTCTGACCCAATCTTCCTCTACCCAGGGGGAGTCTTCCTCTCTCCAGGCTTCTTCTCTTGTCCCTAGAGCCTGGGACTCTAAAGCGCTGCCCTCGGTAAACACCGAAGCCAAGAAGGCATTCAGCAACTCTGCTTTTTCTGTGTTATTCGTAACCAGGGTGCCCATCCTGTTCACCAGCGGACCCACATTTTTCCTGATCTTCCTTTTGCTGTTCATATATTTGAAGTTTTTCTTGTTATTTTTAACGTCTCTTACCAGATTGTGTTCCAACCGCGCCTTAGCTTTCCTTGTCACACCTCTGCATTCCCTGACTACATTCCTGTATTTCTCCCAGGGGACCTGTCCTTTTTTCCCCATTCTGTATACCGCTGCCTTCTGCTTGAGCACTGCCACAAGCTCCCGGCTCATCCACGCAGGTCTCCTGCCCCCTCTGCCTGCCTTCCTACACACAGGGATGCACTGCTGCTGGGCGTGGAGGAAGTGCCGCTTGAAAACTAACCAGCTCTCTTGGGCCCCCCTGCCTTCTAGAGCTCTAGCCCATGGGATTCTACCGAGGAGGTCTCTGAAGAGGCTGGAGTTGGCCCTCTTGAAGTCTATGGTTGCAAGGCTACTTACAGCCCTGCCTCCTCCTCGTTGAATCCTGAACTCCACCAACTCATGGTCACTGCAGCCGAGCCTACCCCCCACCTTCACATCTCCTACAAGTCCCTCCCTATTTGATAGCACGAGGTCCAGTAGCCACCTCTCCTCATCGGCTCCTCCACAACCTGCGTCAAAAAGTTATCGTCGACGCTCTGCAGGAACCTCCAGGACTGTTTGTGCCTGGCCGTGTTGTCCTTGCAGTTGATGTCGGGGTAGTTGAAGTCCCCCATGAGAACCAGGGCCTGTGACCGTGAGGCAACATCCAGCTGAGTATTTATAGGCCTCATCAACCTCCTCATCCTGATCAGGTGGCCTGTAGCAGACACCCACCACAGTGTCTCCCACATTAGCCTGCCCTCTAACCCTTACCCACAAGCTCTCAACTCGCTCATCCTCCACTCCCAGGTTGAGCTCCATGCATTCCAGTTGCTCTCTCACATAAAGAGCAGCTCCACCACCTCGCCTTCCCAGCCTGTCCTTCCTAAAGAGCACATAGCCTTCCATGGCAGCGCTCCAGTTGTGTGAGCTGTCCCACCATGTCTCTGTGATTCCAATGAGATCATGATGCTGGGACCGCACACAGATCTCCAGTTCGTCCTGTTTATTCCCCATGCTTCGCGTGTTGGTGTACAGGCATTCCAGGGAAGTAACCGAGCCTGCAGGTTTCCCAGGAGGGGTGAAAGAGGACCCTCTGTGATCATTTCCTATCCTCACCTCCCCACTACCATACTCCCGCTGGAAGCCCTGACACTGGCTGTGTGGTACTGTTGGCCATGTCTGTGTGATATATCCCTTCCCCCTTCTCTAAGAAGGGGACTCCTCTAAGAGGGGGACCCCAATCCCTTCACAACCTGCGTTTCTACTCCTTGGTTTGCCAAAGAACAGACAGGGCACACGGTGAAGAGACAGGAACGTTTCTTTAGCGAGGCCGGTGCGCAGAGCAGCCTGGCGTCAGGACGCGGCCGAGCGCCAGCAGCACAGACTGGCACCGCGCAGAGGGCAGCGCCGCCTCTGCCACGCTCTCCTCAGGCGGTCGCACAGGCCTTCCTGGGTGTCCGTGGGTGCAGCCCCCTTCCCTGCAGCTCTCAGGATGAGCACGGTTTGGGTGGCCAGGGCAGAGATGGATGGGCTGCTGTCCTCCTGCAGGCCTTTCAGGGCTGAGGGGGAAGCACGAGCTCAGAGGAAGCCCCCATATCCCCCAGGCCCCAGGCCTCTCCTCCTAACACCACCCGTCCCAGCCAGCTCTGGCCACAGCCAGGATGGAGCCAGGGGCTCTGCTGGATTAGCCGGCAGCTGCTGCCCAGGAATGTGCCCAAGGTGCCTGGAATGTCTCTCTGCTCTCCCCACAGCACCCTGCTCCGCTCCTCTCGGGCAGCAGAGCCCTCCTCACCTACGTGGGGATGGGAGCTCCTTGGCCAGGGTCTCTCTTGGTCCCCCCAGCCCCGTGTGACCCCCACTTGCCCTCACTCACTCTCACAGATGGCCTCCACCGTCTCCTTGCTCTGCTCCCCGCCGCGCTGCCCAGCATGCCCTAGGCCCACACACAGCGCCCCATAAATGCTGCTCCTCAAAGCTGTTCCCCCAGTGCTGCCCGCCTGGCCAGGCACCCCTGTCCCCTGCGGCCGGGCTCACCCCAGTCCCCTTTCCCCAGTGTCACCCGCAGGGCACCCCCGTCCCTTGGGCCGGGCTCACCCCAGTCCCTTTCCCCAGTGTCACCCGCAGGGCTCCTGCTTGAGGGGCTCCCGCCAGCCCCACCGCTGCGGGCGGAGATGCCTGAGGGCGGCTGGAGCCTCCAGGCGCCTGGCGCTGCCTCAGGCTCGGGGGCTGCAGCAGCCACGGGGCTGCTTTTGCTGCCAGTGCAGCCGCCGGGGCTGAGGCCGAGCTGTCCCAGGACAGCGATGGAGTCCAGGGCTCGGGGCTCACCCAGGAACCGCACGGCCGCCTCGCGCAGGGACTCCTGGCTGCTCTCCAGGTAGGACAGGCTCTGGCGCAGGTATTGGTCCGCCCTCCTCCTGCCCCTGCTCCCGGCCAGCTGGGGAGAGCACAGGGCTCAGCGCACACCGTCCTCTCGCCGTCCTTCCCCCAGGAGCAGCCGCCTCCCCCTGCCACCACACTCAGGACCCCGCAGAGGCCGGGCAGCCTGAGCCGGCGTTGGAGGCAGGGGAGGGCCCTGCTGCCCCGCGCGCGGAGGGGCCCTCCTGCTGCAAGGCCCTGCGGGGCCAGGGGCAGCTGCAGCACCCAGGGCTCAGCACAGGCAGAGGAGCCTGCAGGAGAGCCCGCGAGGGCTGATCCTGCACCCGGAGCCGCCAACCACACACACTGGGCACGGGGGAGGAAAGAGCTGCTCCGCGCTGGGCTGCGGCCTGGGGACTGTCCTTACCAGGCACTTGCTGATGAGCCAAGTCTGCTGGCTCTGAGCCAAGCGCCTCAGCTCCTTCCACCTGAGGAGCTTGGCGGCACCAAGGAGGGCTTCCTGAGCAGCCTGCACATGGAAGAAACGGGGAGATGCCACCGCAGCCCATGGGACAAGAGCCTGTGCCCCCCACCGCCCTGCTCTTGACAAGGCTCAGGGCATTTGCTGGCCCTTCATGGCAAGGGGCAGCAGCAGGGCACTGAATCTGCTTTGGGGTCCTTGGCCCCCTCGGTGGAGGGCAGAAACATGGAGCAAGCAGCACCTGAGCCACCCTGTCCTGAACAGGCAGCACGGCAGAGACTGCCGAGAGCTGCTGAGCTGCAGCCCAGGCCAGCGGGAGGCTGAAGGGCTGCAGCCCCAGAGACATCCAGGCAGGACTCGGCCAGGACCACCTCCCACGGCTATTCCCAACGTGGCCACTGGCCTCCGCAGCGTGCCCCATTGCTCAGCCGTACCTCCACCACGCTGGGGCTCTCATCCTGCAGGTGGAAGAGCAGTGGCAGCGTGCTCGTGTGCACGTGCTGCTTCATCTGCTCCTTTGCCCTGCCCGCTGCTGTCTCCACGAGCCTGCTGAAGAGCTGCATGGAGATCCTTCGTGTGTGCTCGCACTCCTGGGGGCAAGGAAGAGAGAAGTGCTCAGCGCTGGCACCGCACGTGGCAGCTTCCTGCACAGGCTGCACTGGTGCAATGCAGCCCTGCAGCCAGGACAGCGTGGGCAGCACAGGGCAGTGTCCCAAGAGCCCGGGCAGAAGGGCTCCTGGCAGCCTCCCGCGCACACCGGCCGGCCCCACGGCTCTGCCCCCCGCCTTACATCCTCAAAGAGGGGCAGGAGCTTCTCAGCCAGCTGCGGAGCCATGTCCATGAGCCTTGGTCCCTCCAGGACACGGACCACATGGCTGAGCACCAGGAGGGCCTGGCCGCTCATGTCCCTGTCCTCGTCCTGCAAGTATCTCATGAGCTGAGGCATGAGGACACGCATTCTTCCGACCTGGATGTGGGAAATACGAGTTCAATTTAAAAAAACAGAAATAAAAGGCTACCCTGGCACCTTATTAGACACCAGCTTCCCTCTGTCTCCCAGCCGTTGGGAGATGGCTTGCTGGGTGCTGGGCCGAGATCTGCAGCCCCCTCAGCCCCCCAGGCCCAGCAAAGTCCAAGCCAGCCTGTTCCCTGGCACCCAGCTCACACAGCTTCCCCCAGTGATGCCCTGCTCACCATCTCCTGTCTGCTGCACAGCACGAGGAGGCTCCTGAGTCCCAGCTTGCGCATAACCCCGCAGTGACTCTCCAGGGACATCGCAGAGATTCCCAGGAAAATATCCTCATATGCACGAAGGTCACTGCAGGCCAGCAGCTGCAATGCACAGCACAGAGAAGGTGGCAATGGCTGCAGTGCTCCCTGTGTCGGACACCGCTGGATGCCACCAGCAGCTCCGGGCAAGGGCAGCGGGCTCAGAGGAAGCCTGGCCAAGGGCAGCAGTGACTGCAGGGAGCCCCGTGACCCCCTCCCTGCCTGGGGCCTCAGGGCACAGCGAGGGCCCAGCCTTGGCCTGCTCCTGCCCTCCCTGCACCAGCCTCCTGTCCCCGTGCTCTGGAGGGGCCCTTGGACAGAGACACAACACAACGGAGGCACCAAGTACATGTGGGGACAAGAAGGAGCCCGCTGCAGAGGGGCCAAGGCCGAGGGGACTCATGGCAGAACACCCACTGCCCCACTGGCGCTCGGGGCCCTCCGTCCCGCAGCTGGGGCTACAGCTGGAGCTAGAAGCAGCCCAGAAGGGCAGTGCCCACACGAGGCTCACCTCCACCAGGAAAGCCATGGCAGGGATCTCCGTGCAGGGCTCCTGGCGCAAGAGCAGCGCTCCCAGCCGTTGGAGCAGCACAAGGCGCAGCGCTCTTGGGCTCCTCCTCATCTCTCTGGCGGAGGGAAGAAGGCTCTGTGAGGCCTGAGCAGCCCAGGCAAAGCTCTCCTGAGCCTGCACCCTCACTGCCTCCCATCACATCCCTTGGGCCACCACGCACAGAACAAAGCCACCTTTGTGTGCAGAACTGGGCACCCCCGTGGGCTCTGAGAGCCACCCTGTGCACAGGGGCGAAATACTGCAGCAGAGCGGGGAGACGAGGGCTCTCACCTGGCCAGCAAACCCACTCCCTGGTGATGGGTCTCGGCGCGCAGGAGCATGTCCCAGCCGCCCCTCCTTGCCATGGCCAGCACCACGTTCTCGAAGCCGGCCTGGCACAGCAGTGCTTTGATGGTCTGCACTGCAAGCCTGTGTGCAGAGAAAACACCCGCTCACACTCGCAGCCCCGGCCCTGCCTGCAGCCCTGCCTGGCGGGGACGGCGGGGACGTGATGGAGCACCTCACGGGGCTGCTGCACGTGGCCTCCTCCCTTCGGCATCTCCCCCACAGCGCGTCCGACTGCTCCTGCTCCAGCGCTGCCAGGAAGGCGCTCTGGAAGAGCAGCGCCAGCAGGAGCGGGGGGAAGAACTTCCCTAGCTCGTGCAGGCAGGGGGGCTGCTGGAGGATCTCGTGCAGCGCACGCGTTGCCTGCAGAGAAAGCCAGAGACAGCCCTTGCTGTGAGATGTCCCTCCTGTGCTGCTGGAGCTCGGGGTGAGGCTCCTCGCAGCGCCCTGCGCCTTGGAGGGGCTGCCTGGCCAGAGCAGAGCCACGGCAGCTCCTGGGGCTCGGTGCCACAGAGCCACCATGAGCCTTCCTGGGCAGTGGGAACATCCCCCTGGAGGGCCACGCGTAGCCTGGAGGCCACCCTGGCTCCCCTGACTGGGCCCTGGTGACGTTTCTGCTGCCTGGAGCCCTCACGTGGCCCTGGCCCCTGGTCCTGTCCCCAGCGCAGGCTGAGCGCGTGCCGCACGCGCAGGGCGATGCAGGGGTGCGGGGGGACACGCAGCCGCTCCGGCCAGCTCCGTGTGTGCGGGTGTGCAGAGGGCCCCAAGCAGGCCCAGCAGCCCAGCAAGCTGGCGCTGGCCAGGCCCTGCCAGCCGCAGCCCCCGTCCCGCGCTGGGCCCGTGCGTCCCGGGAGGCCCCGGCCTGGGGCTGCATGGAGAGGGGCAGCGGGAGCCCGGCCTCTCGCCGCAGGGCAAGGGCAGCCCGAGGGCAGAGCGGGGCTTCCCCCACAAACTCACAGCCAGGGAAGAGGCGGCCGAGGCCGCTGCCTCGCGCAGCCGCCAGTCCTGCAGCGCGCGGAGCAGCTCCCGCAGCACCGGCTCCGCGGCGCCCGGCCTGGACAGCAGCACCTTCCACATGGCCCCGGCGGCGCTGCGGGCCCAGAGCGCTTGGTCAGCGGCTGCCGCGGCTGCAGCCCCGCGGCCTGCGAGGCCACAACCCTGTCCCTGCCCCTGCCCCGGCCAGCACAGACCTGTCACACGAGGGGCAGCAGCTCAGCAGGCTGGCGACCACCTTGTCCGGGCACGCGCTGCTCAGCTGGAGAAGAGCCCTGTCCAGGCTGCGCCGTGCAGACGCATCCCGCACGGCCAGGATGTTTTCCCACATTGTCTGCACCAGCCTGGGCACCTGCAGCCCACATGGCAGAGTGTGAGGCTCTGCCGCACTGCAGCCCTTTGCCCAGCTCCCACGGAGAAGGTCTGCCCTTGCCACCGCTCTGGGCTGGCCACAGAGGCAGTTGGGTGCCTGGTACACGAGCACTCAGGGGAAAAACAAGCCCCCAAAGGGGCTGAACCCCGGCCGTGCCACCCGCAGGCTACTCACATGCTCCAAAAGGCCCGCGTCGTCCGTGACGAGCTCGTCCAGCATGTGAGCAGCCGCCTGCGGGTCGTAGCTGCTGCAGGCTCTCATGCCCCGGATGGCTACAAGGACGGCCTCTGCCTTCTCGTCCGGCCACAGGTGCTTCCCAAACATCTAGGGCAGAGAAGAAGGCAGCCCCGAGAGACGTCACAGCCAGGATCCCGACTGCATGGCCTGGCTGAGCAGCGCGTGGCCCTGAGAGCGACACGGGGCAGCGCTGGCACAGCGAGTCCCTCCGAGCCAGGAGCCGGGGCTCTGCTGGCTGCGGTGACGGCGCTGGAATGGGGCTGGTGCCTGGGGTTAAGGTCCCACCCGCTGCTCCTGCAGGGAAGCAGAGCTTGCGGGATGCAGGAAGGAAGCCCCGGGCTAGTCCTGGCCTAAGGAAAGTGCCAGCCCTCTCCTCAGCCCCACCTGCAGCCGCCCCTCTCCGCGTCCACGTTGCAGCTGACCCCACAGCTGGAGGTCCCAGCCAGGGAGGCCTCCTTACCCTGCTCATTGCCCTGGTGTCCCTGGACCGGGAAAGCCTCAAGGTGCCTACGGTTTCCCAGTCCTCTCGGAGCTCCTGCTGCCAGGCACTCTCCTGCGACGGCTCCCGGCCTGCGCGGGAGGGGAAACACAGGGCCCTGAGCATGAAGGCTGCACGGCTGGACACGGCCCACGGAAGCGTCAGGGACAAACCTCCCCTGGCAGGGGAAAAGGCCCCAGCAGGACAGAGAGCGCAGCAGGACGCCCAGGGAGGCGCTGGGCCTATTGCAAGGGGTGGGCGAGGGGAATTGCAACCACACAGAAATTCTTACTCGCTCCCTGCACGAGGAACTCGTAGAGGTGCCACAGGGCGTCCGCGGCCTCGTCACTGCTGCCCTCGTCCTGGCAGGCGCCGCACAGGGTGAGATGTCCCACCAGCTGCCCCAGGACCGGCACGCTCCTCTCCAAGAAGCTGCCACAGCTGGCACCGCCCACTTGGAAGCATTCCCGAACCTGGGAAAGGGAGGCAGTGCTGCCACGAGGCCGGAGGGCAGCGCTCGGGATCAAAGCCCTGGCCCACGCTCCTTGCAGGCTTGGATCCCGGCTGAGCCGGAGCCTTGGTGGCTTCCCTTGGAGGCAGCCTGGAGCTCCAGGACACGGCCGCATGTGACAAGGGACAGGCAGTGGCTGCAGCTGGCCTGCACCATGGGCTCCTTACCGACACCAAGGAAGAGCTGGTCAGGAGATCCCCCAGCTTCGCCAGGCGTCCCACAGCCCTCTCGTGCACAGCTGCCTGCTGGCACTCGGCGTAGGGCAGGAGGAGCTGCAAGGAGAAAAGCTGCTGCTCTGCCCTGTGTCCCGCAAAATGCCTGGCCAGGTTTGTGCCTTGGAGCCCCGGCAGAGCCCGGAGAGGGGATCTTGCGTCCAGAGTCCCTTGTGCCTGTGGGGCAGATCTCCCAGACGGGCCTGATGTGACAGCAGGAGCCCATGGGGGTTGTAATGAGGGCAGGAGCGGGTTGAGGAGGAGGGGGTGTTGTCTGTACCAAGGGACACTGGGCTCACACAGGAGAACTGTGGGGATCCCCATTCCCGTGAGGGAGCTTGTCCCCTCTCCGCACTGGGCTCTCTGCAGCCGCTGCTGGACAACTCCCCCCATCCCAGCACAGGGCCTGGAGCTGGCGGCTCTGCTCCTGGCAATACCAGACCTGCAGGATGGTCTTCATGTCCAGCACGCTGGAGGAAGGGCTGCCGAGCATCAAGGCCTGCAGCATGCTGTCCATGGCCTCCAGCATCTGCAAGGGGGACAGAGGGCTGAGGCGCTTCTTCCCCATTGCCCCCCGGCTGTCAGAGAGGGCTCGGAATTCCTCCCGTGCCAGGGGGACGTGTAGAGCAGTGCTGAGGGCAGGAGAGCCCCCAGGGCAGGGGAGCTGCTGCTGCTGCTGCACAGGGCACAGCCTGAGGACACTGCCCATGGCCCTGGGGACACTGCCCATGGCCCTGTCCAGGGCAAGGGGGACAGGGCAGGGGCAAGGGAGAGGCAAGCGGGGAGCCTGCCCTGAGCCTCCCTGGAGCAGCCAGCACCCACCTGGGAGTAGAGAGCAGCATCCAGGTGCTCCCGTGGAGGCAGGGAGAAGACGCTGGAGAAGCAGGCGTCCAGCAGGCCCTCCAGCTCGCGCTCCAGCAGCAGCCCGGCTTTGCTGCGAGCAGAGAGGGGCTTCCAGTGCCTGGGCTGGCAGCAGCCAGCAACACCCTTCTGTCCTGGGCAGGGGGATGCACCCGGGGCTCGGGAGGCCCGTGAGCGATGGCCAGGCCAGGCGGGGAGGGAGCCCCATGGGAGTCACCTCTTCTCGCCAGCACGCTGTCCAGGGACAGGGGACACAGCGGGCAGGGGGGCCCAGTGATCTCCCCACCTCCTGCCTCAGCCCTGGAGAAAGGCCCGCACCCACGGGAGAGCTCCAGGGCCCTCTCTGCTCTCCCGGCTCCAACCCTCTTGGTACCCCCAGATGCCAATGGGAGACTCCCCCAGGACGAGGGAAGGCTCCCTGCAGGACTGGGGCCCTCTGGGGTATCTGCTGGGGAGGCCGTGGCCCAGCCAGGCCTGGGGCAGCTACCTCATGGCACTGATGCAGAGCATGACCTGCTGCCGCACGGCCGTGCCCAGGTGGTTCCTGGGCTCCTCCTGCAGCAGCACCTGGACAGCACAAGCGGGAAGGGTCGCAGGGAGCTGCCAGGGCCCCACAAGCGGCTCTGCCCTCCAGCCAGCCCCCCACACGTCCCCGCGCTCACAGCAGCCCGTCCGGCTGCGGAGCGGGGCCGGGGCCCTCCCGAGCAGCCCCGGAGCCCCGCGTGCCCTCACCTCCAGCGCCTCTGCCAGCCGGGATTTGCACTGCCACAGCTCCTGGCGCAGCAGCAGAGCGGGCAGGCCGGGCGGGCAGGACGCTGCGCAGAGGGTGCAGACGCAGGCCAGAAACTGCAGCTTCTCGGCCTCTTCCTGCTGCAGGAGCAGAGGGACAAGGAGAGAGCGTCAGCGGGGCCGGCGCGCGGCCGGCAGCACCAGCACGTGGCAGGGACTGCAGCGACACGTGGGCGCCTGCGAGGGAGCAGCCCCAGCGCCAGCAGCCCCGTGGGGCCGTCGGAGCGCCCCGAGGGCGCCGGCAGGAGAGACCGGGCAGCCCCGAGCGGGACGGCGACACTCACCTTCCCTCCACGCTGCAGAAAGGCGCGCACGCGCTCCAGGGCTTCCTCTGCCTCCTCCGTGGGCAGATCCGCACCGGGAGCTGGCGGGAAGGGAGCGGGCAGAGCTGCAGGGCTGCCCGGAGCTGCAGGAGGCAGCGGAGCGCTCTGCCCTGCGCACGCCGCTGCCGGCCGCACGGCGAGAGCTCGTGGCCCCGGCGCGGCCAGCGCGGCCCCCGCACTCACCCGACGGCGCCTCCTCGGGCGCACGGCTCGAGTGGGGCTCCAGGTCGCACACGCTCCCTGCAACCGCCCCATCCTCCTCCTGCTCCTCAGCAGCCACCGAGCGGTGGCCGGGGAGTCGCTCCGCCATCCCGGCCGCGTGGCCAAACTCCGCGGAGCTGCCCGGGGGCAACGGGGAATTCCTGGGTGCTCAGGGGGCTTTTCGGCCAGCACCTTCGCTCCCGTCCTCTCCCGCTGCCGTCGTCCCGAACACTGCGGGCCGAGCCCGCCGGGCCAGGATGTCACAGCAGCGCAGTCACAGAGGGCCCCGCTGTCACTGAGGGCCACCTGTGACCCCGCAGCGGGTGTCCCCTCGGGGCGCACACCGGTGGGGTGGCTACAGCAGGATGGAGACCTTCTTGCCCGGGCACACGCTGCTCGGCAGCAGGAAGGTCCGTGCCCAGCCACACAGACGTGTCCGTGGCCATGCGGACGTTTCTCCACGTGCTGCACCAGCCGTGGCACCTGCAGCCAGGACGGGCTGCTGAGCGTGGGGCTGCCACCAGGCCGCAGCCACCTGCACAGCTCCCACCAACAACAGCAGCCCCTGCTGCCCCTCTGGGCTGCCCTTGGGGGCTGCTGGGGCCTGATGTTCTGGACACGAGCTGGAATGTCAAAGAAACTGAAGAGACACGGCCAAAAAAAAAAAAAAAAAAAAAGATCAGAGTGGATTTTCAACGCTGGCAAAATAATCCAAGGAACTGAAGAGCCACCACCCGACTCTTCCATACATGAGTTGAGAATGTTATAGAATCACAGAATGCTGAAGGTTGGCAGGGACCTCTAGAGATCATCCAGTCCAACCCCCTGCACACGCGGGGTCACCTAGAGCACGTGGCACAGGACTGCGTCCAAGCGGGTTTTGAAGATCTCCAGAGAAGGAGACTCCACAACCTCTCTGGGCAGCCTGTTCCAGGGCTCTGGCATTCTCACTGTCAAGAATTGTTTCCTTAAGTTCCTGTGGAACTTTTGGTGCTTCAGTTTGTGGCCATCACCTCTAGTTCTGTCGGTGGCCACCAGTGAAAAGAGGCCGGCCCCATCCTCCTCACTGCCTCCCTTGAGGTACTTCTAGACACTGCTCAGGTCCCCTCTCAGCCTTCTCTTCTCCAGCTGAACAGGCCCAGCTCCCTCAGCCTCTCCTCACAGGGCAGATGGTCCAGGCCCCTGATCATCCTCGTCGCCCTGCGCTGGACTCTCTCCAGCAGCTCCACATCCCTCTTGTCCTGTGGAGCCCAGAACTGGACACAATACTCCAGATGTGGCCTCACCAGGGCTGAGTAGAGGGGCAGGATCCCCTCCCTCAACCTGCTGGAGACGCTCTTAACGCACCCCAGGATCCCATTGGCCTTGGCCACGAGAGCAACTGCCGCCCAATGGTCACCTTGTCATCCACCACGACGTCCAGGTCCCTCTCTGCAGAGCTGTCGATGGCAGCGCCATTTCAGTCCTTTCCTTGGATTTCCCCCATTTGCAGCTAAGGCAACGAGACTTCCGTGCTGCTCCCTCAGTTGTGGTGGCTTTCTTTAACATCTTCAGCTAAACACAGCTTTGCGTGAAGGATCTGAGGAAAAGCTGTGATTTCTGTGTCTGCTACTCCTGTACAAGCGAGCAGTGCCGCGCGGTGCCCTGCTTGGGTTGCGCCTTCTGCAACGGCGCGGCTCTTGCCTGTTAATAAGGAAAGCAGGGATTACTTGGCCATTTGCACATAGAATAATAATTATAATCATAAAAAGTAATTTAAATAATAATTTAACCAGCTCTGTACCCTTCCAGCACTCGTAACAAGCAGACCGGATTGCCCTATCTATCTCCTTCATAAGCCTAGAGAATGGTACAAAGTCCATGCACTGCTCGATAATAAGAAACACGTAGGCTGCCCTTAGCTCTGCCTTCCGTGCAGGCATCATGCAGGCACTGCACACAAATAATTCGTATATAAAAATATACATTATATATATATCACACTTTCTGAAGCCTATGAGCCATGTTCTGTGTCATTCTTCACTGAATTTTCTGCATTTTCATGTCAGTGTGTCTGTAGCCACCATATGGAGGTTTCGAAGGTTCAGTGTTAAATGAAAATGTAAAATTATCGTAGCTCGTTGCCTACTGATTTAGTCTCAAAAGGGGGGAAAAAAAAGAAAACAGAGACAATATGCCAAGGAAATCCAGATCATTTTCTTGGAGAGGGGCAGAAGGAACTGTGCCCGAGTAGAGGTGCACCTTAAGAGCACATATATCAGTGAGCAGCACTCACAGCGCAGGCGTGGATCCTTCCTCACGCCACTGGATGTGCAAGTGATGCCAAGTGTGGTGGTTCTCCCACCCCAGCGCAGTGCCGGACCACGAGCAGGCCTTCACTTTGCACAAATACAATCTCAACTCCTGTTTCTTAAAAAATACAACATTTCTTGTCTCCAGGAAATACTGCTTCTTCCCCGGGGGCACAGAAATTTGGAGGAAAGATAAAAGGATTACAGGGAACTTAATAAAAAAAAAAAGATTGCTCTTTATGACTGTCTTTACATTATGTCTCACGGACTTCCTAAATAACGTGATGAATAGCCTGGAAATTTAAATAGCAGTTGGAAGATGTGGAACTTGAGTTTCTAGCCTCATAAAATTCTAATCGTAGAAGCCTGCAACCAAGCTACAGGGACTTTTCTCTCTCATTTTAATCCTCTTTCAGAAGTGAGTTATGGATTGCACTGAAGCACATTAACCGTCAAAGTAAAACTGGGCAACCCTGTCACAGTGCACACAGTCTCTGCTAAGGCTCGGTAAATACCTTATACACAAACCCACAAATACAGGGCTGATTTTGGGTGTCTTAGCCCATAAAGAACAACCATATGGCCACAGGACAAGCCCCTACATGTGTGATTTCTTGTAAAGGAGGAGGAAGCAAATGGCTTTGGTTCCAGGGTAAATCTCCGGGAGAAAATATAATATTACCCAGAGCTTTTCAAGAGTCTGCTAGCTAAATTTATGAAATGAAATCTAACACAAGGCTTTATTTCACATCAAGACAGACCCCACATTTTTTTCCCCCTGTGCGCACATGTATAGCTTCTAAATCATTTTACCTGAGGATTTACATTGAAGATATTAGAGAAGGCTATCAGGCTTTTAATTAGAGCATTTTATTCTAATGGCAGTAATTTGGAATTTTAATTTAAAAATTTCAAGCAGGACAAACTGATAAATACAAGATGGCTGTCCTTCCTCCAAGGATGTAGAAAAGGGTGTATTAAAAGCAACATTTTATGACACATCCTGCAAACACCTTTTGTTTTGTGATTAACTTTTATCCATGTAGCATTTTGAATAGTGATGTGCGTAGTGGAAAAATGCACTTTGAAATCTTCTAAGAAAGGCCTCCGTGTTAGAGTGAACAGAGGAATTATTGGCTTATTAGTATCAACACATCTTTACCTGGAGGCGTTTCTGCCTCTTGGCGGTTTTGCTGCAGGAGCCTCATTGCAGAAAGCAGCAGAGCTCTCCCGATGCAGAGCTCTGCTGTTTCAGCTTGTCGCAAGGTTTTGCAATAAACCACACCAACATTTTCACCCAAATCCCTTCATGAGATGAGGTGCCCACTCCAAGAGCAGCTGTGTAGTGTGATAGAGACCAAATGCCTTTCCCTGCAGTTGATGAGGCAGATAATCACTAACATGCGTGTGCTAAACCCTGTAGATTCTTGCAAATTAAGGTGCTGCTATACTGTAATAGATGCTGTAAATGAGTAAATATTTGGATTGGTAACGCCAGGGGATAGCTGCTTGTTGTTGTTTGCCTTTCATCACAGTTAATGTTTTTTTGGACAATGTATGAGTCATAGCAAGTGCAAACTGTTTACCTGGAGACTAATTCTTTTTAAATGATGCACAATCATCATAATCCTCAGCTCCCAGCATATTAAACAGCAACAATATTTATTAAAACATACTTTAATGAATGTTCGTTTCTTAAAAAATAGGTGGCATTCTCAGTGAGAGGAAGCTTTTGTTTAAGTGGCATGGGGAATAACTCAAAATAAGTCTTAAGATTTGAACATATTTGTCTATAACAAGAAATTGTAAGTAAGTGATGTTTAAATTTACTTTATTTGGCCTATTTTCCTGAATTCTTCTGGGAATGGGAACAAACATATCTTCCTTGTAAGTTCCTATAATGGGACTTTTGTGTGGAAGAATTCCTGCCTCTTTACTCAGGGAAAATGTTGTGTTTGCACAGTGCACTGTGCCAGTTACTTAACTGGCAAAACACACACTTTTTCATTCACTCTTTTGCTTTACTATAACCCAAAACGCTACTCACAACATCAGGATCCCTTTGGTATGATAGAGGTTTTTTAAATGAGGCTAAAATGTACACTATCAAAGTCTGTTTAGAGTAAGAGATCTGAGAATTTAATTAATGCTTTTGTGTCCAATGGCCATTGCTCTTCCCACTCTAGTCTATCACTCCTGCTCTAGTTAGAAAAGAAAAACTAAAAAATCCACTAAGCTCTGAAGCCCAAGCAAACACATTAATGGCAATACTCATTAAGAGAGCAAGGAAGGAAAAGCACAGATGAGGCCTATTTCTTCCACATTTGTGTTATTCATCCTACACAGACTCTATGGCCAGCATCCAGTTAAGCCTCCTTTCCAAATTATCTCTACTCAAGTGCTTTCAGGGCCTCAGTTCTTGAATTTTTCCAGCTATGATGAACAACTGGAAACACGAGTCAGCAATCAGAAGTTATTTATTCAGAGAACATGTGGGAAAATTGCTTCCTGCGCCGGTGCCCGGCGCTGCTTCCAAAGACCCCCTTTCCCAACGGCGCCCGTGACGGAGCGAGGCGGGATGCGCCGTGAGGGCAGGGGCCACGGGAGGCCTCCTCAGCACCCCTCAACCCTATTCCCATCGCTTATATATTATAGTACATATTGATATCTGTTGCTTCATCCTCTTGTTGTCCCTGCTGCGTCCACGCCGACTCCTAAGCGCCGTGCCGGGGTCTTGGCTTTTCCCTCCTGGATCTCTTGCAATTGCCTCCCTACAGGCAGGGCTGTGGTTTATTTGATGTCCTATGTGCTGTGACTTATTTAAAGTATATAATGTCTGTAGATAGTTTGTGTGTATCCTCTCCAGGGTAATATTCTTTTATCCACACATTCAGCTAAAACTGCTATTCAGACTATCATTATCATTAGCTTATATATATATATGTGTGTGTGTGTGTGTGTGTGTGTGTATATTTTTTTTCCTGCTGCATCTGTTTGCTTAGTCTTTGGTAAGTAAAAAGCCAGATTTACCCACCAAGAATTTGTAGAGAAAGCAGATCACTCCAAACACAACAGTAAATTTGTTGTAAATTTGGCCAAAACCGAGAAGAATATATAATATATTGAATAAAGAAGTAAACAGAATCAATTAGGTAGTCATAACAAATAATTTTAAACTGGCATTATATTTTCTCTACATAAATAAAACATTATTTTTCATTCCTTTATCTATTAAACATTGTCTCTCACACATTTGATACAATCAGATTATTTGCTGTTTGAAAAAGGGATTTTTTTTTTCCCAGAATTGTTTCATTCGTGTGCGAATCCTGAAAATTCTTAAAGGCTGGGGACTAAGATTGGACATTCTCATAGAGGACCTTTTTCAACAAGGACATATTTTCCTTGTTTGTTTAACTTGGAGGAATAGTCAGGAAATGACTTGGTCCCTTTTTTAACTAACATGTTAAAACTCACTGATTGGCCTCATTTTTAAAATCTGTCCATTAAAATCCTCTATTAAATTTGAATCAGGCTATTTAAGAAATAATTTATTCTCCTTTAGGTGATAACCATATTTAAAAACCTTGAGAAGAAAGCAACATAAAATTGTTATAGTTGCTGAAATAGCTAGAAGTTCTTTTTTTAAAAAAAAAAAAAAAAGTCAGTTTATGGTTTTATATCGGTCTCTAGAGTGAGAAAATGGACACTCCAAGCAGGGGTTTTTAATTTTTTTTTTCCTGAGCTGTTCAGTGGAAAGGAAATAATCTGAAAGCAATAATGCCAAATGGAAATGCACAAGAGAATGAATAAATTGCTTTGCAAATTAGTCAGCCTTTTCAAACCAGCAAAACCATTAATAGTTGCTGTTTTCATTATAGCTATGTTACTTTGTAATGTGAAGTTGTAGCAAAGGAGGATTCAGATAGATTTCTCCTTACTGAGAAGATATGAGCCATAATGACTTTGTTACAATAAAGCCCCTCTAATAATCACTTTGTAAAGTATTGTAGGAAGCTCATGAGAACCTCTGCAGGATGGATCCTTTATGGGCTGGAGAATATACTGGGTTGTAACTGGGTTGACCAGGTCTTCCTGAGCCCATTTTTCCTTTTATAAGTAATTTCAGGGCTTTGCAGAGTCTAATCTCTCCAGTCCACCCCATGACCAACTATTGAAAAATAAGCCTTGACTTTTATTCTACTGATTTTCTTAGCCCTAATAAAAGAAATATCAGGAACAATTTGATTTGCTGTGTTATTTTCAACATTATCAAGTGCTACCAAATATTGTGAATCCCTGAAATCTTTTCACTAAAGAATGTTTTACCTCAAGTGAGAACCTCCTAACATGTAGAAACTGACTAAGTATTTTTCTTTGAAATTATTTTAAAAGTCTTTTGGAATAAAATATTTCTATAAAAATTCTAAAATGTTTTATTCCAAGGGCAGATCTAGATATTCCTCTGCAATTCAGACAGAGGGAAATACAGTGCATTCTAGGAAGCAGACTTTGCTCATCACAGCGGTGTTGAGTACCTTCTCTATTTTAATCTAAGCCTCTAGTGTGCATTGTGAGAGTTGAAAACACTGATAAAAGAAAAGATAATACCCTATGAAGAATTAATGAAATGAAAGAAATTTATTAAGTAGGTTGTTTTGTGTATTCATTTTCCAGGATTAGATCTTAACTAGCTGCTAAGAATCTTGTTAATTATGAGTGTTGAGAACACATTTCTTGACTCTTATATTGTTTTGGCCTAGAAATCTTTTCTTCTCCCTACTGTTCTCGGTTGACAGAAGAGAAACAATTATTACTGGAATCTCAGTTTCAGAGTTACGTGGCCATTTAATCTTCATTGCATATCTTCATTGGCATGTATTATGGGATCTTCTCCTTTGAGCTGATCCACAGGATCATCTATCGATGTTTTCTTAAACTACTTCTCCTTTGAGCTGATCAGCATGATAGGATGTTGGTGCTTTCTAAATTTCAGTCATTATTTGAGATCCTTGATATCAATATTCTTTAAATGATAGCATGAAAAGGAAGAAAAACCCTTTAACAAATAAATCTGAAGCTTTACCTTGGGTGACTGTTCTATTTTTATTCAGTGTAGTATGAGACAGCAGTTTTAAATAGAAAGGTGGATGATTCTTACTCTAATTCCATCCCCTGTTGTAGGGTCTATGTTATGGTTTTATCCTTTACACAAGGATAATTAATGTGTGTTTCTAATCACTCATTCCTCATGTTCAGAAGAAGAGAAGATGTAGCACTTTAATAGGCACTGAGCTGCATTCACAAAGTATTTTTGGTGACTATTGAGGAAAAAAGAAAAATCTCATGACAAAAAAATGAACATTATCAGACTGACATTTTTAATAGTCTGAATGACACAAAGAACAAATACACCATTACACAAACCTGTTGCTCAGGACAGAAAATGAATTGAAGAAAATTGTTTAGAATGAATTGCTATCAAGTTGAGTTACAGGGGAAAATTACGGGAGGCCCTGAATGAGGTAGCACATCACGACTCCCGAGCAACCATTTGTCTTGGGATTAGTGTGGTATAATGAGAGTTTTGCCCTTTATTCCTGAATAATATGTATATATTTATCTAAGGTAGAAAACACAGTTAGGCAGCTCAAAACCGGAGTCACCCCCTGAAGTTAGTTTGCTAAGTCCTGCAGGGAAACTGGCCACTGCTCCGACCTTTTCCTCATGATTCTCTTCACAGCTGTCCTGTTAAGCTGCTCTGGACCTAAATGTTTTGCCAGAACAGCTGCATCGCTGAACAAAGTGG
This sequence comes from Tinamus guttatus, assembly GCF_059628265.1. Classification (NCBI taxonomy): domain Eukaryota; kingdom Metazoa; phylum Chordata; class Aves; order Tinamiformes; family Tinamidae; genus Tinamus; species Tinamus guttatus. Next base: position 1,260,300 of record NW_028288835.1, read on the forward strand.
GGAAATAATAGTTTGGCTGATAATTGGCAATGGAAAAATATATTGACAAATGAAGTCTTTGGAGTAGCATTACTTCTTATATTTGGGGATATAGTTAAGCTAAAAAGATATTCACTCTCTTTTTCTGGTGGGAGAATCAATGAGCACAGTATTTGATTAGCACAAGATTAAGCTCAGGTGGCTACGCTAATATACTGGTAAATTACTCTTAGTGCATATTGGACCTCAATACTAATGTGAGTTAATGATTTGGGTGTATCTATTTTAAGTTTTATACCCAGAGAGCACCAGAAGAAGAAGAAAATTTCTGGCTCTTTTATGGATCCAGTTGCTGACAAATCATTTTTCAGTGAGTCAAATACTTTTATTTTGTAAGGTGAGGAGATTGGAAGTACAGTCTAGGTCTTGCACAAGTTCCTCTGCATCCCCCAGGATCAAAATCTAGTGAAATGGAGCATCAGGTTAACCCACAAACTCTGGGATTCTGCACGGTGAAGCAAGGAACATCACGACCTGAGGCCCAGAATCCTGGATACTCAGTAGATGCATGTTTTGGAGCAGAAAATAAAGACCGCCTTATTCGAGCATTCAGCAGTACATGAAAAAATAATAACAGAATCTGTCACTTGTTTCGCCAGAATAAATGTTTGTTGTTTTAAAGTGTGTGCTCTGCAAAAGGCAACCCACAATTAAATGCCCTCTCTATTCATCCTAATGCCTCGCAACCATGAAAAGGCTCTCCCCATGCAAACAGCAACAATAGCTACCACATTGTGAGCATTTATTTTCGCCTGAAAACCACTGTTGTCTTTAGTTAATAAACCCTGCCAATTTGCCCTGATTGATTTACAGCCCATCATTTACCGCTGCTGCCCGAGTAATCTGTATTCCCGCCCAGAAAGGACAGTGTCAACAACTGCAATAATAACACACTTGTTTTTCTTCACCAGTCTAAAAAGAAAAGACATCCTGAGTTCAGAGGGATCCTCAAAGAAATCCTGTTAATGAATGGCCTTCCCAGCTGTACGCACTACGGCACTGAAAAACATCCCCAAGAGCTCTGCTCAGTAGGGCATCGTACATTGATTTCCTCCTTCTTTTCAGCCTTGGTGGCCTCAGTGGAAATTCACAGGGCACAGGTTAGCACAGAATTTGCCCCGTTACCTCTTGTGAAGGCGAAAGGTTTTGTCCCTCCTGGTGCTGGAGGAGCTTGAGGTAATTTTCACCTATGTCAGATCCAGTTTATGTAACCCAATGGGAGCAAATAGTCATGCAAAAGTGTGAAGGAAAACGAGAAAATTCGGTGTGTAACTCTCCGCTGGTGTTTCCATGCTCCAGACGGGAATGGCAGCTCTCCCAAAACACTAATCGCTCCGGGACACCTTCCCAGGGTTTTCCCATATCATCTAAAGCGGGAGGTTTCTCCTTGCTGCTTTCCTTGACCCTGGGTTTCCAGCACGGGATCTGATCCGGCGCCGTCTCCCTGTGCTCCCCGCGCCATCGGGAGCGGAGGTTTCCACGGAATAAATGAACCAGCTGCAAGGGGGCTCGGGAGGGCCGGGAATAATGTGGCCATAGAGGATGTGCAGCCAGCAGAGACGCTGAGTTCACTCCCTGCTGAACTGAGGCAGCTCCGCTCATCACACAGGCAGCTTGTTGTACCAGATGGGGTTGGGATCACTGGGCTTTTCAGCTGCTGCCAGGAAGGCTTTATGCAAAGGCCACTAGCATTCCCATAGCGTGCTAAGATCCGCAGAGCGGTATCCTTTAAAACCTCCTTTGCCACAGAGGTGATAATCAAGATCAAAGCTGTGCTGAGTTGTATCGGGAATGACATCGCTGAGCCCGAGAAACACGCGTTGCTACCATGTGAGATAAGAGGAGGTGTTAAGAAGGGGCTGCCAAAATGATTATGGGTGCAGGAAGATACTGCGGTTAATAGGAGATAGATTTATCCAAAAAAAAAAAAAAAGAAAAAAAGAAAAGAAAAGAAAAGAAAAGAAAAGAAAAGAAAAGAAAAGAAAAGAAAAGAAAAGAAAAGAAAAGAAAAGAAAAGAAAAGAAAAGAAGAAAAGAAAAGAAAAGAAAAGAAAAGAAAAGAAGAAAAGAAAAGAAAAGAAAAGAAAAGAAAAGAAAAGAAAAGAAAAGAAAAGAAAAGAAAAGAAAAGAAAAGAAAAGAAAAGAAGAAAAGAAAGAATAGAAAGGAAAAGAAAAGAAAGTAAAGGAAAGGGAAAGAAAAGCAAAGGAAAAGGAAAGGAAAGGAAAGGAAAGGAAAGGAAAGGAAAGGAAAGGAAAGGAAAGGAAAGGAAAGGAAAGGAAAGGAAAAAAGAAAAAAAGCAATCAAACAGCCCACAGGATTTTCTGAGCTTTTATTATGAGGAAAAAGAGGAATAATGAATTCCAGCTTTTTAATGAACACTAATCTCTCAGAAATTAAAATCTCTCTTCCAATTTGCTGCAGAGGTTAGAACAATACATAGATTGAGACAAATCTGGGTTTGCAGATCTGGTGGCAGGAGCTTGGAGATCGTTTCCATTTGGTAAATATTCCTCTCAGGTCTTGAAGAAGGATGACTTTTGCTCATGAGTTGTAACCTTTCATTCAGAAATATCTGTATGTATGATAAAATTTTATTTTTTAATTACTACCCAGCATGTATTTTTGTTTTTACACCTTTCATTTCTGAGAGGAAAATTAAATTGAGATGTAAAGATATTTTCGTTTTGTTTTGTCAGACTTTTTCTGAAAACTAACGTGCTTTTTTGTCATAAAATTACAAACCAAGCTGAGCTTATGATGCTACCCTTTGCAGAACTTAATGAAACTGAGCAGTATTAAAGAATTAAAGATTTGTGGAAAGTGACTAGAGAGGAATCAGCATAAGTGAATCAAAATTAGCTTAGAAAACGCTGAACAAAAAAATGACTGTTTATTCATCTCTATCAATAATCCTTATTTTTACTATGAGGTTTTCTGGCTTTGGTTGAAAGTACTTGCTAACTATTCAGCTTTATAATTGGGTGGGTAGATTAGAAGCTCATGCACAGATAAATAAATAAACACTTACTGCTATGATTATAATCTAACTATGATGTATTATTGCTATGAACTCTGATCTTAATTCCTTTATTGCTTTAGAATTGCTTTTAGCTTAGAATTCTGTTTAGAATCCAAATTTTGAAATAGAATTTAATTTTAGAAAAAAATGTAGGAAAGAATTAGAAAAAAGGAATGTGTTTTATGTGAAAACAAATAGCACAGTCCTTTCCAGTTCTTCATCAGTACTGTTCTCCTGTATTGTCCCATCCTGTTTGAAATGCACTATTTTGGATGTGGCTTCGAAATTTAAGCATATTTAGTAGAGTTTCTTTGAATAAACTTGTACATTTCATTGTAAGAGCTGGAAATGTTAAAAAGCCTTCATGTCCTGCTGCTCAAAAGTGCAATAGCCCGGCTGATGAAATAATAGCATTAACAGTGACTGAGAACACAAGAAACTCAGGAAATTTCTTATCAAGAAAATTTTTTTTACCCTAATTTATATTGTAGCAGTAATCTATAGTCAATGACCAGGCTTAGCAAACCAAACAAGAGAAGTAATCCCTGGTGTGAACATGCTATAATTATTTTCTTGATTGCCTGTCTGAATTATGCACATTATTTTTCATTAGGACAGGGGAGGTGAAAGAAAAAAATAACAATAAAAAAGGAGAATAACTTAGCCTTGATGCCCTGATGTATTAAGAGAAGGATGAAAAGAGATTGCCTTCCAAAATTAAAAACATTTTTTTCTTCCGTGGATGCAAGATTGCCCTGCCCCTTTTCCCCTACCCTATTAGAAGACTTCTTTTGAATTTTCAGGTGATTTTCTTCAGTTTCTGGGCCTAAATTTGGCCCCAGAAACTCGCATTCGTATGAGTTTCGTAGCCGTTCCCCATTATCCTTTATTTGAACATTCTGCTTCGTGTTAAGGGCAAATGGCCTATGCCCTTAGATATATGAGGCTATGTTATTATTAAAGGCAGCCGTATCAGGGTATTGCAGTGTGTGTTTATTTCCCGTACTCAATTTAGTGCAAGATTGGAGTCTGGGCTTTTCACTTAGCAGAATAACTGCTGCTCTCACAGCTACTTGCAGCCTTATTTGCATTGCTATCTGGGGCAGCCCTGTTTCTCCTGGTATTGAAGGGCTCCTTAGGTATTCATTTTTTTCTTGAGTTTTCCCCTGAAATTAGCTCGTTATGTCTTTGTTTCAGCCAAAGCTGTTCATACCTAAAGAATTTTGGGCATGTTTTAAGTCACAGGGCAGAATCTTTCTTGCTGTCTTGGTCTAGCTTTCTTCTTGGTCTAGCTGAATGTGTTCAAAAATATTCCGCAAATATAGCGCCCAAAATGGGCTTTTCCAAGGTAGGAGTATTTTAATATTTGGTATTATGAAAATACTGCTGTACGAATGTGAGTACCAATATTAAGGAAGACAGTGTTAGTTCTGATATGTATGTGTTTCTAATCTTTGAAGCACTAAATCGTACATCTCTCAAAGTGACTAATAAAACTAGGTCATGGACCAGGAGGCTAAGAACCAAAGGTTACATAATGCTGCAACAATTCAAATGAGAAACAAAGATAAATAAGAGCAATTTTTCAAAACATTTTCTGTTCCTTGTTTGCTTCCAATGGAGCCTTGATGTTGTATCAAAGTTGTTTAATCAAATGATAGATCTACTGAGCTGCTGCAGACCGTCGTCCGGAAAAGGCACTTGAGAAGAGCATCTAGATGCTTCCATTCCCACCATGCAGCTGTGTCTACTGTTCTGCCCAACAGATGTTTCTACTGTGTTGAAAATCTTCACGAGTGGGGAAACTCTGGGGACGCATCAGCCTTACCATTCGGTAGCTTTCCTCCAGGACTTAACCTCAATCTTCCCTGGTGCAATTTAAGAAAATTCATTCTGTTTTCTCCATGATAGATATTAGGCAGTAGAAGGGCCACTACAACTGTCTGCCTCCCCCTTGCTCTTCTCTCCAAATTCTTGTGGTCTTTTCTCATGCAGATGAATTTGGTCACATAACACACCTTGTGAATCCTCCTGTCTCCTTCTGGGATGACCCTGTGGTCCTTAAAACAGTGCTGTGTGCTCTTCCTTGGACTCACCAGCTTTTTGTTGTGCTCGTTCAACAATTCCAAGATCATTTTGCGTTTGGAGGATGGAGGCTGAGAGCTTCCCTTGGTTCTCCCTTGATCCCAGGTCCTCCTCATGCTGGCAAAAACCCCCCTACATGAGCATGAGGTTCATCTCTTAAAACAAACAAAAAAAGCAGCAGGTTTCCATTTTGTTCCGAATCAAATGGTTAGCTTTCTTTGCTTAGTGTGGTCTAGCATGATCTACAAAACATTTTCTTAGCCCATTGGCCTTAACATATTTATTTTCTGCATGCAAAGCGTCATTTCTTTTTGTCTTCTGTCACATCGGATAAGAGCTGCTTCTCTGTTTCCAAGGCCTCTCAAGATCTGTCCCCTTCCACTTGTCATCTCCCTCTCCCTAACGCAGTGTTGACTCCCACCTCCGGTCAGCCCCCAGTCCTGGCCTGGCTCCATGGGTTATTTTTGTCTCAGACAAGAACTTTTTCTTCCACGTCATGAGCAGGAGCAGACTGGTGCGTGCAGGAGGTAGGCACAGAAGGCAAAACTGCTTGAGAAGTTGCTTCTTTGTTCTCTTTCATTCCCCTGTCAAAATTCTTTGTCCAGAAAGTTAGGCAGAGCTAATGAGACTACTGAGACTGTGGCTAATACAAATGGCTATTTTCTTTTTTTTTCTTGTTTTCCCCTAGATATATATTCCCATTTACTTCTTGCTTAATATATAGAAAATTAGCTATGTGAAACATATATATATATATATATATATATATATATATATATATATATATATATATATATAAATTCCATATTTTCACAGCACCCCACACCGAGGAGCCTTCATCTGTGATGAGGGTCCCAAGCTGTTACCATGCTGCTGGTGCTGGTGCTCTTGACAGTAATTAGTAACCTAAAACAAAATATGAATTGTAATAGGCATCAATTGGAATGACATCATTGGATGCGAAGGAGAAATGGAAATTTTCTTTTTAAACTTAACATGAAGAGCCTGGTTGCAAAACAACTGACTCACAAGTGGCATAGTCTTTAAAACCAATCATTGTTTGGCTAGAATCTGTTGGAAGACTGAATTATCTCTGGAGCCCATAACCTTATTTTGGCTCAAGCGATCAAAAATACGATGACTCAAACTTGCTTCCTGCTCTATGACAAGAGTGTGTGGAGAGCAGATAGAGAGGCTGGAAAATGCATTAAGTTTGTGCATTCCCTGCCTCTGTCCAGCTTCAGTGCAGATTTAAATGGCTCCAAGTGGAGGAGCCAGCAGCAATGCCGAGGTATTGAACGGCAAAGCATCCAGAGCGAGGCCCCTCATGCAGATTTATTTGTCCAGATTAAATGATTTCCATGTGAACTGCTGTGAAAAGGCAGGGAATGCAGCAGCATGCATTTTGTATACAAAACTCCAGAAAATGCAGTCTTGTTTTGGTTCTGAGTGCATGTTTCACAGTCGTGTCTGTGTCGTGGCTTTTGGTGGGAAGGAGGCCTGGATGCCTTGTTCAGCTTTTAAATGTAATTATTGATTATATTTTCTTTTCTCTATTACGTACCACTTCAAGATTAGAGATGCTTATCATTAGCTCTGATTATGTCATGCACACACTTTAATAGGTTTTGTTTGCAACAGTTTAATATTTTAGCCATACTGCCTGTTTATTCTATTGCAGTGTGTTGAATACTAGTTGCTCCTCTATGGCTTTTCCTTTTTAGGTACGATTTTCACTGCAATCAGTATTTATTGTTTGTGCATTACGATTCCCTATTCTTCCAGCAAAATTATTTTGGTTTGATAAGGGTAAATTTTGGAAAAATTTGTATTGGTAAATGGAGGATTCTGTTGTGCTCTGCAGCATCAAGGAGGAAAGCAGCAAAATAAGCTGAGCACCAGAGTGCTGGGTATTTGAGGCAGGAAGGTGGGAAAAGTCATGGTTGTCAAGTGATGACGAAGAGTCATGTGATGGCTCTCAAGAAAAACATTCATATAACCATATTCTGCTGAAAATAAGGCAACATAGCAAAATTTCTATTTTAAATATGTACTATGATATTTATTCATTTTTATGTAGTCTTTGTATCTTACACATTTTTTCTTTCCCTGTGTAAAGTTTATCCTTTCTCACAAGTGCATTCTGACGCACTTTATTTCTGTTTACAATACTCAGGCTAAACAACAAATATTAATATTTGAAAGAGATAAAATTAATCACAAAATACAGGAACATGATAGATTTTTCATCATATTCACAATGCTCAGCTCAGAAAATCAAAACCAATTGCTTTATCCACCTACATAAATTAATGGCAGCAATGGGAGAAATTTTAACGAGTTTAGAAAAAATGATCTATTCCAAAATTATTAAAATCCTTTTGAAAGCCTTTTTATATACGATTCCTTCAGAGCTAATTTTCATAAAATAACATTTCAGTATCCTGTAGGTTCTTCAGCAAAGCCCTGTTGATTGTGCTGTTTCTACACATAATTATGTACTAAAAATATTTAATTTTTGAAAATTGGGAGGGTGCATTAAACAAAAGCCTTAGCGTGAAGTGATAATGATAAAATATTACCAAGTAGGTATTGTGCTCTTTTAACAAAACAGTTGAGAATAATCTGAAATTCTCTTGGGACGTTGCCTACTTGTCTAGCACCAGAAATTTGATCCAAGAATATGATTTCCACACTTGCTTCTAAAATCACTTAAAAAACATAAAGTAAACTTAAAAATGCATAAGCTAAACTTCAGAACAGTGAAACTGAAAGCCCCAAACAGCGAAAAACGATATTCTGTGCCTAAAATTAAATAATGCGTCGATTTGTAGGGATTTTTTGTTGTTCCAATTAAGTATCAAGTCCTGGTTACTATTACCCCTTTACTATTAAGAGATGGAAAAGGAAAAAGTAAAGATGAGACGTGAAACATTTACAGCAAAATAAGTGTTGGTACATTCTCTTACAACCTATGACCAAAGCAGTAAAGACATGAATTAAATCCCTTGCAAATTTTACAGAATTCTCCCACTCAGCTATATAGTGGCTTCGTATGGAAATCCTTAATGAGCTCTAACTTGAGCATAATAAGCTCTTTCAGTTATGACGTTCTCCCCATATATTCAGGGAAGCTTCCTGACCTGGCAATAAGTCAAGCTCTTTTGGCGCTGCCCGTTGGCCGTGCGTCGCTCCATGGGTAGCGCTGGTAGAGCAGCACCATCACTCACGCTCCACGTCCCATAAATCACAGAGTTTCCTCATTACACCGGCCATAAAATGCCAGTCCTTTTGAGTTATGTTGTTTACATGATGCTGACAGCAGGAACTTGTTAGAAACTGAGAGACTTTCCTTAAAAAGCAGCCCAGCTACGATGGGATGGGGAGAAAGACTGCTGCCCTATGGGCTCGCGTATGAAGCAGCAATACCTCCGTTTTATTTTTCTTCTATTTTTTCTTCTATATTTTCTTCTATATTTTCTTCTATTATTCTTAAAAATCATGGATGAGATTATAAATTGCCATGCTATCTAAAGGTAACCCCGCTTTTGTGAGTGAGAATTTTCTGGAAATGGATGAGTGGTGAGGATGAACCAGGAACTGCACCTGTAAGCAGGCTATGCACGGGGTAGTACCCCATAGGGTTTTTGTATGATGTGTGTGCATATTTTCAAGGCTCTTGCAGAAAAGAAATCATTGCCTGACTCTAACACTATCCCATATTCTTCTCTAGCAGGCAAAATGTATGGAGCATTGGAGTCATATACTGGAACTAGTCAATAATGTATTATTAATGATCATTAAGAAGTAGTATAGGCCATGCAAATATAGAGATGCACAGATTTAGTCAGGGCGAGCAGCCCTTCAGACTCCATAGCTGATTCACTGTCTGCTTCACTCGTTTTATTGGCTAAAGTGTGCTTTTGATAAGAACTAAATATTTGCAAACCAAAAGGAGTTTGCTATAGAAGATACCTGTAGAATATTTCCTTAATATTGTGGAGCTTTCTGGATATCTATCATCAGTTTAAGCTCTCAGATGTTTTCACTTCCTCTCCAAAACTTTTCACTTATTCATTTTGGTTTGAGACATCAGAGCCCGGGATGTCCACAACTGTATGAAAAATATACACATATTCCTGCATGTATATATTTATATGTGTGTGCATTTATTTTGTCTTTTATTTGGTCAGAAGCACGGGCAAAAGTCTGCCAATCAAGCAAGTGTAAGAACTTCAGGGAAGGCAACACCAAATTCATCTAATAATATCTGAGTGCCTACCCGCTGTCTCCTGCCTATGGCTACAGCTTCTGGCATACAGTGTGAGATGGGCGTTTCTTTCACTTTCTTTCCCCCATAGCACAGTTCCAAAATATTCCAAGTTTGAGCCCAGAGATCCCTTTGATTTAATTAGTTTTCTCCACAGCAGCTCGCTTTTGTAATTTAATGGGAGATGTTATTTAGCCAGAATAAAGCAGCTTTTTCATTTGCATGAGTTTATTCAATATAGTCAAGAGCAGCCCTCAAACAATGAAGTAATGGGTGAGAAGAGAGAATGTTTTATAAATTTAGTCAGAAGGAAAAGCTAACTCTTTTATTACATTGATGATCATATCATATGTTTATGCATGTAATCTATCCTGCTCTTGATTCAAGTAAGCATGCCATCTGCTCAGTAAATGCTTGAACAAAGCATAATAAATTCAGGGCATAAATTCAAATAATGCCAAGTTATGAGACACTATTAGAAGTACACTATTGCAAAATCATTGTTATTAGCTCGTTAGAGTTATAAAAGTGCATCTCTAATCCATTAATGGAAAGAAATAGGAAAGAAGAAATGTGTTACATAGTAAGTGAACATCCTATCCCATTTTAGACAGGGCAATTCAGTCATGTCAGGAAGAATTCTGCAGTAAAATATCTTAGGATAAGGGAATATGGGAAAGAGAGGGTTAAAAAAAGCTATTTTAAGAAAAATCAGTATTCTCATACCCCAGCACTGGATCTTTTTGGCCCTGGGTCCCCTAACTGGTCGTTCCCTTGACTGCCACCATAGCTTGCCGCAGGGCTCCTGGGTGCCTGGGTTTAATTAGGAGAGACTCATTTCTTAGTGCAGGAGCAGCACAAGGTGTGAAGCACAGAACAGTGCATTTGGGCTGGCATCCAGCTGCAGGAGCTGAGTGCTCTGCAAGGCCAGCTCTGCATCTCATCCCATCACCGCTAAAAACAGTTCAATGTTCCCGAGTTCATTTTCTCATCAAAATGGAAATTATACAACGGTAACCCCTATTAATAGTAATGGGTTCATATCAGCCTCCAAAGGCTCTGGTGTTCGTACCGGTGTGCAAAGACACAGATCAATTTTTCTTTCTTTTCTTTTTTTTCACTCAGACTGTGTGTGAAAATGGTTCTAAGATCATTCCCGGTTCTAAAAAGTACCTTCAGCTGTCTGAAATACATGAATCTTGTGGGCATGCAAGAGGATGCTCTTCACACTGCACTGTTAATGGTAAGAGTTTGAGCTGAGAAGAGCTATTTAAAACGTATTTGAGGTATCATAGACATATTGAGATAGTATAAGAGAGGCTAATTTTCATTATTTACCATACTTCTTTACCCTACTCCTACAGGCCTTCAAAACAGAACACTATTCTGTATTCCATACTCCACTTAACCTAGGGCTAGCATTTAGAGCGCTGTTTTTAGCTGAAGTCTTTCAGTGTTTATTACACTTGTTCGGACTCGCTCTTGTTGCTCTTGGGGTTCCTGTTCTCCATGGTGCCTTTCTCATATCAGTCCTGCGCCAGCTTTTGACTGGGATAACATTTTCTAAATAACATAGCACTGGAGTGACAGCTGTGATTATACCTCACTAATCACTTTGTCACCTCAGCCGAGCATTGCATAAAATACTTCACTTAAAATGATATCAGTCCTTTTTCCCTTATCCACACTAGTCTTGCAAGAAGCCCAGCTATGGGCATCCTCAGAGACAACGGATGCTCTCATCATGTATTAAGCAGACCTTGTGTGCAAGGATGGCCTGGAACAAAAAAAAAAAAAGGGCAAAAAGCCCCTTTGCTTATATTGTGCACTAACAGCCATAGAAAATGTTGTGTGCAGATGATGTAGGCTTGAGTGACAGGGCCTTCAACTTCTCTTCTCTGTTCTCACAGGAACAGAACCCAAGGTTTAATTCTGCCCTCTGCATTCTCTGTCCTCAGCAGTTTGCACAGATTGCCAGTACTGTGGTGCTTTATTTGTAGGCTTGGTTTATGTGCCCGACCTCTGCGTTTAGCTTCAGGTTATCAGTAATTACATTAGATTCAAATATTATTTCAAATCATGTCTTAAACTGGGCTTTGATGAATGGATGGAGACTTCCATCCTCTTGGAGAAGAAGCATGGATGTTTATAATGGGTAACGTGGTTCTTGTTCAGATTCAAGTGCAGATTTTTACCAACAAGGGTAAGTGCCTTTAGAACCACTTACCACACAAGGCAGTGCATTCCACTAAATTCTTGCCACTTAAATAAAAACATAGCTATGGTTGTTATTAAGTTTTAATTAACTAGGAATTAATTCAAGAAAGATCTATGCTCCATTACTCTGTAGGAGATCTGGCAGCTCCCCCTGACTTCAAAATTCCTGAAGTATATACTGTAAAATACATTTTATTTCTCAAATCTGTTTACGCAGGAGTATTTGTTTGCTCTCTCCCTGTTGTTGTTCTGTGCTTTGAAAGAATTCATAGCAGACAGTCTATTGCCATTTTAGCCACAAAGCAATTTCCCTCCTGGTGGAAGGAAAATTCTTTCTTCTCTAAAGTGCATCTAGAAACATAAAGAAAAGCATTCTCTCTCTCTCTCTCTTTTTTTTTTTTTTTTGTATTATTAACCATTTAAAAAGGCTTCAAGGCACTCAGCATGGCTTTCCTGGAGTTTTATGGGGATGGGAGCTAACAGGATGCAGGCAGTGCTGTGCCTGGAAACAGAGAAAAGAGTCAGCTCTCATTTTACTTCAATACAAACCCAGAGCAAGCACTTCAGGATCAACAGATTTTCTCTGGGTTTTCTAAAAAAAGAGACTAAAAGCAGAATATAGATCATCACAATTAAAAAAAAAAGTTTAAAAAAGGTATTATCTTATACATGTTCTATTTTCCCAAGGTCTTCATCCTACGCTGCTGAGAGAAGCAAATTGCAGATTTGCACATTCCTGAAATTCCTTTGTGTCATGTAGGTGCTTTTATCTCACACCACAGTGCCAGACAGCACTGAGTGTCAAAGGAAACCCATCTTTGCAGTGTCACTTACAGCTCTGATGTTAAGTTCTTCTTATGCTTGCATTATTTTCTGTACGAAGAACTGTCAAGGGTTCTGGAAGAATTCATTGGCACACTTCCATCACCTGCTCTGAATAGCAGCTGTGACAGCTACATTTCCTGCAGCTGAAATGATGGTGGGTTTTCCTGTTGGTAAGGTCCATTTTGGAGCATCTCCTGTGCCTGGACCGATTGGAAAGTCAAGAACATCAAAAAGCAGAACTGCAAGGATGGGTAAACATTACTCCTGTAGCAGCAGAGAGCAGCCTTGTATATCTAGAGATGCTTGAAAGCAGCTCCATACTTGTGTGTTAATTTGTGTTTTGTTCCTACTCGTTCATCCAGGGGTTCTAATCCGGGAAATGGATGTCAGTGGCTGCAGCACACACGCGGGATGCTCAGGATGAGGCCGTGGCACTTTTACACCAAACGCTCCAGGGCAGCAGCTATTAAACCAACCTTGTGCTGGGTACGTATGTGATACTTCCAACTCATTCTAATGAAGTTCTCAAAGTAATCTCTTTTTTTTTTTCCCTTTGGAATTTTCTTTGGAAAATTTAAATATCACCATAATCTTCCCCTTTTCATGTGGTATTTGACTTTTCGTTTTTTTCTTTTATCCTTTTGAAGAAATTTTGCACTTCCTCCTGTGTGATCTATTCACTGTAATCATGAAAGGAGACTGCAAATTCTGCATCCCCTGAGAGCAGAGCTCCACTGTGGCTCTTGGGATTGCTTGAGGTGCTGGAAGAAGCTTTGGAGATAGCAGCTTCTCTGACACCAATCCTCAGGGACATCTGCTTCATTTTTCACATATGATGAAAGAGATCCATGACAAAAAGTCTGGGATGAACAATGCAGGGGCAATATCCCACCTTTATTAAGGCTTACCAAACGCTAAAGCTTCTCTTTGAACTTCTACCTGGCAGAAAATACCATCGCATCAGAAGCTTGGGGCAGGAGTTTCTTAAAACTGAATGAGTGAAACAAATTCTATTGAGAATATATTTGTAAGAAAAGCTTGGCATGTGGTGAAGACTATTCTGAGGAATAAAGATGATAACGAGTGCTATAGAGGAATAGAAAACTTTTATTTTAAAAACTCATCATTGGCAATGTAGTGAAAAGGCAATCTGGGATTTTTTTTCAGATAAGCTTTTAAATTTCATCAGATCTTTACAAACCTTGCTGCACCTAATTAATATATAGCAATCTACTACAACTGTTGAAAGAGAAATTGGAAGGCTTTGATCCTTTTATGCTTGCAGTATTGTGTGTCTGAGCATCACTGAGAACATGTTGACTTTACTTTATTAACTACTCTTCTTTCAGAGAAATTCCATGCAAAATACACAGCTCTATGGAAATCTCTTTTCAGGATAGGATTGTGCCTTTGTCAAAATATCAAACCTGTGTTCAGAATGACTCATAGTGAAATACACACAAAAATGGGTTTGTATAACTTTATTCTTGCTTTTCATAAGTTGCAAGAGGATCTTTGGATTGGCTGCAATCATATTAATTTTGCTTCAGATGAAGGAAGCATAACATACAATTTACCAGTAGTATTAGTAATAATAATAAAATGATTGCTGTTGGTCAGTGATAACACATTTAGTCAAGTTAATATTTTGTATATAGATTGATAGAAGAATATCATCGACCTCTAGCAAAACTATTAAAAAAAAAAAAACAGAATGCATCTTGAAATATATATGCGGAGAAAAATTAATAGATAAATGATCCAGGTTAGAATTTTCACAATGAACTGATAAAATCAGGTTTGGGGTTTGGACTGATTATTTTGCAGTAGAGCCTGATGACAAGCAAAACAATTCTCTGGCTGCTGATAAGGAAAACTTGTATGGATAACCTCAGCACTTAATCTTGCAGCAAAGCATAACCGTGGAGATCTGTTTTCCTATTGAGAGGGAAAACAGGGCTGATCCCTGCTGGGAACGTGGGAATAGCCGGGGTTACATAACCCTTATGGTTTCAAGGCCATTCAGTGAGCTGCAGTGCAGTTTGGCTTAACCCCAAGGGATTCAGATCTCTCCTGTTTGGGCAATTTTCTAATTTGACAGTTATTTGGTGCCTGCAGAAACCAGAAGACGTGGGATGCCTGGACATAGCTCTGTTCTTTTAAAATTTGGAACTGGAATGGGCAGCAGGCCAACGTCCCCTGTCACCGAGGCCAGGACGCTCTCAGGAGACACACTGCGTTATATAGGATGCCCATGTACCTCCATTGGGAGATTAAATTTCTGGGGAGACCAAAATAGCTGCTTCTTTCCACTTTTCTCACTCCTATCAAAAGTGGAGAGCCAAAGGGAGGTGTTACCTTGATTTTCCTGCAGAACCAGGGTAAATAGCCCAGTCAGTGACCTCTCCTAGAGTAATATACATCAGATACGAGTCTGAGAGCATCAGGATCGAGCCAGGTGCTGGCAAGACAAAATTCCCCAGAGTGCTAATACAGCCTTATCAGGCTCTATCAGTGGTATCTGGCAGCTCACCGTGTTGAGCCCTGCACCCTGCACAAGGAAAATTAATTTTCCAGCAATGCATTATCATAAATATGCAATGTGACTTGCCATTTGCTCCGGCTGCTACAGCTCTGTGTCATTCTTTTGCCTGCATGTCTGAATCAATATTCTCTACACGCCTTTGCAGGTGCTTTAATCCCTGTACCGGAGTGGAGGACATCAGACTTCAAAAAATGTTTGACCTATAATCTATATTTCCGGATATTTTGCATTTATCCCCAGGAAAAACAGAGTAACTACCATAGACCTTTTTTTTGGATAAAGGGCAATGGTTTAGGAAAATTTTCCAGTTCTTCATTCTCGTTTCCCAGGAGCCAGTGCAAAGCTGACTGAAATATTTTCTTGCTTAGAGGTTTCAACAAGAGAGAGCACTGAGGTTAAAACGTGTAGCAAAAATCTAACTGCAGGTTCTGGTAGAAGAAAAATACGTGTAAACCTGACACACTTTAGTTGTTTTTTGTTGATGTTGGATCATTTTATTTTATAAGATACTTTATTGGATGCATTGTGCTTGTAAATCTTGTGAACAATGCGATTTTGTTGCCTTCTGTTTATTTCCCCCTCATAAACCCGAGGTTTGATGGCTTGGCTTTGTTACGCAGCAGAATTTTAATTTCCAAATGTGATTCTACCAAAGCATAAGTAATATTTATATCCCTTATAACCTAGCGGCTGCGGTAAATTGAGAGATTTCTACAGAATGGATATTATGAAAGTAGACATAATCTTTGAACTCCATGGCTAACTGATAGGTGACACTTTTGCGTCTACTGAAGAAGTTCCTTTACAAGGAGTGAAGTGGGTGAATTATGATTGCAAATCCCAGTGACTATTAAAACTCTATTGGAACCTAAGAGATAGATAGCTTCTTAGGACTGTGTTTTTGTTTGTTATCAGGCACATAGATAAATGCAAAGAGCACTGGTGGCGTGTTTGTAATGCCTTTTCCTGGAAAAGCACCAAGAAAAGGAAAAAAATGCAGCTTCCAGCTGAGTTTTTAAATGCGTATCAAAGGCTACTACCTTCTGGATTCACCAATATTGTCTTTCAGCATACAGCCAAAAATAATGTTGACCTTGTCCCCTTCACTCCGCACCCCTTTAACAAAGTCAGTCTGCTCAGTTGGGAATGGTTATCAAGAAGCCTTCCCTGAATAGTTACTTCACAAGGCAGGTGTAAAACAGTTCTTATCACTCCATCCTTATCACATATGACAATTTATTTGCACATATAGGCAAGTTTTCTGGCTGGGCCTCTTGCAGGGGGCTACAAGGCTCCAAGCCTGGAGGCATCACCGAGACATTACCCTCATGGACTGCTTTTTGGAGTTTATTAGCTGTTGAGGAACAAAAGCAAGATTTGGAACTTGGAAATAACTCAATACCAGGCACACCTATAATTTAAGCATACTAATTTATGCATTTCTATACCATGGATTTCAGGCTGTAACCACCAACCATCTTTGGCTCCTTTTCTAAGCTTGTTCTACCTCATGCTCCATCATCAGCCTTCATCTGAAACAGAAACCATGTTCCTGCTCTCAACATAGCAGGCCTACAGGGATTTTTATTGTGGTATTATGAAGAAAATGGGATAATGTAAATGGTCTGATTACTAATAAAATGGTCATAAGAAAGTATATGATAGGGAAAGATCATTTGCAGAGAAAAAATGAATTAAAAAAAACAGAGACACCGGATCACTGCTTCAGAGGTCACTTCAGGTTCTACTTAAAGGCGAGGACTTTGCAGAGCACTGAGAACAGAGTTGTTCCAATGATGGTGGAGGTTTATGTGTGTGTCACGCAGAGGATGAGATGTGTTATGTTCACAGAAAAACATATTTGTAATACAGCATCTTCCTGTCTAACCTTTTCCTCTATATATCTCCCAGGATTTAGCAGTATTCCACTGTGTTTCTTGCTTTACCTGTTTGCTCAATTTTTCACAGTGCCTGCAATAAAATCTCCCTTCCCTCAAAACTCCAGAGCTGACTTACAGATATGCATTGCTGCTGGGCAGAGCATCGCTCCTGCACGTACCCAGTGGAGCAATGTGGGTCGCTTGTGTCTGGCTCGTCCTCGCGATGGTTCTTGTTGAAATTTGCCCTGACCCCTTTCCCTGAGCCCTCAGGACAAATCCACCTGGGTTAGCTCTCTCAATCTGAAAAGCCTTCACACTCAGCCTTTCACTTTGCCTTGTCCCACAAGTTCTTCCGAACATTTAATTTCCTCTCCCGCAAGTGTTTTCTTCTAAATTCAATGCCCCTATAAAGCTTCCTCCCATTTCCATTGTGCTGCAAATCTAGTTCATTCTTTGAGCTGCAGTCAAACCCCTAATGCTTGTTGCTATGTATTTTGATGCTTTTTTGGCCCATTTTACTTTCTCCCTTTTCTTTTTCAAATCCAAACTGCATCATAATAGAGCTAACAACTTAATTTCTCTGTGCTTAGGCTTGGTAACATATAAAACTGAAATAACAAACACACATTGACTTCTGTCAACGCACATAATAAAACTTATCATCCGGAGAGATTGAATATGGAACAAGACAAAGCCAGTATTCACTGAAACATGAAGCCATCCTAACAGCCACCATTATAGCCCTATATTAAGAAAAATTACTGTAAATTAACATTTTAAAGAGAGAGAATTAGAGGCCTAGGAAAAGCGATTTGTTTGCCTTCTTTTTTTCCATGAAGCGAAGCTTTCGGCTACTGTATGACTGAAGCATCCTAAAAATACAGTGTTTTTCCTCTGCTCAGCTGGAGACAGACTCAATGTGCTGAGAGAGGTCTTGTCTTGATTGCTACCCCTGTGAAGGTCGTTTTGAGGTAAGATCAGGATTGGAAGCGATTGAGAGCGTCTCAGTTTCTCTCAAGTCGTGGATGTAGAAGTCTAGGACATGGCCATGGTCTTTCGGTACCATCTGGTGCAGATGTTTACATTTCCTCTTAGATCTGAAACTGAGACTCAAGCCGTTGAACTGCTTAGGTAGGTCCTTTGAACCAATACTCCAAGAAAGAGCGACTTTGCAGGTGCTGGAACTACTTGTTTCAGCTATGAAGAAGCATCTTATGTGTCATATCAACTTGCATCAGATTAAAATAGCTCAAGCCTTGTGCATTATTTTGAAAGATGGCTCATACTTTAGTGCTTAATACTACGCTTACTCTGTAAACAACTGCTTTTAAATCAAAAGTCGCTGTGCCTTCATTAGGGCAATGATGTGTTGCCAGGTCTCAGCAAACCCACATGTACCCAGACGTGATTGATAATAAGTCTGACAGGCTGCAAATTCCGAACATAAAATCCTCTCATGTGATCTGAGCTGCTTTGGCCTAGCAGTTATTTGTAATGTGTGATGAAGATGACAGAGGTTGCAAGATCAAGTCCATTTATTTACAGCTGAGAAGCTTGAAAACAAACACTATTATTAGTGATGTACAAGCTTGGTTATCTAATTTTCTCTCTCTTCAGTAGTACTTACTCTCTTATATTCTTTTCGAAGATGATTTCTCTAGAAGCTGACCTACAAAAATAAATGTACAGTTGCATTGTTTTCATTCCCTAATATGCACATTCCCATTCCCTTAGCCCATAAAAAAAGAGATGACTAAATTATTCACGCAGCCTTGTGTTCTGTCTGAAGGTGTAGGTACTTTTCTGGGGTCCGAATCTGAAATCCTCAAGAAAACTTAAGCTATGGTAGTATGTAGCTGAACACTTACATGGCAATTTTCCTGTCTAGTAGCTTATGGCAGTAATTTGCCATTTGCACAGGCCTCTGACTTATTTCCCATATGAGCCAAGAGCCACGTCTTCCTATCAATAATTGCTCCTGATTTTATTTAGTTTATGAAACTTAGGGTTAAATGGTATTTTTTCCTTCATAAAAGCTGCATAGCTTTGGTATAAGATGTTTCCTTACGTTCTGAAGTGTCAGAATCGGTTTTGATATGTACAAACAAGCTCCGAATTTATACTGAATGTAGAGCTTACTGGAAGCTAAAAAAGTGGAGACTTATTCCAAAAACTGGTCTGGGAGAGTCTAATAGTGAACTTTAGGACATGCCGCCAAGTTCTGAGCTTTTATCCTCTTTGCATGAAATCCTTATTTAAATTAAAAAAAAAAAGTATGTTAAAAATTAAATGTGTTAAACTCCTCTTTAATTTGTGCACACAAATTTCAGATTTATTCTTTCTATTCAGATGTATTCTTAGCAAAGAAAAGAAATCTTGGAAGAGCTGGGCTTGGTTACATTCGTGTCGGTGTGTGGGGATGGGAACCAAACCCCTGATCCTCATCTCTTAGAGCGGGTTTAGTTTATCTTTCATTTCAATACAGATTTGGGTTATTAGAATTTCCTGATCAACCAAAGTCTATTCCTTACATTCCTTACAAAGTGAAAAAGCAAATTAGAGTAAAAAACCTTAATTCTTGATGACTAATTGAATATGCAGTATTAAGACCTGAGACCAGTTTTCAGAGGGTGTGGAAGCAAGGACTTGTAGATGCTTCTGCACTCGAGAAATCAGGAGTCTTGGGAAAACTGAGAGTAAAGAAAATGAAGAAGCTTGAAAATCTGGAAAATTATTGCTGTCTGTTTCTGCTTTATGTGGCAAGGGAGTCTTGTGGGCTTAAGAGAATTTCTTATGTTATGTCCTGGGCACTCCTACATGGAGTCTGAAAGCAGACTGTGATATAAGAGCTAATCTCTTCAAAATAACTCTATGTATAGTATTATTGATCCAGAAAACAGGTGAATAACAGCATAACCTAAAGCATTTTCAGTGAAACTATAGTCTCAGAACTAATATTCTAAAGAACTTTTGTTGAAATAATAACTCAACTCACCACATCTTAAAGAAGGGAAGCAAAAGTAAACAAAAGAGTACAGAGACAAAATCAATTTGAACAGAAGAAAAAGCAAATTAAATACAGAAGGCTGGAAAAGTTTGAATAAGGAGAAAGGTAAGTTAGCAGTTTTCCAAAGCAGAAGAATAACAGCTATCTTCCATCCCTTAGAAATGATAACCAACCAGGTATCTACTAAGCAATTCCTGATGTGCAAGGAAGATACGATGCAATTCGAAAGAAAGAAAAGAAAAAAAATAGAAAAATACGATTTATATAGGAGGCAAAATGTGCGCTAAAGTCCTTGTTGCATATTCCCTCTCACGAGTGAATTGTTTAACAAGTTTTAATACTAAAGCCAGCTGCACGTTTCCCTCCAAGACAGTCTAACAAAGGAGGGGAGGGGACCTGCTGGCAATTTGCATTTTGGTGGAGGCAACACATGCTTATTTATTTATTTTTAAAATAAGTATTTTTATAAATCAGCTTTTACTTGCTTCCCTCAAGATAATAAATGTCATATGCAAATATGATAAGTGTTTTTAATTAAAATTCTGTGAATGTACTGTAGGCTTTGCTGTTCTTGCAGAAGCAAATCTAAAAGAAACATCAAGGTAAATAAAAAGCTAGCAAAACAAAAAAAGCTGCATAAGGTAAAGGTTTCAATAAAGAAGGCTTATGTATAAATAATGCGTATATTTTTATACCTAGTTTGTCTACAATATATTAAGATTTTATCCCTGGAGGTGAAAATAAACGATGGCAAACTCAAAGGAAGATCAGTAAAACAGACAGATTCATTGCTCTTCACAGAGTTTTGCTGGCTTGGGGGTTTTGAAAGCTGCTCTATTAGGGAAAATTCTCCTCACTGGATTTGTTCTGGGAGGGCTCTTCAGTGGGATGAAGTGGTCCTTGCTGCAGGCTGCCTCCTCCGAGGGCCCTTCAGCACCTGCCCCTTGTTATATCCCTGAATAATCCAATTCGTTATATCCCCGAATTCCTCCTCGTACAAAGGTTGCCAGCACGATTCCACCCCCGGGGCCACGGGGGCAATTCCAGCTATCCCAGCAAGGGGGGACGAGCAGGGACAGGGAGGTCGAGGCAGAAGGATGTGCACATTCCTGCAGAGTTTTAGCCAAAAAGTAGAAGTCTCTTCTGTCCACTTCTTTTTTCCTGGCTACATATCTATTTTTGAGCCATACTTATTCTCAAGAAGCAGCATGTGGAGCAGGAGTAGGTCCAACTTCCAATCGCTCCCCTTCCTGTTCAGTCTTCAAATGGGGTGGCTGGGCAAGAGTTATAAACCCGGTGTTTGGTTCATTAGCTTGATTTAATTTTATTTGGAGGTCTGAACTATTTAACCACTTGCTAGAGAAAAAAAAAATCTCAGCCCAGCTATGCTATTTTTGATGCAAGTGTAATGTTTATTTGGAATTTCAATGTGAGATATTTCCAGTAATTGATCTTTCGTAGTTCCTTGCAAATCGGTTATCTTGCATCAAACTATGAAATGCCAGGACCCTTTCTTCTTTATTGGATATGGAACTAATTCAAAACCTGTTAAAGCATACAGACTGCCTTCATTAAATAACATTCAGTAATTTAAAGACTAACAAATGGTGACGTTCCTAAATTTCCAAGTCCTGTGTGTTTGGCTGTGACCACACTGCACAAAGCTTTGTCTGAATGTGAATATTCAGTCTATAACATATTCTTATTTGTGCCTGGGGGTGTCATGATAGATTACTTCATGTCCAAACACAAATAGCAAGCAACAAATAAGGAAAAGACTCTGTAATGCTCCTACGTATCAGTGCTTAGAGCCTGTTAATATAAAAGGTTACTGTAGCTCAGGTAGGTAGGCCAAGCTGGCTTGGCAAAGACAAATACAATGAATGAAAATTTCAATCTCTTATTTTTATCAAAGAATCCCAAAGTGTGTGTTAAAAAAAATCTGGCTTTTCACATCTTGGTGCAAGCAGACATGGCTAGGACAGGTCAGATCCTGAGTTTTAACCACACTGTCACTATTTGACAAACCATATGAGGGGCTTCTCTTTCTTGTGCCTCCCTCGTGTAAGATGGGAATAGGATGTAACCCACACTTACTATAAGGATGGATATGATGGATAGTTAACATAAGCAAGGGCTTTGCAAGTATTCCTGCATAAGTGCCCTTAAGCATAATTACTGTATGATTCATTAATCCTCTAATGGATAGTTTGCTTCCCATTTGTGCACTATGTAGCCTACTAACAATACGCATCTTGACCAAATGGAAATAATAGTTTTAAAGCTTTGTCTTGAGTGCTAAAACAAATTATTTATTGTATTTGCTTCCTATGAGTCATTAACACTGCTGGAAACACCTTTAGCCTTTACTCTGAACTGAAATTTAATCCATGTGACTGGATCAGCAGGATAAGGCTTCTGCCCAAAACTAAATGAAATTAACTCATAATTCCCCAAAACATCCTTACTTGACTTTAAACAACCTCTGTAATTTTTAATTTTACCTGAAAGACACTCTGCCTACACAGTACATAAAGAAAAACATCACTTATCACAGTGATAATTCTGTTTGCCAAAGACCTGTATCAAGTTCTGCATCCTGGTTAAAAATGTGAAGAGACAGCTGGACACGCTGCCTATGGGGGGATAGAAAGACAAGTTACAAGAACTAAGGATTTCCCCTGAGACTTGGCAGTTTTCTCCACAGTGTTTCTGAGAGGACACACACACGAACCAGCGAATTAGAGGTTGTGGAGTCTCCTTCTCTGGAGATCTTCAAACCCGCTTGGACGCAGTCCTGTGCCACGTGCTCTAGGTGACCCTGCGTGTGCAGGGGTTGGACTAGATGATCTCTAGAGGTCCCTGCCAACCTTCAGCATTCTGTGATCCTGTGATTCTATGATTAGCCCTCGTGGAGCTCAGGCCACTAGAAAGGCAGGACAGGGGCTAACCCACTTGTGAAGCGGGCACCCAGGTGTGTTTCTCTTCATTTAATGTGGTCTGTGGGGTGAGCTGGCACGCTCTCCTCACCCATATCCTTCTTGCTACATAGTCTTCCCGGTTGCCTTGCTCGTGTGTTTGCTCCAGCTGCCCTGGATGTGCTGCTCCGAGCTGTGCTGCTGCCTTCAGCTCATGCTCCCCAGGCACATCAAGTGAGATGCAAGAGCATGAAATTGAGGAACATGAGAAAAATATTACTCAGCTGAGTGTGACAATATGCATATGCCAAAAACTGTATTTGCCCATGTGTTTTTTCCACTCTGACATTTTCCAGATCTAAAATGTGCATGGTCTGAGAAGTATTTCTGGGAAGAAAAATGTCATGTATATGAAAATATGACTGGCTTTGCTACCGGCAAGCTGATAAGGACTATAGGTAGATCCATTAGTGAAATGAATAGCAAAACCCTGCCGCTAACATTGAAGGCTTTCACTTAAAATGTAAATAACATTAAAAAAGAAAATATAAAGCTTGGTGGTGGTGGCATGTCGCTGGCATGAAATTGCTCCTTTTCATTGCAGAAAGCATTTGTATCCCAGTGCACACTAACTCTCTATTTTCTTTTCCAATGCACTCTAGTGCTAATTGAAGACTTTGTTACGAGCTGTGAATGCGCAGGAAATGTCTACCAGGAACCCACAGCTTTTGAAATGAATGATTTTTTTTGCTAACTTGTTTCTTAGTGCCAGCATTTGGGCTTCATTAGTAAGCACTAGTCATCCTCAACTTCATTGAAATTAATACTGCTTACATTTAAGGATGACTCAGAAAGAGTGGGTTTAATTCCACATGTTCAGATTAAAAAGGTACTGATGAAGTGAAATTGTGGGCTGTAGAAAAATGTGCAAAGACTTGAAAATGAATATCAGTGCCTCAGTGTTTTGCTAGCTTAATGCTCTTAGCATTTCTGTTAATCAAACTTGCGAAATTGGTTTATAATGCCTAAACTTTTGTGATATTGTGTCTAATAAAATCACCTATGATAGCAGAGTAGCATTCCTGCCACAAGGGGGAAAGAGTGAAATAAAATACGTAACTTAGGCAACATTCCTGGATTGGCAGTATAGTTTCAATTGCTTGAATGGTTGCTACTGAAACCAACAACTCCTCTAATAAAATAATAAAAAAAACTCTTAGATTTATTCCTCTGTTACACTAAAAATACAAAGGTTTCATTATTATCAGGAATAAACTCTTCAGATAGATACTTTAAAGTTAAACATATAAACTGCCTAGGAACCTCACAAGAAAGGGAAAGAGACTTTGTTTTTTAAATGAAAAAAATTCTGTATGATTGGTAGAAGTTATGTTGGTAGCATGATCAAGGGGCACATAGGCTGCGCATTAAATAGTACTTTGCATTTTTCATAATACTTTCAGATTTTCAAACTACATAAGGATATTGATGAATACAGCCCTGCAACCACATTTGGATAAGCACCGTTCTTTGAGTTTTACAAAGAAGGGGAGAAAGATACAGGAAAGTGCTTTGAGCCACTGAGGCTCAATTTTAGGTCTCTTAAGTCACTGTTATATGGGTAAACAGCAGAATCCATGTATTTCCACGTATTAACAACAACTGAAGCTGAGTTTATTGTTTAAAATCAGCTCTAAAACTTATTGCCTAAAAACGCTGGATTTCTTCTAGAGACTGTTAGGTTTTCACTACTTTAATCGCTAAAAACTTCTCTCTCTGTAATGATAATAATACTCGTCTGACAGTGATGTCAGTTACTGTTCCCGTTCTATGCAGCAGTGATCTAGAAAGTCCTATTTACCCACCTCCAGAGCCCCAGTTACCCATGAGGGCTCCCCATACCCGGGGTTCTGTGGGTATGACCGTGTGCTGCAATGTCCTAAATAACGGGTAAGTGGGTATCTTAATGATCAATATGCCCCTGGTTTGTCAAATCATTTTGTTTGGTGATTGCAAATGACATTAATGGGAATTTGGCATCCAGAGCAAGTCAGGTCATTTGACTAGTTTTCTTACCCTTAATCTTATTTTCATTAACTAACTTCTAGGGCCCGTTTTGTCCATCTTCTCTCAAGAAAACCCATTCTGGCAGCAGAATTTCATCTCTCATTACTGAAAGCAAAAGGCTGTGTTGAATCAATGAATCACCTGTCTCAGAATATATGAATATTGGTGTGAAATTGGATTGGTCAGCGCAATAATACAGATTTTAAAAGGCCAGTTGAAGCTTCTATGTCTAGCATTTAAATACATCTTCTTAATATGTGGCCCAATAGATTGTATCTGTTCCTTTGAATTTCTTACATTCTGTTACTTCTGTGTGACTGCAGTGCAATAGCATGAAACCATGAATTCAGTCTGTTTTTCTATGGTGAAAGACTTAAATATTGGCAGTGGTTTCATCAAGCTGTGTATATAGAGGGTTTTCAGACTTTATTTTAATTTAACTCATTTCAGAGGCCTCCAGGGCATGTTCAGTGGTCCTTTCTTTCAAGCGCTTTTGCATTGTGTTTATGTCCTCTAAAAAATTCCCCAAGGCAGGACTGCACTTGCATGTCCAGCTGTTGCTCTTCAGCTTATGTTCCTATATAACCTGCTGGTGTTACCATTGCCTGTCGCCATGGATATAAATGGATTGGACATAGCAAAACCCCAAGGAAATCTCTGTTGGCTCTTGGCTTTTGAGGAAGGAAGGGACAGGCTGTGATTTGCAGAGGTGACGAAATGAGTTGGTGTCACCTGGCTTGGTGCTCTGCAGAGAGGCCCCAGGAACTTTCCAAGGAGCTTCCCTGTGTGGAATAGCATCTCTTCCGTTTAAATCCGTATTTATTTGAACCAAGTGCTCTTTGTTTAGCACCTGATTTCTTGTATACACACACCTATATCTAAACCGTATTGTTAGAGGTGAAAATGAAGACAGAGGTTCTGATGTCATCTGTGCACAGGAGGCCACCAATGTTATGAAGAGAAATACATACACATATACATATATGAGTATATATATACATATATGTGTAATATATACATATATGTGTACTATATACACATATACGTATATGTGTATATACATATACATATGCAGTATTGCTTAAAACTTTTGGCCAGGTAGTGTTCCAACTTGTTTTCTAGTCACAGATCATATATAGGCAAATTTTTTGGCTTGTTTGGCAAATAAGCCAAAAAAAGTATGCGCTGGTAGAATGATAGATGACTATTAAATCTTTAATTGAAAATGGAGTCATAATGGAAGGATTTCAGCCTTTAAATGCTAACATGGAAAAAGATGACAGGACATTCAATATCAACCGTTGATTTTCAGACAAGCTGTGAATCAAAGGGCTGTACTGGTCTCTTTAGCAGGAATTAATTTCATGGTTTAGTAAAATGAGTTTAGTGCTGTAGCCTACCATGTTGATTCGCCAACACCAACTCACTATGTAATCATAATATACAGGCTTTTTAAAACTTCTTCGTCCCCGTCTGCCCATTTGATATTGATGTTATTGTAAAAATCTCCCTTACGTATTACTGGAAGCCCCCAAGTACTATTATTAAGATCAGGCTAGATCTGCACTGCTGATATATATTACTTGTGAGGGCTCTTTTAGTTTCTTCTGAGGTTCAAGCTGTCCTGGCAATATCCAAGGGGCTAGTGACCTTCAAAATACCAAGTCTTGTAAGGCAGCCTGGTAGTTTATGTGAGTTATAGACAGAGAGAGATGGATTCTTGTTAACAGACTGATTGCTATGACTGAAAAATTTAGTTATGCAAATGAAGGCTGTTCCTCCCTGCTGAATTAATTGTTAAAGAAGGAGAGCTGTGAATTCCCAGTGGAGCCATGACTCAGTGTTCCCTGGGACTCTCCGGGTCCTCCCGCAGCAGTTTTCCACGCTGCGTCACGGGAGCCATTGCGGCAAGTGGCTGGAATTTCCCTGTGCAGGGCCATGGGAACACCAAAATCCTCCCGTGAGGTTGCTTTGAAAGCACAAATTCTATCAAACTGCAGATTTCTGTCTGCCAAACTGAGGCAAAAACCTACAGGAAAGTGACAGTAAAGACATTTCTCCACTTTGGACAGCGACAATACTGCAAGGTGATGGAGAAAAATAATCTGGCCAAAGCTGGCCCAAAGGAGAAAAATGAGGAGAAAAATAAGTGGCTGAGTGTCAAAAATCCTCTTTGACAAAAGGGTCACTTCTTAAATAAAGAAAGGGCTCTTTACTGCATTGGCTCCATGCCTCACCCTGGTAAGATTTTGCCCTCAATACTAACTGCAAGACTCAAAAACTGCCTCATGAATTCAACTATTGTTCCTTATAAATAAACAGCGATTCTTGTTTGCTCATACATTATGTATTTTTCAGCTCTTTCTTCTACTGCAGAGCAATGTGAAGTGGAGAAGCAGGAGCACAG
Organism: Tinamus guttatus; assembly: GCF_059628265.1. Taxonomy (NCBI): domain Eukaryota; kingdom Metazoa; phylum Chordata; class Aves; order Tinamiformes; family Tinamidae; genus Tinamus; species Tinamus guttatus. Next base: position 1,287,579 of record NW_028288835.1, read on the forward strand.
AAGGGAAGAGAGAAGGTGGGATGTTTCCAAGGCAGCAGAAATTATGTGATTATTTTTGTGGCAATAGTGGAAACGCCTTTTCATGACGTGGAGGTAGCTGACAGATGTTACACATGTGTATCCAGGATGCACCTGCTAATTCTTATTTCCTTTTTGGCCTTTCAGGAGAACATGCACCATTATGCTATTTCTATATATTCTTGAAGACTTTATGCTGATGTTGTGTGGCTCAGGTCAGGTGTTATGTTTCTCTAAGCAGCTTGATGTGGGGACGCAGTGGAATAATTAAAATTTAAATAAATTTAAAATAAATCAGGTTTGAATCATTTTAAATAGTGATGAAGAATACTGTGGATGTTGTTATTCATTCTTCTTGGCCAATACCTTCAAACACGGTTTAATTATTATGGGGAGAGCATTGAACTCATAATATTTGTATATATACAAATATATACATATATATAGGGCATATTCATGGCCCTGGTAGTGGGACAGGATCACTGCCAGCCAGCACTGTGCCTGGTTTTGTGATAATTTCTGCTATAAATCAGTAGTTATTCCATATACATAGACATGTTGGAGAGACTGCATGAATATATGTTGCATGCTCTTCAAATATGCTGCTACTGCCCTTTTCAATGTCTGGATTACATTTTGCTATATTACCTTTTCTTTTCTTTTCTTTTCTTTTCTTTTCTTTTCTTTTCTTTTCTTTATTTTCATTTAGAGAGGAAAAATCTCTTTAAAGAGGAAATACTTTTTTTTGTCTTTTATTAGAATTGCAGATTGTCTATGTAAGGAACTAGACAGAAGAACTAACACCCATTCATTTGTTTGTAGGTATGTCCTGCTACACTTCCTGCATTTTAAAATAGAAAAGCGTTCCAAAAATACTTAGGGAAATTTAAAGCCTGACCTCTGCTGTTTGCAATTCCTTGTGGAACAGCCAAAGTGAAATGCACCACCCAAGAGAGCAATAAAGAGCAGAGTGCAAAATCAAACTGACATATTTGTTCCCTTTTCTTTTAAAATTACACGTAGTTCTCTCTTGATTATTCTTGCAAAATAGCTGTGCTGCCATTCTATAAGGAGTTCTAGGAAGAGCTGAGTAAGCTCATCTAAAAACAGTTTTCAGATTCAGACCAATCTTATCTCAAAAATTATTTTAATATAATCTTATTATATTATATAATGTGTATAATTATTACAATATATAAAATGTATATTATACACAGTATATTTGTAGTATGTTTTATAGTATATTATATATAGATGTGCATTATCATTTATATAGTATATATGTGTCTACATATAATATCTCTATATATAATATATTACCAAGTTATTCAGAAATGCCTACCTATTGGATTGGGACTCTAAAATAAACCTTTTGCATATATCCACACCCATAATTTGGACATAAGCTCTTCATAATTTCTGAATATTTAGGATTCATTTCATAATAACTGCTTATCTGACTAGTAATGCAAAATTACCTTTTGCAGAGAGAGAACACACAACAAAAAAGCAGTGGGATGCTGCTTCCCTTCAAGAGAACTTGAGAAGCACTTTAGGGAGAGAGGAATAAACTACATACAAAGATTCATTTACGATGTAATTAAAGGGACTCCTTAGAGAGCATGTGAGACCTACTTGTCACAGTGCGCTTATTTTTCTTTACAATATTTTTCTGTCTCGTCCCTCTTCCACCCTTTGCCACTTTTTGCAATATCATTTAAGTCTTTAAAGTCAAATTCATAAACAACAACATGAAGATGAAATCAATATTAAGCAAAATAAATTAAATCTCACAGATGATATGAGGACGAATGCCCCCAATCAAGCCTGAAGAGTCAAAACATATCTACACATGCTTTAAAACAGGATTTTAATTTTAAAAACAAGAAAACACCTTTGCTGAGACCAGCTGAAGAGGAGACAGTCACTATTGCCAATGATGTCTTGCCTAGAATTACCTCACTTTAGGAAAGAAAATATAAGTTAATTGCTATATAAATTTCATCTAGTCATTCTATAGTGTTAACTATTGTTTCTGCTAGAGGAATAAGTGTTTATTTTATCATTATTATTAAAATATCGGTGCACTGCAATAAAAGTAAAATGATGACTTTAATGTACTCAAGAAATGTTTAGTTCTCCTTTATATTGAATCTTAAGCAGGAGGCAATTGTAATACTGCCTTGGAGTAACCTCAGCTTGGCGAAGGAATTATATCATCTGCATCTGGAGTTCCTACAGGGCAGCCAGGCAGCAGATAGTAATATACACTGGGTTCTAACATCACTGTGTAAGCAAGGGTGATGCTTTATTTATGACTGCTCCTGGCAAAGTAATTACTTCATCTGCCAAGTCGAGTGTCAGTGAGAATTCTGGCAGAAATGAAGGATGGACCTTGAAAAATAGGAAGTGAAATAAAAGAGATTTCCAGCATTTTAGGCATTATCAACAAGGGAAGGTGAGTAGATATTCAAAGTCTGTCTTTTATTAATCTCTTTATAGTGTCACTTATTCTTTCAGCTTTTGGCACTAAGGCAAAGAAATATATCACTTCCCTAAATTTTAGACTCAAATGCTTTAAGCTAACAATATTTTTTTCAGTGCTACAAGTTCTTATTTCATTTCTCTTGGAGAAGCAAGGCATAAGAATAAAATCTACATATTTATATGTAGCTTTTTGGGCTACATTCGATGTTTCCATCAAACCCGATTTATTTCAGAGGTTTTGAAAAACAGCCATAGAAAAGAGCAGTTTAGCCCGTAACAACATCCATCATGGAATTGAAAATCAGATCCCGAGTGCCCAGCGCCAGCGTCCGCAGGGGGAGCAGGGACGGGGCCAAGGCCGAGCACCAACCACACAAATGGAATAAAAACATTTTCCTTGCAGTTGTTTATGGTTTTCATGCCTTAGTGGTTGTAAAGGACCGTGAGATTGTCAGAGAGGTTTGTAACAGCAAAAAAAAAAAAAGTAATATTATAAACTAATAAACATGTCATGTCATATATCGGCCTGTGTATTATTATATTATATTTTCATATGACAGGGCATGGAAGAGTGAGCAGAGTGATCAGCAACAAACACAAAAAGAAACCGGATGACTTTTGGGGCCTGAGGTTGCATATCACCTCCAATGTTGTTTTCTTACCATAGATTCAATTCACACAGCAAGTAACTGGTGGGACATCACACGTGTAGTGGGTTTCTGGTTGCTCCAATAACCCCAAGGCAAGAAGGATGCGTATCTGGGGCCCTTTTCTGAAGACTTTTCTGAAGGCTTCGTGAGGATCTGACATAGGTTGTACTGGCCAGGTGGGGAGATGCTCTCAAGATGACGAGGGTCACCCAAGACATATCGTCTTGCCTGGCCTTGTGCTCCTTTCAGCTGGCATCCAGAATGATTAAAGAAGCCTGGTGGCATCTCAGAGGCTTCTTGTCTCATCAGAGCCAGGCTGGACGTCAAAGCTGAAATCACATCAAATCTGGCAGCCCCATGGGCAGAGAGGCTCGTCAGGGTCTCCTCCTGACACTAATTCTGTCTGTTTTGTCAAGGTCCTGGCTAATATCCTCTGTCTACAAAGGCCCTGCCAGGGGTGGCCTTGGTCTGCTCGGAAACCTTGCAGCTACAATGAAGCAGTATCACCAGGATGAAGTACTAAGTACAGTGAAGAAGAACTACAGAAATACTTCATGCTCACTGCAATGTGATTTTTGAGCAAGCGGAGTTTCATACAAGCTCAAGGATGAGTCAGCAAGTGATTTTATAATCATTTCTGGAGTTTTCTGACGGCATAAGCATGGGATGGTTTTCTCGTATCCAGAATATAGAAGAGATCTTTGAGGCAAAAATTTATACAAAAGCCTTGGATCTTGTAGAAACCTCAGAAGCATATTGGAGCAATTGCTACTTGGAAAACACCAACTCTCTTTGAAAAGTTTTGCTTCTGAGAGCATTGACAATGCTTAAGTGAGCATTAAGTGTAATAATATCTGGTTTCCAAGCTAGAGCTACTGGTAGAGCCAATGACTGTGGAAAGATGAAGAGGTGAATTATGTATTCTCCATAACAACAAATCTGTAAGCAAATCTTTAAAAAAGATAAAATAGGCAGAAAGCAATATTCTTTTTTTAAAGCTTTTTTAAAAAAAATCTGAGAGCCTGTTACTTTGGAATTGTACCAACACCACAACACAAAGTGCACATGCAAAAATAGCATTTCATATAATGATAATATTAACATAATTGGCTTTATATGCTTTATATACAGTTGAAAAAAAAAAGATTTCAGGATTATGCATTTGCTTTCAGGACAGAAGTTATTCTGTATTCATTTTATGAACGCCCATACTTTCTTTATCTAAGCAGCTATAATACTTCATAAAACTGGAGTGTTTTAAGTAGTGTCATGATCCATTTTTTTGATTTGTCAGCTCTTTGTACTTTTATATGGGACTTTACCTGAGTGTGAAAACCAGTCTGAGTGCTATACGCACTATGCATCCCAAATACTTAGCGAAGTCGAGTTCTAGCAAAATTGGAAAATTGAGAAGTCTCTGTAATATATCAGCCTGCAATAGTAAAATTTTTGGGAGAGACCCAAATGATGTAAAGGACACGGCTGGTAGGAATAGTAATTGTTGGCAAAGCAGATGCTAAGGAAGTGCCAGATACCACAGATAAGCTCCCACTCATAAATAAAGCTAGCAAACTGAATGTGAAACTGTTTTTCTTCATGGTCTTTTCTTCAGAATTTGTATTTTCTCTGCAAGTCTCTTGTTTGTGCTCTTTTTCTCCCATAATGATTTCAAATGTCTTTGAGTCAAGATCTATCTGTCTGTGATATGAAGGATGTAATGTGGATATGAGAGTGGAACTAAACTGCATATTGTGACTGTAGACTTTTTTTTCCCCTATAGCTATTTAAACAGTAAAGATTTCTCCATACAAAAAGCTCGTACACTGCTGAAGTGACTGCTCATAATGTCATTTACAGAGCTGAGGTAGCAGCTTCTGAACATGAAGCTGCTCCTTACATGCACTTAGAGATTTCAGGGCATTGGAGGTGGAATTTAGTTTGCACAGCTCTACCCAGAAAAACAGACAAATATTTAATATTATCTGGGGCAGTTTTCAAAGACTCTATCATTCTTGCCCTTGCTCACATATAAAGAAATTCCATTGTTAGTCTGAGTGCATACACCAGTAAGTCCTATGTTTTACTTCAGGGTCTGCTGAGTTATATACATAAAGCACAAAACCTTTCTTATTTCTCAAAGAGCAAAATTTTTGGCTGTGTCTTCTATTGCGTGTTCAGTACCACTTTATTCTTATTTTTTCCTTCTTTCTATTTTTCCCTTGCTTTTCATGCAGGATGGTGGAAGCTAAGGCTAGGATGGAGTTAGTGTATTTGAATATTCTGCAGTAGTCCCAGCATCCTTACTGTGGTCATGAAATCAGCATGTCGGGCACAGCTTACAAAGCTCTTTTCAGATACTTGCCTGGGTAGAAAATACGGTAGGGTCTAAGTTGTTAGTGATGCAAGAAAATAACCACCTTTATTTCCTCATGACTGTGCACACGACTGAGGGCTCTAACAGCTCCTGCACCTTCTGAGCAGCCTGTGCACCCTTTCCATATCCCAAAGACAGTCCCAGCCATGTGCTTGGAAAGATCCCTGGATCAGGCACGTGTTAAAATGACCGATTTGAGTGTAATTTCCATAAAACACAGGAGAGACAAAAGACAGTCTTTATGGAGCAAGAATTAAAAAATGCAGGTCACTCCTCAGCTAATGAGCTACAGCCTATTCCCACGTGCCCAAGGGAAATGTGTGGTGAATATCTTTCTTTCAGGGAGCTGGCAAACAAATTATTTGCTAGATATTGGGTTTTGAATCAAGGGTTATCTGCTCTGTGCTAAGCTCTCCTCTCACACAGGGTAAAATTCAGACCTTGGCAAACAGCTGGAGACAGATCTATAAGAGCACATGCGGAATCTGACTAAGTGCTTTTATAAAGGGGCCGTGGGAAGAGCATAGAGGAGCCGGTGTCGCGCCGTTGCGAAGAGCCTAAATGAAGATGACCAAGGACTTTGCAGCTAGGATCAGCAGGAGCTTAAATCCTGCCTGCCACGTTGGAGCTGGCATCAATGCACAGTGCTGGAACACCAGCGGGGTCTCCAAAGGGGCCCTGGGCTCCTCTTCTACACCGTACAGGGTTGTGCTTAATCCCTACGCATGCACAAAATGCATCCTCATCGTCTTCCTTGCTCTCTCCCCAAGCCCCAAGGGATCGTGTCTTGACATCTGAAATGCAATACAGAAAGTATCTTAAAAAGTGATAGGCAATCGGTTATCAAAATGCTTAGGATTTTATAGAGTGGAGTATACTTTTTCTTTGCCCAATATAGTGAATAGATGAGTCAAATTTTTTTAAAAAAATGCTAAAAAATCTTTAGCAAAATCAAACAGGTAAAAAAAAACTTTAAAATTATTTGGATATCCTAAACATAGACATATTATAGACTTGCACAGGTGCAAAGGACATACTTATATGGAAGGCAGGTGACTCTGAACTTCTGGAGAGCAGCCAGGGGCTGCTTCAGCCCTTGCTGCAGCTTGTGGCCACGCTGAGGTCTGCTCATGGATTTTTTATTTAAGGCACAACAAGTGCTTTGAGCAATTATATATGTCATCCTATCAGCAGTGGCATAAAAAATATCCTCTTTCAGGACAAACTATTTTGAGGATTGCTTACAAAATCATCTAATACTTTTCCACATATAATGCAGTCGTGAAACATCATATTTTTCTGTTGAAATTATGGCAGCCAAAAAATGCTGAAAATCCAGAGAAAAAACTGCATGTATTCAGCTGATTTATGCAAATATCCATCTTGCTGAAAGGGTGTCTGCAACCATTCTGTGTAAGTGCTTGGATTAATGGATCACTCAGGAGCAACTCAGGTGTTAGTGAAACACTTTTATCTGTGTATCAGAGTAAGACAGTCAAGTAATTTCAAATGAGTTAATGAACTACCCACATTAACACCAGGTCATCAGTCTACAGGTGAAATTCCTTTAAAAGATTTTGAACTATCCACCCTCCCTTGTGCCTTCTATGAGCATAAAGCAGAAGAATCTGTCAGACTGTTTTCCCTTATGACTGCAAAGTGCTTTTAAAGTTAGGGATTCACTTAGTGTAGCTCATTTGTTTTACATTATAAAGTTTTATTTTTATTTCCTGAGATGTATGAAGCCTCTTCTAAAATTACAATCCCGCAAAACTGCAAAGCATTTAGTGGGATAAAGCCTATTTGTAGATTACACAAGATACTGTATTTACCTATATTCGTAATTGCAGGACTTGATGGCATTTGAAGTTCAAATTAAAATAACAATATCAGATGAAAAATTTCACCATGGACGTTCGCACTCCTCCTCAGTCCCCTCTCATGCAAGACTGTATCCCATCTTGACTTTCAGGAAGCCCAAGGATCCATCCCCCATGCCCTATAGCAGGAACAGCTCTATCCTATGCTGTTCTTGACAGATGTTTTTCTCTTATTCTTAAAAACCCAAGCGACAGCTACTCCCCAAATCCCCAGGCACTTGTTCTCATGTTATTCTGTATTTGCCTTTGGAGTTTTTTCTAAATTCCTAATCTAAATCTCCCTTGCCACAGTTTAAACCCATTATTTCTTCTTCTAGCCTCTGTGGAGATAGAGAATAGAATAATTGCTCTCTTTTCCCTTTAGCTGTCCATTATGGATCTGCAGTCAGCTATCATGCTCCCACTCTGCTTCACGGTCTCCTCAGGAAAGACATTGTTATTTAGAATCATTGCCAAGCTAGGGAGAAGGATTTGCTGGTAATATTTGTGTAATTATTGTCAAGGGAATAGCTTTTCCACTGTATCAGTTTTCAGTGATATTTGCAATGGGATTATGTTAGGAGAAATGATAACACTCTTTTTGTAGTTCTAAGGATGAAAAGAATAAAATGGTCCAATGGGACTAACTGTAAAGGAAACTCTTCAGTAGTTTTTTGGGCTGCAGCTGGTGAGCAATTTCACTGCTAAGAGCACAGGACAGGGAACTTCAGGATTTGTTATTTTGTGAATGTGAGTGTGAATGTGTGAGGAGGTTATGCTCTGAAAATGCTTCCCAAAAAGCTTCCCTTTCCCATGCTTATAGGCATGCCAAGTCTCTATGTCAAAGGAAAAGACAGGTAACACAAAGGAGACTATCGGTTGCCACTGACTAATACTTTGGCATCTGAAACAGTTTCTTCCCTCTCTCACAACCACTTCTCCATCCTTCGATGGAGACAGTATGGATATGATGTGATATGGATATGGATATGGATATGATATCAGGTGCCCACTAAGAGCATCCCATGGGGAGATGGAGAGTGCTTGGTGCTAACCAAGGATGCCTCCATAAGCAGAGGGTGCACATGGAGCGGGTGAAGTCAAAGCATAAAATAAACACTTGTATTCTGGGGAAGCGTTTTTGCAAAAGACACACCTCTGGATATTGTTCCTTTTTTGTTTGTTTGTTTATTTATCTAATTATATTGGAATACTATTTAAATAGAACAAGCTTAAGATTCCGACTAGTATCTGAGATATTAAAAAAAAAATCCTGCAGGAATTTATGTTCATTTTAATGTAGTTTTCAGTTTTCTTAAAATAGCCATTGTATTTTTCTGCTTCATCCTCCTCACAGAAGCGCTGTTGGAAAAGTATTTTATGAATTCATACAACCTATTCCGGAAGACTCTCACTCATTCTCCACACCCCCTGCACTTAGATAATGACATCTTGAACTTTGGAATTTAAGTGTAATACATTTTCTACATGTATTTATCAGATATATGTCCCTGATGCATTCCTTTTCTGTTCTTTGTCCTTGTAAGATTTTTCCTATCAAGTTAAATGTTTGACAAAACATTCTCCCAAAGCCATCATTTTTCATCCTATTTTCTCACATATTCTTCTTTTATATAGATTTCATATATTCTTTACTGTGCTATAAAGATGACAGTAGAAAAATGGATACATATACATACAGTATTTGAACAGCTATCAAGGTAAATACAAAATATAAATACTCATAATAAATCACTAGGAAGGCACTGATGCCAGCATGTTCATTTGGACCAGGAATGCGCTTGTGAAGTGGATTTCTGTTCATTCCCATGACCTGTCTTGGCACTCCATAAACTGGGTTCCTTTTAAATGAAACTACACAGGAAGATGCTCCATCTAATGTGCTCTCAAACTCATGCTCTCCAGGCACAAATGGGCTTTCGATCTATGGAGTAAGAAAATTCATGGTATTCCTGGAGCCTGCGTGTCCGATCCTCAGCAGCAGCAGTTTTGCTCCATGGATCCGCTCCTGTACAACCCTACTCATGACACAAACACAACCTCAGATCAGTGACATTTCATGTGGCTGCCATGCAGGACATTCAGCCTTTGCAGACACATTCCCAGGTTTTCCGGTCCCTGGGTAGTTCTCCTGTTCCATGGTCAAACTCCCACTCACACCACAAGGACAGGATAAAGCTGGAAAACCCTGAGGCTGTAATACTTTAAAGAAGTTAATAAATGCTCAGCTTTTACTTTTCTCTTTCTGGGAAGTTTTGGAAGGAGCTCTCAAGCTCTCTCCTGGTGCTCAGGTTTCGGAGCTCATTAGTCATCTCCTTGAAGCATGAAATTCAGAGCCAGCTACATGTTTTCCTACCAGCCGGGTCAGTGAGTCACGACCGCTTTACATTATCTGATTTATAATTGTTATTACTTAATGATCTTGAAAGTGGTGAAATAAAATTGATAATAAAGTAAACAGCATACAGAGGTTAAACTGAGAAGCTCAATAAAGAGTTTTAGTAACTTCACATTTCATATTCTAATAGTTCATATAATGCTTTCCAGCATCTATCATAGCATTTGACATCTATAACAATTTTTTTAAAGAAATTCTGATTTACAACCTGCTGCAGAGGGATGCTAGAGCTATTCATTTTAAAATAGGACATGCAGTGTTGTGATCTTACATATCTAATATGGAGCTAGCAGACAGAATCACATTTTAGGCCCCTTTCTCTCTTTCAAAGAAAGAGCAATTCTGTGCTTGAAAACCTGATTAAAAACTTGATTACATCTCTGCTGGCTTGTGTTCTTTTGAGGAACCTAAACTGCAACAGAATATCTGCAGGCATTCAGAGCTGAAGCTCTGAAGAAGGCTGAGGGGCTGCATCTAGGTCTTCCCATAAAGCCTTCTGGTATCAGTGCATTGCTATGTAACTTTATTTAAGGGTTTTAAATAGTATCCTAACAGAATTATGCATTATGTAAAATCTGGTAGTTACGTAATCTATTTACTTTGCCACAGTATGTTTAAATGTTATTTAAAAATCATGTAGTGTTTATTTGGTTCCAGTCATAATTCAAGTTTCTACAGAGCAGCAAGTGATATTCATAAAAATGAGATTCATTTTAAACTGTTGATTTAAATCACTAATCAATATAGTCCTTGGAGTAAAAAACATCAAAGAAGGGAAAGGTTTTCCTAGGGCCCTATTTTCATAAGCACTGAAAGAAATAATAATGGTGTGTCACTTGAATTTTGTTTGTGTTTGCAAGGAGCAAATGTTCAAAGTGTGGTTGTCAGAGCCTGTTGCTTTTCCTAACCTCGGTAAGCTAGAGCTTGTGTAGACCCCCAGGCTGCGTTATCATTAGCAACCTTGGTCTTCCTCTCCTAGAAGTGACCTGTCTTCAGATGGCAGCCGAAGAGAAGCAACTACTCCATCAGAACAAACCCTTTCCACATTAAAGTCAGTCGTTGTTGCTGTTAGAATTGGAAAATCTTCATAAAGTTCAGACAATCTTCATAAAGTTCAGACAAATGTCTGAAACACAGAAACTTGCAGACCAATGCAAGAGTTTCGTTTAATTTCTGTCTTGAAATTGAATTTTGAAATCAAGATCAAATGCTGCCCCATGACTTGATACTTGACCTTTCTTGACTTTCTGCTACAATTTGCCTGGGTACTGAAGGCAGAAGCTAAGCAGTAAATAACTTCAGAGCAGTCCTTTCTAATATATTCACTTTGGCAGCTGCTTAGCCAACTAAAGAAAATTTGGATTCACTGTAGTGCCCACTACATTTCCCTGATTTTATCCAGGATTTTGTCTGTGCTCAAGATAAGAGTAACCTTTGCTTCTCAAATGACTCTGAAAGAAGAGTCCATCAGTTCTTCACGAGAGTTTTTGACATTCACAGCACAGCGTGGACATATCCGCACCGGTGCAAGCGGCAGCTATCCCTGACTCCGTGCAAAATATCCCTGTCTCCGTGCAAAATATCCCTGTCTCCGTGCAAAATAAGCTTCTCCTCTCCATGGCAAGGCTGCTGCCCAGTGCCCCACTAGCAATGCAGCAAGGATCCCTCACTGCTTACAGTCCTCTGTGCTTTGAAGGGTTCTCTGCGAGGGTTTTTTGGACGTAGACAAACTGCAGGACTGCTTAAGGACGATTGCAGCAGACCAAGAAAACAGTGTGCAACCCCTCAATGCAGTGACACTATCCGGGTGGACAACCCGTAACCCAGTTAGCAGAGGGTCCTGGACCATGCTCCAGTGTCTACCTTGTCACCTGCCTAGTGCAGCATGAGAAATGAATTTATAGTTCACATAGTTTTTTAGTTATAGCATTTATTTGGAGAAGCACTCTGAGCAGTAGTATCGCTAAAAAATATTGTCTCAAAGATGCTTTGAGAAAAGTCTCTTTCTCACTCATTGCAGAAGACAGCTGATTTCTGTCCAAAGAAATGAATAAGCAAGAGCTAGCTACAGAGATAGCAGGTGTTTTATTTTTCTGGAATATAGGTGTCCTTAAGCTTATTAAACAAAGAGAGAGAGGGGAAGAAACATAAACAGTTTTAACTGAGCTATTAGCTGCTTTTAAAATTGTCCATTCCTTCTTCCCTTGAAATGAAGATCTTATAAAGATGATTCAAATATCTGAGGACAAAACCAGCACTTTTCAATATTAGTGTACCTATTAGTACTGATGGATATTGCCTGTTAACTAGTCCAAAAAAGGTTTTTCTGTGATGAGCCTCACCATTGTTACACAGAGGAGCCTATCTGGTTCAATATAATTTTGATGCAGCATCTGCTCCCGCTATTCTCTGTCTCAAAATTCCTGTGGATTCCACTGTAATTGCTCATCATCCTCCCCAAAGCTACATATAATATACAACAGTTCCATTAAATACCACTCATCTACTGGAAATGAATTTATTATGCGATCCATGTATAATGCATGGATGAATCTAGATTAATAACTCTTTCCTTGCACAACAATAATTTTCACTGTAATTAGTTTCGCTACATAATACACATAATATACCATTTTATCATAGCCACTCAGCTGTCCAGTTTAGCTGTGAACCCTGCCCCAAAACAGAAATTATACAAATACCTGCCCACAGTTAAGGGTAGACTCGTGGGAATAAGGAGAGTCGGCCTTTGCACTTCTCAAGTTTTAGACAGCTCATTAATATCTGTGCCGTAACTTTCCAATATGTAAAAGGATGCTAATGATGCCTCGACCTCTGTGAAAGTGCTCTGAGCTTTTATGGCACAGAAAATGTTATTATAGCTGTTCTGCAAGAAAAAAATCTATCCTGTGGGAGAGTGGTGAAGCTTCAAACTACACAGTGAAAGAGAAGGTAAAGATTTTCATAAAATTCTGAAATAAAGAGGACTCTACAACATTTAGGCTGAGAATTTCTAGAGAACATTTTGATTTCTTTGCTGTTGAGTTTCATTGGCCACAAAAGACCTAAAACATACACAGGTATAACTTACAGGTACCATCTCCTGTGCAACTGATTATTATATAGGAATATTTTTGCATCCAGATTAAAAAAAAAAAGAGCAAACTGAGTGAAAAACAAACAAACAAAAAGTCAAATATTAAGATATGAAATTTTAAATAAAGTTGGAAAAATCCAGTATCATGTCTCAGCAGTGGACCGGCAGTAGCTTCCACTAGGACAGAAATTGGGAAAATGAGGTCTTTCCAAACCATGTTTTTAACGTCCATTCATTTCACTATGCATGGCTGCAGAAGGCATAAGGAAATACAGAATTATGCCTGTGAATTATGCTTCTTCTTGCTCTCCTTCCTAGGTTCCTATGCAATCCCCTCTTAGAGAACACAACAGTGGAATGCAGTGACCTATGCATCATAGAATAATTAATTCCAAATATAACCAACTTAATTACAGCATTTTGGGGGTATTTTTTTTTTTAATATTTCTAACTCTCCTAAAAAAATTCCTGGGAAAACTGAAGATTTTCATCTTACCCCAGCTAAATGTAACAACTGGTCAATAAGAAATAGGGATTCACGAATTCTTTTGCTGTGCACTGTGTTAATTTACGCTTTTGTTTTTAGATCATAGTTGGACATATAAAAATGTTTGCAGATAAAAATGTTTGCTCATGCAGCCTCTTTTATTTGATGTTTTATTTGATATTAACTAAGAAAAGTCTTTTTCCCAGCCCCCTTTCAAGCCTTTATGTTAAGTTTTTCTTACTACTTTAAAAACCATCTTTATTACTGGTATTAAAAAATACTCTTATCCAATTGTCTACTTACTCTGCTTTCACATTCTTAATATTATCGAAAGCAAGGAAATAGTGGAAAATGCTTATAGCTTTGAGGTTAGAGCACTGTTAATGCAGGCTTGAACCCAAGCCTCTGAGGGTTTTCTGATGTGTTCCAGCAGGCTGTGTCTGAAACGCTGCATCCAGAGGGATCTGTGCATCTCTGAGAGTGACAACACATGTCACAACAAGGTTACAGCAGATAACTGACTGCAACTCTCATTTGCACTGAGTCAGAGACTCTGGATTTCTCATTATGAGTCTTGCCATTCATCTTTATAGGGGAAGATACTAATAGAAAGGAGGATTATCATGAATTTATAGAAAATGCACACATTACTGTGGCTTCACGAATGAATAGCACCATTCAACTCCTTGCATTTCCACCACAAGCTAATCGACCTCGGGAAAATTATCTTTGCATGGCTACATTTTATGAAAGAGCAATCTTTCAACATCTAATTGAAAGTTAATTGTTTTTTGTGATGAGAATATTTTGTAAGCCATTTCATGGAAAGCAAGCTGTTTTACGAATGGGGAACTAATGACGCCCTGTTCCCAACAGATCAGGGACACTTAAAAGAAATCCCAAGGCACCTTATGATGCCTTTTTATGATCTTTTCTAAACCTCAATCCATCCCCTCTGCTTCCTCCCCTGTTCCTTATGTACCTTTGCCCGGGCTGTGCTGAGAGTGCGTTGGACCTATGCAGCTTTAATACCCAAACAAAAACTAATAGATGAAAACTGCCCGAATGGGCTGCAAAGCTATTGCAAAGCTTGGCCATTTAGCGGAGCAACGTCTTGGCTGACACATAGCACAGCTGCATGTGCACTGCTGTGTCTCTAAAGCTAACCTAGATAAACCTGGCTTGCACTGGGAAGCCAGGAGTGGTTTTCCTTGGAAATGGACTGCATAAGGAAGAGCACGAAACTGTTGCAGTGCACTGACAACACTGACATCAGCACCAAACACCAGGCTGCACCTAGTGACTGTGTGAGCTCCTGTTACCCCAGAGAGGCTGTTCTTCATGGTGAACCTCACACTATGGTCCCCATGCCAATACTGAGCGAGTACGGACCTCTCTCAGGTATGAAAGACCTTCAGCAGCATTTCTGTGCTTTAAAGGAGCATCGCAAAACTCAGGCTGTTAAAGGCTGTGCAGTGTGCTGGTAGGGAACGATTAAAAGTATATCTGAAGTTTTTGCCTCCCCTATTGCTTATCTGTCAAACGTCCCTCAGACACTAGTGGTCGTAGTGGAAGATGACTGACATCTGGAGATGGTGACATAAAAAAGGCATCTGTATATGATGTGTTTGTACTCCAGCGTGAGCTACTGCCTGTTGTGAGAAGCATTTTGGACAAGAACCCTCTTTTCTGACAGTGGGAGGAAGGGCGAGCTGCGGGAAGGAGGGTCAGGCTGTCCGCCAGCACTGCCAGGCCCTGACCTAACGGGCCTGAGTGGCCTCAGCTGGTCCCCCTGCCCATGCACCCTCTGCCCATGGGTCAGGAGCGCTATTTAAGCTCAGGCCTGGGCCCTTAACCCTGGTTTGAACTGAGTTGGAGGTGTGCTTGTCTCAGTCCTGCCTCCTGGGTCTTGGACCAGAGCTGTAGGCCTGTCTCCAGCTCACCTCCTGCTCCTTGGACCCTGGACCTGGTTCATCCCTTGCTGTGGACCCTGTTCCTGGGGCCTGACTTGGTCTGCACAACTTTGATGCTACAGGACTGTCCTGGTCAGTATGGGGAGGCTGTGCTGGGGTCACCTACACCTTCAAGCTCATCTTCCAAGTGCTATGGGGCAGCCCTACCCCTGCAACTCCCTCAATCTGAAGTTCTAGTGAATGACTTAAGTATTTTATGGAAGGCTGGGAATATGCTTTGACTTTCTCCCTAGAAGACTTTTGTCTTGCTATTTTGAGGCAGTTCTTGTACTGATACTTGTTCTCATACTCTGACTTTCAGTAAATAACTTCTTTCTTGTGTTCAAAACAAGACTCAAATTCTTTAATTTCAAGACACTAATTTCCAACTAGGTCAATTTGACTTTTCTTTTTGTACGGTGGCTAAGATGATAAAATAGCAACTGCAAAAATGCATGAAGAACATATCAATTTAGAAGAAGTTAAAAAGGAAGAAGTTCACAGGTTTTTATAACAATATAAAAGGCTTTTCTACTCTTTTGTGATATTAGAGTAGTACTACATCATAATTGTTTAAAATCAGCATAGCACTAATTTCACCAGCTGAATCTATTTTTTTCCTCAGTGTATTTTGCAGCTGTTATTACTGCTTCTTTTAGTATTGTTTTGATCAGTAATGCATCAAAGTTTTTGGGGAAAGACTTATATAATTATAGCTAACTTAACTCTTGCTTTTTCTATACTTCCCAGCCTGTGAGGAAAGATACTGTCTGCAAAGGATAAATATTTCTATATATCCTTGCAACTTGTGACAGGCTACAAAGGAAGAAGGGTTAGATAAATATTTTCTGCAGTGTTAACTCTCTAGTAAATGAATTGACCTCTGAAGAAATAACCTTTTGGACTGTCTACAAATCAGCAGGCTCTGCCTCATGGTGTGTAAAGCATTGAAGAATGCCTGGAGTAGATAGCAGCTACATGCAGTTTCAATACAAATTGACTCAGTTAAACTTGTAATCAAGGTCAGGATGTTGCTCACTGCAAGCAGGGACTAAACTTTGGTAAAACTGTCTGCAAGACTCTTCTAAAGGCCAATGAGAAGGGCCCCTTCAGGTACTTGGTCAACTAATAGGAAGTATATCCTAAGCAAGGACCTGTATCATTTCTGCACCTTAGTGGGCTGTCAGAGGAGATTCAAGTTTTGAATTGGAAAAATGAGAACTGTAGGTATGAAATGCTTATGTCCCTGCTGACCCAGGCTCCAAATTCTCCTTTGCTTTCTGAAGTACAGACTATTAGGAGAAAGCCCGGGAAGAGGTAAATGTTCATCCTGTATAACTGTTTGCTCATATAATCTCCAGTAGTAGGAAGATTCTTGTGAATTAATATTTTTAAGATGGTTTAAAGAATCATTTGAATATTAATGTTCTGCTCTTGACGATCATGACAAACAGGGAGGCAGAAAGTGTTGCTGATATTGCACTGATGTGTTTGGAGAACTTTACGGATTGATGAGGCTGTGAAACCGGATTTGACATTTGATTTTTTTTTTTTTTCGGCGCATTCAAAATAAGAAAGCTTAAAAGGTGAATTTGAATGAAACCATAAACAAGTAAAAGCATCAGAGCTTTCTTTCATGCTTCCTGCAAAACATCACCTGTGCCCTGAGATCAAGAAAGGATAATTCTGGAGACAACAAAGGGCAAACTGAAATCACAACTTCCACTAGGAAACGGTTTGAGTTAGCACATTGTATTACATATCGTGTGTTGTATTCCGCCAAAGTGTAGAAGTGTCAGTTTGAAGACATTTGGGAGTTATGCAAAAGGTGAAGTTAAAGTTTGTTTTATGCTAAGATTTGCATGTATATTTGTCTTTATAATGATAATAGAAATGTGAGTAATGTTGTTCAAGCTTTTGTACTTAAGGATGAATATGTGCAACCTAGTTCCCTACACTGAGCAAGAGGCTTTCTCTCTCAAAGAATCATGGCAATAGAAAAGATTTATATATTCTATTGAAATATACTAAAGAATATTTTAAAAAATAATGTTGGACATGTGTTCATGGACATGCTGGGTGCGCATATAGTCTTTTAAAACTATTCACTCACTAGGCTTCTACCCAGGATGGGTAACAATAGAAATAAACAATTTCTTAAGAAAAAGGTTAATTTTTCACTGTTTCTAAGCTAGTGTGGGTGTAACAGAAAACACAGGTGATAAGGTGAGATCTGTAAGAACTGGTTAAAACTCCTTAATTCTGACTCAGCTGTGCAACTCAGAACTGAAGTTAAGGCAACTCCATAAATTATGCTGTCTGGTCTGCTTAAATGGGTAGACCAATGGAAAAACATTCCAGCCAGGTACAGATGAAATAAAATTATGCACTAAGTCCCCAGGGAAAAATAAGCTTAAGATGCTCCCTTCAGTTTCCCTTTCACATTTGCTCTTTGCTTCCTGCTGGTTTTGTATATCCTGTTCCTAGTTGCTCCATGCATTATAAAAGATGCCTGGGTTTTTATCATGAGGTTTGGGGTTCCAGATGTGGGGTGCATGTTTCCAGAAGCAATTACCCTTCCAATGATCTGGTACCTTGAGGGCTCTGGCAATCTTCAGTTGTATCAGGACAAAGACTTGAGGGTAGTTGTCTCTACCATGACCCTTGAAAGCAAACCCAAAGGGGTGCCATGCTTCAAAGGAACCAGTTTGGCACAAAAATGTGGTGTGAGATATTTCAATATCAGCAGCTGCTAAGAGAACTCAATGGAGTCTAGAAAAGTTCTTCATCCACTTGGATGTGGATCAAGCTTGTATTTTGGGGCAGGCTGGCATTTTCCCTACATAGTGTTCAGCTCTGATATATGCTCTGTTTCTCATTAACTTGGATCAGGGAAAATATATATTTTTGGGCACCAGCTCTCACTAGATTGGAATTGGTATCATTTGCTTGGAAAGTGGCCAGTCTTATAAAGACTTTATCTTTCTACGTTTTGGCTGATGGATGCTGATGAAGCATTTTGGCTGTGTTAACAGCTCTCCTATTACTTTTCCTCCTATTTCTGGGAAATGTCTAATAATGTAGTCTGCGTGAGGCAAATCTCATAATCATAGCAGCCACCACGTTTGCTCCTTTTCCCTGGATATTTTGCATCATAATCTGCAAAGCCACAGATCTATCTAAAGCTTAAAAAAGGAAATACTTAATTCCCACTGTGTATCAGGATCATTGAAGTAAGAGTTCAGCTTTCCTAAAGGCAACAAACAACTATCTAAATTCTAGTTGAACTTAGTATTAGCTTTCACTTATTTTGATACATTTTATGGTGAGTTTTTTTTCTGATCTTAATATTCAAATCTTAAAATTGTAGTCAAACACCACTGTGTTAATATGGAAGGGTAAAAATGTTCTATCATAACAAAATAAAGCAGTAAACAAGTGCAAATTCTCTGGCAATCAGATATGCTGGCTTTATATTTCACTGGGTGAACAATATCAAAAATGACAACCATCTGCTATCTCCATCTAAAAAAAATTAATGTACTTAGCATATAAACCTTTTGTCATAGAATGAAGTACAGGAAATTTTCCTTTATATGATCATAATTATTTTAAATTCTTTACCAAAATAAGGTTACAGATTAAAAATATATATACTTTGTCATTCTGATCATCATCTCCCTTGTGCTACTACTGAGATAAAGCAAAAAATCTGAAAAAAAATTACCCCAGAGATTGCAATTCTGAATGATAAGAACTGTATATAGACATGAGTGATTGCAAGGAGAAATTTGCTATGGTACAAGTGTTTCTTTAGCAGTTAATTATAATGTTTAGTTATTTATTAGATATTATAAGATACCCTTTCACTCTTACATAAATGTCTTCAGTAGCTCTGACTAGTCAGCATGGATTTTGCTTCATGCAGTTTTTAACCTCTACTCTTGACTGATCAGCTCTAAACAGAATCAGTTAAAGCTGAGGTATCTACATGCACCTTGACATTATTCTTGTGCAGACCTGGCAGGGCAGTTGTGCTGAAAGAATTTCTTGGGGCAAATCTGCTCACTGGAAAGGGGAGACAAGGACCAATCAAATCTGCTGAAGTGAATGCTCCTGAATGACAAATTTAAGAGGTAGTATCATGCTTCTACATGTATAGAGCATGTAAAAAGAAAAGACTGGCCTGCTAGAAGAATGTGAATTACATTTAGTAGAAGGAAGACCCAAATAAGTGAGTAATGTAGACTAATTTCAGGTGAGGCATGCATAGGAGTCATGTGTTTTTAATCAGTCTTTCACGTGCACAAATCCTCTTCCAGACCTGAAACAGCAGCAGGCTTGAAAATTAAACACAAGGCAATGAGAAGTGCAAGGGCTTGGGCAGAGCGGGTGGAACTATATGAAAAGGAAAGATAATGCACTTAGAGAAGTGCACTTAGGCACCTAAAAAGGTGAGAGGAAATGAGATGGCAGCTGTGCACTTGGCAGTGAGTTATCAGGATTTTGGTGCCTCCGATGGCTGGTGCTCTTCTGTGGTGGCTGTAAGTGAAATGTAAAACTCCACTAGCTGCAGATTTTCTTTTGCTTGTGGCTTTAGACCTTTACCAGCAAAACCCTTCTAGACTAATCTCATACATATTGTATAAGAATACAGACTAGAATGTTAAGATATGGAAGGATATGTGCTTGGAATAAATGCTGTAATGAATCTTTAAGAAACCCACCTGTGACCATTTACATTAATTATCCAGTGTCTAGGAATAACTTCACTATTACAGGATTAAAAAGGGGGAGGAGATGCTAGAAATAATATGCAATAACATGTAATGGCTTAATCTTGTATTCACTGGAGCTAATGACAAAGCTCCTAGTGGCTGTGCAGGATTAGGCTCTAGGAGACCATCAGTAAAAACAGCTATCATAAAATTCAGAAATGTTCTCCAGATATTTTTGTTACTGTCAGCTCTTTCATAAGGTAAACATGTATCAATCCTCAGATGTATGTTTTGCCTTTTTAAAGGATATGAGATTCATTTAAGAATTAAGGTTACATCTTCAGACACTGCTATAAAAATCTATCTAAAAAGTCTTTTAAAATTAGTCCGAACTTCTTCAGACCCTTCACACTATGATGCTTCTTAGTCACTTGACCCATCTAGTGTTTGCTTTTCAAGCAGCATATTGCACTTTGAATGTCCAAATGCTTTAATAAAAGTAGAAGTTATAGACAGGGAAGACTACTTTGATGTTTTAACTTAATTCAACTTTAGCAGGTTTCAGCCAAAAAGTGTGCTTCAGGGACTATAGGAAGCTCCAAACTCTTTAATGCAACATGATCATATTGGATTTACATTTTTCCTCTGTGCATGTAGATTGAGATGAAAAATATTAGCACCATAAGAGAAAGATCAATTGATGTATATACATCTTATTGCTAACAGGAAAACATTGGTGTATATGATTTATACTTCAGATAATCAGGTAGATCTCATGAAGCAGCCAGTGTAAGTTGTGATTTTGGAACAGTGTTGATAAATTCATAGAATGATTTGCATAAACTTATAGGGAAACATGTTGTATGAAATGGAAATAATTGGGACTTAGGTGACATCAGATGAAAGGCTTTTAATTTATGAGAACCAAATGCAAAAGCCATCTCAGATTGGGAAAAATCTTCTGTACCTTCTTCCTAGAGCTTGTGGTATGGTAAAATGGTGCTTCCTTCAGGCTGGGAGCTATCCTGTGCTTAAAGATAGTGCTGCTATTGTGTATTTTGAGAAGAAAACAGTTTTCCCCTGCCAGTCATAGTTTTTTAACTCAGAATATCAGGGACTTTGTGGGGTATGTTGTAAAAGCCACATCCAACTGGGGTTGGACTAGATCTCTAGAGGTCCCTTCCAATCTCAGCCAGTCTGTGATTCTGTGGTTGTATTTCATAGAGGCAGAAAATAACGAAATATTTCAGAAAAGAGCTGAAGGATGTTTGGGCCCTCCAAAGCCAAGGACCATTCTTGTGGCATTGCCTACGGGTGGAAGATCTCTAGAAAGAGGTAGGAGGAGGTAGAGACTTGGCAGACCCTGGCTACAAGCCAAGAGCTCAGCCAGGTAAGGCAGGACCTTACATCAACTTGTTTAACACTGCTGGGGGTGAGATGAGTGGGAGAGGGTGATAAATACAGGATGAATATTTTTGCAAAGGTGAGAGAATATCAGGTGGCACTTTCCTTTTTTGCTACAAAAAAGAAAGCCAAATATACTTCCTTAAAGTGGTGGAGCAAAAGTACAAACAATTGTAATTTCAGAATTCTATTTCTTATGAACAAACCATCACTTTCCTCCAATAAATAACCTGAAAAGACCTCTAGAGTTTACCGATGGTTTCATTCTTTCTTGGTCATGACACTGATTTTGCATTAAATTTCTTAGCTATTTAAGATTAAAAAAAATCTTTAATTATATAAGCAATAAATATTAAGGTATTAACTGAGAAAAAAAAATCATTGATATCATAATCTGTTGCTTGTAGGAAAAAACCCTAGTAGAAAATCCTAATGAGGTGTGTGGCTAATCATCCCCCAATTACTGTACCACCATACCTTCCTTGCATACTTCTTATGACACTTTCAAATGTAATATATTCAATAACATTTGTTTTTGTTTTTCCATTTCATTTCTTGGCTAATACCACTAGATGTGGCATTTCAGTTTGTTGCATTTTGTTGCTACACATACAAGAAAAGCTTCCCCTTGGGAAAGAAAACTTCTTAATGCAGTACTTCAGAAGCACATCTGAAAAAATAGATTTGTTCTTGTGAAAATAATTTTTTAAAAAGGTGATCAATCTCTCATTCCTTGAAAACAAAGCCCTATTAAAATAAAAAAGAATGAATTTGCCTAAATTGCTTGACTGTGTTAATTATCTCTGGTTATTAACCTGAAGTGCATGCTCATGGCTGCCTTGAAAAGGGAGTTAATTTTGCAATGACTTCAACTGCAGTATTTGCTTTGCTTTTAAGGACTTTTCATGAATAGTTCTTCTGATATAAGGGGAAAATTCAGCAGAGATATTGCACATTCCTGGTAAACATATGCACACAACCGTGTGGTAAAGGTGGACAGTGAGGACAGTGGCAAATGTTAATGTTTTATCCTTTAGATCGCTAGGATGTATTTGGCATACATTCAATTTATTAGTCATTTGTGCCAGTGATTTGCAAAGTGGGTACTGAGCTCCCCCAGTGCCTAGAGAGCAGGTAGATTAAGCAGCCCTGTTTGATAACTCAAAGCTAGAGGAGGAGTGCAGGAAAAATGAGATCTTTCTTTTCTCCCAATTACAGATTTCCTGAGCAGAAACCAGATGTGCTGTGATGGACATGCGAGTTGGTGCTTGTGGTGTGACTGCACAGCTGGAATTGAGTGGGCAGCTCTGAAAAGCTGTCAGCCTTGTGCCTCTCTCCACACCTGAGCCCCACTGCAGATATAACCCACTGATGGGGAAAGGAAGCTGAGCTCAGGAAAGCCAAGGAGACAAAAATATTGTGAGCAGAAACGCTGCAGAGCTCTGCCTGGTGCACATCTGTTCTGCTCTCTTCAGAAAATGCTGAGCAGACCCATCATTAGGAAACATTAGGTAATAGAAGGGACGGGCTAACTAACCTTAGCATTCTTTCTTTCATGTCTTCATATTAAGAAAGCAAAATATAACCAGCATCTGCTAAGCCAATATTGATAGAAGTGCAAAGACATTGTGGTTCTGAATTTGCCTTGGCTTGCTGTCATGGGGAAAAAAAAAAAAAAAACTATTGGAAAAATAAGATGACAGGCAACAGATGGACAGATCTTTAAATTTATTGGTTGTCTGCAAATTTTGTTCAGACTTGCACTGGCATCTCATAAATCTCAACATTTCTTTTTTTGGGGTATGCAATATTTGTTGAAATATTAAGGCCTCTTGCTTTGAGGATAATTGGGCACCTTATCAGGGCAGTCCTAGACAGTGTTGAAACTGAATCCTTTCCCAGGTGAAACTGGTGTCTTTTGATTACAACTGAGCATGTTTCAGGAGTGGATACCTACTTGCCTTAGCAAGAAGGTTGTGTCTAGATTAGGTTTGACCAACAATCACTCCTAGTCAGGAAAAAACTTCAAAAGAACAGGTAATTTTGTGTAAATATGGGACTAATTTTGGTTTCCTTGATTTCTTTTACATTCCCAAGAAAGCCCACAGGATTTTTACCAGCTTCAGTAGAATTAATTCACATTTATATTTACCACAGCTGAAAAAATATTTGGCTTTTTTCGAGGGGGGGGGGAAAAAAAAAAAGCAGGGAACTGCATTGGAAATAGTCTGGAATGGCCATATCAAGTTGGTGTGATGGTGAATCTGAAAAAAGAGGCATTTGCTGTTAGGAAATGAATTGCATGTGTGTTTCTTTGCCCACCGTGGAACTGCAGCTCCAGCCACTGATTATCCCACAGGAGGTGTTCTCCCATTCCCTGATTTATTTGAAGAAGATTTTTGTAGATCTAAGGAATCTTTTCTAGTGCTGGTTAAATTATTTCTCTCAGATACTTCCTTGACATACTTAGTCCTTTCTTCTGTTCATAGGTTATATTTCAAACCACTTTAATGTGCACAAATTTTACATGATTCAGGCAATGGTTTACAGAAATATAATTTGATCTATAGATTTTTACTGTCCCACTTTGCTGCCTCGTATTTGGAGCACTGGTGGGATATGCACACTTTAGTAAACTGATATTGCCATTCCCATGCTAATCTTTGACCCCAAACCTGTAAAAACTTTGAACCGAGTAGAGTTCTCATGCAAATTCTGTTTCTCAGTCTTCTGCTGCAAATCCTTTGCAAACAAAGTCGTGCATGTATTTGTTGGAAAAAATATTTGAATGCTACAACACATTCAGCTTCCTCTGCACCTGTGTGCTTCTGTTTGTTTAATTTCCTTTTGTATTCATTTTGCATCTATCCTCTACCTACGGATTGTTTCTCAAACCAGCTTATTTTATTTCATGTTCAGATGAATATCTGTGCTCAGATGATTTATTTTCAATCACAAGGGATAGATGACTTTAAGCTTTCTTGAAAAAGCAAGTGAAAGAATGAAAACTAAGAGAACTCGTAGCAATTTTGAAAGAACAGGGAATTACTGTGTGTGAGATTGTTCAACGTATTGTTTAGCAGATTGTTATCTTCCTTTGTAGAGTATTTTAATTTCTTCCAGCAGAAAATAACTTAAAATGCTGAAAAAGATGGTATGCGCATTTTAATTAAAACATTGGGCATGAATAGCTCAAGATATTTTGAAACCAAACTTTCTCATATATGTGTAGAAGGAAACTTAATGACATATGTTCAAGGATGAATTGCTTCTGATGTGAAAACCCAAGTGCCTACTTAAACTCTAAATAATAACAAATAGACATACATATACAATACGTATGTTTTCTAAGTACAGAGTTCTGCTTTAATTGAACTCTTTAACTGAATTCTATTTTTAATTCCCTGTGGATTTTATCTAAGTGCTATAGTTTCTCTCCTGGTGTAATGAGCAACCTTTAAGTTGAAAACAAGATCAGGAAACCTCAATAATATCATCATTACCCTGTAAATTCAATTTTCTCTGGTAAATCCAAGAAAATATTTTCCAGCAAAATGTCCTGAGGATTTCTTTGCCCAATGTAAAGCAGATGTGCTCTGTCTAAACACAACACCTAAGTGGGCCCCAGAGTAGATCCTGGGGATGCAGAAAGCCAAGGCTGCCCTCAGACTAATTTCTTTCATTGATGCTGCCACCTCCTAACCTAAGTCCTCCTACTGGTGAGAATTTGGGCCCTGGTAAGGTTTTTCTGTAGTTTTGTGTTCATAATCCCCTTGAAAGGCTTTACAGTACGTTAGTTTTCTGAGATAAACTCTGTAGTTACTGAAGAATTCACATGTATGTATAAATAGTGAAGACAAAACATTCTGCAAGAGTAATTCCCAAACTCGGGGGATTTCATATTTTGAAAACAAGCATTCAAAAATACATAATAATGGAATTTTTAGTTTGATATTCTACTCTTTTATCAACCTTTTCATTCAGACTTACTGATTAGAAATTGCGTTAGAAGCTACTTGTTAAAATGTATTGAAACACAAGGCATTTGGGTGATTTAGGCCTGTGTAAGCACAATGGCTAAGTATACAGGTCCCAGTGAAAAATGTATTATTGTTGTAAGGCAAAGATGTCGGTGGTAAAAATTAAAAAAAGATAATGACATAACCAAAGTTTAGAAAATAGACCTGTAATCTCTCATGCTTCAAGGCCATAAATCCTAATCCAGTTTTCACTGGAATTAATGACTTAATGTAGTATGTCCTATTAAATATGTCATAAAATAATTACTCATTTAATAATGATTGAGCTGAGTTCTGTTTGCCTAGATTTAGAAACTAACTTCTTTCCTAGGATCACTGTGCTCCATTCATCTTCTGCATTCCCTTCTAGAACTGTTAAATTCACTTTTTATTGTATCTGGTTCCAAGCCCCTGACAAAAGCACACGGATGGACAGTAGGCAGTGGAGGAATAACTACTTTCTACAGAGAAATTTGTAACTTGGATGTACACATGCATTGAGTTGTGCAGAACTTAGCACATTCAAGGCTTGACTCTAGTTTCACTGTAAGTGAAGAATTTTCAACTTAATGCAAGTTGATCCAGAACTTGAAGCACAGCTAAAAATGTCTGTTATGGCCTGTTATTTCCTGCAAGTGCCTTAATTTCTATTAACAATTCAGCACCAAGCTATCCTCACATGTAATGGCATGAGTATTCTTGGTATAAATGGAAGAGCAAACTAAACGGAAGAAGGTCAGGAAAAGGGAGGTACAGTGTTCTTGGCACTCCCTCATTTAATAATTTTCTGTTTATTTTTTCCTTCCTCAAAGGTTTTCTAGGTTCTCACTAAATGCTGAAAAATTAAGGCAATTATATAATTCCTCCCTTACGACTGATCTGTTTGTATTTCATGTTAATGTTAATTTTGTATGCAACATTGAATTATAAATTGGTTTCTTTTGTCCTGTATTTAACCTCATTTTGTTTCCTGACAATAGTGCTGTCTATACTTAAAAATCACCGTGTCCAAAGACCTCCATGGCTAGTGTAGAAGAAAGCTCAGGTAAGAACATAAGTGGTCAAATTTTATTTCTCAGTCTTTTGATAATGTTCCCCTCTCAAGCCTTTGTATGAATCATCATTCAAAACTAGATATGCTCCTATCCAGTATCTGTAATCATTAGATGAGCCTGTAGCTTCAACATATTTCTCGTTTTAAGCTCCATATTGGATTAAAAAAAAAAACCCAGATGGTGTATTTTGTGTTAACTTATTTTTGTGCTCTCTCTGCTCATGTTTGACTGTTGTGATAGTGATATAATTCCTCTGGAAGAGTCAACAGCAAGCAGAGCACAGCTTTGACCATTCAGCTTCTCGGATAGTCTGTATAAGAGAAAGTTTGAATGTTTGATTTGTAGCTGGAAATTGCTGCCTAACTTATAGCATTATTGCTAAAAAGTCTGCAATTGAAATTATTATTAAAATCCTAAATGTCATAAATTTCAGCGTTTCCAGTCGTAATCCAGGATTTGTTAACATTTGTTAAATCCAGGATTTGTTAACAGCGCTGCAAGATGGGAACTCAATGGCAGCTTCAATAATATTTAGCTTTGTCTACACAAACAATAATTTGTACCAACAATGAAAGGATGAAAATGCAAATGATGCATTTTCAAATGTTATTATCTAGACTTGTTTTGTGGTTTTGGAACTGTTCAGATACACCATAGATGAAGAAAGATGTTGGCAGCTTTCAGCAGCTTGTGTCTGTTTTCTTTACATGACTTTTTCATGAAAAGTCACCTGGCAAAACCCCTCTCATTTATAGAAAGCTTGCATGCCAATATTTGCATCTCTGCCTTTAGAAAAAGTAGATCTTGCCACTTATTCTAAACAATTTTAATGGTTTTCAAGCTATGCACCAGCAACTTTTTTCCATGACAAGATGCTATGTTTTTGTATGTGCTGCAAATTTATAGCACTTTATAAATGCTCCTTTCCTCTGAGCTGAAGGAAGACAGTACACGCAGAGTGAAAAACAAAGATCAAGGGCAAATTCTCTTTACTTGGCAGGAAGTGCCCCGAGAGCCTTATGGTCCAGGCAGCGCTGGGAAGCTGACGTGTTAAGCTGTTGGAAAGTAATTAGATTACATGATCTGCCATCTCTGTCTAAATTCTGCCAATTTAATCTTTTTGGAGCTTCCATATGTATTTGGTAAATGTATAAAAGCACTGATGAATACCTTTTTGAGTTAACCTTTTAAAAATTTGACCTTCTTTCTTGTTAAACTTACTGGTATACAGGAATGTCACTTATGACAATAAGGTAAAGACAGTGCACAAATCATCCATCCCTCAGCCCTTCATCCAGTATATTTGAAAATGAGGCTTATGTGCATTATCCTCTTCCCTCTTTCCAATAGACCTGCTGTCATTCCTTAAACTGGTTTCTGTGGGTCAGGGACTCTGCTACTGTGTATGTGCACTGCCCACGTAGCTGGGGATGGCTGCAGTAGATAGGACCCATCTTCACACTTCAGCAACAAAATCGCACAAATATTAGAAAACTGAAATCAGAAAGCTCCCTCCCTCCTCCTAATAGATTTAGGTGAAATAGAAACCTCTGTTTATTATTTCATCAAGAATTCCTTTGCTGTGACTGGAATGAAACAATCTACTTGCAAAGTCTGAAATGTATTTTGTCAGAACAGAAAAGTAAAACATAATTTTCCTGTGTAAAGAGAACTAAAATTTTCACTAGACATACAAACTTCAGCGTGACAATACAGGATTATTTTATTGAATCAATACATAAGATGTGCAATCAAAATATTTTAAGGATAGGAATAGCATCTTAAGCCCTTTATTTTGCCCAAAAGGCAGTGAGGGTTCTGCTGACTTAGTAATTCATTATGGTCTCTGAACAACAGCACAAATACATATTTTTAAAATGTCTATTTTCTTTTTGCAATTAATCTTTAATCTTACCTATGAAAAATGATGGTCTTTAATAACTTGCCTCAATTGCTCCAGGTATGTACAGCAAAGAATCTGTAAGAAAATAAACTGCTGTAAAGGGATTTCATTCACATTCAGGGTTTATAAACATGCGTACCAAGTTAAATCTGAAATTGCCATAAAGAATTTATATTGTCATGTGTGCTTCCTGTTAAAGGTTTCATTTATATAGATATTGAACTGAACACTAAAGCACAGCATATTCAGGCAGCCACACGGTGTACTGAGTAGTTATTCAAAATGAATGAACACCAATTTTCTCCTCAGTGTCTTGTTACCTGTAGACACAACCATCAGAGAAAGTTTGGTGAGCAATATTGGACATTATACAGCTGGGTAGCATCATCAGTCTTGTAAAATGAAAGACCTTAATTTTTTATCCTTATATACCACTTCAGCTCCAAGACATAATAATCCATAGGCAGAAATTTTAGATATACCAAAATTAGTTATGTAGAGTATTCCCAAGCTACAGCCTCAGTCTTCAAAGAAGTTATGAGAAAATGGTGTGCAATGGAGAAGAGAGAAAACACACAAAGACCAAAAAAAGCTAAAAATATTGGCAATGCCTAATGTGCCTTATCACAGAGGGCTAAAATTACTTTCTAAAAGAATTATTTCCCTTGTGCCAGATTTAAATTCCCAGGAGCAAAAGCTTCCCTAGTGATTAAGGTATTGTGTTAATGGATTTTCCTTCTAGATGCTCTAGACAGCAGCCTGTAGGATATTAATTAGAGCAGGGCTTCTCCTTGGCACTCGAAGATGTTGAGAGAGCAGGAAGCAGAAGAGTAATAATTTCTGGTCAGTAAGTCCCTGGTAATAATCACCTTCTGTGGAGTATCGGAGGGCATGTTGCCAACA
Organism: Tinamus guttatus; assembly: GCF_059628265.1. NCBI lineage: Eukaryota > Metazoa > Chordata > Aves > Tinamiformes > Tinamidae > Tinamus > Tinamus guttatus. Next base: position 1,316,924 of record NW_028288835.1, read on the forward strand.
TTTCTTTCTGTTTCTTCACTTTGATGCCTCTAGATGTTAATCTAAAGCCGTCAGTGATGTACGATGGGTCGTGTGTGGATCAGGCAGCGCTTTACAATTACCGTGTTGGTTCTTCTGTTAGTGTTGTCTTTCTTTCTCGGCAGCAGAAGCAGCTGCTCGACATTTGATTTGAAAATGCTACCGAAAAGCTTCAAGTATTTTGCTGTCCCCAGTCCTTGTGCAGCAAAGTCCTTGTTTTTCAGAGGTAAACTACTCTGCTAAGGTATAGACTTCCAGTAGAAATGCTTTTCAAGTGCAAGGTGGAATTCTTAGCCAGCAAGTAAAACCTGCTGTTCAAATACCCTGCAGGAGCACGGGTCACCCACATGAAGATTCTGGGCTCAGTCCCTTCTAGCTTGGCACATATTGCCACGGCTAAGCTATGGGGTGCAGCAGGTTGCCAGTGGGCAATGTGCTTACTTCACACACAAAATAGTAATATATTGTTTGTATTCAATAATAAACCGAAACAAGTGGTAAAGCTTCATTTAAAAAACAAAAAAAAAGATGACTTTTACAGCCAGCACATCTCAAAGTGCATCACTTCTCTCTGCATTCATCAGTGTTCACCTCTTTAATCATTTTTGTAGCCAAATATCTCCCTCATCTCTTCTATGACTTGCCAGTGACAGGCTGGGGAACTACACTGCTATAACAGGAGATGCTCTTCCAGACACACCTGCCTTCAGTATTTGCTCTTCATTGTCTGAGCAATCTTTTCTTTTTAGAAATTTAGAAATTCAACAGTTTGTTCAGCTACTACAGTCAAGCAGACCTTATTAAAGCAAAAATCTGTATGTCAAAATACTTATAAGGGTGCAAAGATGGGGATGAGAAGTGGAGAAACACTCAAACCTCGTACTGCCTGCTGGCAGCAGCTTATATAATTGTGGTTGGGATAATATTTTTGTTCTGTGATGCTGAATCTGCAAGCATACGGTATACATCATACAAACATATAATGCACTGTTTTCTTGGATATTTGGATATTTGTCTGGAGGGTATCTGAAGGCTTTTTGAACTAAATCCCTGTTTTCAGCCTCCAGGCTGATTGGCTGCTGCCTCATTCAATGTGCTAAATGCTTCTACTAAAAAAGATTCCCATTCCTATGGAGTTTGGGTGATATGATTGCCTTTCTGCTCCTCTATGGTTTACACTGATGTTCCATACCTATATCTGCATGATTTAAAAAAAAAAAAAAAAAAAAAACCTTTGATTTAACTGACTTGAAGTTGGGATTGGGCCATTATCCTAAACTGCAGGATTGGCATAGGGATATTATCCTAGTTTATACTTGTCTTCAAATACTACAGCTTGGTATGAGAAATGGAAAGGATATGTGATTTCTATACTTTTTTTCAGTAATTTTGCTATTTATTTGCTAGAATACACTAATATATTGCTGTTGCTAGGCAAAATTATCAGCATGCTTTTGAACAGTGAGATACTCATGAAATATTACCTTAAAGCAGTTGCAGTTTATGGCAGAAATATGAAAATTAATATGTAAAAGTGATAATCTGAGCTAGCTCTTTCATATAAAAAGGTATATAACACCAGTATAACTTATTCAGGTGAAAATAGCAAGGCATAAAATTTATTTGTGATGATGGAAAAGACAAAAAAGAAAAACTTGTAAACCTTCTGTGAACTTTCTCCTGCAAACTTCTCTTGATAAAAGTGAACTCCCTGCTGAAGATGTATATAAATGTATTATGAATGTGCTCTATTTTAGTGCCTGGGGGAAAAAAAACATTTTTTTTGCATTACTTGTTGCCACTCATTGCACACTGTAACAAGTGTTTGCATTTGCTTCTGTTGTGTTATACCACTTCTGAAGATTGAGACAAAAAGAGCAAGATTGTAGTGAAGTTTGTAATCTTCTGGTGAAGATAGAGCTCACTATTCTCACCAAAAAAGCTGTCTTTGATGTCAGGGATTTATGCATACTTATATATACACGCTTATATACTTACAAATACTTCTATGTAAATCCATGTGGAGAAATTCAAGAACAGCTTCTTGGTTCTGCAACCCTCTTCCTAGAGTCTGAGCAACAGCAATGTCAAAGGGAACCCTCTGGTTGGGAGCCCATGCTCCTGGGGATCTCTAAATTGCCTGAAAATTCCTTCTGTTGCAAAAGCCTGTTAAAATCTCAGGAATTTCAATACCCAAAGATGAGACAGGTGAAAGGACTGGGGTCTGGTGGAATGCAATTTGCTCAGGTATTCTGGCAGATGATGCATTCATGCATTCTGCAGATCCTATTACTGGAACAGCATTGGGGATTACTCATTGTAGGTCTTAGAATAATGAAAGCAATGTTTTTTAAAAGAAAGATTAATAATCAGAGGACATTTTTGTCTGTCGGTTTAATGTGAGTGGTTTTTTGATGTTTATCTCATGTGTTTGAAGTTCCTGTGTCAGATGCTTTGAATGCTAAAATAAACTGTGAGGAGGTGGGTTATTAGCGAAAGAGCAAACTAATGGGATGTACCTGAGAAAGGCAATTGGAGTCCTTTACCCTTTCACACAATATAAAGGATAATAAGGTTTAAAAAAGGCTTAGAAAGTGTTCTATTTTGAAATATTCTCCTGTTTCTCGCTATTTTTCTAACAGCAAGAATATTGTTTAAAATGATTCATTCTTACACAAGACTATATATTTTAAATAGCTGTATTTCGTAGTGTATTTTTGTAAGCTTTCCTTTGACGCGTTTATTCATATGTAATTAATATTGGATTTCCTTAGTAAGTGTATAATAACTGATAAATGCTTTTAGTAATATTCTGATAGTTTCCAACAGCTAAGGAATGAAATCAGAAGTCAAAAAACTCATTCTTCATTGCCCCTTTACACAGATGATGCTGGACAGCATTATTTATCTTCTCTGTGACTTGCTTCAGTCCTTTACAATATTAGACTGAAATGATTTGTTACTAGCACATTCAATTTTGTAGCCCATTTTTTTTTTCCATTCTATAGTGGAAAGGTGCTATTGCAAGCAAATTGAACAATGGTACATTCTTACAGAAATTTGTGCATTTCATTGAAGCCAGAAATATATTACTACAAATAATCTATGCTTTTGCATACTTACCTTATGTAACTGTTGTCTTACTGGCATAAGCATTTGTATCTGAGGTGTTCAGACTTTAACTTCAAAAAGGTTTGCAAAGGATTGCATTTAGGTAAAAGATGGAGCGATGTTAGTGTGCTGCTTGTGCTTGTTGGTACTGCAATGCTCGAGATGAGTGCTTGGATTGCTATAGTTTGTTGAAACATATATTTTGTAGCAAATGAGGTCAACAGTTAGATAGCTAAAGGGGCATCAGTGCAGGAGCTTGGCTGTCCCCAAAATGTTATCAGTAAAAAGTACACGCCAAAATCTCTGTATTAGCCTAATTTGCAGTAATACAGAGCCAGCAGGAAAGGAGTGCCACAACATGATCACAAGAGGACAAAAGCCACCTGATCAGTGCAGTGGCTGACCAGAAGTGCAATCATTTAGGTCATTGCACATCCACTGCCCTTATCCCACACATGCTCTGCTGGAGAAACCTCCTGGCTAGCAGGCAGGGTGGTGGGGTGAAGGGTCTGCTCTCCTGCAATGCTGAAAGTGTCACTGCACAACGCTTAAATGGTGTTAACAGAACGGCAGCTGGACAAAAAAGGCAGAGATTTGATCACCACAACTGTTTTTGTTCTCAAATCCTCATTTTGCATAACAGCATGTGGGTTTTCTGCTTCCTTCATCACCTGTAGGTAAAGCAGTAAAGATGGTTCAAAGCTTCACCTATGCCTCAGAATGCTTCAAATCGCCCATGGGTTCTTATCTCAAGTACTCCTGAAATACTCCACGGTGTTGTATAATCCAGGTCCTTGACAAGAATCACAGAGGGAGGCACATAATATAAAGGGATGAAAGAGAAGCTGTCTTTAATGAGCACACATGGCTCTCTGTCATAACGAATTACCCTGTGATACTCATGATTAATTGTGCTGCCACTTGTTGTATGGCAGTACAGCAATGCAAGCCAAATAAGCACAATGCGAACTTGCCTGCAAAATTAGTAAGCTTTTTATATTTATCACTGTCTGCCAGCTGTGACAATCCTTCATATATGTGCTCTTGCCTTGCTGTCCTGAATTAAAATGGATTGTATAGAGCCCTGGTTCAGTACAGGGCCAATGAGCCTATGCAAGCTGACAAGCCAGAAGGTGCTAGTAATTAAAATGAATTTGTGCCAATCTCTCTGGAAGTAGTTGCAGTATTATTATGTTCCAGTCTGCCTCTTTTTAAAATATCCTGTCATCCTTACATTTTCTAAGAAAGATTTTTTTATTCTTTGTGTACATCTTCTTCTAATTGAGATATTTTTCCTTTCTTGTACATGGTACTTAATCTGGAAACAAGTACATAACTTATCAATGCATGGTATAATGTCAATAAAAGCAAGTTACAATAGCACAGCCAAAATCGCAATCTACATAGGATACAAATTCTTTATTGACGTTAGAATATCAGTTATGGGTTAAGATTGTGTTGACAAATTTAAAAATCACATTCATCATAGCTTGCTGTGTTTCTGGAGTGTTATTAGCAACCTGTGTAGCCTCAGTCTTTTATATTACCAAGTCTTCTTTTCCCTGGGGTCCTACCATGGGAAGGACAATTTAGCCAAACTGAGGGCTTCTTAGAAATCCTCTTCCTAACATTAGCAAAGGCTGTGACCTCCTCCTTTGGAGCAGATGCTCGTGCTTGTGATCTTCAATGCCAGACTAAGTGCACAGTCAATAGAAGCAGCTCACTAAGCAATTTTTCTGCTCTCGTGAAGAGCAGGTCAATAAGTGGGGATGATACTTCCAACACTATATGCACTGCACGTCTGCAACTGCAAGCTACTCTGTTTGCTTTTCAAGTTCTGTGCATAGATCTGGTTTGTACTGAGCATTTCCTATGTTTTAATTTGACAGACTGTTTGCTCCAGAACATTACACCTGGTCTCTACTGAAAGCTTCAGTACAAGACTAAAGTTTCCCATGGTGGAGGGTAAGGTTTTTAATTATCTGCTCAGCAGAAGAATATGGTGATGCTATTGAAAGAATTGCGTATTAACTGTAAACAGCACAAAGTGGTCTGTATAATTATCTTACAAAGCTACTTAGGACATGTTTGCATGGACTAGAGTCCGTATCTCACCAAGAGAGGATTATTGTAGAAGAGATGCAACTTTCAATGCTTCTCTCTGTAAAAAGTTTTAAAGGGAGTGGGCGTTTTCTGCTCAGGTAACTCTACTGAAAACGTAGTGGGACAAGTTTAGAAGGATTATTATGGTTTAGAAGTTCCTCTGGGAGAGATTTGTTTTCAAAAGAAATACTGGAACTTGGCGTATGGAAGGAAATGCATTATTTATCTTATTTGCTTAGAAAAATTCAGGATAAAGAGCTGCAAATGTAATAACTTCAATCTTTAACTTTTTTTTAATTAACTTCAGCAACCAGTAGTAAAGGTGCACAAAGAAAAATGTTTAACATTGTTAGATTTTCAGAGATACCATTAGCTCATTTAATACTTCAGAAAGCAAATCCCTTCTTTCTGTTAATGTTATTTTTTCTTTATCACAATTCAGAGATTTTTTTTAATGAAATGCCTGGTTTATATATGGATCACAATATTTATAAGCTTTGGAAATATACCAGGGTTAATTCGAGTCCCTGTTGTTCTTCCTACAACTCCGAGCTGTCAGAGAAAAATGATGGACTCTGGGCATATAATAAATTGTGTGAGCTAGAAAAAAATCCACTGATGCCACTGCTCCATTACCAGGGGGAAACTGAAAGGAGTGATTAACAGATCTCAACCTTTTTTGAGGCCAAGCACTTTGCTGAATGCAAAATATTAGTCCCTAGTCCCAATATTAGTCCCAAGACTTGAAAGTCACAGCCCAATGTTTCAAAAACAGCAGCCTGTTTGTATTTAAAAAATGGAGCATGAGCATTTCCTTTCATTGCACGATGGAGAATTAAATGGCTTGTTTATAGAATAATTCTGTAGTTACAGCACAGCTCTAAATCCAGAATCGGGACATACCTGGCCCTTACAGGTGGAAAATCCACATCATCTTTTTGGAAATGGCTCTGCCTCCTTCATTAAAGGGCATGCAGGCTTGAGGGACAGTGCTTTGTTTGCTGTCAAAACTGTGACATTGCCCAAAATTTGCTTTCAGCAGTAAAAATCCCCCAGGCTGATGGGTGAACATTCATTTGAAAGGGGAGAGATGGGCTCTAGGAATTATGGTCGATCATTCATTTCACCTAATCGTGGTTCGCTATTAAATGCTGGAGTTGTTTCCCATTGCAGAGGCTGGAGGGCAGACCTGGAGGAAGCCTCTAGCACCAGGCTGCTCTCATGCTCTGTCACTCCCACCCCATGGACCACAAACTCTTTTCTGCACTGTGGAGCACCTGAGGGGACGACTTCTCCAACGCATCGAGCCCAAAACGCTCCTGGGTGTCTGGAGGCATCTGCGGAGTCTGTCAGTTCCGGAGGTAGTTGGCACTTGCCTGGGAGAATTTTGAGTATATAACCAGATTCCATATAAGATTCTGTTTTGGATCTGTGTCTGTTTCCTATGACTTGGCTGCAGCCTAGCTGTGCCTTTAAAATGCTTTTCTTTGCATTTCTACTTTCTAAAAAGTGCTCACAAAAATTAATCCTCAATTACCCTAAAACACCCTTATTTTATGTGTAGTTAGATCTCTAGCTACAGATGACCACACACTGCTGGATTATTTTATCCTCCGACTCACATTTTCCTAAAACTGCGCTGAATTGCTCTTGGGTGCCTTCAAGGCTGGCATCTTGTCCCCATTGCTGCAGTAGGTGACAGCTCACTCTGCAAAGCATCCCGGTAATTCCTGCCCGCTTCCTCTGCTCAGCCCTCCCGAGTCCAGGAATCACAGGCTCAGCAACATCCCTGACACTGACAGCAGTGAGAGGTCCTGCCAATATTCCTTCACTTTGCTGAAAGGAAGGATGCTGTGTGCCCAGGATAGCATCTATACATCCTAATCGCCTCCTGCCACAGGCCTGCTTCAGTGGCTCAGTTATTACCAAGTGATCATTTTATTGCCTCGTATGGGAAAACTAGTTCTTCACGTGACTTAATATGTTCAGATATTGCAGTGATGAACGTCAGAGAAGTTTGTTATAGAAAAGATACAGGAATCCACAGCTGACCAGCGCAGCGGCTGTTGCCAAACCGTTGTATAGGGTGGTCCACTTTTGGCTACCGCTTCAGGACTGCAGAAGGTCCTGCTATGCAGTGCAGAGCCTTAGGTTGAGTAAAGCAGATGTAGGAAAACCTGATACCAAACAAGGCGTAAATTTGACCTGTCTTGAAATGATTATTACACAGCACAGTAATTTTCCCTGTAGCACTGAAGTTGGAATCAATCCTGCCGCTGACCTCGCTCACCCCAGGTCCGTGTGACTCCTTCGATTTAGCACAGTTTTAAATGAGACAGAAAAGAGGGTCAAAAATGAGCCATGGGTAACTTTGGTATAGTAGAATCCACGCCTAAATATCCAACATAAATGCCTAATTTCAGATTTGTTAAGCGATCTTCACACTTTAGAAGAAAAGGAATTGGTGATGGTCAGTATATATCAAAAGCATTCTTTATGCACATGCTGAGGTATTTCTTTAGTATCTATTGATTATGACTAAAATATCTAAATTGTATTAAAGAAATTGGGAGTTATTTGGGATTAAAAAGCATGAGAAACTAAACAATATCTCAAGTTATAATATAATATATACTGTATTTGGAACAACGTCTAAGATGCTGCTGTATTTTACCGAGCAGTCCCTGGCTCAAGTCTATTCGGTAGCAGCAGTGTGAGGATGTCCTGACATTTTTCTACTTTATAATTACCTTCTGTCAAATTTCTTTCGATTATATTGAGTAAAGTCTTCTTTCAGTTTGGTCTGTAACTGAAGCATATTTCTCATTTATAGAGTTTGACTTCATTCTGTCATTTCATTGTGTTATAACCTTATACTTAATGTTTGTTTATAAGGATGAAACTGGATTCTATTACAAATCATCCACATATCTATTAATTTTTTTTCTCTCATTATTGCTGAATCCTATTTTTCTGAACACAAGAGTTTTATTTGTGATTTTTTTTTGCATTTTTTTCAATGAACTAGAATGTACAGGCACACATATGGTGTTTATGATTTTAAAAATTATGCTCAAAAACTGAAAACAATTTTTGTTGAACAATAGACATGGAAGCTATAGGCAGCTGTCACCTACTTTCTGATAAGAATTAGGTTAAAAATCCAATTATTATCCAGTCAGATGTTAAATTAGAGACAGAGAGGGCAAAGGAAAAACAGAAAGGTAAAACGCAGAAATATTTAGTTGGCCTTAATTTTGTAAGCACGAAAAGCCACAAGCAAAGTCCCTTTCAGTCCTCCTTCTCCAAAGACCTTGAGAATATCTCGAGCTGTAACATGAATACTTAATAAATACAGACCAAGTGGGAGGACAGCAAATTAGAGGCAGAAACTGGGGAGAAAATACTGTTGCACCGCCAAAATCTATTTTCTTCCCAGCAGTGGACATCAGAGCATGCTTTCTGCATTAGGGTGACAGACTAAATATGAACATCTAAATGCTCATCTAATATGACATCTAACTATGAAATGGAAGTCCTGCTGTGCTGCAGTAGTGCTTATTTCTTAGCAGCTGCTCCTGGTAGAACCATTGCAGGTCTTGCACCTTCTGGCCTCAGAAGCAGCACAGCAAAACTTCACAGCAAATGGTCTGATTTTCCAACCAGTCTTGGCTACATCAGCTTTAAATTTCACAGTTTCTGGCTTAAAATGTTATATAAAAATAAAAATAAAATGGGAGAAATAGGCACATCAATTCTGTGCACACGCTATCAGGCCCAAACCGCTGAATCCAGTTTAAGGTCTCCCTTCTCAGACCACGGATTCTTCAACAGGCTATGCCTAAAATGGCTCTGCTTGCAAATATGAGCGCTAACAAATGTCACATAACAGTGAGAAATTAGAAATTTTGGGGAAAAAAAAATAATAAAGGAAAAGAGAAGCGAGCAGGGGTTTTGGTGTGTTTTCCTAAGGAGAAAGTGTATTATTTGAATATCTTTGCCTAAAGCCATAAGTATTCATCTTCAAAATAAAAAATAAAATAATTTTAATGCATATAATTTTTAATAATAGCATTTTTTGTGCTGCTGTTCAATCCTTAAGCATGTTTCTGTAAGTTCCTGTGTTTATATCTTAACTTTCCTATGCCAACACAGCACCATGTCTTGATCATTTTTTAGCCTTCTAACATTTTAGACTCAGAACTTGCATTATTAGGCGCCTATTTATGTTTTAATTCTCAGCTCTACAAAATGCCATTTTGTTTAAGTCAACAGTTCTGGTATTTGATTTCCAGACATGTAATTTTCTCTTTCAGATAGAGAAATGCCAGCGGGGGAGCATCGTATGTGCATATTACATATGTGAAATATCTCCATCTCTAATACCATCTGCATGTGTCATTGCTGTAAAGGATCTATACTTACTTCAGAAATACAAGTAAGTGTTTCCCTGTTATGTGTTACACTTTTTAATTATGCATAAGTCTGAATTGTATACGCCTTAAACGTTTTTTGCTCTCATAATGGAATTTACTTTTGATAGGTATCTTCACTCCTACAGTTATTTTAGTTTCAGGACAGATTTACTTGGAAAGAAAAAGGAGGGAAGACTTTTACCTGGCTTCATAATTTCCAGATACTTCATCTCTGACAGGAGACTTTACTAAAATAGTCACAAATAAAGGAAATTCTTTCAAGGCTCTGCGGTATGGAGCAAAGGGAAGAAAGGTCGGCAGCCTCTGTGCACTTAGCTGAGCTTTCCCCCTGGTAATTCAGGATTTAAGGGCTCCAAAAGGAATGTCAGCATCTCACCCTAAGGATGTCACCATTGTAAGTAGTAATTGATCAGGAAATTATCTAGTACAGGGACCTTTATGGGCACTTTCTCCCCGAGCTCCTCCTTCTGAGTTTCCTGGAAAAAGACCACATCATTCCCTGAATATCGAGTTCACAGTCCCTCATTATTCAGCTCCACGCTTCCTTCCCCATTCTCTGCGGCAGAAGAGAAATGAAAGGAAGAAGGGAGGAATCAATTCCTGCTGAAGGAATCAAATGGAAAGGCCCCCTAATCCCTATGGATATGGGAGACTTTAGAGTCAAAAACCAAAAACAAACAAACCCATAATCCTGAGAACTGACAAGGAACCTAGCTGCCAAAAACCATTGGCACTTAGTGTTTTAGCAGGCTCGTCACACTTTGCCATTGAAATGTCTATCCTTGCCTGCTTGTCTTTTACCTTCCCAGGCTCCTGGGACTTATTGCATGACATATTTTAACCTCCCCAATCAAAACAACCTCACAGCTCTCCAAGGCTTCCTACGCTGCTCAGCCCTCAGCCCGTTTCCATACAGTTTTGTCTCTCTTGCTGCCACTTTCCTGATGCAATTCCTATAATTAGAAAACACACAGTTATTCAGCTTTAAAGATGAAGGATGATACCCTTTTCTGATGGGTATATTTTTAGAGGTTCTAATTATTCCTTATATTTTCTAAGGTTTATATTTTTCTTCTCTGTTTTTTGCATGGTACTATCCTGGCATTGGGAATGCAGTGCATAACCATGTGCTTTGTACACTTTTGGATATATATTTAGAGCTTAAGGAATTGTAAAAAGAAAGGTAAAATAAAGCCTAATCCAGGAAAGCAAGGATCTTTATACTCAAGAGGAAAATGGTGACGATTACTGATTTCAGGAAGATAATCATTGTCTTAAAGTTCCGTGTTCTGAGTGTTCTGTGACACTCTAAATCAATGTATTCCAACAAGTGTGTTTCAACAGGCCAACAGAACATAGAACCAGTTGTAGGAGTGCCTTTGTCTATAGCTCATGCCATGTAGCAAGGGAAATATTAGCACAAAGCCCCTAATTCCATTCATAGTCAGAATTAGCAGTTGTTCGTAGTTATTTTTAAGTGACATCAGTAAAAATCACACTCTTACCTACATTTTTACCCAAATAAAAATGAATTACACCTACTACAGGTAGGTATTAATATCAAAGATAAAAGGAAGAAAATATTTTACATTCCTCCATTTTTTAGTTTTGTTTTTCAAATCAACCAGACACCCTAAACGGACAATTGAAATTGCATCCTCACACTTTGAACACTGGTTTGGCTTCATGACCCCTCTTAAAGCATTAACAGATGAAACTTTGAAATGAATAGCGCTCATCACAAAATATTTGGAAATTTAACTTTGGTGTATTCTCCAATTAGAGGTTTTGATTTGTTTGTTTGTTTGAAGTTTGCCTTAACTTCCCTTGTGCTCAGAGTGAAAAGAAGTATGATATAGGATCCAGTTTTGAGTATGATATAGGATCCAGTTTTTAGTTGATCTCCTTTTTCTTTCCTTTATGAGAGTTACAGAGACTTTAGTTCCTCACCATTATTTTGGAAGGATCTTACACAGGCTGTTCTCCTAAGCTATTACTGCTTTGCAAAGATTCATGCCCAAAGGGTATTCTCAATTTTTTTATCGTTAAATTACATTTAGACGATAACATAAGTATTGATCCTAACAAGAGGCAATATTGGCCAGGTGAGCTGTGATAGATATTACATTTTTGGCAAGGCTTGGTATTTTTTGTGCTTTTATCGATCTCCCCTCTGATCTAAGTTGCTGTTCAATAGCCGAGTTACTAACCTAGTTATTTCATTATAAAGAGTGACGAATGATGCTGCTTGCAGACCTGCAGTGCCCTGCTGCAGGTTCTGGGGTCTCAGTCAATACTGGGTCAAGTCAAAGGTTATTCCCTCTTCGCAAGGAACACGGGCGCTTCGATGGACGTGGAGGCACCGCGTGGGCACATCCGCTGCTCACGTTGGCCAGCAAAGGTCACAAAGCAAGCATTAGCATTCAGGAACATCACAGCAGTTTCTGCATCCTGCCCGGAGGATATGTCTAGCAGCTTGAGCATGAAAATCCTGCCTACATTTTCCCATGCCCCAGAACAGTAAAATATGCCTATGTTCCTGCATGCTGTCGCTCAGGAATGTTAAGAGAATCACCTTTTAGCAGGACTCAGATTCCCTGATGAGAAGCAGCACAGTGATCTCCTGATTTTCCCCTGGGAACACAGAGAAGATTATGGCATATTGTGCAATTTCATAACCCAGTCACCTAACAGAATAACTAGAAATTGCTCAGGTGTTACGTGGAGATGTCCTGCTGACAGCGACCAGCTCAGTCAAGAGCCAGATACATCACTGTCTAAAAGCAGGACTTAGTGCTAACTAGAGCCAGGACCAATCTCAATGTACTTAACTTCTGTTTTCTGTTTATAGTGCGGTTTTCTCAGACAACTTATCCTGGACCACATATGCTTTTTTGTACTGAAAAGCGACAGTTTCCAGTAAGCACTGCAGTGATGGTGACTTTTTCTGCATGGCAGTTTCTTACTGGCAAAGAAACATCAGGTCAGAGAGAGGATGAAGTCAGAAAGGATCAGAATGGGCAAAGGTCAAAGTTACACATTTTTCCTTTTAAAATGTTGAAAAATTAGCAGACCTGGCTAGTTCTTCTGTAATTAATAGGCTCAGTTAAGTAGACTTACAGCTGAAAAGTATCCTGGTTTTTCTGGCCAAGTCACCATCTAGTGACAGAGGTCTGCTTTTCTCTAGCTCTTCTCTCCCTGCCACTGCCTCTAACGCCCTAAATCATGTACTGTTGTTTTTCCTTAACCCAGTTACTTGCAATATATCTATTTTGTGAGCAAAGGGGAAGAGATTTTTTTTTTAAGCTGCAGAAATCTCATGAGACAATAACCATTCTGCCCAGGGCTGCAATCTTTTCAACATCAGAATTTACTCTTTGCATCTCTTAAGTAGATATAGCTGCCATATACCCACACACGAAAATCTGAGTAAAAGATCCAGATGGAATCACATATGCTGGCTTTTTTCTTGCATCAGCATCAAATTAGCTGTAGTTAAGCATGGAAAATGAGGGATCCCATTCTTAACAAGGATTAGGTGTATTTATTGGCTATAAACATGAAACATACAATTGATCACCTGTCAAGAGCCTGAGCTATTGAGATGATTTAAAAATAAATAAATCAGTATAAGTAAGACTGAATATCTAGTCAGAATACGTGGCTATATGTCCCCTTCTCCATAAAAGGAAGATTTTCTCAGTGTATGTGTTCACAGGTGTTCTGTGCTGTGTTGTTTGACTATACACTTCTTTAGGGTGCTTACAACTATTCTGCAGTAGATCCCATCTTCTTAATACACATCCAAGTGAATTATTCAATCCTTTTGTCACTGTAGAGGTCTGAAGCTGATTTTGTGGAAAAATCTTCTGCAGACCATCCACAGACAAATGTTTTCCTTAATCATTTCCAATATAACTTCTAGTATCTCATAGGAATATCCAAATAAATTTTTAAATTCTAAGAAATAAATTAAGTGATCCCGAGTGGAGCTTTTTTTCAGCTATGCTTTGTCTGCTGCCTGGACCAAAGTTAACATGAATCTATCAATTCCACATTGAATTCCACCATATGGAGATGCTGTAAGATGAGGAAAGCCAATAGGACAAGCAAATCAAATTGCCTTCAGATTCCTCAACATCGTTAGACTACAGCTGACCTTATTAATATCTAAACTGTATTAGATCTCATCTATCTTTTGTGCAGCCACCAAATTCTATACATGGCCAAGAGTCATAAGTGCCTTAAACCCGGCAATCCTGCAGTACGATCACCGTGGTCACACAAAAGGCCTGAGATGTTATTTAGTTAGAGGAAATACCTACTTTTTCAAAAACTAATCCACACCAAAATTGACAATGGAAATAGATGATCTCTTCTGACATGGGGATGATCTAACCTCCTGCTGTGAGGCCATCTGCCTGCTAGGTTTGCATGACAGCAAAGAACAGTAGAAAGTAGACAGCATCTTGGTGGCACATCCCTGTGGGCCTCCCCACATCCATGAATTATATAATGTTACCTATAACATTGAACCCAGAAAGCAAAACAGTTTGGAATGAAACACCTTTTTCCTATTTCCATGTATGTAGTTTACTTGGATGTTAGGAGGTAACCAGTTTGAAAGCAGATACAGCTGATGGTCAGTGAAAAAGGAGCAGCTGAGAATGGAAATTATGTTCTCTCTTTAGACACAGGCCTGAGAGAGGAGTTAAGTGGAATTTATCTTACCAGTAATTAGCAATTTATCTTATTAGCATCCTATTAGTAATTTAGTGCCTAAATTACATCTAATATTTAGGATTAGTGTTAAGGACAGCAACTATTGCCTAAGTCTTCAGAGGTGGCCCATCTGTTCACATGTAATGAATACCGCCAAGAAACACAGAAATCTCCAGCTGCTTTCACTTCAAAACCCTGGGGAACCATGTCCCCTTCTCCACAGGAGTTGTTAATTACAAAAAAAAAAAAAAAATCAGTGTATGGTTGAGGCTGTTTCTTTAATTAAGTGGGTCCAAATCCACTTAATCTGTGAATCGCAAGAATTGGTCTTAAACCCTGGATAGCAATAAATGGGGATTATTTAACTCTCCTTTGCAGATACACATTATATTGTCCTAAAATAAAATCAGTCATGACATTTTTCTCTAGACCACAAAAAGGAAGAAAGAGGGATCATGATTTCATAATTAAATAATGATGGCATTAACCTGAAGGAGGGAAGATGTAAGTTTGTCCTCTTTTTTGACAACTATTTAAAATCCTTTTTTCCAAGTGTGATTTAAAGGAAGTAAAGTTACATTTGTGCATCTGCACAGTTTGTAGAGTAAAAGTTGCCTATCTGTGAAGAAGGACTGTCATTTTATATAGTTTCCAGCATGATCATTCATCAAATTTATATCTGCAGTTGACAGTTATGGTTTTCCTCTTCCCTGTTCTGTATGTAATGTCTGTTCTTTATATTGTGAAGTTGTTTTCCAAAGAATGATCTAAAGCAATCCAGGGAAGAGAATTATTGACTGACAGTGGAATGTGAACTGTCCTGTGAATCCAAGTGTTTGGCCATAGGAGCCTGTCCGGCTGTTCCCGCACACCTGAACTGCTGCAGTTTCCCAGCTGATACACATGTTGATAGCTCCTATTTATAAGGGATGCTCTTCCCAGAGTAACAAAGATGTTGAGGGAGCAGCATGATATTACATGTTTCCAACCACTCACTTTTTATGGACGCTCACCATTTTTTTATTTTTTAAAACAGTCGTTACTTAATGGCTTGAATTCGTAATATCTTCTTTTTTCTGGGAACCCATGATACTAAATATTGTGAAATCTAAGCACAATCTATTTGCAAAGTTGAGAATCAGTTAAGTGATGGAAAGGAAAGTCTATGTGCTGATGTTATTAACTTAGATTAATTAAACACACAAGTACCTGAGGTAGTTGGTAAGTGCCTGGGGTAGCAAACGTAGGTAACAGTTGGTAGTAGAAAAATAGCATTTTAGCATGCATTCTAGGAACGTTCTTGCTCCAGGACATTTTTTATTTTGTTTATGGGCAATTGCACAATTCTGCAGAATGAAAATTGTCTTTGCAGACTTTAGAAAAACGGTAAGGAATTATTCTGAAGCCTATGAAATTGAAGATGAGTTGAATGTTTTGGTCAATCTGAATGTTCAACTAGCTCAATAGGTGCTTCTCTTACATCTGTCGGCTATTAAGCATACAAGAAGCAGAAGCCATCAATAGGGATCGCTGTATCCTCACAAGCATTTTTTATTATTTTGTCATATTTCCCAATGGTAGTTGGATGAAGGTAGTATTAAGCAGATGCACGGCATAGGAGGTTGCTCATTAACTTTCTTGCATGAAGATGATTCCCCTTGCATTAATCCAGCTCTGGCTCATGTTCAGAGATCCATGTTTAATTTAGTGTAAGAAAGTTCACAGCATAATATTTCCTCGCCATTTACATTTTGTCTTTCACTGTTATGCTAAAATAAAAATTACAGTGCTCCAGAGATGTGGTTATTTACCATATAACCAGGACAATATTATTACCTGACAGATTGAGTTACCCAATCATCTCTGAGCATATTGCTAGCACTTGCAAATGTTCATGATGGCAACATATTTCGTCTACTTACCCATCAATAATTATCCTTTAATGGTTAATATGTATGAACAGGAACTTCGTGCCTGTGCACTTTCTGACTGTACAATCTGTAGCCTAATTATTGCTCAGAGAGCTTTTAGTATTTTATTCTCTCAAATCTATTTATAGATGTATTCTCTTATAAATTTAAATTCTCCATTTAAGGATATAAGGGAGAGGGGAGAAAATCAGCCTGTTAATTCCGTAACAAAGAGAGTTTCACATGGCTGTCTCAAAATGTACATTAATTTTAACTAAAAATAGACTAAAATAGACTAAAAACTAAAAATGCTAAAAGATAATCAAAAAATATCTCTACTAGACAGTGTTATATATACATAAAAAGGTTCAGGGGCTGTAGCTTTTGAGAAGCATTATTATCTTAGGCTGATATAGTGTTCCTGAATCGTTACTTCCTTTACACTACTACTGTACTTTATGGAACAAGAGGCCTTACATGCTCCTAAAAGTATACTCCTAAAATGTATAAATGGAAACATGCTTAATTTTAATTGCTTGTTACTTTTATAACTGGAGTTAATAAGAGCTCGGTAGTAGAGAGTTTCGTGGTGGTGCATAAAAATGCTAAAGCCTAGATAATTATTCATGGAAATTAATGGGGGGAAATGGTGAATCTTTAACAGAGCAGTTGAAATTAGAAGTGTTTGAAGGAGATGTCATTAGGAGACCAAGCAAACACAGTAATAGATGTCTGGCTGATTGAAATAATTTTAGGATACTGCCTGATTCAGCTGACAGTATGAGTTTAAACACGTTCCTGTTATTCTTGCTATATGCCAATGTCAGTGAAATCTGAGCGTAAATACCCTAATCTTGCAAAAGGGAACAGTATCTGACTCTTTAGAGTTTATCAATTCCTACTGCTTATTTATTCTAATGTTCAGATGCCATGCTTGTGATCAGCTACTAACTTTATACCAAATAAGCTAGATGTTACCACTGAGATTTTCATCACTTCCAGTCCAGAAAATTAAGCTCCTTCTATTTCTAAAAAAGGGAGGGGACCCAAAAAATGCCAAGAAAAGAACAAGAGCACGTTCACCTCCAAACAACCTTGAGATGTTACACTTTTTTTCTATAGTGAAATAATTCAAATGCAAATTGCTGGTACTAAATAGTCCTGACACTTCTAGAACATCAAAGAAAATGCATCAGCATCACATCAGGTTGTTAAGGCAACTACCCAAGAGGAAACATTCATTAACTATATAACATTGTCTTGAGGATCTTAGAATTTAAAAATATGTATTTCTTTCAACATCCTGTTATAAACAGGATTGTCCTGCTAAACATACGACTGTCGCCACCAAAAAAGGTGCCTCTACTACACAGTATCATGGGGATTCTCAGATATCTTCTTTTTTGTGGCATATGGATTGACATACAATAGGTTTTGGGAGAGTGTCTCTATGAGGAGAGGACAAAGGAACTTTAAAAATTAAAAAAAAAAGAGAAAAGTAAGTCGTGACAATTAAAGTTGCTACAATTGAGACTGTCTATAGAGTGATTCAGATGAGGTTTCCACTTTCGGAAGGGCTGAACTCCTCTCAAGCCTTTAATGTCCCCATCGATTAGCTACCCCTCTATTATATCAGGAGTTAAATCACCTCTTTCACGCACAAATGCTGAAGGAGAGCATCCAAATCCAGTGATTAATGTTAGCGGCAGAGTTTGGGAGCAGAGGGTTGTTAAGGGAAATGAGTTAAATAAAGAGAGGAGGAAAGGGGAATGAAGAGACAGGACAAGAGGTGGAGAAAGCTCCTCTGAGGCTACAGAGGAGGATTAAGTAAGTGGGTACAAATCCCTATTGGTGCCTAGCAAGAACAGTCAAACCAAGCTCCCCGTGTGGAAATCTACATGAATAATTCAGCTCTCAGCTGAATCTAGACTCCTGCCTTCAAAAATAGCTGTTAAATTGTTGGCAAATATATTATAGGGAAGCAGCCTGAGATCTGGAGGTGCTAGCAGGCTTCTCTTCCACCTTTGGCTGCAGTTTTCCTGTCTAATTCACCTCATCTCTGTGTGCATCTGACACCTTAATCAATAAGATCATTAATCCATTTCCCTGAGAACACACGAGGCCTCCTGAACAGCCTGGTGCTGTTTTAGTAGCCACCCCGGAGGAAAGTAATAATTGTCAATAACAGCCAGATTGCATCTCAAGATCACTTATTTTTTCAGTCTCAGATATTCCTGAGCCAAAAAACCTGCTGGTAGACACCCTGGGAAGAGCAAGATCTTTTTATAGCTCTCTTTTAATGATGCCCTTTGAACAAGGCTGCTTTCCTGAATCAAGCCTAAAGCAGCCTTGCCTGACTTGAAGACATTCAGAGTGCTTGACATTTCTACATTAAGTGCAGTGCACATGCATACAGAGCGCACAGTTCCCAACCAAAACACTGAATCTCATGAAAAATTTTGCTGTGCATGCAGATCCTCCAAGGCCCATTGACGTCAAGAGGAACTCAAGTTCTTAGTCAAATCAGAAGTGATTTGTATCAGAATACACTTTGCGCTATTCCTCAGCAAAGATTTACTCATGTGAAAATCAGGCATTTCTACATGACTTTGAACATAACCTGTTAGAAAAGTTGGGTTTCTTTTTCAGTAGGAAAAAAGGATTTTCCTTTCCGGGAAAGGCAACATACCATTTGGTTTCGCACGGCCATAGGAAGGATGGTTAATGTATGACATGCCAGAAGGGACATAAACTGTCATATGCATAATTGAAAGCAAAAGTCAAATTCAAAGTTATGTTTTAAAAGGAAACTTTTTCGAATGTATGCTTTTTTCACGTCAGGAAAAATAGAATATTCCGATTGAATAAGTATAAAACAACAACATAAAATGTGAAATTACAATCTATAATAGCAATGACTACACAAAATGGAATTGTTTAGCAGTCTTTTCCAGTCATCCAAATGGGGTCAGTGAGCACATTTGCTTTCTGCCTCTTTGAAACTATATAATTTCATGTCAAGACTGGTGGTAACTTTCATATATTTCTGTGAGATTAATAAAAAATTTCAAATCAAAGAATCCCATGCAAAGTTATAAATTTCTGAAAACAGGGATGTATCTTGGAAATTCTTTTTCAGGCTCACAGAATTTCTCACCAGAGGCTTGACATTGCAAAATATTTAGAAAAGAAGGATGAAAACAACCTGTAATATATGCTGCAAACAAAATATGGCATAAGGTGTATTTTTATTCCAAAAGTGATATCTATCACAGAGTCACATCCACAGAAACAGCCTGACCCTCTTCATTATTCTCTTCTCATTTTCTCACACCAAAGAAATCTTTTCCAGGACCCAAATGAGAATATGAAAATAATAATGATGTCTCAATCCTGTTCTGGTGATTGAAAAAGTTGCTAACCATAGAAAATACACTTCCATGCTTTCTCAGAAATTACATCAGGCTCTTTCCTTGATCTCTCTGGAAGCTCTGATCACTGGATGCCTTGTTGTCATTCCTCAGAAAACACCCTAGGGAAGAGATACCAGAGCTTCAAGAAAAACACCAAATTGTCAGATACAGGTAATAAAATGCTTTTCATCTCTAATGTGTTTTGTCTCCCATTTTCCTGGACTAAGATTGATGACAGGCAGGAAACAGAGCAAGTAATAGACCCAGGCCAGATGTGCAGCAACATGAACCTCGAATAAGTGGCCTCTATGGTGGAAAAAATATTTTATTTTCAGAAAAAAAATTGTTAATGTAGGACAGAGCAAATATCTACCTAGAAATTGTGTATAAAAAGTGCATGTCAAATGTCCTTAGTCTTGCTCTCTCCTACCCGTTTCTTATTTTATCTTCTATCCAATTCACCACTATCATAACTATGAAGTTATGTTAACACATTGCAGAAAGTAAAAGTTTAATGCTGTTCAACTATCAGTCCATAAAATCAGTGCTTTTAAGGACAACTCTGTGCTTTTAAGGCTCATCCTCAGAATTCCCCTTTTTTCAGCTTTAGTCTGCGAGAAGTTTGAACTTTCCAGTCGTACAAAAACTTAGACATGACAGCTTTTATTTTTGATACAACTTAAGAGTTGGAACTACTTCTGACATTTGGAATGTAAGAAAAGCTAAGAACATTGTAAGGACCGCTGAAAATGCTGAAGGGTTGATTCTACTTTATTCGGTATAGTGCATATATACATTATCACAGCACCTTGCTGTGATGCAGCAACTTGTCATCTGTTGTTAATTCTTCTTCACAGGTAGAGTAGTATGCAGCAGAAATTTGCCTTTGCTAAAGCCATTAAAAATAGATATCTTCATATTCAGACAAAATTTCTTAACAGAAGTCTGGATCAAAAAATTAGTCCATAGGTAAATGGAAGCATAAAAGAGGTTTGGTGCCATCAAACCTGCTTGGCTACATATTAATCCATCAAGAAGAAAATACAGACATTTATTGCAAAACTTCTTAACAATTCTGGGAAATAAAAAGCAAGACAAAAAAATAACTAAAGATATATTCAAGAGCATTTAAAGTTCCAAAAATAAAAGTGGCTTGGATTTCAGAAACTGGAAGTCCAGTTTCAGAAAGTCCAATAAGCATAATTTCAAGTATGTGTAGGCATTTTTTTTAAAATTCATGTAGCTATTGCAATTTGTAAGTGTCTATCAGAATTTGGTTCCCATCTGTTGACACTAAGGATCGACAGACGAGATGAGACACTGTACGATTCCATCTCCGTTAAAACATATTCATGTACATTTTGGTGTATGATGTGACATGCACCTCATGACTAAGTAGGATCACAAACACATGAAAAAGAATTGCAGAACAAGGGCATTCCATTACAGTATAGCTAGATGCAAGTTCTTCCACTTAAAGCGCTCGTGCACAGGTGTGTGCATTTTTAAAGTCTCCTTAATTTGCCCTTTGGTGCTCTTCCTATGACTACAGTCATAGCCATGGCATTAACTGAATAAGAACATAAAAGTTCTGTTATTATTATAAGCACTAAATATGGATATAAAAACAGATATGATCTAGCAAAATTAGTTATTTTTTGTGATTGTTATTGATAGAGATATATTAGGTAGCCCAAGCATATAGGGAAGCAGAGAAGTAAACATATAAATCAGCAATGATTTTTATTCCTTATCTAAATAAACTGTTCCTCATGGGTACCGTAAACAGGCAGAATCTTTTCAACGACATAAATTATATCTATTTATACATGTGCAGCATCCATTAAATATAGTTAAAGAGCAGCTTTTCAACAATTTGGCTGTGAAATTAGGCAGAAGGGTTTGAAGTGACGGGCAAAAAATGCCTAAAATTGTTCTAACACAAACAGATTTCCAAAGCCACCTCAACTGCCCCACACGTGCCACACAAAACCTTCAGCATTTCTGCAGCACTGGGATGCTCCAGACCCAGATGCTCCTTCATTAATCCCATGCAAAACCTTCAGCATTTCTGCAGCACTGGGATGCTCCAGACCCAGATGCTCCTTCATTAATCCCATGACACATGTGCACCAGGTGCCAAGGGTTCCCCCTCATTGACCAACCTCATGTGGGGCCTCCTCCCAGCCCTACCATGGCCCAGGACTCCATCTAAGCTCAGCCCATGGCCATCAGGCCCTACTGCGTGCTCCCCATTGAGGCTGGTCTCCAGTTCATCCCTTCCTAGCTATAAGTCTTGTTGAATCTGACCCCAAATTCTGGGCCGACATTCTGGATTAATCTCATGGTTACCGACATCCCTGGAGATAACTGGCTTTTTCTGAGCCAGGTTCTCCTTGCTGGACCCAACCTTGATCTGCAGGTTGACTTCACTGTTTAACCTTAACCAGAGGGATGGTGGCTCTGCCTTTCTGCCCTAGGGAGCCCCAGCAGCTCCCTGGCATTAAGGAAGAGCCGTTGATCCTTGCTGCACTACAAGACCTCCATGGCCTGCAGATCCTTCCTTCTGGCCAGATGCCGAGTCCTGGGCAGCCCAATTTGACTGACGTCTGTGACAGCCATGTCTTGGCCTTGTTGTTGCTGTAAAGCATCTCAATATCCATCCCAGTAGGGTTGGCTTCTTCTCAACTTGATTGACAGGAAAGGAGATTAGATGGGCCATGTAGCCAAAGATAGTCTGGAGCTGACAGCTTTGAAATAGCTCCATGTGACTATGCAGCAACTTGGACATGTTTGTCAGCAACTTCAAATGAAATGAGAAAGAGCAGAAATTCCTCAAAGCAGTCTCAGAAGAACTTTTAAAGTAATGTTCTATTTTGGAAGGATGCTTTGATAAAAATTGCATCTCCCTAAAAAACACATCTGTCTCAATGCATATTCTGAATATGCTGAAGCTGGAGATAAAAATAAGCTGTTTGTTGCTTTGTGTTCCCGTTTGCCCTGCAACAGCATCACAGCTAAGGCTGAACTAGATTTTATTCCTTCTTGTGTGTCTTCAAGGTTTTTTTTTCTATACTCCATCACATACGTTTGCTATCAGAGCACGGCTGCATAACAAATGGCCTGTCCCCAGCCCTGCTGTTTGATGTATTTGATGTATAACCTCTATAAGATTTTTTCCCTTCTTGAATTGGTATATTTTCTGTATAGCAGCATTTTTTTAAACCAGTGCACATGTAGCTAACCAGCTGATGCATCCAGTTGCCTTTTAGTTGGAAACTGTCTTAGGAGCACGTACCAGATTGGAGAACCCAGCTGCAATTCCACCTCTCCCATCCAGCAGAGACATCCAGCAAGCTCAGCCGTCCAGGTAGGTCTGCTTGGAGCTGCTTGGTTGAATTCAACACAGAAATCAGTACATGGTTTCCCAAAGGTTAACCTAACCACTAGTTTACATTTCTGGGTTTCAGACCACTGATATGATTTTAGAAGTCTAGAAATAATTATATAAAAATAATATAAAGTATTTTCCAATTTTTTTCTAAACTTTTGCCCTGCAAGTCTTGCTCACCTACTACCATCAATCTAATGCTGGGTTGTCTATTGAGCATTTAAAGATGGATTTCTTTCACACCCATCTTCATACAAAATAAGTGATCCCTGTCAAGGTGCTGACTTGCTGACAACTGTTTTCCTTATGCATTCAGCCAGGTGAGATCAGCAACAACATTTTAAATTTAATGAAGTACTGGAAACATACAGCAGACTTTCAGATAATGCTGATATTTATGGAAGGTAGTAGAACTACACCTACATTGTAAAGTTGGAAAGGGAGATATCTGTGGATGATGTGTTCCAAGTAGATAGTTTTTCTTTCTTATTTAACTTGTGTAAAAGACTGTAGACTAAATCTTTAGCTAATTGTTCATAAATATGAAGGGAAATCCCTTCCAGATATGGTTGGTGTGGGACAAGAGGAATGACTGAACTGGAGTAATGCAGCCCAGAAACACTGTCCAGCAACACCTTATATGAAGGCAAGTTGGTTAATATTATGTGTGATGTCTCAATACTATGAAATAATTACTTGTAGGCCAGAGAAGAATATTCCTTGTACTAGCTTTTTGAACCCTCCTGCCTGAGTCTCCAGCTCCACAGGCTGGTACAAGGGCTAAGAGATTCGTATTGGAGGGCCAGGGCAATCAGAGCTCTCAACTTTGCCTGCCCTATGTCCCAAGCAGCTATTTAATAGCTAGGATAAAACTGCTGTGATTTACAGTGTCCCCTCTAGCCTAAAATCTGGGAAGTCTCTTTGGCCATCCTTTGGAAAGTCCCTTCTGCTTCATAGCATGGCTTGGGTGTGCTTTTTTAAACAGATTTTCTAAATGAAAGTATAATAATTTTAGATTGTTGTTTATTTAGTATGTTTACAGACAAACTTCCAGAGACTGGTATTTAGTGAGAAAATAACCTACAAAAGGAAACCGTTATAACTATAGACTGCTTAAAGAAACACTGTAAGGAAACCTATGTAATTTAACAAAAAATTAAATTGATCAAATGAACCTTACAGAAAAAAATCTTATTGAAAGACATCCTTCCTTGTTCTATGAGTTGCAGGGGGGTTTCTACCATTCGTTGGTAGGAATATTAACCATGAGGAACATAATCATTAGCAGAAGAACAGGTAAATGCTTTTTTAATATTCAAAATCAGAATTTGACTACTATAAATCTCCTGAGCAATTTATCCTTATTATTAAGGACATTGGTATAATACCAAACCTGAAAAGAAAACAAAACATTATCTTCCAAGGTATGTTCTCTCTCGCTTATAAATAATTCCGGACTCGGTGTGGAAACCTTGGCACAGCTCAGCAGCAGTGTTACAATAAATGCTCTGAAAAAATACAGTTTTTCTGATGGAAAGAGAGAAAAGAAATCGCCTGGACATAATGCACGCTTTTGTCAGATAAACATGGCAGGGATAAATTGTACAAAATGTACTAATAAATTCTTTAAAACTAAAGCTAAAATGACAGTTTAAATCATAGCTTTCAAGCTAGACTTAAAATGAAGAACCTCTAATCCTACTTTTTAATTTACCTTAAGGAAAAGGATATATAAGTAAAGCTGAATAAGTTGATTTCACTGGGGTGTCTTCTATTTAAAAAAAATCCTAAGGTTATGACCTCTAATTTTCCAAGCAACATTCAATCATGTAGCTTTTAAAATAGTTCTACTTTGCACCCAGAAAGATCAGTCTATTTAATTCTGAGGAAATCCTTTTTGGTTTCTTTTATATCCAGGTGACACTATAAGTCATAAGAAATGTATTTCCAGTGCAGAGGGAAAAAGGGACTTTCCATGCATTTGTTAAAAGGATTAACATAATTGACAGACAGCACTAAAAAGCCATGGAATAACAGCCCAACCAGCTTCCTGCCTTCACCCAGTTCAGTTTAACAGAAGAGTGATAGGAGCTGATTGGAAGTCATGAACATTTAATAGAGCAGATGACTAAACCTGCCGTAAAGGAAACAGCTCAGAATATTCTGTGTGTTTCTAATTCAAGTACTTTCAAGAATATTTCAATTATATTCTCAATTCCTTTGGAAACTGGAGTAGTATTAAGTGTATGACTATAATCAACAGAACACTATTGATACTGCAATTTTACAAGAATCTGCCTTACTTTACCCAGAGTCCTAAGTGTCTTTCCTAGAAAGATATTGCCCTTGATGCAGATTTAAGAGTACCCATTCAAAGCCAGTTTCTGCACTTCTTTGAAGTCTTCTCCCAACCTTAACTGCTTAGTTTTCACTTTCTTTTGGGTTTTTAGGGCAGGACAAGAAAAGTCAAGAAGATAAAAAAAATATAACCTAAAATGGGTCAGCTTGTTTGAAGCAGGACCTTTTGTTCCAGGTCAGTTCGTGATTCTTCACGCTTAGCATTTTGACAGACACACTGACCCAAATTCCTTAAGCATAAATGTCATCACAAGTATTACTATATCTGAGTGCAAATTGAGTTTTTACATTTAAGGAAATGAACACCTTTGGTCATAGAATGTTACAATCATAATATTTTTATGTGTTCTGCTCTTTTTATTATGATAACTTTAAAAATTAAAGGTAACTTTTCTAAAGCTTTATTAAAAGGAGTTCAACAGCTGTAGGGTTTGCTCTTAATGAAGCCTAAGTTCACATTTTAAGCTTTTATTAGAACTTTGAGGTGAGTTAAGACTTCACATGGGAACTTTTGCTGTGTTCCTATGGAAGGGAGAACTGGGAACCTGGGATGTTGCTAAGAACCTGCTGTTAAGAGCAGGATGACTAACTAACTGGTAGCAAAATATTCATGAAGCCACATGGCACATGGAATGGAATATATATGGAATATATATATATATATATGTGCTGGACTGCCTTTATGTTTAGCAGGACCATTCCTTCTTACCAATAGGACGGATGTACTCCCTTCTTTGGCAGAATCAAGTCATACACCTTTTTCAAATGTTTTGCTGTTTTTGTTTTTCTTTTTTTTTTCTCTAGGTAAGGCATAACAATAATGAGATACTGCTGCATAAATTAGAATGGCCTTGGGATGTTCTTTAAAAACCTTGTTCTTAAGTCACTTTTTTCCTTCCCTTTTTATGGAAGATCAAAAAGAAATGCAAGTTATACCACATCAAAGGAGACTGGTGAAAAAATTAAATGAACTTGAATTTTTCTCCCTAATTGTAAAGTATACAAGCTGCAACCTTATTAAATAATTTATGCAAAAGACAGTCATAGTCACAACATGAAGTGACCTAATATTTGTTAGTCATAGTCCCCATCATATCTTGTGAGCATGCTGATTGAAAATTACTTATATATTTGCTGAAGACAATCTTAAACATAATCAGTATTTGCTTTCTGGAAAATTGTATTTTTCTTATCTCTTTCAGCTATCAAGCTGTCCAGATTTCAGTCTATGCATTTCTGAGTCATGTGTAAGTTCAGTAGCCACATTAGGAAAGAGCACTGAGTTGTCCCTGATCACTCTGGAACATTTCAGTGCCAGAACAGAGATTCAAGATTAAGTTTTGCCAGAAAACCAGCAACAGAAATAATGGTCATCTTAAGAAAGATTGGGCTGGATGGCTTCTATCTTTTCCTTTGTACCCCTTCACTGTAGCACTTGGACAGAAGGGTTGCTGGGCAAATCCTATCAGCGTGGTCTTGAAGATGTGATGGCCATTATCCTTCATAAAGACAAGAAAAACTATGCACCCACTCTCCTGAAGGACCTGTCTGATGCAAATGATCCATGTTCAAACTCAAGAACTTTCTTCTCTTCACAAATGCTTTGTAGACCTGGAAAAAAGATCGTGCATGTTGGAGCTTTCATCAGATGTATTGCATGATGTATTTGTGGTGGAGCTAAAGGCATCAGCTGGAGACTGCTTTTCCTATTAAAAGAACCTTCTGGAAATTATATGTATAGCTTCTAGTTATCATTCAGTTTGGAGCTGTAAAACATCTCTAAACTCTTAGAGCAAGTCACAGGGTGTAAAACATGATTCCAAAGCAAAAAGAGAATAGAAATATGTAAATGTCATTTTAATTAAAACAAGCTGTTTATAGGGACAGAAGGAAAAGGCAGGTCCATACTTGAATATAAATTTCAAAGGAAAATGTCATAGGTACGTGGATACATGCACCTGAGTATACTGTATAGAGGCAAAAATTGCAGTTTACTTGCCTGTATGTGTATTATATGAACAGAAAATTCTGAAAAGAATCATCTTTGAACTTTGCATTGTGTGGTGTTAACAGAAACACACCAGGTCGGTAGCCAAACCTTTTCCATCCTTGTTATGAGCATATTTTTAAACACGCTGCAGGGACAGGAGGTGATTGCGGCCCTCTCCTTCTTCGCTCAATTCACACGAGGCTCCCATCAACGTCCTTTGCATTTAAATGACACAAGTGCAGGTCTCACTCACTCCTGACTGAGGACTCCAACGAATTTCCTTTGCTTTTTCAGCAGTCTGCACTGGGAGCATAAAAGAAAATCAGAAATTTGAAAGACCGTTTTGTCTCTCCATCTGGATCATTCCTGTTTATTCAGCAGAGTTGATGTTCTGCAGTTCATGTGGATGGATAAACAGGAATGGCCCACAGCAACACATAAGAGCTACAAATAGGATCAAGATATATTTTTATGATTTCTAGGCTCATATCATTGTCACAGTACAGATTTGATAGGTTGTTTTATCTGCTCAGCACTGTGAGTTCTGAACATCGATTTTTACATTGAAGCATTTGGAAATGCAGTTTAACCAACCTTTGGGCATTTGTCATTGACAACCACTCATGTGAGAGATGAATTATTGATTTGTTAATTGAGCAGTCATTGCTCCATCTTTATCATGTATGTCCTGCTATTACTGCACTTACTCTGTGACCTGAAATCCTGTTTTGGAGATCTCGAATGCAAAAGAGAGCAACGACAACAAGAAAAACAAAACAGCAACAAAAAAGGCTGCATAAATGCACAAATACTCCGCGACAGAAGCTTTATTCATTACATAAACTGACCTAGAAACACAGCACAAGGCTCTTTTTTTTTAAGCAAGAAATCCCTGCTGGGTAAGGGTTAGCAAAAGGATATAAATGATGATGAGATCTGCCTTGCTAAGCTTCTCTGTAGCGATGAATCTCACTTTGGGGCTGATGCAAACAGCATTATGTACATTTGCACTGCATCTTCCTGTCCTTGAGATTCTCAGTCTTTCCTGTAGCCAAATGCTTTGACATTAGTGAAGCCTCCACCATAAAATTCTTCAAAACTTGCCCGAATCTGATTCTGGGCAGCCTGCTCCAGCTGACCATGTTTTGAACAGGCAGATTGGACTGGAAAATCTCCAGCAATCTCCTTCAACATTAACCTTGTTGTGATTGAGAGTTAAAAACGATAACCAGGTCAGGCTTTATGCTGATAATCTTAATCTATATGTCCAGTTATTTTCATTATAAATCTGAAAGGTTTTGTATATAACTCTTCTGTTTGGTTTGTTTCTCTTCTGCTTGTTTGGAGCACTACCAGCCTCCACGGCATCGCAGCTCCATCCCTGCCCTGGTACCAACAGCTAGTTTTGACAGCTCTGTGAAGTCGCCAGAATTTTTTTGTATCCCTGAAGCACTCCTAATGGCCAAGCCATGCCAGTGAATGACTAACCATGCTCTATGTCAAGCGCTGTGCTCCTTTTCAGATTCCTTCATTTCTAAATTTCCATTCTAATGTTGGTTGCACTAAAGGTTTAAAATTTCTTATGCTGTTCCTCGCCACTCGCTCTTTTGTTCTTCTGCTGCTTTTATTCTTAAGTATCCAAATGTGAAGAATGAACCCTTCTGGATTCAAAGCAGAAAAATCAAAAAGAAATATCTTTACACATTTTGGACCAGGTTCTCTGCTAGAATGAAAATCAACTTAGTTCTGTAAGATTATATCAGGACACACAAAGCGTGTTATACAGGCTGAGGGCTTGTCTCACAGTCTCTGCTCTCCTCTGGTAGAGGCACATTAATGTTTCACACTATGGAAAGAATGTCAAAACAGACACGGGATGGTTAACAGGATCCTTTCAAATTTTGTTAATCTGCTATTACAGGAGTCACCAGATGGTATTGGAAAATATAAACTTGTAAAAATCTTACTAACAGTTTGACAAAACAGGCAGATGCAGTGTGCTGTTAATTATTGAGGGGGAAGGACTATTAAAGAAGTAGCTAGTAGAGGTGAGGCAATATGAACAACATGACTATTTGATCTCCGTTTGGAGCTAATTCAAGAAAGAAAGTATGAATTCATCATTGATATTGAAAATCTCAAGGAAAGAATTCCTTGCATGCCATTCTACGTTCATCCATTTGAGGGTAGGGAGATGTCGAGAAGGTACTCACCAATTTCTGTTCTATTGAGCTGTTTTCAGGGCCTTAAATACCTGCTCCAGCTTGTATCAGATAAGAGTTGAGCTGTCAGTAAAAGCAACAACAAAAATAATTTTAGAAAACCCCTCTTGAACCTCTCTGAGGGTGCTGTAGGTAGGAAGCTGTTTCCCAAGCCATAGCACTGACTGTGGGAGAAATGCATCATTCATCTCCAAATCTGTCTTTGGAGACATAGGAGGAGGCAGGGATCCAAATATGATCACTCACTTAAATGATTTAAGTTAGGCAATGTAAATGTATGTTCCCCTGCATGCAACCAGATTAACAATCAGAAATAACTGAGGATTAAAAGAAACTATACATTAGACCAGCGTAAGAGTCCCATTGATTCTAATGAGACTCCATTAGATCTGAAATAAACATATTTTGGGAAAAAAATCTATATGAGGAAAAATCCTTATCTGTACTGTTTGATAAGCAATAATAGAAAAATACCTAAATTCAGAAAAATTATGTATGAAGATTGAGCAAAGGGAGCCCAGGAAACGAGAAATGAACTAATATACTGTTCAAAGAAAATAGTCAGAACAACACTACATTAGACTTTGTATACAGTTAGACTGCCAGATAGGTGCCAAATATTCTGCACAGCAGTCTAGGAAAAGCAGTGTCACCAGCTTATTTCATGCTGCCCCTTAAAAGGCACTCAGAAGTATTGATAACTTTTGAGGAGGCTTCATTACTTATTCCCCCAGACTCATTTGATAACCCTCTCTTAATAAAAATCTATCGTTTCCACAAAATCAACCCTCCATTTTCTGATAGATTTTGTTCTTTGGCTTGTGCTGCTGAACTGCATGTCAAGCAGCATTTCATTACATGCAGATAAAGGGGATTTCGATGGTGATTTAGAATAAAGGATAAAGCAGTAAATTCATTCACTCTTCATTCCTTGTAAAACTGAGAATCAAAGGTAGTTTATTTGTATGGTGAATAAGATGCTTCATTGTGGTTACTTCCGACACATTTCTGCTATGAAATAATATCATATATTTATAATTTTTACTAAAATTTAAATGGACACATTTTATACTCAGAGTAAGTCTCCTGCATCCCTGTTCATCTTCAAAAAGACAACTGAGAAGCATGCAGGTGCAGCTATGGTTGATTTACATTTGACAGAACAAAATGCCTCCATATCAATTCAGAAAGAATTAAAACTATAGATTTTTACTGGCCATGAAACTCTTCATTATGGCTTTGGAAATGAGAACTATGAGTTGCTCTTTCAGGAAACTGAGATCTACCAAGTAGATTATCCAGATAAAAACAAAGCATAACCTAACAAAAAGCAAAGTTATTAAAAAAAATCAGTACTCCTTATTTTAGGGACAGAAGGGAAATTTCAAGCTCCACAAAAGGCTTGCTAGCAAAAAGCAGACTGCAAAAATGAGTCATTCCAGCTGGAGTATATTACATTCCTAATTAAAGAGCACATACAGTACTTCATGTTTTTAGTGCTCTTAAACAATCTTAGTGGCCATAAACATCATGCTAATGTGTCTGTGGTGGTGAAACACTCCTAGCAGATACAATACGTGTTTTGGGAGGATGGCAACAGCACCACCCTATGAAACTCTCTTTTCTTTGCTCCCAGAAAAACGCAACGCTGAAGTGGATATGAACTGCCAGGTAAAGCCACAAATGCATTGGAAAGTGAACCTCAGCTGCAATGTGTAGGCAGCATCTGCTCTTGAGCAGGATAAAGATCATACGAGTACAGAAACCTGATTTCTGAAAGTGGCTTTCTTTCCAAAAATGTATTTTTAATTCTGAATTAGAAAATTCTGGAAATGTACTCTCTGAACCTAAGTGTCAATTAACAGCGCTAACGATATCTATTGCACTGACAGAAGTCACTGGCTACATCAGATTGAGGCCAGGTTCAGGCAGGACCCCTACTGAAAGACATTGTGCTAAATTCTTTGTTGAGCTGCCTGGATGTCACTCAAGTAAATGAATCTATTTCAGTGTAGCCAGGTAGGAAATTTTGCCAGACATTGATGCTAGCAAGGAGAGCATACTATATTTGCTAAATATGCTTCAAAATCCCAGGACGATCCTGTATCCTAATTTGCTGATTGCTTGATAGAATATGAAAAAAAAAATGAATCAAATGTCACTTTTCCACTGTATGGGCAGAAGTCTTCCCCTTGAGGCTGTTATATAAGAGGAGTTACCATTAAGCCAAACACTTCCTCTTAATGTGGGAGAGAGGAGTTGAATCTTTTCCTGCCTTATTTGGAACAAGAATGTTAAAATTCAGAGTCCAGATATCTAAGGTTAGTTACTCTCCATTTCTCCTGTTGAAAATGTTTCAATATATATAAATACATCTGTATTACAGCACAAACTTGAATCTTCATTCATCTGCATGTGTATCCAGACAACTAAATTAAAAGTTACAATCTCCTTTCTTCCTCTCTTGCCCAATTAATATTTAATTTATGCAAACTGGAATAACTGCAATAAGAGTGAATGGAAACATTTGCCCTACCACAGTCTAGTGATTAGGGTGTTATCCTAGAAGACTGTGAGAAGCATTAAGAAAGAGAAAAAGTATCTCTGTGGAATATATTTCCACAGTATTATGTATTATGTGAATTTTATTTTCTTACTGGAAGCAACATCTCAGCTGAAATTAGACATCCATGTGTGTAATTGTTTAGTGCATCAGCACTAACTGTAGGTTTGATTGGTTTGTTCTGGTGAGCGCACTATGCTGAGCGTGATGGATGATCTTTTTTGCCTGATTTCAGTTACAGTTTTCAGCTTTTGTGAAAGTGAAGTATATCTGATATCAACCAAAATTTTGCAAGTAGCTCAAATTTAGCCTTACTTATGCAGATGAATTCTCCAGCTGAAAACCCATGTGCACTTCTACTTCTAGGTAAAATTAACTCCTCATAAAGTGTCCTTGCCTTAAAAAATAACTTACAGACACAATTTAATTTGAGAAATTACTACCAGTTAAAGCACAATCTACATAACTCAGTAAAACATGTTATAAATTACTATGTTGTTATTTAGATTTTTTAAATTAAATTGATTAAGTCCTCATTGTCGTAGGTGGAAAAAAATGCAGGAAGTATGTACTGCTTTTTGTGTTAGTAAGTGCTAAGAAGCCAAACAACCACTCTATATTTTAGTTGTTATTCTGCTACTCCTAATACAAAATTTTCTAGAGATGACCCCTTTTTGCTGATATGGGCATATGGAAATCTGTAACAGGGCAGCAAGAAAATGCTGAGGGAGTGAAAGGCAGCCCTCCTGAAGCAATAATAGAAATGTAAACACGTCATATGTGCAAATGACAGCTAGTAATCCTGTTTGTTCAGAACAGCTAGGGCAGTAGAATTGCTGCTATATTAAGTAGGTTCATTGCAGTTGTATCTTCAGAAGTCATTGGAAAACTGTTGTCAGAATACTTCAAAAAGATGTTGAATTAAAAAGTAATCAACTAGGTATTAAATAATAAGATACTTCTGTCACAGAAATTTACTGCAGGTTCCTACGTTCACTTCTAAAGTATATAAAATTAGAAATTTGGACTTCTGTGGTAAACTCAAGAAGTTTTGAGCTCAGTTTTTCCTTTCTCCGACACCTGCCTTTTGGCTATTTTAGCAAAAGTAGTAGAGCTGTTCATGTGATAAAAAGTAGGAAAAAAATCAAGAAAACTTGTCATTTTGTTCGTTATCAGGACTTCAGACGATATTCTATTTGGCATGATTTTCACATTTTTGTGAAAGGCAAAATTTGCTCTAAGGATGTTCCGTGACAAGAATAGCAGAGGGTTGGAGGATGATTGGGCTCACATACTGTGTGTGAAAAGGAAATATAAGAAAACTGGAGGAGCGAAGAGCTGGAGCATCAGGGAAGAGCCTAAACCAGAGCGAGCTACTGAGAAGTGAGGTATTTAAAGTTAAAAACTCAGCTGTGACAGAGGGTCAGGGAATTGTGGGCCTTTTATGAGACTGAACAAAGAGAACAGCTTATAAGGAGACAGGATGGAAGAGTTGGCAGCTGCTACGGCACTATTTTCCCTTCAGAGTTTAGGACTAGACTCAATACCCCTGAGTCTCAGCAGTCTTTTGGCATCACCAAACCCTTGTCACATCCAGAGATACAATGCTTGTTCGCCAAGGAATTACTGTCAGTCTGTTAAATCAAGTGCAAGAAGTTCACGTGATGCATCTTGATGGTTTTCTGAGTGACTGTCACTTGGACATTTGGGATTGCTGAGTAGGGGGAATGTAAGATGAGAGGAAGGGGTCCCCCAAAGGAGTCCCCCCAAAATCTTGAAAGCTGTATTAAAAGAACTTTGTTAAGTTTGAAAAGCTAAGGACTCAGGCTTGAAGTTGCTTCAGGCAGCCTTAATTTAGTCATTTAAGCAAACCTGAAGTCATTAACTGCAAGCACACAGGCTATTTTTGTCCATGCGACACCTTAATCAGGGCAGAAAGTGGCCTTGCTCTAAGGAGAAATCAAAGTTGTGCATTAAAGGAGCCCGCCTGGGGGGCTTCTGTACATCTTGCAGAATTTGGAAAGCATGAAGTAATGAAGAAGGGCAATCCTTAGGGCCCATGTCTGCGTAAGGGCATTAATATAATGCAGAGAAAAGGAGCCACTGAATTAACTGTTTGCTTGTGTGAAGCCTCCAGTGCTCCAGAAGAGCGTCCAAATCCACTCCCGGCTCCTTCGGAGGCTGTTTGGACATTGTGCAGTACAACACGGTCGACACGCAGAAAAAACAAATAAAGGTCATGAGGGCCAGCTTTATTCTGCCATTTCCTATGTTGTGAATGCTGGATTCTGCAACTTTAATCTTCTCTCCGTACTATTTAGTAGGATAATGTATTGGCAAGAAATGCTATTGAAGTACCTATCTATATAATAACGTTTTATTATTTTGTCAAAGACAAAAGAAATAGTGAGATTTCTAATGTAGCTAGCTATAGGTTTTTTAAGTGGACTGTACATAGCTCCTTTGAGTATCTTAAACAGAAGAAGGAATTCCATTCTCCTATAAACTTTCATAATGCCTTAGCAGATTCATCAATGACAGACTGGAAAAAATAGATATCACTAATATCACTGTCATATTTTAGAATATGTGTTCTACTTTACACCAAAGTTATAATTTAATTCATTTGCCCAACCAGAGCTGAGAGTCTTTATGGATATTGATTTGTGAGCAAGTTATAAAATATTTTATAGCTTTATTATATTCAATAATAATAATATGAAATATGACTGAAACATTCTAGAAAAATTATTTTAGTGTTTTGATATACCGACTTCTTTTAGAATGAATATGCAATTTGTGAGTATACAGACATTTACATTAGATTCAAATGTGAAACCTTATCTTTTCTGTAAGTCTAATATTGTGTTAATTGATTTCAGTAAGAACAAGAGTTCATTTTTAAAAAAAGAACTCATTTTTTTCCATGTGAACAAGAGGTTCCTTCCTTCCTTCCTTCCTTCCTTCCTTCCTTCCTTCCTTCCTTCCTTCCTTCCTTCCTTCCTTCCTTCCTTCCTTCCTTCCTTCCTTCCTTCCTTCCTTCCTTCCTTCCTTCCTTCCTTCCTTCCTTCCCTTCCTTCCTTCCTTCCTTCCTTCCTTCCTTCCTTCCTTCCTTCCTTCCTTCCTTCCTTCCTTCCTTCCTTCCTTCCTTCCTTCCTTCCTTCCTTCCTTCCTTCCTTCCTTCCTTCCTTCCTTCCTTCCTTCCTTCCTTCCTTCCTTCCCTTCCTTCCTTCCTTCCTTCCTTCCCTTCCTTCCTTCCTTCCTTCCTTCCTTCCTTCCTTCCTTCCTTCCTTCCTTCCTTCCTTCCTTCCTTCCTTCCTTCCTTCCTTCCTTCCTTCCTTCCTTCCTTCCTTCCTTCCTTCCTTCCTTTTCCTTCCTTTTCCTTCCTTTCTTCCTCAGCACCTTCAGTTCATGGAATTCAAGCATTTAAATCTAAGAGACATACTCAGAAAGACATGTTCATTTCTGAGCGCAGTTTTTGGAATACTGCTTTTGTAATGTAAATCTGAAAAAAAAGCAGACTGAAGGTCAGGTTCTGAATATAATTAATCTCACTATAAATAAGTAATGAAGAACATTAATTTGAAGAAAAAGATGCTCATTTCTGATTTAATTTTAAAATTCCCTATAGGCCGTATTCTATAAAATTTGTCTTTCATCTGTCAGAGAAAATCCACAAAAAAGAACTTTGTAAGAACAGTCACTTTTAAAACATTTTCCTTTCTCCTTCATCTCTGTTGCTCTGTTTTCATTTGTTTTTTATGCTCACCTGTGCTTTCTCACAATTTAAAAACAATTCCAATTTAGGGGATGTAATCCAATCAGGAAGCAGAAACAGTAGTTGTTTACTGAAGCCCAATGACAGCTCGCAAAATTCTTCAAATACCAAATGTTCCTTGTGAACTTTCAGTGAATATACGGGTCAGGTTTTCTGTAACTATATCAAACTCCTAAGAAACGGCAATCTGTGCAGCAAATGTTATTGCACAAGAGGTAACTGAATACACAGACAATTCACAATATCTTTTGCTGGATTTTGAATCTGCCTGTACCAAATTCTGCATAACTTGCATCAAAAGGACACAAATATTTATGTAGTAAAGGAATTATTGAAAATATGCTGGGTGGCAAAACAAAGAATAACCAGAACGTGTACTTTTCTGTTCCTAGTTTTCCCATTCCTACATTATCTTGTCACCTCCACAAAGGTCCATCCAGACCTAGATGATTTCTAGTATATGCTACTTTTTTGTTTGCCAGATTGGTAGAGAACCCCATCACCCTTAAGTCTATTCTGTTACCATAAAAACACACATACATTTTTTGACTCTACCCTTACTTGATATTGCATATACAAAATGCCCAACATGAATACAAAAAAAAACCAAAATACAAATATATCCCGTTTTTTATACCTAGTTTCCATGGAAACAGCAATTGAGTGCAGGCACAAACAGGAGCCCAGGCCCCTGTCCCGGATGCAATCGATGCACGGGAGTCCCCATGTTCAGAGATCTGAAGGGCAACGGCCAAGGCTTTAGTTAGGTTCCCTAGGTCACTCTGCCAACCTCACTGGGAATTTCACATTTTTTCTCATTTTCAGAGCAAAAGACAGCCAAATCACTCCTGTTTTTTGCCCAAATATACTTGGACCTTGCCTTGTCAGGCCTCTAGAGTTCATCAGCAGGAGAATTTGGTCCATGGGATTTTAATTCACACACGGTACTGTAGATCTCCAACAATCCCTGAGCCATATTATGACACAGAACATTATGTAATAAGCAGCAGAACTGGATGACAACAGTTTCTCACTGTGGAAGGAAATTATGATGCACAAACACAGAAAAAGTACTGTGGAAAGAGTAGGCTGAACAGATTGCTACAAATCCTGGAGTTTCCCGATTTAGTACCGTTCCATGGCACAGAAAGCGCTCTGAAACATCCCGTCCTGAATCCAGCATAGGATGGCCCTCTAGAAAGTGAACTGGAATTCCAAGTGGGGGGGGATTTTATAAGCAGAAAAACACAGTGTAAACCAAAAATGCTGATCTTAGATGAGCCTGAAAGGAGGGTTTAGCAGGCCAGTGCCTTTTCAGGAACCTCTAGGACTTCTTGAGCTAAGCAGCATTAAAAGAAAAAAAAAATCCTGCTCTTCTGATTAAATTCTCCTGGACATCCCAAAATAGATCAACGGGGACGTTTTATGCCAGCTTTCTGACAGTCACTTGACAATGAAAGAACTCTCCTTGGCTTCTGAATAAAATACGTGCTCAAACGCTCCCCATTACGCTGACTGCTTCAGATTTAATGGAGAACGTTAACTGCACTTGGCCCTGCTTGCCAGGGCTTTAGCCAGTCCAGGCTTTTGAATTGATTTATTATTATTTATTTGCTGGTTTGTTTAATTTCTATTTGAGTGGAAGGGATGCTAATTAAAAATCAAGGTGACTGTGGAAGGGAAGAACTGTTGATTGAGAACATGAAACTCAGGAGTTAGTTTTGAGTTAAGTGTAGGGTTTGTCATGTAAGCACACTGGAATGGTTAGGAAACAAACTATAGAAAAGAACTAATTTTCTTGCTCCTGTCAATGGCAAGGCCATTGCCTAGGTGGCCTGCCACTATCCTTAGAAGTTTATTTTGTCCCCGAATTGTAACAACCACGCTCAAGGCTTTCTTTTTTGTCAGTCTGTTTGATTGGACTCCAGAACTGGTTTGTTCTCCAGTTCCATGTTTTTGTTGTGCAAAATCACTGTGATCTGAGGGGATCAGAAACCCATAGTGGGACCCTTTATTTCTTAACTTATTCTACCCTATATTTATAAAATCCTTTTCAGATTTACAGAGGCATCAGTCAGAGATAGCAGAGAAGAGTTAATACAAGGAGAGAAATGTTCCAGTATTAAATCAGTAAATTAGTTACTTTGCACAGAGGGAATTAGATTCCTCACACTGCAATATGTCAAGAGTAACCTCAGGGAAGATGTATTACGACAGTATAAAACTAGAATAACTTAAAGAAGAATAAAGCCTAGTTTAATACTGTCCTTAAATATAGTGTAAAAACAGATTGGTTCAGTTCAAGTTGCTGCTAGAACTGTTCAGAAAATGAGATTCTCCTGTTATGGATGATTTCAAGGTTGAATATTTTCTCTCCATTTCAACAATAAGTAAAAGATGGCTCTGGCTTTCGTGTGACCTTATTTTTCATGTGTCATTTCATTAACAAAGAAAACTCCAGAACAAGATACAAAACACCCAGGTTAAAAAAAAATAAAGAAAGCAGAGAAGTAATGAGGTCATTCCCAAATAGGCTGCAACGTAGACACTGCAGCCCTGGGCTAACAGGTAGAAGACACAGCTTTGGTCTTCTGCTCTGAACAAGGCAGAGCCTCAGGCCTCATTTTCTCAAAGAGCACCAGGAGCTGTTTAATTTTCTGGGGAGTCTCTTCCCTCTTCCATTCCGGTTTTTTCAGCACCCTGCTCCCAGTCTTGCATTTTGCACAAGTGCCATCCTTTTGGGGGATATGTTCATTCCTAGAGGGAGAATTTTCACAAAAAAAAATTATCACTGGTTTTAAATTAAAGCAAAAAATAAACTCCCACAAAAACGGTACTTTGTTGCTGGTCATTTTCAATTACCACTAACATCCAAAAAACAAGCTGACACAACGAAGTCCCCACAGAGCTAGAGATAATCTCCTACATACAGAGATCAAAACAGATTTCTTCCTACTTTGAATTAGTGGAACCAGGCAAAGAATTGTAACTCCGTTATAATTCCCTTCCTGATCTACTCCCAGGGCATTACAGTTGTGCATAGCCTACTTTCAGGGCATATAAATTCACCACCTCACCCTTAATAATTGCTATGGGCCTTTGTGATTTGTTCTATCATTTTATAAATAAGAACAAACCCATGATGCCCTGATAACTGAATCAGCATTTATAGCTTTTATCCTATTTTCAATGTAGTAAGCACGATAACCTCTTTGTACCACTCCGGTCTCACACAGTGCTGCAGTATTTCTGTTCCCTTGCTGTGTATTTATGCAATCCTGGGGAGGATGCTGCCTCCTAGCAAGAATAAAGGTCATATGGAACCTGAAGGATACTTTTGAAATAAATATATTCCAAACATGATTTAATATGAAGGGATTTACCTGTAAAGAAAAAAAAAGGGGGGGAGGGAGGCATGTTGGGAGGTGTTTAGTAACTTCCAAAGGGTGGAGAGCTAAAGCTGTGTCCTTGGGTATTTTAAGTGTCTTTCAAAATAAAGTCTCCACCAGAAGCTATTTAAAAGTAACATTCCTCTAAATTTTCTGGTGTTCCTCAATAGGTGTTTGGATTTAAAACTGCCGGAACATAAATATTTGCTAACAGATTTGCCAGTACAGGGTTCACTGGCTAGTTCTTCTGTCAGAGCTATCCATTATTTTTTTGCCAGTAATTTTAAAAATGGCATTATTATTTTGCTGCTAAATTTTGTAGGTGGCACCAAACTGCTGAAAAATAAGAAAAAAAAAACACACAAAAAAGAGAAAAGGCTGGGGATAGTTCAATGTCGTGATCCAATCAGATATATTCCAGTATAATCAAAAACAATATAATACAATTAGAAAGAAACAATTCAACTCTTTTTACAGAATCAATGTCTCAAAAAACAGTGCCTCTGAGATGACCTGCAGCTTATTGCATAGCTGCTCAGTGTGACCTCTTATTACAAGGCCTTGCTGAATAGGCAGGTACCTTCTTCACAGTGACAGAAATAGGACTGATGTCAAAAAAAAAAAAATCCAGGAAGGCCTTTATGCCCCTGCACACACTACTAGTAAAATTAGTGCTCGAATGCCTTTCTGCAAGAGACTAGGAGAAACAGGCAAACCCTGAGAAAGTGCGGGAGAGAACCCTATAATTATTAAGGAATAATTATTTAAGGGATTGGAAAACAAGTCTCTAGCATCAGGCTGAACTAGCTCAAAACTCTGTTTACTTGAAAGGCTGAAACGTGACTCAGCCACACAATACAGAGATATTTGCACATGAAAAAAAGCATTACAGAAAACAAAACAAAACAAAAAAAAAGCTTATAAGGCTGAATAGCTGCCAAAGGAACTCAGAGAAATCCAACCTTGAAGTAACCCAGTGTATATAAATAAGCATCAGAATAGCTTACTGCAGAAGGTGACAAAACATAGTGGTATAGCATTTTTAAGACAAGATTATATGTCTTTCTAAAAGATATATCTTCAACAAGCATTCACAAAATAAAATAAAATAAACTCTCTATGCAGTAGGTGCAGTGCTCGTATTTGGCCTCAATTCTATCAGTGAATGTACTGGTATAACCTATAAGGAATATACGTATTTAAATAGATCATTTCAATTCATCAATTCCTCTAAGTAAAAAGGGGCTATGAAAGTACATACTAGTTGGTTAAAACTTGCTAATAGGGCATTCTTTTTTCCCCATTTTGAGAATTTTTGTGAAACTTTGTGAAGGATAGGACCCCTAAGCAGCACAGGGTGCTTGTACAACCTAAACGGACAGAATACATAAGCTATATGTATATGTATTAATTGTATTGCAATTAATAGGGAAGGGAAGACTAGGAATAATTATTTTAAAAACTGTTTATAGAGGGCTGGTCATTTTATTACTGTTTCTCTGCTCTTCAGCGTACAACCTGCTGCCATTCCCAGAAGGAGGGAGAAAGTCATCCTCAGGCAATGAGCCAGGCTTCCCAATAGCAATGGTTACCATTTGATGGCTAAGCCCACACTGCCCTTCAGATCCCTCGCATTATCTCCAAAGGGAGATCCCATATGGAATACGCAGCCCCCTGGAATCCACCCCGCGGTTCCCTACTCTTCCCCTCGCATCCTGCCTGCTGCCTTCGCCGGCACCGAGTGCTTTAGTCACACGCTATTTTAGGTGCACGGTCAGGGAAACATCTGTGTTGACCTCAGGAATTTTTGGCTTGGTACCTGGGGCCTTATGTCAACCTCGAGGCACCTTTACAGGTAGGTGGACAAATACGGGGATGGGTGTCACACGAGGGACTGTTGGGGCCTACTGGAGGCAGGAAGATGGTGGAGAGAGGTACTGCTGAGGGCAGCAATGCCTGGAGAGGCCTTGTTGGTCATGCCCTTCCCCAGGCCAACAGAAAGAACTCAACTGAGTAGCAGCCACCGTGGCTAGATGGCCTGCATGAAGGGTTTCACTAGCCCGGGTCCAGCTGGTGAGTTAAGATAAGTGTTCCCTCACTGACGACTCTCTGTTTCTCTCAGTTTTATTTCAGCTACAACACTTCTAGTTGCGTCAAGATTATTACTACCTAATTTCTAGGTAGGACCACTGGCTTGTAATAGCATAAACCTACGAATGAAATATTATGGGAGCAAGAGCCGAAATACAACCAAAAGAAAGCAGATTATCTCCAGCGGTATTCCAGCATCCTGCCTGCAAGAACGTACTCTGTTTTTGATCAAATTTGACAGCATTCATGCCAAACTATGCGAATGGTCTCAGACTTACTTCCATGGACTATATAGGAAAAAGCCGAAGAGAAACTGTTTATACTAACCTTCCTATGGACCTCAAGCCCATTTAAAACAAACGTGAAGTAAATAAATGCTCTAGTGTGACGCAAATAACTGACAGGAAAGAAGAACAAGTTTTAAGAAACATCTTGCAAAGAAGAGAAGGGCACCTGAAAGCAAACACATACAGCACTTGATATAAGCAAGGTTAAAAAAATTCCATCAGGTACGAAAACAGAGGTATGCTGATGAAATGGGTAATTACTGACAGTGACTCAGGTGCTAATGATAGAGACTGCATCTCTAAGGCATAGCACACATCTAGGCCACAATAACTTTCAGCTTCCTCTTATCACATCAGTTTGGCAGTCAAAGCAGCTCCTTAGTGACTCTATTGCACGAAGCAGAAAACAAGAATCTGCAGGAGAAAAGCGTTTACGTAACGATTCTACACAAGACCTCTTGACAAGAAGTAAGGCAGTTGTTGGGAAGAATATGTAGATGAGCTCAAACTGTAATTTCTTCTTATTATTTGTTGTTTTAAATCAGCATCTTCAAGAACATTCTAAATATTATACAAGAGAATAAAAAATAACTCGCGTTACCCTGGGCAGGAGAACGTTGTGTTCTATGTACAGGGAGGGAAAATATCCCGTGACCTGGTATCACATCGTATATTGCAATGTCTGACAGAGAAGAAAAGAGCAGCAAAATTAGAACTGAAGAAATGACACAAGCTGCCAGATACTCGTGATTATTCACAGAAAAAATTTTCTCTGTATTTATTTATTCATACCTGAAATCAAGCCTATTGCTCCATTGAAAATAATGTTATGAGTTCTGCCTGAGAGAAGCTGAAGGGCTTCTCTGCTCATGAGACATGGCAAAAGGCTTTGAGATGATTATCACAGAATCACAGGATCACAGAACGCTGTAGGTTGGCAGGGACCTCTCGAGATCATCTAGCCCAACCCCCTGCACACGCAGGGTCACCTAGAGCACGTGGCACAGGACTGCGTCCAAGCGGGTTTGAAGATCTCCAGAGAAGGAGACTCCACAACCTCTCTGGGCAGCCTGTTCCAGGGCTCTGGCACCCTCACTGGGAAGAAATTTTTCCTTAAGTTCCTGTGGAACTTTTGGTGTTTCAGTTTCCAGCCATTTCCTCTAGTTCTGTCGGTGGCCACCAGTGAAAAGAGGCCGGCCCCATCCTCCTCACTGCCTCCCTTGAGGTACTTCTAGAC
The DNA here is from genome assembly GCF_059628265.1 of Tinamus guttatus. Lineage (NCBI taxonomy): Eukaryota > Metazoa > Chordata > Aves > Tinamiformes > Tinamidae > Tinamus > Tinamus guttatus. The sequence continues at coordinate 1,359,943 of NW_028288835.1, forward strand.
ACTGCTCAGGTCCCCTCTCAGCCTTCTCTTCTCCAGGCTGAACAGGCCCAGCTCCCTCAGCCTCTCCTCATAGGGCAGATGTTCCAGGCCCCTGATCATCCTCGTAGCCCTGCGCTGGACTCTCTCCAGCAGCTCCACATCCCTCTTGTCCTGTGGAGCCCAGAACTGGACACAATACTCCAGATGTGGCCTCACCAGGGCTGAGTAGAGGGGCAGGATCACCTCCCTCGACCTGCTGGAGACGCTCTTCTTAACGCACCCCAGGATCCCAAACTTATGTCTGGGAAGTGTCTAGAGGGAAACCCTGCAAGTGTTTGCCAGTAGCCCGTGATAAACAACTGATTCACTGCTTAGTATTACAGGTCATCTGAGCTGAGCATTTTACTCGTCCTGTTTTCAATTCCTGTCTCTTTTCCCTCATTTTTACTTGCCCGCTTGAAAGAATAGAAACCTGATATAATGGATTCCCTTTGTGGTTTCAGAGAAGATTGTTCCCTGATTCAGTGAATCACAGTAGTTAATAGGCTAAAGCAAAAGCTGCTGCTTGTGCAGACCGGGGCTGCTGCTGTTTATGTACCGTGTCACAGTGTGATTGTGCTTTTTACACCCCACAGAAGGAGGGAGTGACTCTCACGCAAGGTAGACCCGTCATCAAAAATCAAAGGATATGGAGAATAAGCAAAACAGACACCATCCATGTCACTAAGATGCCCTTCACCTTTCTCTTCATCATTAAGATGTGCAACAAAACTGTTCAGTCCACACAAACAGCTCACAGGAGCGAGTGATTCCACTACTGCAAAATTGTTGATAGTAGAAGAGGTGCTACAAGATGGAAAAAAAAATCATGAATTATCGCAATGTCGTCCATCTTTTATTATCATCGCTATTGACATAGGAAATAATTTGAAAGGTAAATTTTGCAATGGGGAATTATACAATAATTAGAACAGTCTTTTATATAGATCTTGCAATTTACATGGCAATTACTTGCTGTAAAATGACACCGGAATATTAAAGCTGGAAGCTTTTGAGTAGTTTTCCTAGATTGCAGCCACTTGTGCTTTTCTTTGGCTATGTCTGTGTGTGGAGTCCCTAGAATTTGTGGCTATCTTCAAACAGCACGGTGCAGCACAACATCATGTTGGGGCAGAATATTGCCTTGGGATGTAGGATGGCATGCAAGGTCTGTATAGAAATCACGGGATACCCGTTATTGCCATTACTATTGCAAAGACTCAGGAATGACACAGAATCCCAGAATAGCAGGATGCTTAGGGTTGGCAGGGACCTCTAGGGATCCCCCAGTCCAAGCCCTGCTCCAGCAGGGACACCCAGAGCAGGGGCACAGGGTCCATCCAGGCGGGTTGGAGATCTCCAGAGCAGGAGCCTCCACAGCCTCTCTGGGCAGCCTGTGCCAGGGCTCTGGCACCCTCACACCAAGGAAGTTCTTCCTCACGTGGACATGGAGCTGCCTGGGGTTCAACTTGTACCCAAAACTTGCACCAGTTTTCTTTGCAGAAGAAACAGAACTGCATCAGTAGGATTTTGTAAGGCAGAGGTATTCTAGAAAATCCTCTTTAACAGACTTCATGAATATTTTTAAATGATACTATCAATTTTCTGAGCTCTTGGTTTTCTTCAGAGTCACAGACTGCTCTCTGCAAGACCTTGCAAATGCCCATATGCAGTATATAGAACCAAGATGAAAAACAAGAGATAACAACAGAGCAGCAAATTTAAATGAAACAAGACTAATTCTGAAGCCTGGTCAATCGAATTAAAAAAAAAAAGAAAAAAAAACCTTCATTAGGCTTAATAAGAGAACAGATTTGTAATTGATGGCTATAATTGGATGATCTGTGACCTGATTATTTACATAGTATGACCTGAGATTCAATCCTTGCTCTGCCTTCCGGACAAGAATGCTGGCTGCATTTCTAGGAAGATACTTTCGGTTAATCATATGAAAATATGTAGAGAGCACTCATCTCAAAATGTATAGGAAGAGGCTCTGCTTTGGTTGACTATTTTGGTGCAGTGGTAAAATCCAGAAAAACAAAACCACGGACACACCATGCGATCAAGGGCTTGCACACCTGCATGGCTGCGTTGCCTCTGCCCGGGCCATGGCCCTTTCCGCTGCTTCCACGTGGGTTTTCCAGGAGCAGAGGAACCGGATGACTGGGGATTAAGGAGCAGAAGCCTCTTCCCTCCACAGGCTCGTTGAGGTTCAGCCCATGTCACCCCAGAATGGCTCCTGGTGCCAGAAAGGGTGAAGGGCAATTTGGCAGTGCTGGCTGGCATGGATGCCACTATTAATTGGTGTCTTAATACACTACAATAATTGTTATTAAATAATTCTGTCACTGCCAGCCTTAAAGCAAAGATCATTTTATACAGGGTACAAAAAGTTCCTTTAACTTATAGGATCAGAATCATTGACGTCAAACCAAAGCAAAATAAGGGTAATCTGCAATATGCCTCTTGTGCCACCACAGACTTTCTAACAGCATTCAGGTGCTAAGGCAGTAAATTTAGCATTTTCACAAGCACTAAAGTCATTCTTGAAATAATTACAGAGAGCTTTTTCTTTTTTTTTTTTTTTTTCCTTTTTTTGGGTTTCAGAAGGAAGTTGTTCCTGGCCTGGAACTTACAGGGTTCAGCTCAAAACATATTTTATGGTTGAGTTATTGCAGACCATTTAAATTAAGATTTTATAATGGAATTGCTGACACAACCTTAACTTTAGCTGTTTGAATGGCACCGCTATAATTATAGAAGAATTAATGATTTCAGCTGCAGCTGAACTGACAAGCAGCACAAGCAAACAAACAGCAGCATTTATGCATGCTATGGGGTAGCAGACCTGGTTAAATACACACATAGGAACCTGGTGGAAATTTTCACGGGAAAAAAATGAGGAATAATTCAGGATATAAATAAATACCCCCTTAGTTTTCTTTTGGAGTGAAAGAGAATATAAGAGTCACGATGCAATTACACAGTCCTCCTCTCCTTTTATATAAAAAGCATGTGAGACCATCCGGAGAAACACAGGATGTGTCAAACTAGAGACTGACGAGTGACTCATCAAGAAGATAAAAATAGATTTAAACTGAGAAACAAGAGCGGAGAGAAACGGGCTTAACAGTGAGTAGCAGACAGGGAAAACCGAGCGATGAAGAAGTTAAAGAAAGAACTGGGAAACTATTTTGGAATGAGCATTTTTTTCATAGATTTTTTTGTCCTGTAATGAACATTAGCTGAAATATTCTTAAATACTACTTTATTTAAATGACAACATCGGGTTTATCTTGTCCTATTTTGAGTCTTGTTTTTATCACTCAGTTGATCAGTGGAAATTTTGAATGTTACCAGATTGCATAATAGGCTTCAACTATCTGCTCTATATCTGCAATATTTCAATACAATTGATTCAGCTGGTGGTAAAGGAGCAACCATCCTGCAGGCAAATTGATTTGAATCTGTGTTTTTTAACAAGGTTTTAGTTAAAAAAAATGATGTAGTGAAACCACTGCCAAAAAGATTAATAATATGGAGAGGGAGGGCCCAGTGATGAAACAAAACCTGTCTGCATCCATCTTGTTTGAGCAAAGGCTATTTTTGTAATTCTGTGTTTTACAACAAAGAATTCAGAAGAGTAGAGTTGTGTTTGGAGGGCAAAGGTGCTGTAGTCACACCAGTGACTACAGTGATTTCACACTAGCACTGTGAAAATATATTTGGTTTTGAAACCACAGACCTTGTCTGAAGTGCAGCAGGTTGGTCAGTGTGACGCATTCATGCCAGTGTGAGTGAGCATCATTATATAAAATTGAAGCTGCACTAAATAGCTGTATTAGCAGATAATTCTCTAGATTGAGCTATAATCCTATTTCGTTAAAAGTTCAAAATCAGCATCACTTGAACACAGCTGAAATCAGATATACCTAGCTTATAACAACACAGCAGTGATAGCCTTGGAAATCAAAGAGAGTTCCATCTGTATAAACCTGAGCTCACACTGAGCTCAAGCAAATTCCAAAGGTTTCCTCAAGGTTTGACATAGCAGAAATCAAAATGATATCTGCATTTGGGCACCAATGAGGATACAGAAAAGCAGGGATTGGGGTTTTCTGCACATTAGGTTTGCCAAAGGCTACTCAAATTTAGCTTTCTCCTTATTAGAGAAGGTGCTTCTGTATACCATCTGGAATCAGAGAGACATATATTCCTAAGCAAAAAAATACGACAAGGTTCTAATACAGCTCTGTCTTGGTGCATGGAACGAGCCTGTCGTGCATGAGCTCCTGTAGAGTTAATTTCAGCAACGAACCACTTTGATATGACTTTGGGTTCCTTAGAAATACTGCAAACGGGTAGGAATTCTCCCACACACTTCCGATGTGCCGAGGCAAAGGAAGCACATTTCTGGCAACGATTGAATTTGCCATCTTCCATTTTTTAACATCCTACAAAATGCAAGCATTAAGTTTGATACGTCTTCCACATGCATGTTCTGACTGAATACAACTAAGAAATCTGCTTAGTAAAAGTTTCCAAAGAAACATGTTTTCACTCTTTCAAAAGAAAGCTTTATCTATAGACTTGTGCTGAAATAATAGAAAAGAACTTTTGAACTATGACCAGCTTATTAATTTCAATTCTTATTCTTGTAGCTTTGACCTCTCACCACTATTCTAAAATGATTAATTTTGCTGAAAAACATGCTTCTGATGTTGGGAAATTAAATTTCAGTTATATGATTTTCCATTTTAATTCCGCAGGTATTTCTTTGATGACTTAGTCCTTTGCAAATTCTAACAAATATCTGATTGTGGAGGTATTTCAATGGCGATTGAAACGGCAATTCGATTTCAGCTTTGAGGACTTCATGGCATGCTGAGAATGCATCAGGAAGCAAGGATTCTGCGTAGAATTCCCACCATAGATTATTCTCCTTTTCTTAAACACGATCTATCAAACTGTTTTAGTAACTACGTTATCAGTAACCATGTTATCTGATTTTAGTTAGGGTTTTCTTGCTATTGCTGTGTATTTATAAGGCATGGTGACCCTAGGGGGAATTCTGGCTATACTAGGACTGCAGGGAAATCAACACAAAAGACATGTCAGTATTTACCCAGACAGGACATTGGTGCCCGTGTGTGCCTGGGATACTGCTCCTAGTCCAGTTTCCTAAGAAAATAACATTTCTTCACAGTCTATCAATTTTTCAAGGTATGAAAATGCATATGCAAATAGGCACAGGAAAGAAAATTGAAGATATTTATTAGGCCTCCTAATTCTGTTTGTAGTTAAATTGGAAGTGAAGATGCAAAGAAAGCATCTTTGAGTGAATTTCCTACTTCTGGTCATAGATATGATGATGTAAATTTTAAACATTTCCTATCTCCAAATCCTCAGTAATTGTCTACTGGAACAAATCCCTAAATACCAGTACTAATGGATAATCATTTGTTATTTCATTGTGATGAAAATGCACAAAAGCTCATCTCATTTGATAAAGAATAGATGAGATATACGTGTTGCAATAATTTGATAGCATAGTGCTGACTTGCTTTACTTCATATCTTTCCTAATTATCCTTTCTTGATACAAATGAAGACAAATTCTACTGTTTTTATCCTAGTTTGTCATAAAACTACAATTTCTTCATTTTTGTAAGATCGCTGCTGGTTCTCTGCAGATTGTAGTAATTAAAATGTACATGTCTTAATCTGTTATACTAGCTTATTTGTCAGATTTACCCTTCTGAGACTGAAGAGAGTTTCATTTTAAAAATACACAAGCAAGAGAAATACTATGCTGATCTACTTTAAGAAAAAATAATAGCTGCAGGACTTCAAGCTGCTCCAATACATTTTAATCACAAACATAATATTCTTTCCTAGACTATGGAAGATATTCTATGCAATAAGTTTTCATTAAAAAGTTAGTATTTATATTATAATGTCCTTAACACAGCATCTTTATTAAAATGACTGCTGAATTTCTGCTGGATAAGCAGAAATTTCTTTCATTGCTTTCCTACTTAATTTCATTTGCTCTCTGAGCCCCTCTAAATTTCTTAATTTCAGAGCGATCAAAAGACTTGAAATGGTAAGCAGGCATTTGAATCGAAATCACAAATCTAGAAGTTTGCCCTTTCTTGCTTGTTTGCAGGATTTAGAACCTCGAGTAGGAAGTGCCAGTTGTCTACATTGCCCCATAGCTGTTTGCACCTACCTAAAACTGCTTCAGAATTGCTCACGTTTCAGCAGACCAGCTCCCCAGCTTCCCCTAGCTGCAGTCACCAACCCACTTGTGCCCCTTGTTGTGCCCCCAAGGCCTGATTCAGTTTCCTCTTCTCTTTTAAGAACAAGATAGGAAGAAAGAAGGCTGTGGGTGGAGGGGAAAGGCCCCTGCCCATCTCTTCCCCTACCAATAACAGCAATTACTTAAGTACTGATTGGCGCTGGACCTGGCGATGAGGTCTGCATGTCCAAATCCCCTGCAGCACCCGCACGAGTCCAGCACTGTCGTTCTCACATCGCTCATTTTCTCTTTGTGCAGAAATCTCAGTGGCTAATTCTGTTTTTCAGGTGCAGCAACTGACTTTCTGTTCAGATTTACCCCCAGTGCTTGAACCCACCTTGCTCTTTGCATACGTTACATACCCCCTCTTTTTCATGACCTGTAGAGAGGCATAACTTAATATATCATTCCCCACACACCTTTAAAGAGAAGTGAAGGAAACGCAGAGAGAACATTAAAGTAATGGCAATAGATCACTCAGATGCACGAGCTAGCTGCATGCACCACTCCCAAGTTTTGTTACACCATTTTTCTACTCTGCATTCCCAGGATGCCCATCCTCTTTTGTTGACTGGTTTCTATTTCATTTCCTGAAATCTGCTGGTCCTGAGAAATCTGAGTGTGAATGAGGCTTGCATATTAATTCAGGGAAATTAGCAGAAGTGAGCACAATGCGGGTTCTCATGTGAGTTAGTTAAGCAATGCCAAACACTGCATTTAAAAGTGTGTGCCAGTTTACAGCTCCAATGACACTCGAGAGCATGGCAGGCATTAGAATTCCAACAAAGTTTCCGCTTATTTTCAAAAAATATTTGCAAGCAATAGAAAAGAACGGCAGATCAGTCTTATATCTTGGGCGATGTCTGAATAAATTACAGGAATTTAAACTAAAATACAGAAAGGATTATTACTCTGGTATGTTATCTGATTAAAACACCACCTCTGCTACAGCGCTACACATGCCTAGTTTGCAATGTGCAGTTTCTCTCTGTCCCTCATCCAAAATCATAAGAGTACTGTTGGGAAAAAAGAAAAAAAAAAAAGCAGCACTACTCCCCGTTTTTATCTTTCAAAAATTGCCGTTAAAACAAAATTCACCGTTAAAAACTGCATAAATTGCCTTGCATGTTAACAAAAGATGTCACCATATGTCTACTTCTGGATTCTCTTACCAATTCTGAAGGGATGGATTCTTCCTTAGAAAGCCATGATGGTTTCACAACCTGTCTATCCTAAGTTTAAAAGCCGTAGAATTCTCCTAGTTCTCCTGGTTCTCCAATAAAATTTATTAATATGTCTTCTCAAGAAAATCATATTTCCTTCCTTCTTAAACATTTCCATGTATTGGAGAAATAGCAAAATCAGGCGTTTCTGGCCTTGGGACAAGGCATCCTCCACTCCATATTGCAGCTTGCTACATCTCGTGCCCTCAGGACTCACTTTAATTTCCCCGGAGTGAGCGCGACGTGTTTTTCGGATGTGAATATGACAGAAACACACTTGTTTTTCCCATGGAGAATTTATAAGACACAATTCAACTTTTAGTCACTGGCTACACAGAGATTAAATCATCACGTGCCCCCATCCCAGGCAGCTGCTGTACGTCAGAAATTAAAGATAAAGCTATGGTTTATTGAAATGTCAGCTCCAGGGAGACCCCCAGCACAGACTTCTCCTTCTGGAGGAGATTACCCTGAAGGAAACAGGCATAGGCTGAAAAATCAAACATGCCTTCTCCTCCTCCTGCAACAGAAATTTCAATAGAAAATAAAATGCATTTACATATTCGCTAGAGAACATAGGAAAGAAGGAAGAAAAACTTCTGGACCTTTGAAACTCATGCTATTCAGTCGAGATGCTAGAGCTATCTTCTGACACCTTTTGTATTCCAGTGAATAACCAACACAATAAAGTGCATGATGATGATCCAGAGCTAAAGTGAGAAAGACTTTATAACAGATTATTTTTCAAATGCGCTTAAAATCTGATAGTGGCATAAAGGTAAAATGTTTTAATTAAGACTTTTACCTTAGTGGTGCTATTAACAAATGCCTCATAAAACATTTATGGAAAGTCAATTTACAGCTACTGCACTACCATAATTACAAATTTCCAAAAGTCCCTAAATGCTTATTTACATAATAGATCGTAATGGCTCTGAAGCGATCGTTTATATCTACCACATAAAACATGCAGTTTTAGAAGCCCTTGGTAATGCACGTTTGCCTAGATATGCATTCAAAACCTTGGCTTGGCCATACATGATGCTCTCAGAGAACTTGGATGTTTATTTGGAATTCCGTTCTTTTTCTCATTTCTGCACAGACAACATTCTCCAGTTTGTGTACCTTTGCACAAGCACCCCAGTAGCACCTGCAAAACTTAGCAAGAGTCACGGGAGAGCCTGCAGTGGGAAGGAATTCAGGTAATTACATATATAATTTATTTGTGGTTTCAGAACTTACACTCTGACCTGGTGTTTTATGTCACAACCAGTTTCTCCTTTGTTTCAAACGTGGCAGTTGTGCACAACACCAAATTAAAAAGTGACAAAGCATTACTTTGCTTATGAAAGCATACCAAACAGCATTAGAAGAAAAGGCCTTTTTAAACAAACCTTTTTTTGAGCAGAGGACAGTTTAAGGAGTCATTTCAGAGACCAAGATATCTCCGAGCATTTTGGTGCAAGAGTTCCTTCTTGAATAAGATGACATGAAATGCATGCTTGTTTGAAAGAGTAACAGGTGGAAGAGGCACATGGGCATCTTGAACCACATGGGGTTTAGAGGTAATAGATATGGTAAAGACAGACTGCAAGACCCTTCAGGTGCATACATATAATTGTAATAAATATTTAATCTAAGAAAGATTTTCAAAGGCCCAACTTCCCCCTGAAAAACTTAGCAGCATTGCAGACTACATATTAAGAGCCTCTAGTCAGGACCGTTTTGTGCAGCAGATGATATTAGACTTTGGTCAGTTACTAATTTCTTAAGTGAAAGTCATATCTCCAGTTGTGGTTTTCTTTATAAGATTCTTTGACTTCCATGTGTTGGTTTTAGGATTATTTAATGATCTAATCACACCGAGTCATGAGGACTTACTAACATATACCTAGAGAACACGGCTACAGGTGAAAATAATTTAAAAAGTTTAAGTTGCTGCTACCTTGCTGTATTACCCAGGACTGTGTTTCAAGAGACATAATCAGAGTATTATTTAACAACAGGTCACCTGATTGCTTTAGAGGTAGAGGAGTCCAAAGAACCCCCAGGGAGGAGACCAAAACCATGAGCAGAACACTTGCACATGGAATCACACCCATGATATCAGACAAATACTTAAAAATCCAACATCTACTTAACGAAATATAAATGGGGGTAATTTGCTTTATCCGTATATAGTCATGTTCAGTGACAAATGGAAGGAGCCTCATTAGCATGATTTACTATCAGCTTCCAACTTTAGAACTGAAATCATTCAATCACAGTTTAGAGAGTCATCTATAATAATACACATTTGACAAATAGGAAAAATAGGACTTTGAAAGTTTGAATAGCAATATGAGGATTAATTATATTGTTAAATACTTAGTAAGGTTTTTACAAAACCTCTAACTAAATACATTTTAACTATTGCTAAGGTACTTACATATTTACATTCAATCAGGTATGTATGTAAGAAAGTGCATGTACACAAGGCAAAAATATCCTATCATCACTCTGTGAGACATAAAATTCCTACAAAACTAATGATTGTTTATGCTGTGCTGGAAGTCTGGACCATGTACAAAGAGTCAAATAAAATCCAAGCATTTCAAGTCCATATAGTGTTTTCAGATCGAGTTATTTTGATTCTAAATTGTCCTCTTAACCACTACAATAGGCATTTGTGACAACAAAATTGTACTCTTCAAATCACAGATCAGTAAAGCTTTTGTTTGCTTTTCTTATTGGCAGGACTTTAAATAATTATATTAATAAATTGCCCCATAAAATAAAACAGTTCAAAACCACCATGTCATTAAATGATTGCAGATTTTGAACATTCTAGAATTCAGTAATAGTTCATACAGTTTGTTTAGCGTGTTTATTTGGTATATGTATCTACAACTGGGAGACTTCCCTTAGGGAACATTCTCATCATCGCATCTTCACAACAATTATGAAAAAGTTTTATAATGAGAATTACCAAGCGCTACACCAGGACTCTTTTATACACATTTGACCAACCATTTTGAAAATATTTTCAGTTAGTCACTAAGAAAAGATAGTCATATGTTTGTGAGAAATAAAATTCATGGTGAATTTCCTATTTTGGTTCGGGATATATATTTCATAGACCATATCTTCTATTTCCTTATACCTTACATATGAAATTTCATTCAAAGTATGATAATTCCTTTAAGCTACTTGATAGCAATCTGTTCTTCCAACCTTCCTTTACAGAGAAATGATTAAATCAGGTATTTCAGCCATACTTAGTATTAAAGCTCTGTGTAACATGAGGCTCTGTAGTTTCACAGCGAGTTGTGATGTTTGGCTTTTTGGGGTTTGATCTGTATTAGAATAAAAGGCAATACTTCTTAATAAAAGGATGTGCTGATACATCTATGAAAATACGAGATTTCAAATTTTCTCTTTTTTGTTTTTATTTGTTCCCTTGCTATTTTTTTCAGTTTTTATTTTTGTAGTGTTAGAAGTTACCAGAAGGGTCTAGATTTAAAAAAAAAAAAAAAAAGAAAGAAAGAAAGAAAAAGTGAAGAAAAGAAAAAGGAAGAGAAGAGAAGAGAAGAGAAGAGAAGAGAAGAGAAGAGAAGAGAAGAGAAGAGAAGAGAAGAGAAGAGAAGAGAAGAGAAGAGAAGAGAAGAGAAGAGAAAAGAGAAGAGGTTTGGCTGAAGCCAATGTCTCTGAATTAAAAAACTTTTTTTTGTGAAGGTTCTGCTGAAGTGAATAAACTCATGTATTTCAAAGAGACAGCTGGTATGACCTCTTCAGTCTTATCCACAGAAGGAAAGCTGTACTTTCAAAATTTCACATCAGCTTAAAATGTGATAGAATTTAGATACCCTCCTTGAATTATATAGCACACATACATAAAGGTCCTTTAGAAATTCTCTTGCATCTGTCAGGCACAGTGATGAAGAAAGACTAGACGTCCACAGTCTATAAAGACCTAATTCAACACAGGTCAGACTCTCGACAGCTTGAGAACTGGAATGCTTATCTCTCTATTTCTGGCGCATTGCCACCTCGTTGGGGACAACTCTTCAGAGTGGTGGGTGAGCCACTTGCTTTGCAATCAGTCACTGGCTGCCAGGCACATCAGAGCTGAACTCCGTCACAAATACCTGCTGGCATGGAGATATCCCTCAAATTGAAAAATTGTCTACAGCCTTTAGAATGGCTCCTGATTTGCAGGCCTGCTCTTGTTGCCTGCTCCACCTCCTCTTTTCTCAGAGACCTCATATTTTTCTGTTTTTAGCCTATGATCTGTGCACTTTGTAGAAACACTGCAGTGCTGACCCTTGGTTAAACTTCTGGCCGTAAGTTGCCCTTCCCTTGGCATGTCTGGCATGTCTCTTACTCTCTCCAGTTTGTGATCTTTGCTCATTTAAACAGCGTGAGCAGCTTCTGCTCTGACCTAGGGTCTCACACACTCCTAATAATATCTGAGTCTGACCTGTCACCTCTCCTCTCATTCTTAATTTAGTCATATCTCCGAAAAAATAATAGGATAAGAGGTTCTAGGATAATACTTTAAATATTTTTTCTTTAAATATTAAGCTTCGATGTTGGCACAGTCTGTTCCTGTCTTCCTATTTTCCTTAAAGAATACCAACCACAAAAAGAATTGTCACTGCAAGGTAGCTCCGAGATTTCACAGAACCACGGAATCCCGGGATGGCTGAGGTTGGAAGGGGCTTCCAGGGATCATCTGCTCCAACCCCCTGCTCCTGCAGGGACACCCAGAGCACGTGGCACAGGGTGGCATCCTGGCGGGTTTGGAAGTCTCCAGAGAAGATTTCCCTTCCAGCTTCTTTCTTAATATTCAAACTTTATTATGTTATTTTGATAAGGGATGTGTATTCCATTGAGCTCTCCACTGCTGCACTAAAAATGATGGTGTCTCTGTCTCACAACTACTAGTTTAAAAATCAGATTGCAATAATGCATTTTAATTTCTACAAAAACATATATTTAAATATTGGCTGAACCTGGCTCCTTTCCAGCACATACTTATTAAAGCCAGCTGTGAGGTAATTAGTGAATACACTAAAAATGGCTTTTGAGAGTGGAACAGTATGAGTTTTGTTCAACTTTGATTCACTGAGCTCTGACTAAAAACCACATTGCAAGAATTTGATCTTTTATGAACTGGAGTCTCTGGATTACTTCAGAAACATAATTTCTGAGAACTGCAGGAATCTAGGTCAAGGACTGATTGTAACAGAATTTTCTTACATAAAGAAATATGCTTTTCCCTAAATAAATAATGTTTTTGCAAACAGCAATGAAGGCAAAATAATGAAGAAAGACCAAATAAGGCAATTCAGTTTGAAAATAGATATACAATAGAAAATCCAAGCTATACTACATACATATAGTCTCATTTTATGAAAGTAAAGTATTTTCAGAGGGATTTGTAGTCGTTGTATGCTCCTGACAGAACAGTGTATATATATGATGGATTTCCCACCTTTTACGTGCTTATATTCGGATGTGTCTTTCCAGAAGTTACAAAGTTTTCATGGACATTTTCACCCGTATCTGCGGTATTTGTTTTTAAGTATAGGTGACAAACAATTGTCTCCAGAGGGAGCATGGTAAAATTTTGTCTTCTTTAGGACTACTCATATATTCACAAAAAATACTTTGACTGTCCTATCAATAAGATTCTGCTTGCTTCTGCAGTTGCATACCAATGGACAGTATTTAAATTCTTACAAATATCTGTTGCTGGTTAGATGCAGCCCAGCTGCTCCATGTTAAAAATAGTGATTAGAGATTAATGTAACTATCCCATGCATTCACAGTCTGAGATGTGCCATACATAAAGAACAACCATTCCTAAAGTGGGCATCCTCATAAATGCTGCATTTAATTAATGCCCAAGGGAAAGAGGGGAAGAGGTGGGGGAAAATAACGCAGCCGAATGTATTCTGCAAATGTAGCGATGTTAAGCGCCGTGTGCCAGGGTTAATGGCACATATTCATAGCAGAGCCTGTTACTCAAAGCGGTGCTGCCTGCCTGCAGGAGACCACGATTCCGCATGAACTTAGGGACAAATTTCTTAGCAGTGAGGGTTCCAGAGCACTGGAACAGGCTGCACAGAGAGGTTGTGGAGTCTCCTTCTCTGGAGATCTTCAAACCCGCTTGGACGCAGTCCTGTGCCACGTGCTCTAGGTGACCCTGCGTGTGCAGGGGGTTGGACTAGATGATCTCTAGAGGTCCCTGCCAACCTTGAGCACTCTGTGATTCTGTGATTTGAAGCCAAGTGTGGGGTGGCACAGCGGGTTGGCACTTTCGTCATCGGTCCTGGCTTGCGCCAGGCCCGCCACTGCGGTACCCGGGCTCCCAATGTTCAGCCCAGACCTGGGCTGCACAAATGGACAAGCTACACAGGGGGAACAGAAAAACGGCACCCGCAAAGGACACCCAGGGGTTCAGGGAGCACAAAGGAGCCCCTTGGGGCTGCTTGGGGGACGAAGCAGCAGGGGAAGGTTTCACTCCCCACGAGGGCAGAGAGGCCCCGTGTCCCCACGCGGCGCCAGGCGAGGAAGCCGCAGGGAGGCCTTGGGCCTCCCCGCCATCGTGCGGCCCCTTGCCAGGCCCATCCAAGGCGGTGGCCTTCCCGCCCGGGACAGCGTGGAAAAGCTTGTTTTCCCTCCGAAAGTGCCCCTCTTTGGAGAGGCTGAGCAAGGAAACTGGGAAAAGCCGTCAACAGTAGTGGCGGTAGAGGGGTTCCCCTCAGTTTCCGTAATATACCAGTAATGAAGAAATGTCTTGGCTGTGCTATAAAACCCACAGAAAAGGAGGCTTCATGGCTGGGAAAAGGGAAAAAGATGAAAGTCCTGGAGCCCCTTGGGAAAATGGAGCAGATGATTGCCTACGTTTAATTTCTGAAGGTCTCAATGGCGGCATCGCCTCAGATACTCGTGACGGCCATGGCAGCGGTGTGAAGACATGAAGGTCCAAGTGCAGAGAGGCCTTTTCTTAATTCTCATCCCTTAATAGCTGCATTTCTGCATCTGCTCTGCGTTAGGAGTTAACAATTTTGGAGCAGTTTGAGGAAGTCTTCCCCCTTTTTCAGTCTTACCTAGAGATGCTGCATCAGGATGTCACAAGCTCTCCCCGATTCCCTGCGTTTCCTTTTCCAATGCCCCTGCATTTCCATTTCCAACTTAAATGGATTTGTAGAATAACAAAAACAAAAGACACCTGTGGTATTTTATTTTGTCTAATAAAATTCTGATCCTAACTTTGTTGCTACAAGAGACCGTTTTCGCTGTAAGGGTTTTGTTGCCCTTCTGCTGCCATCCAGCACCAGTTTGTGAGACTGAGGCGAAAATAAACCATTCCCATCCGCAAGATCCATGTTTTCCATGGGCAATTGTTGTTTGCTTTAGGCATCACAAGAAACGGGACAAGCAACCGCGCCACTAACACCGAGAGCTGGGCTCTGACTCAAAATCCTTGTTAGAAAAGCCAGGCTAATGGTGCTTCTTAGAGACACTAGGAGGTTATTATTTTAGTAGTTAGAATTATTATATATGCAGTAGCTGTATGCAGGTAATATGCCTGATTCATCTTTTGTCATAGCAACTAATATTTTAAAAGAACGAGAGAGCGATTGTAGGTCATAAGTGCAGTCTTTAAGATGTTACTTTTTTTTTTGCTTTCCTGCATTTTTTTCTGAGGCTTAAATGTCACTTTGCTGATGGTTCATCAACTTTTAGTGCCAAAAGGACAGGAATCTGACATGACACGTTATGACTAACTCGGTACTACACACATCTTTACTGCAAAGCACTTCTTCCTTCCCAAACAGCAGTAACCTATTTGTCAGTAAATAGGCACTTCCTTAAAAAAAATAAAAAGAAAAATAAAAAAAGAAATGGAAAACAGAGGGAAAAAAGCTAAATAGCTTTTACCATCTCATCACAAAGTTTGCTGAGATGACAGATATCGATTTAAGAGATTCATTTAGGCTCACTGCCTACTTTTAAACAGAGTTTATAAATATGCATTATTGTCACTAACAGGTTTTATGAACTTGCAACTACATGCTGAGATGCTAACATCCTATTAGCCTGCTTAGGGGAAGTGTATCATGAGCTGCTGAATTTTTGAGAATCCTAAGAGAAAAGACAGAATGCATTAATTCCCTGCTTTTAAGGGAAAAAAATAGAAAAGAAGTGACATTTTGGGATCAGAAGATATCACTCTGGAAATTAAATTAAAAGATTATTCCATTTTTTTAGTAGTCTGTGTTTTCCTCCCTCCTTACTGTTTCTGGTACAAAAATGCCTATACAGTTATTTTTTTGAAAAGGGGCAATTTGAGTGACTAAACCAGGCTGCTGCACTTTAAATATGCACCCAGTTGCCATGACAACAGTTTTCCTTAGACACACAGCTTATCTTGTTTTAAGCAGTGCAGCCTGTTGTTATGGCAATTTGGAACACCAGTAGTTTTTTTCCCAAAAAGAAGCATAACACAAAATAAGAAGGCACTAGTGAAAATGAGTTCAATAATTTAAAATCTAAAACCCAAGATAAAACCTTGAAGAATGCTGTAGTTTTTTACATTTAACAAATGAAACCTGATTGCAACAGAGAACTAAAGAAATGACTTTCATAAAGGAATAAAGATGTAATTTTATACCACTGAAAGGCAAATGTAGATTGTGTATGTATTTTGTAACAGCTGAGATTTCACTTGTTAATTCACTGCAGTTTCTGTCTTAATAAAGAAACACATTATTTCTTGTCTTGCAGTCTTCTTAAGGAGCAAAACCTAAATAAATTTAAATGGATATAGAAGGGCCAATGCAAATTTTCCCCTACAGCTCTTATGCTACAAGTAGGATGAATATTCTAACTGACATTATAGAAACAGCAAGAGTAAATGATCAGTTTTCTGCTCCTAAATAAACATTTTTGAAAAAAAAAAATGCTAAATGTGCACACTTCTCCCTGCAGATACAGAGAACTTTACATTAGATGAAAAGTACTTCAGCTCAAGCCTTCCTGCTTAAAATAAGAGTGAATGGTACAGGGCTGTTGAACAGATTCCAAAACTATCAAATTTTGGTGAAATTCAGCTCTTGTTTAGAAGACCTGGAGTGGTACTGGAAGTAGAGGAGAGGCTGATGAACTTCCAACTAGGAAGTTAAAGAAAACGGGCAAAAAGCACTGAATTAATTATCCATTCTAGGAGAGTAGTAATACAAGAGGACTCTGCATTTCATAAGCTCAGTTAGGTTCGACTTATTGAAGTTAAGGCAATTTCCTGATGAAAGAGCAATATCCTTTTGAAGAAAACGTGGCTTTTACTCAGGACTTGCTCTGGTTCTGAAGCAGATAAATGCAATGTATTAGTCCAATTTCTATTTTTTTTCTATGTAAAAACATGAAACTTCTACAAGTTAAAGGGGTCAACAGAAAGACTAATAAAAACTTTGAATATATCCATGTTTCCTTTCATACTCTTCTTTGAATATATCTATCACACCTGTGAATCCTCTAGATTCAGTTTAGGTCCAATGAATGTATCTATGCTTCTCAGCATTTCTTATTGGAGATTTTGGGCTTCTTTACATCTACCTGATTCCAAAGTACTCAGCTATCCCTATATATGTTATAAGGAAACTGGACGTTTTAATTAATTTGGTCTGTCTCCTTCATGAGTATAGATTTTAGCAAGCATGGAAATTTTTGCCTGCAACACTTAAGTTTTTAAGTAGTCCATCTTAAGTTAATTTGTACATGAAGGTTTGAGTATTTACAACATTTGTTCTAGGATAATTGCAGTGCTCCATATCCTCATCACTCTGCCAGTCCTTGCTGTGAGCAAGAAACCATTTAGTAGATGAGATTTATCTTTTTTGAAATTCCTCTTTCAGTTTATGATTTTGTCTGCAAATAAATAAACCTTTATAGACGTGATGTCTCTAAAGATGTTTACAAATAACAATTTAGATAAAATGTACGCATATAAATAATACACGTGATGAACTGACTTCCCAAATGGGTACATTTCGGGAAGCAAGCATAAAAGAGGGATTTTAGATAGAATCTGAATATTGTGCCTTAGGCCTCTCTGCTTCCTTTGCAATAGCATCAAAGTTGTTTTCAATTTTCCAATTAGTCTTTCAAAAACTCCACTATTTGCTTGCAGTAATATGCCTTCTCCCTTCTCTCCTATGCTTCCCCCACCTCAATGAAGCCTAAAACTATTAGTCCCAGTTTTTTGAATGTAATTTCTTCATGAGTTTGTATCTTTGTATCTCTTCCTCTTTTTTCTATTTCTTATTTTTTTCACTCTCATTCGCGAAACATGAAGACAGATCTGATTCCAAATTTTGTTTTTTACTTTAAGAAAATCCTACTGCCCATCACGATGCGGAGAACACGAGTTCGAAAAGAGAGTTCCAGCAGTTCTGCAGCCTTTTCCTGCACTTCATACATCCACGGAAGGAGGGAAACAAGTCAACACAAAACTGGATCTAGCTTACAGGGCAAAATGGATCAACTGTATCAATATTAGCTTGATAGTGCTCGCTCTACGGCTGTGAAGCAGAGGGTCACTGTGTGCCCATGTGTTCAGTGAGATACAAGGAATTCAGGCTCAGGAATGAAGGACCTACCTGCATGTTTGGGGGGCTCTGGTCTCAGTGATGACCAGGGATGGACAGAGAAGCAGTAGCAAAAGGCAGCACTAGACCTCAGCAGCTCCCCAGGTTTAGCCCAAGCTCTGCCGACTCTTGGACCTCTTGGTGAGGAGGGGATGAGCCTATTCTGTGTTAATTCTATGAAATACATCGCCCTTTTTAAGCAAGTGAAAAAGCAAGTAAGGAATAAGGCATTGTTAGTGCTGCTCTTTGATACCTCTGGTTAACACTGTTCTTGCAGATTTTTGTAGACAAACCCCGAGCACAAGGAAGATGAATAACAGTTACCATGAGTCAAGCCTATTACCAGGCTCTCGGTTCTTGCTGTCCTTCAAGCACCTGGAGTACTGCTCTGAAAACAGCTTCATCAGCTGCTTCATTGGTTGAAAATGCTCCCGTGCACAAGAAGCTTCCCAGATCCAGACAATACACCGGCATCTCCTGGAGATCTGAGCGTCACCTCTTCTCCCTGACCTTTCTATCAATGGAAATTCAGCTTTAAAAGTTGGTTTGAATTACAAACATGTGGTACTTTCCCTCAGATACGCAAACAAACTCAGGAATATGGTTAATAGTAAACATTTAAGAAATTAATCTTACAGTTAATTCACTATGCAAAACAGTTGCATGCACATATTATGCAGCAGTTTCTGAATTTCAGATTATTTCTTTAAGTTATGTGATTGTCAGTCCCATACGTTCCCAAGTGGAAAATTTCAGCAATATGACTGTGCTTTCTGATGTTAGAATTGCTTATTACTTCTCTGTGTTGATTATTATCATTGCCTTTCTAATTTCTTTTTGATTCCTATTTTTTTAATTCTGTGCTTTTCATATTATTTCCTTTCTGTAGTTCTTAGCTTTTCATTCTTCAGAAAAAAAAAATAGGAATTTAGCATGCAGTAGATAAGGTTATGAAAATAACATTTACCAAGATAAAAATGGGAGATCAGCAAACGATTGCAAAGAAACATACTTTACACTAGTTCAACAGACAGTTCATTTATAATAAATTCAGAAACGATCTTTACCAATCTATCTCATGTGTGATTTCAGTTTATAGCCATTAGCTGTGTGATGTAGATTTTAACCTGTACCTTAGAAATTCTACTAATTAAATTAGTTTTTACAAGCTAATCCATCCACCCAAACCATAGCTGAAACATTTTCTCAGGTTAAGTAAAGCAAGAATGTAAAATACTTTAGTCTGATTCTTATTATGCCTAGATCTGCACAAGTGATGCCCAAATTTCCGTTTACAGATTATCCTTCTCATTATCCCAGTCTCTTAACACTGTCACAAACGCTTATCTCACTAACTCTGGATATGCCCTCGCAATTACAGTGAATAAAACCCAATTGCAGAAGAAAGGCTGGTTAGCGTGATGCAGAGTTGCAATCTCCCTTTTGCAGTTTAGCACACGGGCACGGGGAGGCATTTCTGACAAAATTATCAACCTCTCAGGTGTCCGTGACAAGGAATGCAGCCCATTGCTGGTGCTGTTACTGCTCCAGCCTGGGTCAGTACTAACGGCGGGACTTGGCTTCAGCCTAGACAACTCTTTTCAATAACAATTTTACCTGCTTATTGAGCAGGCTGATTTTTTTAATAGCAGGACACCAGAGATGGGGCAGCTTCCAAACTGTGTGCAGGAGCGGTGAAGTAAACACAAATAGTTTACTATAGTCCCCCTTAGTTTTTATGTTATTCCTTTCCTTCTCTTTCCCTTCTCTGCCAGAGCATATCAGCCCACAGAGGAGCACCAGAATAAGTTTTCCCTTCCTACCCAAACTTCTCAAAATCAATAGTTTAGTTCGTGTTGCTGAAAAACGAAACTTTGAAGTAGGCTGCAAGAGTTTGCACGGAAGCAGCTGAGATGCAAGTGCATGCTCCATTCTGCTAACTCCTCTGTGAGGACAGTGACATTGGACACAAAATAAAAATGTGTGTGTGTGAATGAACATAGACACTTTTGTAGAAAGATTCATTGAAATATGTCATGCAGTGTCCTAATTTCTCATTCTCCAATTACGTATGATTAATAGCAGACTTTGCTCTATTCACAGTCAAGTCTTTAGCAAAATTTTCACTAAATTTAGTAGATGCAAAATTATTTGACTGCTTTACCAAAGTAATAATTTGCATAAAATAGCGCATCCTTTTAGATTTGAGCTCTCATTTGCAACCTACATATTTTGGTGCGTTTATCTCTTAAAGCATGTGGTTGGGAAGCAGGTTGCCCGGTAGCTTCTCTGCTGTTCGATTGCCATTGAGCTTTGTGTATTATCACAATATTATCACAACGAAGCAGTAAAAGACACGTTACTCCTCTACCAACCTGCGTGGCAGTCTGAGCTCTGGAGGTTTTGGTTAACTCCATTCATATGTTAGTGCTGTCAGATGGTGCTTCCACATGTCATTCACTATTTGAGAAAGTAATTATATATTTTCAGTTCCTTTTTAATATTTTTTCATTACAAGCTGAATTTGCTTATGCCGAGATTTTCAGAATGTGCATTCAAATAGGAGCTTCACATTCCTCCGTGTTGTTATTATTTCATGATTTCTTCTCTCAGCAGTACGAGGTGGCTCTGAACCTATTCTGCATTGAACATGAACGCAGGCACCCTCTCCACCCCAGCAGTTGTGCATTGCTCCAACTCTTCTTCCCACATTCCCTGTTGAGAGTTCAACATGGAATTTTAGGTAGATCTTTCTCTCAGCTCAGAACTATGTGTGTAAGGCACCACGAAATGCTGTCTCTTGATACTTACATTAATACTAAGGGACGTAGCAGATATATGAGATGTAATATATGATATATTAACCTGAGTATCACTTCAACCTAACATAGCTATCATGCTTCTGATATTGAAGCCAACAGGGATACGTCTGCTTTACACACCACTCGTTCTGATATAAATGAGAACTTCAAACCATCTCAGGGTATAGGCAGCCATCTAAAAGCAATCCGGTTATTGCTTTTACTATTGCTTAGTAAGAGAGATACCTCTTTTAGCAAACATAATCCCGGATGGAATAACAAACTAATCAAAATAACTAAAAACAAAACACAACCGGGATATCTTTGTACCTTTTTATGTCCCATTTCTACTCTCTTGCAGGATTCATAATTGTTCCAGTGGAGTAAAACTAGCCAAGTGCTCCACTCCTGAGAACTGTGCTCTGAGACCTTTGGTTGTGCTGGAAGGTGGACGTCTCGTTTTCTTCCACTTTTCAGCTCTTAGAGCATATGAGCCCAAATGAATTGAAATTCATCCATTTTCAGGAACAGTAGAAGTAGAGCAACAACGTGCATTTGTTTCTGGTAACTAACTCAGGCAGTCTTTGCATTTCAGTGCTCGCAGCTTGGGCTCGCTGAATATCTTCCTTTGGAAGAAGGAAAAACACAATTGGAATTAAAAATATACATTTTTTTCAATAATGTGAACATTTCCACTAGTGTTAAAATATAAGAGAATTTGGTCACTGAATGAAATCAGTAATTCCTCCTGGGCAACGTATAAATGCAACATACTGGAATGAATGCTGCTGGTACTTAATTTTCTTAGTTGTCTTCATTTCATACAGCCTCATGCTGATAAATTCTGTACATAACTTCAGACAGCTAAAAGCTTTTGCAGTGGTGGTAGTCTCAGTAAGAAAAGAAAATAATTATGAAAAGTGCTTTTCAAATGGAGTTTAACTTATTAAATATTAACTTAGATCAGTGGAATACAAACCAGATACATTTCTGATGTATTTTCAATTACAATGAAGAATTTTTCCTCATTTTTTTTCTTTTTCAATCAAATAAGCTTTCAGACTCTGAATAAACCTGCACCCTAACAACTTCTACTTATCATGTCAATAGATTTATTAAAATTACATATTTCTAAGTATAACTGGAATGAGCAAAGATCCAAATGTAACGTGTTTTTATCCTGCCATCTTTGAAACTGGATTGGGAGTTTAACTCACAAAAAGACACATAAACCCATGGTTTTCTGAAGGGAAGTTCTTTTTGAAAAAGAATCAACTTATAACATGCTCAATCTACAACTTCACTAAGTGGCACCCTGCCTCCCTTCATACAGTACAAAAATAAAAAGTAACAAAAATGTTTTACTCCAGAGCAAAGTAAAGGTCCTTACTATTTTAAAGACATTTTTCTAATTACGTACCGAATATAACTTGGCATTTTTGTTTTTATACATTTCAAGACTTTGATAATATTCAAAAAGAAAGAAAGAAAAAAGATTGCAGCAGTATATTTTTTTCAGAAGTCTTTCTAAGTACTTTTTTTTCAGAATTCTTTCTATACAGTCTAGCACATGAGTAATATGAAGCTTGGTGTCAAGATCCTACTCATCTGGTGTTACCCTGATTATCAAGT
This sequence comes from Tinamus guttatus, assembly GCF_059628265.1. NCBI lineage: Eukaryota > Metazoa > Chordata > Aves > Tinamiformes > Tinamidae > Tinamus > Tinamus guttatus. Next base: position 1,382,557 of record NW_028288835.1, read on the forward strand.
AATGAGCAACACAGGTTTTGACAGCAGATCCCCTTCAGCTTCAGGGCAGCTTTTCCTTCCAGACTGTTAGCAGTGGCTCTCTAGCAGAGAGAGCCACTTCAAATACTCAGATTAAAAAAGAAAGAAAGAAAACAGAAAAAAAGAAGAGGAGGAACCCTCCTGACAGAGCCTGTGGGGACGGGTTCAGATGGTTTTCTCAGGCTCAGCAGGTTGCAGAACTTATTACAGACGACTTTCCTTTTTCTGGGGCAAGATGGCATTTGGAGATCCAGGGGAGTGACAGTGCTACAGCTTCTAGAGCTGAACTGGCTCCAGCTCTTCTGTAAAATAATTCCTAGAAGCAATAAGTGAGAGGAAAAAAAATAGTCCCATGGCTCTGGAATAGAGTCAGGCTTATCTGCTGTGACCAAACTTGGAGTAGAAACCTACATTTCTCATATTTTCACTTAACATGCCTGGTTGTGAGATTTTTTTATTTGCTCTAGATTTACTTAATTAGCACAAAAATCTTGTTTGTGTTGATTGCTTTGAATTGTTGGGATTTTTTGTTGGTTTGTTTGTTTGTTTGTGGCAGGAGGGAGGAGAGAAGATGGTTAAATTGACTGGAAAGGAAGGAAAGAAGCTTTTAATTTTTCAAATGAAAGAGAAATGAGCCCAGCTCAGGAAGGAGTTAAATTTTCTTCTGTTTAGTCTAACGTTGTTGCATCACTACCAGTAAGGATATACCAAGGAGGCCTTGGGAAAGAAGGAAAGTTTTAACTCTGCAACAGCATATGCCCACCAAATGACTGAAAAGGGAGGATCTGGTCTCTGTGTAATGGATAATTATGCAGCATATAATACAAAAACACCACCAGGCCCAGAAAAAAAATGAATTTAGCAAAGGCTGGGATTATACATGTGAGTAACCGATTCCTGGTGAATAGACATCTCACTTTGTTCTACTCAAGGAATACTTCCTTTTGCCTTGCTTCTACTGCATTTGCAAGAAGTATTCCTTCTACACAGCTAAAAAGTATTTCGAGGAGAATTTCTACCTTGTGTTTACAGCTCAATTCCATTTTACCTTGTGAAAATGCATACAGCCCTGTTTCTAAGGTTGCTACCTGCAGCAAAGCGGATGATGGTTTGCAGCCTTATATCCCAAAGACTTCTGCTGCATCATGTCTGAGCTCTCCTTTTCCACCATTTCTTCTCTGTATTGCTGATTTTTTATTCTTTTTAATGATGCTACAGGCCATTCAGCAGGTATGGGTCAGTGTCTTGCTCTCTGCTCTCTCAGTTTCTCTCTCAGTTCCTTCAGCCAACCCTGATGATTTGGTCCCTTCTCTCCACTCTAACCATGGCATCAATAGCTGAGGTTTGCAGTGTCTCCAACTCCATCACACTCTCTCTGGATGCAATTCCCCTCCTGCTTCTCTTCTATTTCTAGAATCCAGCAGACAATTCCACATCTCACATAAGCTTGTCATTCTCCTCCACATTATATATGCTCCACAGTCACAATCATCTAAATCACTCCTTCTGTCTCTTACTAATTTCATCAAATGAATCATCCCTCATCTATTCTTTTATCTTTTTATTATGTCCCTCTTCTTGTTCTTACACTTAGTCCCATACTGCCCTTTTACTTAGATCTCCAGCCAGCAAGAAAGTAGTTATTTAAAATCATTTTTAAAAATCTATTTCTAATGGCTTCATTTTATCTTTTCACTAATCCCCATCAATAAAATGTGTCAGTCATGGGTTATTAAAAAAAAAAAAAGAAAGAAAGAAAGAAAAGAAAGACAGGTTTAATTCTTCCTCATCACCTTGGAAACAAAGCTTTGCCTCTGATACCCAAATCCAAAAGAAAGCATTAAGCTGAAGAGATCCGACATCATTTTTTCTCTTAGATCAATGTCTCACATTTTGCTATTCATTATGCCATTGAACCAGCCTTGACACACTAAATCAACCACCATTTCATGCTAACTTGCCAGGGAGAGCATTATCAAAACATGATTTTGTTCAGGCATTACGAGGAGGAGGCAGTAGAACATGTTGCTGTGAGACTCCCTTAGTGCAGAAACTGAGATTCCCAGCACTGCCCCTGACAGCAATGAGAGACCTCAATAGCCAGGATAAAAAACACTTAGTAAAACCTTCCTCCTCTCCCTGTGCAGATAAATGTTAAGCTTGAGATCTTGCAAGCTGAGCCTGCAGTTTAAACATCCTGGCATAAATGTGATGAGGGGGCTTCCTTCCTCCCCAGCATTGCCAGCACTGCACCCAAATCATGAACAAGGAGCTCCAAGGAAGGTATCAAACAGTGGCAGGACTTTCCAGAAGGTTTAGCTAGGATTATTGATCCCAGATTTTCCCAGCCTCTCTACTAAGGGAAATCCTGCCTGTATGTGAATTGATAAGCTCAGTAAAAACATATATTTTATGTCTATTCTAGCCATACTGAAAAACTCAGAGGTATAACTAGAAACTGATTCTGATTTCTTCGCACTCTTGTTCTCAGAATTATGTTCAAGTGTTATTACTAGAGCCAGGTATAGAAGAGGCTGTGTGCTCTCAAATATTTCCTTCTCAGTAGATACCTAAGAGAGAAAATTGAAGCTAAGAGGTAGTACCTAAAAACTGGCCATGACTAAGAATTTAGATTTTCTGGGATCTCTGAATAATACTGACTTCTTGATTAACATTGGTGGCAGGAATGAAGAAAAGATGTGGCTGTGCAAAGGGGAAAAAAAAAAAGTATTTTTAAGTCAGCCCCAGTGGAAAAAGTGATTATTACTGTGCTGCTGACATATTACTCTTCTTCATTTCTAAAATATATGCCAGCTGCTCCAGGAAAGTCCAATTATTTGGCGGGATGCTGAGATTTTTTAATTTTTTATGTTTGTTTGTTTGCTTTTTTGGGGGGTGGTTCTTTGGAAGTGCAGCCAGTCCAAGGAAAACAACGAAATCAGATTCTGAATTCTTGAGATAAGAGAGATCAGCCCAGTACACGCAGTGCACTGACAGCAAATCAATTTGCTTTGTGATTCAGGACTAACAGTTCTTAATAGCTTGCAAAAGATAATATCGATGTTTTGAAGCAATGAATGAGGCAGCATGAACGAGTTCTTATCGAGACTTAATTTTATTAAAAAGTTCTCTGCTTTTTGAAAAACGCCAGCAATCAGATGGGCTTTTGACATAATATTCTATTACTGCCCAAATACAAATAGCTTAGGTAAATTGGAGAGAGCATAAAGAGGGATTGGGCGTCTTTCGAAACAGAAACAGCTAAGGAGAAAATCAGGTTGTTTTAGTCCTACCATCACATCAGACTCAACATACACCATCTTGTGCATAAATCCAGGGTTTTTAAAGGCCAATATTTACATAAGTCATGTGAGCTCTGAAAAGTTACAGATATGCTTCTGATTTGGCTAAGATGGCAATAAGCAAGGGAAATTCTTCAGGTATGTCATCCACAAGATGTTTTTCTTCGTGATTAGGTGAAAGCAAGCATTTTAAGAGCAATGACTAATGCATATCAAGTCTATATGAACACAGCTCACCCATCCTGTAGTTTAAATTGAGTAGCTTGCATGAAGGAAGAAATTGAATCTCAAAGAGTTGTTCTCGGGCAGGAATGAAAGCATCCACATGAGAAGCTGCTGTTTAACAGCTTTTACAGGCCATCCCCACATAGGCAACTCCCTAAGAAATCCACACACTACTTTCAAAAGGCATTTCAAGGGAACTCTATAAACCGAAAGGTTAGATGTCTCTAAATACCATAGAAATGACTTACAGCAGAACCAGGTGATGTGTATCGAAATGGCATGACCAAAATGAGGCTGAGTTGCTGGGATTGCTTTTGAAAGAATCATACAATTCAGCACAAATCAAAACAAATAGAAATATTCTGTCACTGACTTTCATTTTGCATCAGCAAGACACAGTTCCTCCAAAGTGAATTTTTCTGGACCTAATTACAAGAATCACATATTTTTATCCATTAATGTGACATTCAGATGTGTTTAATGCATGGTCTATTCACAACTGAAATAAACACTTGTGAACTTACATTTCCAGCATGTTCCCATGCAATCCAGATCCCTGTTACCAGCAGAGTGACTCACAAACTTGATCTGCAATGGGTTTTATTTTGATTTAGAAAGGTCACGCCTTTCAAAGACACTTATTTCATTATCACTATTGTTATGTTTGTGTTGCAGATCTACCCGAAGGCTTCACACAATAGTATTGCAAAAACATCATAACCTAAAAAGTAATTTTACCAAACGTCTTCAAAACCCTTCCCGTGCATTAAAGAGCAAGCAGAAGACATTTCGCCCTAAAATATAATTACTTTAAGTGCCTTTAAGCACCTGAAATCAGGGCATGATGAAAGTGCCGTGTCAGCTATAGTTTTTGCATTGACGTAATGAAATTTGTTGGAATATGTGAAGGGGTTTTCAAAGGTAATATGGTTGTCTCATTATAGACAGGCAATGTATGTGTCATGACTTCCAGGAATGCACCTTGTCTCTTCCATTTAAACTCACTTGGCTTCTGCCCCATGCAGCCTTGGAGCCGAGCACAGGATTTGCATGGATCAAAATGAGTTTACTGTAATTTTGCTTGCTATAAAAGGAGGTTTATAAGTAGAAGGAGCACGCTGTAAAATAGGCACTCAGTTTTTGAATTGTGTGTGATCACACACAATTTTTATAAGAGAAGCGCAGGCATAGTTAGCTATATTAAATTTTTGCAAGGAGCAAAATAAAATACTGCTAAAATTGCTAATCATACAAATTGAGTATTTCCACAATTATGAGCTGGAATGAGTATACTTAAGAGAAACATGAATGTGATGACTACCTATAATCCTCTAATAGAGCACTATCATTTTGTCAGCTTCTCCAGAATGGATGTTACAGAGCTACTGCAATTGCTTTTGTTTCATTTATTTATTCATTCATTTCTCAAGAATAGTGACAGTATGCTGTTTTGACCAGCAATAATGTTCTAAACTGCAAGAAATTAATAGGCAAGGACCCAATGCAGCCAATATTATGCACTGCTCAGTGTATTCTAAATAAAAGAGCCAGTCCTGAAAGCACTAGTGAGGATGGACAGCTTGATCCAAGGGAAAAAGCCCAGGAATTTGTCTATATGTTTGAGCTCTTACTCAATGCTGATCTCTGAAAGTTGCCTCAAGGAGCACTGTAAAAAGCCTAGCCCTACAAGAGAAACAATTAGAGAGAGGCAAACAGCATTAATTTACAATATACCAATTAATTTCCAATCAAAATATCATTGTGATTTTTTTTCTCCCTTCAGGAACAGAACAAAAACATCATAATCATAAGCAGATATTTAGCGTAAGTTTAAATAAGCAGGTATTTAGTATCAGTTCTAAATTGTTACTACTGCCCCAAAACACAGTCTGGTTGCAGTTCTAGTAAGATATATGAAAATAATACAGAGGTCACCCAAAAAACGTAAGCCATAGACATCGGCTCTGAGAAGACTTCTAGACATGTTCACGCTTCTTCCATCCTACCTTACCTATTCTGGTATTTCAAGCTAATATTGCATTGCTTTTTAAGATCTTTTGGGAGTATATTGAGTCAGCACTTTACACCTTTCTGGAACGTGTAAGCATGCAATTTTTCTCACACTGTCTCTGTAGTATACATAATAGTTAATTCACTTCACAGCAATATGGGTATCCAAACGTATTTAATTCCACAATAATTCTACAATAATCCATCATTAACAATGCGCTATTACAGGACTATCTAATCACACCTTTTATAGCTTGGACCCCAGGCAATGTCACCTACCCTGGATTAGTGCAGTACAGTAATCAATTAATTAATCAATCAATGTCCTGCCTGAAAGCATGCATTTTTTTTTTTGCTTCAGACTACAGTTAATTAGAGGTCTCTTGCAAAAGTAGAATTTTTGAAAGAATTCATGCAGATTTCCACCTTCCACCCCACAGTAGGACTTATCTGCTATTTTTGTGGTCTCAGTATATCAACCTTTGGTGCTGTATGGACATTAGTGACCTGGTGCAGGAGCCTGCAGCTGCATCCAGCTGTGTTAAGTGCATTTATCCCTCACTGTTGCACCAGGGGTTCGGTGCCCGTGCAGGAGACGTGTCCTGCAACGGAGCAGTGAGGGGCATCTTAGGTTGCTCATCACAGCACGGCCACTGCAGCAATGGCCATAAGCAACGAGTGGCAAATGGCACAACGAAGCCCTCTCATATGTCAATTTATAAACCCTGTAATGTTCTTATGCATTTTTTAAATAATCGGACTAATATTCCATGCATACTGCAAGCAATTTTTATTTTGCTGTTTTGCTTCAAGTTGTGCATTATCTAACAAGTGAGTTTTTTTTAAAAATCCCTTCTGTTAGCTGAATGAGGGAACTTTTTTTAACTTAAAGGAGGGTGGAAATGTCTGTATTTAAAGGGCACATTATACATTCTATAATATGTTTAGCCACAGCTGTCCTTTGCCTGTGTTACCATCCACTGAAGATGGAGATTACATCCCAATAATTTTCTCAGTATTTAGTCCTAATGCGTATATGACTGTGATGTCTAAGGAATGGTTAGGTTACCTCCTGCTACCCTTTCAGTGGGGTTTAGGGGAGCACAATTAACACACACAAAAAGAGCTTTTGCTGCTCTAGGTTTTTTCTGATGTTGGCTACAATCAGTGGAAATACTTCCTTTCCTCGCGGCTTAAAAATCCTCAGAGATTGGATCAGCCTGCCACAAAGAAAGCAAATTTCAAGCAAAATATGGAAGGAGGGGGCATATTTCAGTGAACAGGGGATTCTACGACAGAGTTCAGTTCCCTCTGCACTGAAAACCTCCATTACACGATTCACTTTAAATTCATTTTATCCTGAACGGAACCCTCAGGAATATATGGTGGGATAAGAGTTTTGCTTTGGCAGCATCCTGGGCAAGTACTGTCCTCCTGCCCCATGGAAAGAAGAAGCCTGGGACCTTGGCAAAGACAAAGGGTCAAGAGGCTCCACGGATGTTGCAGAGACAGCAAGGCATTTTCTTCCAAAAATGCATTTCTGAATAAAGATGATCTAACGGATGCAAGAGCAAAATGCTAATACACGACTCTGCTCTGGAGAGTTACGACCTGTGGCACGTCCTAAAACCAGTCCTGCTGTGCACCATGAATCACGTCGGTTGTGTCACGGGAAGGTTTTATACTGTACAGCCTTGGCAAAACCAACACAATTAAGTCTGAATGAGCTGCAGTGCAGTTCCCTCTCCTGCATCAAGAGAGGTCCTTAATCTATTTAATCATGTCGGTGCCAAATACACTAAGGTAATTGCATCATGGGCCTCACGAAAGGGCATCATTTCACTTGCAACCTTTTTATGACAGGTGATAATGTGCAACGTGGAAAGAAGCCAGTAGTCTCTAATAGCCAAGGCTGCATTTGCTGAGCTGCATTTGGAGGGGGGAAGCGGGCACTTCTGAACGTTATGATTTCATACGACAAAAGAAACGCACAAATTTAGCTGGCCGCACTTTGAGGATTTCATTGTGTTGGCAACATGAAGAGGAAGTGTAATATCGAGGGAATAGCAGCCTCCTGATGGGTGTAATATAAAATATGTTAAGTATTTGTCAGATATATGACAAATACAACAGATTTCAGCATATCCAAGCCAGGTTTGAGTGCCCCGTTCCTAAAGACCATCAGAATTTACCCCTGGAGGAGGAGAGCCCTGTCCTGGTACCTGGTAACACAGGCCACGAGCTCCTCTCTTCCCAACTGCAGGTGACACTTGGAGGAACCATGGGACATCCCAAGCCTCAGCTGCTACATGCAAAAAAATACTAAATCTTGGGTTTGCTTTTTCTGACCAGAATTGTTGCAAATACAGTGATAGATAATTCATGTGGAAACAGTCCAAGATCAAAATGAGCAGCAGAATTAATGATCTGACCACTCCAAGGCCCAGAAGAAACGCATCCGTATTCAAGAGAGTCTTTTAAATTGTCAGATATGAAACCAGGAAAAGGAAATGCATGAAGGATTGGTAACTCTCTCCAAGTCACCCCAAGTCCTTCACTCCCATTTTAAAGTTAAAAAATTGGCTGAAACTGCCAGGTCATTTTGCAACACATCAGGTGCATCTGATTTGGCAGGGTGCAAGATATACCCCTACTAAAAATATGTGGTTGGTATGTGGTCAGGGGTAGTCAAATGATTAATTAGAACATGCACCCCTGAAATTATTTCTATGGACTATGACTGGGTTCGGCTGCATTTACTACTAAAGTCTTTTCCAGGGTCCAATTGCAATGATGTTGTTCACCGGTCCACAGAGACTCAGCAATTTTTTTAGCATGTAATAAGAAAAGAATTAATCATAAAACCTCATTTGCAACTGGCTTTTCCTATTTCTAGGGGAAATAAAGAAATAGCTACTCCTCAGAATATTTACCACATCTCTCCCATGAGCTATGGAACTCATATACCTAAAAGAGAGCATTACGACTGGATTGCTTATTACACATACAGCACAATCAGGCTATTTCCGTACATTATGTTTTGTTCTTCATTTTATGAAACACACGTTATGATTACTACATTTATATTTTAAGCCCTGGCTGCTCTGGTAATGCTGTCAGGTGGATGCTAGGATCCCATTTTGATTGCTTGTATTTTATGTGCTTGCTAAGGTCACTAGGTACTTTGGCAAGGCATCGTTTTTGTGCAGATACAATCTGTTTACATAGGTGAATGAGAGCTAGATGAACACGTTTACCCTATACATGGTGTAAGGTGACTGCTAGTTCAAAGAAGGGAAATGAGGAAAACCAAGGCTAATCGTTTCTGTGATAGGATACCCGTGTGTTCCAGCTGGCACTAGCGAGAAGGAAGAAGGAATGATTTTCACCATCAGCAATACTACCCTTGCCCTTGACAAATGTAGATTTTAGAGGCTAATGATAAGAGTAGCCTATCTGTATATTTAACATCAGGAGCGCAAGAGAAACCTTGAAGAAAGCCTTAAGCTTAATTTTTACGTTGTTTTTAACGAAACTGAATAAAAATGCCATGGTAGACCAAAGGATGCAAAATACGGGATACAGAATTAAAGAGGAAATGTGCAGAGAAGCACACACGGAGACTTTTAATGCCAAGGTATTGGGCACAAAATGGGAAGAGGAGAATAATATGTGTGATTCCTTGCAAAAAAAAGTTCTTAAATCTTCTCTGAAGGTGCCTATCTGTTCAGCTAGCCTATCTGTTATGCTTTTGGACTCACATTTCTTTGGCTAATGGAGCTATTAACTCCTTTTTTCTTCCTTTTTTTCTTCCAACTGCATAGCTTTTACTAAAACATGTGTTTAAACATATGTGTGTTAATATGTGTTTTAATGTGCTACTCGGGGAAAGAAGAGAGGATAAATAGAAAACAAAAGTAGAGATGTAAAGACATTGAAATGGCAAGGAGACACTTTAATGGCACTACCACTGTTTGCTGCTGTCATGTGTATTGCCAAGCTTATCAGGTGGATCAGAAATCTTGGAAAATCTAATATAACTAGCAGTTTTTGCAAGCTGATAATGATTATATTGAATGGCTTTTGGAGGGAATAAAATGCTTGGTAGAACTCAGAAATCCTTTGGTTATTTTTAATTTTTTTTTAGTTTGTCGATTTCAAACCTCTTACTACGGATTTTCATATGCTAAAATTAAAAATACAAATTTCATACTCCCCAAGGAGTTCTATTATATACAGCAGTATTTGGATCATTGAAAAGACAGAAGCTAGTAGAAATGAAAGCAGGAACTGATTTCAAAGCTAAGACATGTTGAGGAGTGGTGCAAGTAATAAAAACAAAAGCCACAATGGATTCTATGGCTACCACAGAGATTTAATTCCAGGAGACAGGAGTTGTCTACAAAAATGCAGCTTCTAGTCCTGAAAAATCTTAAAGAACAAAGCTTTGGAAATGAAGCTAATTTGCCAGTCTAATACATTGGACACAAAACCCATGGAAGCTAATGATTTCTTGGTTCACTGGAAGTTTCCAAAAAATTATAATTGGCAAATAAGAATCTAGTATTTTCTTAGATATTGTGAAAGCTTGTCTAAGATTTATGTGAGCCTAACAGGACATTTTTTGACCTTTTTTATTTTTTTATTTATTTCAAGTAAAGGAACAAATAAACCATCAAAATGGTTTTAGGAACAAAAGCAGCTTAAACACATCTAAATTATGATTAATGGAGACCCATCTCCTGCCACAGAAGACTACAGGCACTTGTACAGGGAGTCAGATGATGTGACTGATCTAACCAAAGTCAACCACCGAACAACAGGCAAACAACCAAGACAGTGGGGCAAAAAGGTTATTAGTTTCTAAGCAGCAATCTCAAATTGGGAGCTGGAACCTGCCATACCACTCTTTGCTGTCATTCAGAAACTTCATGAAAAGCTCATTGCACATTTAAATAAAGTTTAAAAGGAGCCAGCAGCACTAACAGTCCTCAGAAAAGTTATAGCCCCATCCACTACAGAGGGGCAGTAAGAAAGAAAGAAAACGAAGCTGAAGACTTCCCTATCCCCAAAGAAAACTCTATCCAGTAATACAGAGATTCTTCTCTGATGGGTAAAATGTTAATAATTACCTTTGTTTTCATCTCTCCACAATGTTTTTCTGTTACTGCAAGTCTGCTTTTAAACAGCGTTTTGATTTAAATGCAGCTTAGACTTGAACTCTTCTTCTAATTCAACAAAGCCACTTATAGAGGTCTGGAGTATACTTATAGAAGTATCTGCACATGGAGATTTTTAAAAGAGGTTATGGGTCAGCAATAGTTATTCAGAGTTTCCGAAGAGTCACAGGGTAAATCCCCACTCAAACTGCTCAGGCCAATCTGAGAGATGATGGTTGGGAAAAAGTGGGCTAGAAAGTAGTCAGAAAAGCACTTTGGCCCCAGCATAGGGCAAAGGAGATCAAGACTTTGAGTCAAAAGTCTTTATAGATTTCATAGGAAAAATGAATAGCCAGGTGCACAGCTTATTCACATGTTACTTTAATAAAATGAACCCAGTCACTCCAGGTTACATCACTAGAGGCTCTGTGCCTCTTTAGTTCAAAATGTCCCATTTGAAATACTACTTTTTCTTGGCATAAACATGGCAGTGTGCAGAACAAGAAGAACAAATACAAAATATTTTTCAGACAGTCCACCAGCACCCCTCAAATTAGATTATCAGGGTTTACCTACAAAATATACAAATAAGACTTCAGAAATCCCCAGATGACTGTTCCTTTCTAGGGGATTCAAGATCGGACCCTGGCTCAAAGCTGGAAACCAGTTGCAGGAATTCTTTTTTGGATGCTGATCCCCTCATGCAGAGTCTGCTAATTAAAACTGTTTCCTGGGCAGGCAAATACCTTCTGCAGAACTCTGATACTCTCAAACCGACATCCAAGGGCACTTATGTGTAGCTGGGGATCACTGCACTCACCGTTATTTTCAGGGCACTTGCATAACTTTTTTTAGCTCCAGGAAAATAGGCTCTACCCCATCCAAGGACAACCTATTTTGACAAACATATGTAAGTAATTCCAAAAATTGTTCAGAGATTGCATTGGTTTCTAATATGGACCTCTAACAGCCAACAAAGTCATGCTACTGTCCTGACTATTCTTGGATAATTTATTATTCTTGATATAGTATCTCTCATTAACAAAACTATTAATCTAGCTGTCCCGTTCAGATAATGCAGTACCTTTATTCCCAATTCCCTTATCAACAAAGTTAATTTGCTGTACTGAAGCAACCATATAGATCTACATGTCATCTGTAAAGTGAGATAAGATATGAAAAGACAACCAGAGCAATCAATGTTATTAACTAATTTTTGATAACACAAAACTTCACTTGGAGAATAGTTGGAGCATGTGTCTGTGTTAGAAAGCTGGAGCAGAACCTGCTGCAGTAGGTCTGCAGAGCAAAGCAGTTGATGCTGAGACCTGAGATTCACATGGTGACTGTAACTACAAACTACAAAACCTCCATTTTGGTGTTACAAGAAGAATTCAAATCCTGTTGATTCACACGGAGAGGAAGGAAACCCCCATGAGTGTTTTGGAGCCTACATGATGGCTACATGATCATGCCTTCACCAGGAGCACAGAAATTGCACCGGATGCAAAGACAAGAGACCACATAGACACAGCCTCTCTGCCTGCTCATAAGCTCACTAGCAGCTGTTGAGAAGGAGAAAAGATTATTTTCAAGAAGAAGACACTCGGAAAGTCACATTGACGTTTGTTAGCCGGAGCACAAATGCGGTACCTGCAAGCTAATCACCACACGGAGTAATAGATCACTGTAGGCCTGAGCTGTAATACTTTTTAATGACCATATGAAGCCAAGATTCACACATTTGTAGTTACAATAAACAGTGCAAGACCTTTTGTTAGACTAAAAAGGTTATTCTGTCTCCTAGTGGACTCATGATTACTTGATAGACTAGTTTATTTGACATGAGTGGTTTTCAATTAAAAGAAACAAGCACATTGACTGTCATTAATTGTGCTAGTGATCTTCAGCTCGTGACCCTCACGTCCCACAGCAGCATTTCTCTTTGCTTGACCTTGATATCAAGCCAACCATTCCACAGCTACTCGGGTCATTCTCACCGTCTTAGCCACCGTTGCTGCTTTCCCTTCCTTTCACTTGCTTGGAATTACCCCCTATTGCAAGATGTATGAAACACTGCTGTCAGCAGTCTAAAAAGGTCACCAGCAACCTGCTTTAACATTCCAATATTTATTATTCCAAATTTATTTCAGTATGGTTTGATTTTATTCCAATATTTTTCAATTACTTTATATTCCAATATTTAATAAGACAGTGACTTTCAGGGCAGTGACTTTCAAACTATCAGGACTGGTAATATCCAGGGCAGGCTGTGTTAAATAAAGGCTGGGACATAAAGTGGTAAAGGACGAAGCCACCAGACACAGGCAGGGAGGGCCATCATCTGCTTTTACACAACCTTATCTTCTCCTTCCTAATACTTTTCCACCACAGTGTAAAACTGTGGGTGATATATTTAAAAAATACTTATTGCTGGAAGCTGCAATCTATATCTGCACATATCACTATGAGTGATTTAAAATGAGGGGTAGACTCCTAAATCTTCAACTAGGAAAGTGGAAACCATTTTTGATGGACTACACCCAAGAAGAACGTTACTTCTAACACTTTTAACACTAACACAAATGGTTGTCTGTTTTTAGTGACAGACTTATTTATAATGACAGAGCTTTTAAAACTTTAAAAGAAAAACTAAACCAAAAGGAACTTGTGCCTTCTAGCAGAAATGAACAACGTCAGTCAGAAACATGTCATTGCATGCGGTTTTATTTCAGAATGAGCAAATGCATAGGAGAGCCCACTGGAGGCATTTCAAAGTGAAATCCCAAACACGCAAAGCAGATCCTCAGGTCCAAATTGTTAGTAGTGCAAGAATACATTGGCAGCACCGCAGGGATCCTTGATATTATTGAATTCACGCCTTGCAGTTATGAGTGTTGGGAAGAAGCTGGGGCTTCCAAAGGCTAAGGCCGCTCGCACTGACTTGTCACTTTTTTGCTTTAAAACAAAGAAGATTCCCTAAGGACTGATAATGAGTGAAGAGGCTTCTCTAACTGCAGTCTCCACAGGAAAGCTACATATCAAGTTAAATGTAGGTACCATTTTGGTGTGTTTTTTTTTTCCTTGACAGCCCTCCACAGCCACCTGAAGCTTCTTCTCCTTCAAGCACATATTCCGAGCATTTGCAAGGAAAACTCAACAGGGAAAGCCAACTGTTTAAATTGTTTGAACATTACAGCTTCTTACAAGCCATGCGCTGTATATTTTGAGATGTATTTTCTTCTTTTTGCAGAAAGTCTTTCCTGGTTGTTCAGGACACACGTCCTGGAGCTTCTTTTCCACCCAACTGATAAAGTCAAGTGGTCAGGACAGCCTGGAAGGCCAACGGAAGGTGAAGGGTGTTAAAGACATGGTTAGTTTGCCAACCCCTTTGCTGCTGCTCTGGGGTCCAAATAGACATAGTTGTCACAAAAATATCTGTGCAGGACCTTTATGCAAGGATGAATTTCTTTGATACTAAATGGACTTAAAAGGCAGAGAAATGCTTGTCACAAATCCGTGACAATCCCTGACAATCTCTCCAATAAAAGCAGGCTGCCCATTTATTAGGGGCTGATTAAGTGTCACACACACAGTCACCCATCCTTGAATTATCTGAAAGAACCTAAATGCAATGTTAAGTGTGGTTCATCTGAATTAACCCAGGAAGATAATGATATGAAAACTTGGGATCAGAGGATCAGAACTAGAGAGAGAGAGAGACACCCTTATAGAGATGCAGAACACATGCTGTGAGAGTACATATGAGATATACTCAAGGAGCTACTTCCCTGGGAAATGTCACTTTTCAAAAAGAAAGATTTTTTTTTCTATATTTTGGTCAAGTGAGCTGTTTTCACTTTATGTCTTTTAATAATGCATCTTTTCACACATTTTTGCACCTCATTTTTAAATGGCCCAAGATGAGATCGAGGTGACAATAACACTCCCCACTTCTCTCTCCCAAGACAGAAAGGTCTCCTGCTCTCTAAGGCTGGGTCCCACATTCACTTTCACTTTGAAGTTTTCTAAATCATGTCTCCTAAGAGCTTCTGCTGTTCCTGCAAAACAAGACAAAGCATTTGCCAACGGATCCCAAGACCTGATGCTTCCAGCGCTCACGTAAAGCTAAGATTGATTTAGTAGTGCCGCTGCAATTGCCACTCCAACCAAATACTTAGAACCAAATCTGATTTCAAAGCAGCTTTTGCTAGTGACATGTTACTGACATGATGGTCATACTTTACAGAAGCCATTAGACATCTTTATTGACTCCTATTTGCTTCCCAACATAGTCACTGCACTTCCACTCTGGTATTAATGGCTGTTAAATCTGTCCCCTTGTCCTTATAGAGACAAGTAACGCCCGTGCACTTAGCCATCCCGTGTCATTTGAACAACACTTTACTGCCTTCTCCTTGTGGCCAAAATGTTACGGTGACTCAGTGTGACAACTGTTAAATTGTCCATTGACAGAGTATTTCAGAAACCCCTCTTTGATAACATATCACTAGATATCAATTGCTGGTTTGGCATGGAGAGAGCATATGCTCAGTGTTAGGCACGCAGAATTACGAGAACATCTTCCCTAAGCATTAAGAGATGTCATGGGGCAAACTGCCTGAACAGCACAATTAACATTTTCCCATGAGAGATTTTAAATCATACTCAGGAAGGCTTCATATTGCAGCCACTCGAAACCCCTCGAGCCTCAGCAGCTTTCCTTCTCCACGTAGTTTTGGGGTGCTCAGCACATCTTTGGGGTGCTCCAGCTCACATTCGTGACAGTCTATTATCTTCTCCTTTGGGGATTTTGCTTACACATTTAAGCAAACGGTAGAAACTGTTAGAATGATACCCCTGCAAAAGGCTAATGCAGAAAAGGCAATTTGAAACGGAGGTAAATTTGTTTTAATTAGTTTAAACAAGCCCAAACACCTTCTAGTGAGATTCTTTCACATGAGAATGACCCAAAATATGATTTAAACACAAACCCCAGGAAACAGGGAACTTGACTTTGCAGCTAAGCCAAACTCACTGGCACTGAATATGTGCTGATGCTAAGCAGTTTTTGTCCATGTGCTGCTGTTTCTTAAGCAATTTACAACCATGGGCTGCCAGTAATTTATCCAAGGTGCAGGTTATCTAATATTAAATCGGCAGCAATTGTCCCCATTGATGTACGTGCAAACACAAGAACCGACTTACAATGCACTATTTTCACTTTGGATTTTTTTGTTTGTTTTTGTCCTTTGGCTGCTTAACAGAGCCCAGACAGGGAAAGAAAAGTCTTTCACCAGAGTAGTTTGCCCTACTGAGGCCTAGACCAGCATCAGAGCCTCCTGTGGATTCACTTTTCCCACCCATGATGATTGCTTAAGACTCCGCAGGTATTTGATGGGAAGAGTGGAAAAGCTGAAAGATTTGAATAGAGTAGGTTGGCATACAGTCACATCAGGTTCTTACCTACACTGTGTTAATCTTTACTTTTTATGGGAACAGTTCCTGTAGTGAAAAGAACTGAAAAAGAGAGAAACAACAACTGAAATGTTCTAATTTCAGTCATGCTGGCCTTACATGGACTTGCACATACCCCTCAGCTGTCATCCTGATTAAAAGTGACTTTATCAAGATCCGAGGACAAATTTTCAAGATTGTCTCATGAAATAATGATTACCCAGGAATTACAAAATGGATGAATTTATTAATTTAATCCTTTCCATAGCTTCCTTTGTTTCTTGATCTTTGCACTGAGTAAATGCATTTTCAACCAAAACGTTATAAAAGGGTATCACTTCTTTTCATATGGTTAACAAATCCTTGAATGTGCCAGCAGATACATTAATGATCTTGAGGAAAACAAATCCATTTGAAGCAGAATACCCATTTTTCATATTTTACATGATTTTCAGCCAAGAGATCACTAGGACTGCCTTTAAATCAAAGCGAACTAACAAGAGGAAAGGAAGTAATAGAAGTAATTTAACAATTATCACCCTTTCAGCTGTCCCAATGGTCTCATATATTAAGGTTTTAAATTCTGCACATCACAAAAATATCACATTGATATCTATTGCACAGTTCCTTGTCAAAAAGTCCCAGATTATACCAGGCCAAATTCTATATAAGTGTAATACTATTTCTTTGAATACGTTCCAATATACCTTCACTGTTAGCATCACAGATGGCCAGCACATTCCTTGTTCAGCAGCCTCAATGGAAGATGTGTTTGAAGGAGTGGGCCCCATGTCAGGAAGATTTATGCAGAACATTTAAAAATTGCACAGCCCTCCTACTGCTATCATGTCTGGCAACGTTTCAGCATTAATCAACAGTATCCACACCAGAAAAGAAAGTTCAGAAGTAAAATACATTATTAAATGTGGAAACTCACATGAAAATAATTCAAATAAATTAAGATGAAAACAGTGTTTAAAAAAATATGTGTGAAAATTGTCATTTTCTTTCCCTTGACAGAATCTAGCAGATGACCAAAGCTAAATTAGACTAAGTACTTCAGTGCATCATTGTGAGTGCATAGATCTCTAAATAAGATAAATAGGTAAGCAGTATTTATAAAAAGAGGTAAGAGACACAAATGCACATAGCTCAATGATAATAAAGTACATGTAGGTAAAATAATGCTTACATTGTAAAAGGAATTGTATCTACCCTAAAGAGATCTCCTTTCCTGATGTGCCATTATAGAAGATCAGGACTGTGTTCAAAGCCGGATCAGGCTACACAGTTCCAAATAGTGTTACCATATTTGATCACAGAAGTTACCCTAAGATTTTGGACCCTTTTCTGTTTGTTTTGCTATGCCAACAGGCCTACATACAGGCAGTTCGAATTCCCAGCGTATAAGAACTCTTCACACATCTGAAGTCTCTCTCTCAAAAAAAAAATTCATCCAAATTTGCTAAGATGAGATCCAATGGAAGAGATCTGAGGAAAAAAAAGAGCAATTCAGTGAAAAAATGGAAGTATAATAGTTCTGAAGTACCCCAGGAAAGAGGTAATGTTAACTATACAGGCCCTGGGCTATGCTGCTTCACCAGGCTCCTGTTTGTACCACAGAGTGATAAAATTTACTGTTTTCTTTTCACAACTTTCCTACAGGAGTTCTTATCTCCACTTAAACCATCACTGTGAACAACATTTTGGATTCAGAGATACTTTGTTAGAAATGAAACCAATTTATTTTCCCAACAGGAAATTCTGGTTGGTCTTAATTTGCCCGTTTGTGAAGTTCACTCTGATCCCCTCTTTATTTAACTTCAGGTTAAAGTCCTGCAGAGTTTGGGCCATTTATGTGTTTAAATAAGTCATTCCTAGTCTAGGCCTTTATTATGCAAATCAAATGAAATGTGGATGTGAATGTAAATATAAAATACATTTTTAAGTCATTTTAAGCTCCACAAGCCATTCCTATGTAGAGTTTGCTCCTGACTCCATACAATTCCGCTCTAAATTGTAGAACTGCGGGACAGAGGCAGATTCCTTACTCTTTTTTTAGATTAAACATTGGTATTCATTTTTAGTAAGTGAACAAGAGCAGCAACTTAGCTTAGAAGTCAATATTATTAATTATGAACAGCATGTGGATGATTTTAGGACATATTCCCTTAAACTTTGGAATCTTCTTCTTTTTTCTTCTTTTAACATACTTTTTCTTCTTTTAACATACTCTCAGTTTCAAGTTCTACGAGTAAAAGGTCTGCAAAGAAGCAAACCTTTCAGATGTTCGGATGTGCAGGAGAATTGGGTTTGCAACAACCCACATGGGCAAGTCTGCAAAAGTTCACAATTTCTATCAGCTTTAAAGAGCTTAGGAGTATCAACAGCTTCCATGTGTTCTTTCTACACTAACCTGTGGGCCTGTGTGAATAATTTTTTGCAAGTTGTAAAAATCTGCTCTTGCAAAGGCCTGTTAGATTCATTAGACTAAAAAAAAAAAAGAAAAAAAAGTGATTTTTTCTTTCAGTATGACAGAAACCAGAATCTATTTAGACTATTGCATGCACTGAGTAACCATTTCAGTGGTGGTTTCTTATGTCACAGCAATAGTTGTCTTCATCTGAATATACTGGGACTAGAAGGGTGATCTAACAATTTAAAACCACTTGCATTTTTATGTAGCACATAAGATTATGGCCCTAATTTGGTGGGGCTTCCATATGGTCTAATGGTTAATAAGAGTTAACCAAGTGACACTGTAAAGACAAGCATCGCGCTATTCTGAAATTGCCTCCCGAGATTCGTGCACTCTGTGTTTTCTGTTTTCTCTCTGCACCACCAACATGGAAAACTGAAGTTTGTGTGTGATTACACAGTTTCAGAGGCTAAAGATTTTGAGAAAACTTTATATTTTGCAAAATTGCTTTACGATGTCGGGAAGAGCTGCCTGACTCCAGGTAGCAGCATTGTGCCATGGACTGAATCAAGCAGAATGTGGAAACTGTAGCTCTTTAATTGCATACAAGGTCTGTGCTTTCATTATGAACCTGATCACAAAGATTGTTTTGCATTCACAACCAATCCCAAAGCAGTTCTCTTAAGTTAGACTGGGATTTTCTATACTTATCACATTCTTGCAGAATAGAGTCACCAATTAAGATGCAAAGAATAAACTTATCTTGAAAAAAAAATCATTTTCGTTTTCCAGTTCAGCCTGTAATAAGATTGCTTTTAAACACTTATAAGGATCTTAGATACTTACCATGTTGATCTTCTGGCATTAGATGAATAATTCCACCAAATTTTAAATAAAAAAAGAATTTATTTTAAAGCAGCTCTGCTCACTAGAAGTCAGGGTAGAAAATCTCTGTAATGAATTTATAATGGAAGTTGGATTTTGGGTAACGGTTTGCACTGAGTGAACTATAAAGGCTATCCCATGGGGCAGCACAGCTCCAACAGCAATGCTCCAGATTGGTGGCTAGGCCCATTTTATAATTATCACTGACGCACACAGCAATGCCAGGGCGCATATGCTATTCACATCACAGTTACAGGAAGTCTAAAAACAGAAAGAAAAAGAAACATTAATTCATCTCATTTGACATAGGTCATTATATTTATCTTAAAATGATTTCAATAATTTTAGTTGTATCATTTTTCGGTCTCCAGGGATTTTGACTGACAAGGGCAGTGTTTCCTGAGTAGTGTTTCACAAGCACAGCCTGACTCAGAAGAACACCAGGCCAGCTCAGAGGGCAGCTCATCCTCCACTGACGACCCATGTGTAGTTACAGTCAAGCCCTAAGTTATGACAAAAAGGTGACAAACATTTGGACAGCTGTATGTGAGCCTGCCTGATGCAGCACAAGGCTTGACAGCACAGGCACCAGCAGTCTGTCCATGTGGGCATCAAGGCTTCTAAAGGCTTTGTAAGGGGAATTGCAGTTAAGGGAAAGCTATAGGTCAAGGGAGGTGATCCTGCCCCTCTGCTCAGCCCTGGTGAGGCTGCATCTGGAGTATTGTGTCCAGTTCTGGGCTCCACAGGACAAGAGGGATGTGGAGCTGCTGGAGAGAGTCCAGCGCAGGGCTACAAGGATGATCAGGGGCCTGGAACATCTGCCCTATGAGGAGAGGCTGAGGGAGCTGGGCCTGTTCAGCTGGAGAAGAGAAGGCTGAGAGGGGACCTGAGCAGTGTCTAGAAGTACCTCAAGGGAGGCACGGAGGAGGATGGGGCCGGCCTCTTTTCACTGGTGGCCACCGACAGAACTAGAGGTGATGGCCACAAACTGAAACACCAAAAGTTCCACAGGAACTTAAGGAAAAATTTCTTCCCAGTGAGGGTGCCAGAGCCCTGGAACAGGCTGCCCAGAGAGGTTGTGGAGTCTCCTTCTCTGGAGATCTTCAAACCCGCTTGGACGCAGTCCTGTGCCACGTGCTCTAGGTGACCCTGCGTGTGCAGGGGTTGGACTAGGTAACCTCGAGAGGTCCCTGCCAACCTTCAGCATTCTGTGATCCTTTGATTCTATGATACAGAACAAGCTGGTGAAAAGAATCTTGATGAGAAATGCTGATGAAAAATAAGAGATAAATGATACATAACGAAGTGATACTGCTTTTCTTGACATACCATCCTATAAAGTCCATTTTTGCTCTCTTGATCCAACCGGAGAAGAAGCAAACTGCATTTCCTTGTAGGATACGCCTGCGATGGGCCCCGTTTCCCAGCTGCAGTGGGGTCACGGTGCGGAGCGGAGGCTGCTGTCCCCGGAGCGCTGCTGGAGACCTTGGGAGCTGGGAGCAGGAGAATGGACACAGCACATGGGAGGCCACCACCAGGACCAGCAGGAAGGGCTCCTCGCAACTGTCACCACAGCCTGCAGCAAACCCCAGTCCTTTGGGTCATTTTTTCCTGCTGGTTCATTGCATACTTCAATCTCGACTATTTGCATTGTCATACAAAGAATTTTGCTCCTCTGCCAAAGGACTTTTCTTTGCTTTTCTCTCCATTTTCTATACATAATTGAAAATACAGCAGCTCTCTTTCAGCTCTCATTTCTTCCTAGCATGAAGAATTTATAGCTATTTACTTTCAGCTCCTTATAATGTGGTTTTCTAAAAAAAGGGAGCTGATATTCATAAAGGAACACCCCATTAATACTGATTGTTTTTAAATGACTAGTCTGTTTTAAAGCTCATGCAATTATTAAAATATTACTTCATTCTCCAAGATATAGAGGAAAGACATTTTAAGCATGCATAGCAAATTCAGCACAGTAAGCTGCTGCTGTAGGATTCAATAATTTATGAAACATAAGGAGTCTAAAGAAAGGCTGCCAGGCTGTCCAAAGTCTGGGATCTGCATCTTGTATTGTACCATGCAATTTGCAGTATATCCAATTTCTGATTGGAATAATTTGCTGTCATCTCCATATGTGTGCACAGAGCTTTTTTCGAATGGAAAGTTTGTGTGTTTACTTAGAAATGCCACTTCCTGAATTAACTTTCTGCATCACAGCAAATCCTGTGTTTAGATTTTGTCCCCTTTTACCAGAATAGGGTGTTTGCTCATATAAGCAACTTCCCTGCACGCAGTTATCTCACCTCCTTGGGTCACGCCATCACCATGATGTAATGTGGCCATTTCGATACTGGGGCATAGAAATGTTCAAATTTCATCAGCACTGGAAAAAAATGTTAATCATAAGATATATAAGTGTTAGGAAATGTTTCAAGGCAATTCAAGATCTTGCCTGGCTCCTGGATTTTCGTAAGCAATTTTATCATCATAGGAATGTTTAAGCTTTTCCCTTTTTGCAAAGGAAAATGGTTAAATAAAATGCAATGCTTTCTAAAAATGCAGGTTAGTTGCCTTAATGGCTGTCAGAAAAACCCCTGGAAGAACATGAGCCAAGTTTTCCCTTTCAAAGCCCCTTCTGCCTGCATCTGTACAGCTTTTGGTGATACATGCATAGGATAAACTGTGTGCCTCATTAGTAGCAACTTTGCATCTCAGATTCAGATACTAATCTTGTCATATCAGCTACCGTTCCCTTCATCTAAAGATGAACTACTTATGCTAGACTGCAAGGAGTGCTTCACAGAGTTCTTTTGGATGAACAAGTATCAAAGAAAGCTGCCTCTTTAAAATTAAACAAATAAAGCTATGTTTAGGTATGTTCTTAAATTAAAAAGAAAAAAAAAAGGAACTTTTTTTTTCTCTCGACCTTTAGCAGATCTTTCCACTAAGCATTTTATCTCAAAAACAGAAGGATGTTCATCACATTCTGCTGGCTGCCAGTTGGGGTCCCTCATGAAAATGTCACGCAGGAGCATGGCCCCCTACGAGGCCTCATCTTCCTTTGGAGACCACATCATCCCTTCTGCAAGAACGGCCTGACACCTGGAGAACACCTGGAGCAGCACCAGGAGAATTTGCAAAGCCCTAACATACTGTACAAGATTTCTGAGAATCCTTTGGACTCAGCAGGGCATGTGGAGCAGTTCCAGCACTCCCTATGCATGTCTCATGCCTGGAGATACCCAACACAAAACTCCCGCTTGGCCTCGAGCCCCACAGATACCTACACCCCTACGAAAGATCCACTTTCATCTGGTTTACTCTGACACCTGAGAAGCCTAAGTAAGCCTTCCTCTAGCAAAATACAAGGTTCTTGGTGACAAGAGTCCAAAACAGAAAAATACGACAGTAAAATGAAGTCCTACATAGTATTTAACAATGTTTAACATTCTCATTTGACTTAGTAAACTTCCCAGTCATCTGCAACTTCAGTGGTGCACCAATTTGGCACCTCCTTCTTTTCCTTCTTCTCTTTCCATTTCCCCTCCATCCTTTCCCTCCATAATCTACATAGAACTTCTCTTTGTTTGCCACGCTGTGACAGTTTTAGGCTGTTACAACATTTTACAAATCACACACCAAAACAGGCATTTGCTGTTTATACACCTGATACAAGTCACAGCCTCTAGGACATTTTTAGTTCTTAGGGAGGCCACGCATGACAGATGAACTGCACAGATGGAGAACTATCAAAGTGTCCTGCTAAAATCACCTCTCCCTTTTGACTCTGTTGCATCACATGTTTTCCCATTAAAATGTGGGGGTTTGACAGCAAAAATGCTGTGAACCACTAGCTGAAGATTGTGGGGGAAAAAGGGGACAAGCTAGAGACCAGACCTGCTATAGCCAAACCGTAAGGAAAACAAGAAGATTCCTCTTTTTACAAAATAGGATATTTTTAGTAACGCAGTGAATTCAGCAAGAAAAACTGTCTGAGGAAGATGGGGAAGGCATCTACCCTAATGAGGCTGACAAAATGCAGAAGCAACAAAAAAAGGATAACTTCAAATCCCAGGAAATCATGTTCAGATTTTGTTGATTTTCAGAAACTTGTAGCTTACTAAATGTGTTTCTAAATATAAAATAACTGAAATAAAGGCATTCTCAGCTTACAGTTCTATTTACCTGCTAAATTGCCCCTTGAAGGGGTGACCTGAGAAGATTAGAGATTTCATAGGGAAGAATGGGAACTTCTTTACAGCTGGAACACTTGCTCAGGGCCTGCAGGTCTCCAGAGCAGTATACTCTTTCCCAAGCCTGGGGCTAGCTTAGGGCAATGTGCTTAAAAATCCAGAACTTTTCAGATGAGGAAACATGACGCAGGAGCTCTATGTACGTCAAGGCAGACTGGATGAGAGTGTAATGTGAAATAATCATACAGAAGGCAGTTCTGCTGGCATATTGCTAGGGATGTTACCTACATAAAATGTGGATTTCATCCACCACCTCCTCACCTCATCAGTCCTAGGCTGAAGTTTGACTACTCACTAACACCAAGGTCTACAAGGAAATGGGCTATGCAACACTTACGTAATCTGTGGCATTTGGATGTTGGAAATAGCTAACACTAGGGCTCTAAAGGTCGCGTGGTTGAAGAACACAGCAGATTGCTGACCCCAAGGTGAGAAGAAATCCAGATGGAAGTTGAGGAGTTTTTCCACATGCTCCATGCCCAAAGCAGTTCAAAGTTGGACCCGAATTCTGATTTCAACAAATTTGGATAGGGGATTTTGTTTTGTCTATGAAAGGTGTTTCACAACTTGAGGGAAAAAGCATTCAGGGTATTGTTCCTCTGTGACATTGATTCCAATACTTTTTTTCCATAATATGAGAGACAAGAAAGTGAGCATCTTGCACTATGCTTTGTTACTGAGCTTCAGCTCCCTCTTTCCCCGGGGTTAATGTATCTCTAGGGCGTAGATTTAATTCAAGTTGGCTGAAACCAATTCCCCTGGGAAAAAAAAATCAAAATTTCTTTCAAAATACAACCTAAGCAATGTCTGGGGCTCAAATTTCAATTATCTACTAATTCTCCCCAGTTCTGCATACCCATACAGCTGTGAACCTGATCTATGCACCCTCTGTTTCTGAGTATAGGTGAAACAGCACAGACACCTTAGCAAATCCGCCTGTAATAAGACACTACAACTGCCACAACAAGGAATTCTGTTCAAATTATATTTCCAAATGTATTAATAGCTGAAGAGTTTAGAGCAAAAAAAAATCGAACTTCATAATTGTTTAAAATCGGGTGATGTATAAAGGAATTAATGATATCTTTCTTATTCAGAGTTATGTTTGAATCTCTCCATGTATTGTATCTTATGCAATACAAATACCTATAAATACTTGCAAAGTATTTAAAGATTCTTACTTTTGTTCAAGTTTGTGCTAAGAGAATCAGACTTTGCCCTAGTTATAAAGCAGCTTCAGATAAGGGTAACCTACTTACATCTTATTACTTTTCCAAAACAGCATATAAAAAAAAAAGAAAAAAAAAAAGAAGAAAATGGACCACATAGGCAAAGGGAATCTCTTTACTGGAAAATTATTTCTGGTGCAGGCCCAACATCAAGCAGGATAAACACTAAGGAGGTTTGCCTGGATTTTACAATTTCTGCAGGTCCCCCATTTCTTCTCCCATTCGAATGATTTTATCTATCATGGGTCTAGCGAAAGAAAAAGGAAGAATCCTGGGGAAAAAAAAGATGAAAACTGGAACTGTGGAAATAATAACTGCACATAAGAATGACATAAGGAAGATGAAGGTCTAAACTATCTCGAACTGCACTGAATGCCTACTTGTAATAGGATTTATCTTCTTATATTAGTTTTACTCCAAGAAACCTATAAGAATAGCCACAGTCATCTCTTTCAAAAGTGTGTCATGCTTACAAAAACAACACCTAGGAAACAATCATAGACTCACCATCAGACTGTAAAGTCTCATTATCCTATTACAGTTATCACTTACAGATTGATACATTCATTTCCTTCCCATATTTTTCATCATAAGACTTAATTTTACTGCTAGATAGCATGCTTATAATAAAGACAGTGTAACAAAGACTTCAAATTGGTATCCAGGAAAGACTTTTTCCCTCATGCACCTGATACCCATAAGAAGAACACACATTTAATAGAAAATCTTTCTTCATTGCCTGGGAGTGCTGTTAGACACTAGGGTAAGAACAACAGAAATTAAAGCCTGTATTAATACAGATAAGCTCTATATCATCTCCAAAAGTCACTAATAGGCATGGTTCAGAAGAGATATTAAAAGTCCCTAAAGTGATCAGTAGCATTTTTAAAAGAAACAAACAAAAAACCTAAATCAGTTTGAGTCTGGAAGGACCCTGTACCTGGAAGGGCCTAACCTTGACAGCACCCAGGAAGCCTGGGTAGACACCTACTTGCCACCCCGACGGGAAGGAAGATGTGCCTTGGAATAAGATCTACTATGCAAAGCAAACCTATCTTCACAGAAGCCACCTGAGCTACACAAGATGGAGCTGAGGGAAATGTGGCTTAACTCCCACTTTGCGCAAGGATGTAGGCACCAATTCTGGATGGAGTCATCAAATAACTCAAGAGTTAAAGAGCCCAACAGCAGCAGACGGGCCCTGTCCCAGCTGCACCCTACCATGGACCTGGGGCATGGCCATGGAGTTCTTGGACATATTCACGGGACCTCGCCAAGGAAGTCCCTTCCCAGTGGCTCCTGCTCGGCACTAATTGTTTCCCAGGGTGTTCAATGCCACCTACACATTTTGCCTCTTTCTTGACCTGTGTGTCTGAATTGGGTGAGTCACACGCTGTCTTTTTTTATCCCAGGGTAAAACAAAGGCACTCCAGAGAGGATGACAAGTTACGTCCAGCAGTATCTGAGGGCTGATAGAGTAAAATTTGCTTCTGTGCCTGCAGCTACTGCCACTCAGCTGCTTGAGTAATAAAGCCTTAAATGCTTAAGTGATGGATGTGAGTGCATGCCAGCTGCAAACCAACAGACCAGGCTGTAAACGCATTTGACTTGTTTCTCCCTCTCTCTTTTTTTTTAATTTTTATTTTTTTAAATGTGCTCTTTTTCCCAGCTGAGATCCTCTTGGTTCTCCTGCATTGTATCACACTGACAAGCGCAGGCCCAGCTAGCCGGGGCATAGAGATACAGCCCAATATGACTCATGATGCACAGCAAGTTTTAGTCATCGCGCTTATCGTTCGGCTGCGGTTAGTACCCAACCATGGCACATTTCCTCTGCTCTTCCTTCAGCTGGAACAAGCACTTCTTGGGTGTTTGCTGGATCTTCTCGTTGAGACTGCTTGCGTGCTAACACCTGTGTATTAATACATATTTTAGTAACGATGGTAACAGAAATGTGCTTCTAAAACAGTTCTGCTTGAAGCTGGGACATTCACAATAGTCTAAGTAATTTGTTTTGGAGATTCAGTTGCCTATTTCCTCACAAGACAAGTTTTTCAGATCCACCTAAGAACATCAGCTTTCCAAGCTATCTGGACAAAAATCTATTTTGCAGTCTGTATTGGATAGGCTTGTATCTCATACAACAGACTGATTTCTGTGCATGTAAAATGCTTCACCGTAAAATGCACATTGAGCGTGTTTACACTAGGAGAACGGGAAGCCTTCCCTGCTTTGCAGTTCACGTGTGATCCCCAACACACAGCCACTCGGATCGAAACTTGTGGGCCCGTGTTCTCCTCCACCTATTTGGGTTTGCTTTCTCAGGGAACAAATGTCATGGATGAAGAGCACTGGTGTCCTGGAGGCACCTTGTCCTGAGCAGCCTCACCTGGAACCTCTACCCATGCTTGGGCCACAGGCCCAGGGCACTATTTAAGCTCAGGTCTGAAGCCTCTCCCTCTTTGGCTCTGCTGTGGGTGTGCTTGTCTCCAGGCCTTCTTCCCACCTGGCTCTCAGACCTAGGTGCTGGTCATCGCTGTGCCCATGAAGAAGCTGCAGGACAGCACGTGAGCCAAGTAAGTTTGTTTTGTGGTGGTATCACTGCTGATGCTCGTGAAGCTCCCAATGGAGCCGGTGTGGTGGTGGCTGGAGGGTGCCTTGGCTTCCTGGTTAGCTCTGTGGCCTAACAGGGGTTGTTCCAAAGCATCCCAAGGCAGGTTTATATGCAGCTGAAATAATAACAGCAAAGGGCAAATAAGACAAATCAGCTTTATTAAGCTGACCCAAATGAATGCCTCTTCTTTTATAATAAATCTAAGTTTTACCTAATAGGGTTCTCTTTAGGCACCTCTTTCTACTCTGCTTCCCCTGACCTGTCTGTCAACAGCTGGCCTCAAAACTTGAGAACACAAGTTAAGATTTAAGACCAACTTCACTGCGGTATCATTACAACAGCTTTGCTTCCTATTATCTGTGTTCTCTTGATCTCGGCTGCCTGCAGTAGCATGGGCTAGCTTGGTGCTGAGGTGTCTGCTGTTGAGCCATTCCCTTCCTGGGCTCCTGAGTTACAGACTAAACTCATTCTAATGAATCATCTGAGGTATTTGATTCCCATTCTTCCATCTGCTCTTGAGGCTCTTTCAGATTTCTCTGCCCTGGAAGCCTCCAACTCCCAGTAAATAAGGCTGGTAACGTAGCAACATTGAGTGACTGCCTTTCCCTTGCTGAATAGCACTGGGCATAATCAGATCAGCTCCTTTTGCTCCCTGCAGCGTTAGCACTGGCTGCTGGAGACAATTAGACAGAGCTCCCATCCATAGGCATTTTGCGTTGGAAACTTTGTCAGGTTCTTTAAAAAGCTCTTCACAAAAGGAGGTGCAGATGCTCGGTGTGAGGCTTGCACTTTCTGCAGCCTGCTTCAAGCGTGGGAGCAGCAGCAAGGCACAGCCTTGTCTCTGTGCTCTCGTGCTTGCACACGTGTGAGGAGGAATTGCAGAGCTCCAAAGGGTGCAGCTCATACCAGTGCTGCATCCTGCAGCTTCAGGTTATTCTCCCTGGAATCAATGCAAGAGGAAAGGCTGTCTTTGGCCCCTGCAGCCAAATTAGAGCACACAGCAGTTTTTTACCTTTACAGGAAAATATCAAAATGCTTCATCATTTTCTAATAATCTGTAGAGACTTGCCATCTTCTTGAGGGTGTGTGTATGCAAGTAGAACTGCATTTTCCAGCTGCTGTCCCTTCGTTTCAAAACAAGGAACTCCTTGTTCTGTGTTTTTAATTGACCTTTTTAGTCTAAACAAGTTTGATTGGGCAATGAATGATTCCAGCATAATGTTATCATAAGACAGTCTGTGATTCCAAGCACAAAAATAGCTCCATCTTTCTCTCCCTCTTTTCCCTTTTCATTACTGATTAGCATAGACATTAGCAAATATCAAGAAATCTGATCTTGACTACATTTACTTTTATTGGCTGGGGGTGGGGGGGAATCTAATCCTGAACTAGTAAAAAATAAAAGTAATCAAGGGGGAGAACCAGAAACTAACCCTTTTTAGGATGAGGCTCAAAGAATTCATTCTTGTATTTTACAACCTTTGCTTATAAAACTTTGTAGTTCTAAAGCACAATTTTATTTCACACTGTAAATATTACTGAATGTAAGAAGCCAGTTTACTTTCTTTTTACATTCAGCTCTGCCTAAGTATCTTATATTGATGAAACCTGGCAGAGAATCTGATTTACAGTCACAGGAAGAGCCTGACTGTCTTTGCCTCAAGCTTAAAATATATCTAACTGCGTTCTTAACTTGGTACACAGCCCAGTGGATGGGGCTGAAGATACATGTAAGACAAATGCATTTATTCTCTGGTACATAGTTCCAGGTTCTGGAATGTGATACTTGCCATAAGTAATTTGTATTCACCATCCTTTGATCTCCCAAGCAAATGAGAAGAGGTGGAAAGCTCTCTGCTCAGTAAAATCCCTGCTTGCTACTCTGAGGCAGAGTATTATATAAGAACATTATATAATAATAAAGGATGTGCATGCCCTGGGATCCTTCCTACCTGGAGTGAAACCTGGTCTTGCTACTTAGGAAGCCATTTTGCTGAATCCAGGTGTTATCCCTTCCTGCTCCTCTTCCCAACATTTACTGCTCTTGTTCTCATCCCTTCACTAGTACCTGAGGTGCCAGCAGTTACTAGGAGCTAAAGGAAGGTTCTGGTCTTACTATAGCCAGGAGAGGAAAATGAAAAGATGAAGACTAGGTAGAAGTATCTTGATATGTGCCTAGAGAGGGGCTGTGAATTGAGGTATACAGTTGGATGCTACAGCAAGCAAAAATTAAAAAAGGAGACAATTCTCAGCAAAATGGTGAATGAAGTGACAACTCAGGGTAATGGAAGAGGAATAAGGTACGACAAGAGTTAAAGAATAGTAGGATGGAAAGCAACAGAATAGTCAGATTAAAATGCTCAAGTGGAAGATAATTGAGGACTGGATTGAAAGGTGCAACTGCTGTGAGTGGGAGAAAAGGCAAAAATAAGGAGCTGCTTTTGCTACGTGTTCTGACTGCAAAGGTGGGAATGTAATCACACCTGCTCTGCTGTCTCTGACTTGAGATTTGCAGGAAGGATTTCCCTTAATCATCTTAACCCATTAACATCATCCCAGACCCTGTATTCACTATAGAGCATCTTCAGTTTCTTTTCTTGTTTCTGTAACAGTCCTGACCTCTAAGGAGATATTCTTCTTTCCTTAACTGCAGAGAGTTGGAGGGTTTCTTATAAAAAACTGGAATACTTGGTGGGAGGAGGGAGAAATTATGCTGTAGTGCCTGTGTTTTTTTCTGGAAAACACAACTAAAAGAATGACCTCAATTAGGGTTTTACTTGAACTCAGACTCAATAGCATGCTGAAAATAGAAAAGTGAGACCAATCCCCTGCCTGTCTCCCCTGAGTGATCAGAATTAGTTGTGTTTTGTTCACTAAAATCTCAAACATGGCATACATTAAATGTATATTCAAGGAAAACAAAAACACTTGACAAGGGAAAATTGAGTGTGTGTCTGACTACAGAGCCAGCCTGCATGTAGTTTTGCTGAGACTTTCTCCGGGCTATATAAAGCTCTTGCACTCCAGCCGAAGGGAGATGGAGCGTCACAGAAATGAGTTATTGCTGCTCTGCCATCTCCTGACTCCCCAGCCCTTCTCCTACCCACAAACATGTGTTTCTGGAACATCCTTCGGGAGCCTGCTGCTTTTTCGGTGCTGCAGTGCCCTCCAGTGCCAGAGAACATGCTTTGGCTTCCATTAGCAGAAGACAGGCACCATTTCATATCCTATAGGATTGAACTCCTCAAGGTATTCCAGATGAAAGCCTTTCATGTGATTTCTGAAGCACTATAGAAGCCACTATTATTGCTTCCCAATACTTGCTGGATCCTGGTCCAGCTGAAGGAACAGCCCTCTGAAAGTCTCCTGGTTAGAAACCAGAAGCTGCAGGGTGCTGCTCAGGGTCTCCAAACCCACCTGCACCACAGCTACAAAATAATTAGGGTCGTGGTTGTGCCCTCCCTGAGAGACCCATGGGGACACTGCTCCATAATGATGTGCTCTAGGAGACACAGGGCAAGGACCTTCTGCTCACTTTGGATTTTCTTCTCCAGGATGTCTCTTAATGCTTGAAATACTTTCCACCCTAAGCAAACTGAGGTGAATGATTATCACCTTGGTGAGTCATATCCCAAAAGACAGCGGTTAAAATGCTTTTCTAATAGAAGTGCTTACAGTGACATAGACACTGTACTTCACAGTATGTATTCAGAATAGTAATGGTTCTTCTAAGAAAAACTGAGGTTTTAGGTAGCTTTAATGGAAAAACAAGATTATGAGGCTCAGAGGAAAGAATTTAAGTTTTCTTTCTGCACTTTACCTTCTTGCTGCTATATATTTCTAATACAGTGGATTAATAAACATTGCCTGAACAGCATAGAAGGCTGCTAAACATGAGAGAGGAAAAAGCTCAACCTTCAAAAGGCCTGTTTGGGTTCAGAGAGCTCAGGATGGGGTTTTTTAACAGACCAAAGGAATTCAATTTTGAGTTCCCATCAAATTTTAATAAGAACTGCTCACAAAAAGCAGGATATTCTGATAATTTGTTCAACATGGAAACACTCTATTTTGTGTGCTCTATTTTTTGTCTTTTCAAGAGTTGCCATGGAAGCTCAAGGTTATATGAATAATCCAGAGAGGAAAAATCCCTGCCACATCTTTCATTCCTTCTCAGATATGAGGTGCCTGACCTGGCCCCACACAGCCGATGAGCTCCTGGTTGGGGTAATTCCAAATCAAGTATACAGTGTTTTTGGCAACTGAGGAGCCCCTCTGGGGGACGAGGAAAGTGGTGGTGGGGAGGGAAATACAAGTATATACAAGGAAGTGATTGTGTGGAAGAAAAATGTCAGAAATGGCAAATACCTGTCTTCATAGAAGGGCAAGGGGTCATCAAATGCCTTATATTTTGAAATTATTTTCAATTGTCCTCTTACTTTTGTCCATGCAATAGTGTTTTGCATTTGTGTTACTGAGTAATAGCATAATCCTAAAGGGAAAGCTTTAAATGACTTTTTTGCCTGCACGTGATGTGCCATGGGGAGCCAAAGCAAAACTGTGCAGCTGAATATGGGTGACTATTGGTAGTACATTTTGGAACTGGCAAAGACTAATTTTTCCAGCACTTTAAGTGTGTCTCCTCTCAGGAAGAAGCAGGTATGCTCACAAGGCCCTTTTCTGCCAAGTTTCCAAATCCAACAGCAGAAATCCTAACATAAAGGAGCATGTTGGTGTTCCTAGCTGATGAGGAGCAGGTGCTTGAGCGTTGTCCTGCGCTGTATTTAGCCAGCAGATGCTAGACATGGTCTCAAGTCTTGTGCTTTGATTTTCTGTATAAATCAAGAAAATCTGCAGAATCTGAGCCTGAACAGAAGCACTAGGGTTAGCCTGTTGTCTTGAAAATATTATCTGATCCTGTAAAGGTCCTCAGGGTTTGTGTGCTGGGTACTTTTGCCAGGGTTGGGTGTCATGATTCAGTCTAGACACTGAGCTGATGGGAAGCTGCAGGGCAGCTGCTACTTGTGTGACTTTGCCTGCTCTGCAAACAGGGCTTGTGGCCAAGTTAAAGCAAACCCTGTGTTGACCAAAAGCTCCAGTGGCAAGTTTAAGTGTAGAGCCCCCAAGCCCAGAGATGGAGCTGCATGTGAATCCTTGGGTGAAGCACAGCTAACAGGACAGGAGTTGATAGGAAGCACTGCACTGAAAACAGAGTAATACTCCGTATCTTTCAAATGATCTTGAGTGGAACACAAAAGCCAATAAAGAGGCTCGTTGTGTCAGTAACATTGCATAGATGAATTCCCCGGGCGACCAGAGGTGGCCTAATGTCAAGTTACTGTCACAGAATTGTTCCTGAGATTAAACTGGCGAGCGGAGACATTTCCCAAGGCTGTGGAGGGCAAAGCTTCAAAAGGACATGTGAAGTGTGTGCAAGCTGCTTGTTAAATGTAAACTAGGCTATGACTATATCTGTGGATGAAACTTTTGGTAGTTAGCTGTCTCCAAAACACCATGAAAGGTGGTATGTAAGTTGCTAGCCAAGTGTTTGAAGTAGCTAAAGTATATAGACATTTTCTCCATTAAAAGATAATTTGTCCTCGAATGAAAGCAAATGACTGATTTGTGATTTTGCATGTTTTTACTCTAGAACAGGTTTAATTTAATAAAAATAGAAACCCACCATATGAACAATTAGTCCCCTGATTTTAAACCTATACTAACATGCTCTAGGAAGACACCGAGTTGTACTAATAGGGTAATAGTTGACCACAGGATTTATGGAAAATTTATTGCCCTAACTACATCATACAAAGCACCCTTGTTTTCATGGTTCTGGTCATGTTTCTTATATTGAAGATACAATTAGGAATACACGACACTATGTACCTCACATCAAGAAAGCTGTTTTGAGCATCTTTCCCTGGGCTTGCTCTCTGGAGAGCTACCTGAACAGAAGCAGCAAACTGTAGCAGCCATCTGGCGATTTTTAGACTTTCTGCTATTTTGTGCTGAGAGAGTTTGGGACAAACGTTTTCCTGTTGCAAATAGATTTTCAAGTACTGCATGTCCCTAGGAGTGCTTTGAAGGAGAAGTGTTGATTTCTTATGATTACGGTCATCACAGGCATAACTTGGGTGCCCTAAAGAGCTTCAGATAGATTCTTCTGCTCATTTCATAATCCAAATTGAGTTTACTTTAGTGACTCTTCAGAAAAGCTGTAATCCCAAATTATGAATCACTGTTAGGTACCAAAAATATTTACAGGAAGACTTGACCCAAATATCTTGGTGTCAGACTGATTTGGCTGGCATGTATGTTGTTACAATAGTCTTCAGAGTATACTGGTATAGCAAGGGTCTTTATAGGAAACCCTTGATCCTGAGAGGATTTAGGAATTCTAATTTCAGTTCAAAAAGCTGAATTACAATTTTAGTCTTAGTTCCTTGTCTTGGGCTATAGGAGATGACTGTTGCAGCTTTCCAGTAATGAAAATTAGTATACTATATACACTAATATTTTGTAACATCTTTATTAATGTTTGATTGTTGATAAAACAAGGCTAGATATTTATTTCAAGTTTCCCTAAGCCTCTCTATTCTGTTACTTTAAGTAGGATCCTGAGATTAATATTTGTCCTGGGGTTAAAAACTATTTTCTACTTACCTGAGTGTTTTTACTCTCAAAAAAGCAGTTGATACATGCTTGGAAAAGACCTAATCCAGGCCCACCGATTTCCCCCCTCCAAGGGTAGCAAGTTCACTCTTGGCAAGTTCTGTCCCCTCAAAGCCCTGTGGTGTGACTGGGGGAC
This sequence comes from Tinamus guttatus, assembly GCF_059628265.1. Classification (NCBI taxonomy): domain Eukaryota; kingdom Metazoa; phylum Chordata; class Aves; order Tinamiformes; family Tinamidae; genus Tinamus; species Tinamus guttatus. Next base: position 1,416,936 of record NW_028288835.1, read on the forward strand.
ATGTTCACTAAGCAGGCACGTGCCACCCTGTTGACTTCAGTCAATGAATCTTCCTCCATTGACTGCAGTGCTCCAGTCCATCCTTGCCTTGTAGGTGTCAATGCCTGGGCTCCCTTGGTTGACAATCCTGTGTCATGTTGCAGGTACTGATGCTTTGACAGTGGCCTCTTGGTCTCAGCGTAATGTGGCATGTAAATATTTCTGGAGGTTACAGAGTGCCTTGAAGGAGGCATTACCAGTGGGTTGTCTATCATCTTGCATGTTTGGTCTTTTAAGCTTTTAGGACATGGGTAAAGACACTGCTGTTCCATAGCTTGCAGATTAGTAATGTTCTTCAGATGATAAATTCTCTGTAGGCTGAAAGCCATCTGTACCTCAAGTGTTATGATCAAAATGACAAACAGCATTGGTGAGCTCAAGCATTTTGTGACATTAACTTCACTTCAGTTTAACTGGTAGGCAGCATTTTGGGGAGTTTGCATGTCCCCAGATCTTGGAATGCTTCCAAGGGACATAGCTGTGTTGAAGTTGAGCCATGTGTGTCTAGAGCATCTTTTTGCTCTACACCAAATAATATTTCTTGCTACTGCACTGAAATAAACCAAAACTCAGGAAGACTCTGTACTTACCACGTTCAGAGGAACCTACATCCTTGTACAGCCTCATGCAAGTGCCTAAATTTGAAGTGTTTAGTTTCTTTGCGGTGCCAGCTGCAGAGTATTGTGCCAGTATGTTCGAATAACCTGTTTATTAAGAGGGCGTTTTTAAATGTGGGAAACAAATGGAGGCACTAGATGGCAGCAAACATCTTAAAACTGAGTTCTGTCGTGGCCTGACCCAAATCTGACAGCTGTAGATCATTTTCCAGCTGTGAAATGCCTCATGGGGCTTCTTGCATGCTTTAGTGGATTGCCAAAAAGCTGTGTTTTCTCAAGCTGCTGAAACAGTTCACAATCAGATGCTGATATGGCTTCCTACATCAAAAAAATTACTGTTTCCCCTCACAAATACATACACACATTGAATCAGCACAAAACACTTAGTTTTGTGTTAAATATGAGTAGGACTGGACTCATGTTATCTGTGAGCAGTCTTATCTATGAGCAGTTGTGGTAAGTTATGTGCCTTGCCTAATTTTAATAGTGTAATTACATTCTGTATTAGCTCACACTGGTACTGCACTTTATTTTCCCTATAGTGGTAGCTAAGTAATCAAGTGCATCTGGCATGTGAGAGGGTTTCATTGTTCACTGCAGATTTCCTGACTGAGATGAAGTCAACTGCTATACTGAAATATGCTCACTTTAAGTTAAAAATTCCTTCTCAATATACTGAAGAGGGAGTTAACCATAGACTTCCTAGAGGTTCAGGGAAGCCAGATGTTTCCTAAAGATTTGTATTTCCTTTGCTAGGAAAAAATGTATAATATAGGTTTTGTATGCTCCTTTGTAAAGTATTCTTTCACTCAACTAATTCATTAGGCAAATCTTTCAAGGGCTATTTTTGTATATGTGCAGCTGAAAGTAAGGTCATACAAGAAAGGGGACTGAATGTTCCCTGACCTTGAAGTGTTTGAGAACTCTTTATTTGCTTCATTAGGGTGGATTTGGTCCATTAGTGTACGAGCAGCACTGAATGATAAGGCAAATTTCTCAATCCTACTGTAAAATTTTAAATGTGTGTATATTCACTTTAATCTTGGAAAACAGACTTTCTGCAGCTGACTGTGCCACTGTTACTGATGAAGCTGTATGTAGGAAAGCAGCTTGAGCCCTGTTGGCACTAATGGGTGACTCCTGGGAAATACCTTTTTTTGCCAGGTTTGTGCACTTGGGTGTCCCACTTCTGCACTGAATTTCTGCTCCCTGGGCAAATAGATTCTTGAGCTGAAGAATCTATGTTCTCAGTCTCTTCAGTTTACAAAATCTGAAGCAAGTGCAGGCATAAAAGAGGAAAGGCTGCAAGAGCAACAGGTAGGCCAGAGTTGGGTGCAAGGCCAGCAGTTCCATGTCAACATTATCCATGTCTGTGGAGACTTCGGATGCTCATTGTCTGGCTCAATGGTCAGAAATGCATGGCAGGACTCAATCATCAGGATTTATACATCAGGATGGACATGCTTGTTTCTGCTTTCCACAAAATTCCAGATTCGCAAAGTACTTGGTGACCTGTAAAATGACACTAATGATAAGAAAATATCTGAGAATTAAACCTTCACTAGCAGAAGACTTCATACCATAATAGTAATTATTCTTGTTTCTCTTGAAGCAAATATCTTCCACCTACTGTTCTTCTGGATAACTGGTATTAATTTTTCATAAAGCAACTTCTCAAATGTCCAAGAACTTAGAAATAACACGTTTTACAAGATGTTACTTCAGCTTTTCCCATTCAGTTTTAATTGACAAAACTGCTTCTAACCTTCAGGTGATGTTTTCTCATGGACCTTTAGTCTGCTCTTTTACACTGCTCCCTTTTGGTTTAAGGTCCAGTATTTAATCATTGCTCTAACATGAATCATTTCCTGTCATTTTTCTATATTCTTCCCTGGAATACCTTCCATTTCCAAAATGTTCTCATTGTCCTGTCAAATGGAGCAATGAAGGCAAAGGGAGGCTTTTAAGATAACTAGCTAAAGTATCTCAGTAAAATGACTGGAAAAGCATTAGTTTCTGAGGAAACAAGTCCATGCTTAACCTTAAGGCTTTCTCCTACAAGGAACATAATGTCAAGGAGCATTTGTTAAATGCTCAAATGGTTACTTCAGGTCTAAATTCAGAGTAAATACCAGCATAATGTACATTTTTTCAGCCCTTTTTGTAAGAGATCATTTCTGGAATTGCTCTGCTGGAAGAATAGCTAATTAGCAGCAGCAAATATTTTAGAGTTTTGACAGATCATGCACTTAAGAATGTTTAGCATAATAGCATAAACATTTATAGAATAACACCTGCTAGTAGGCTCTACGCTTTATTACTGCAACTCTGTGCTATGCTGTTTGTAGCAATGCAGCATAACTAAATATTTTATTAGGAAGTGTTGAGGTCATTGTCAGGTTTAAATGGGTAGTTATTTACAAAAAAAAATCTCTTGACATTACCTACTTTTGACCAGTGAGAATGTTTTTTGGGTCTGTGGCAGGAGGAATCCTATGTGCATAGCGTTATCAACCACAGATGTTTGCTTATGCTTCAGAAATCCCTGCTCTGATAAGTCAGACTTTGATTTCACCTGAGAATGTCCAATATTGTTTATGAACAGCAGTGAAGGTTGGGTGCTATCTGCCAAGATAAGCTTGTTCCCTTGCAAGGAAATGGCTAGGGGAACAAATAGCATTGCACTCCTTGCCCCAGTGGGCATCATGCCACTGTACCTGCAGACATTGTCCTCACAACGAGCCTCACAAAAGAGGGCCTGAACAGCTATAATGCACTGCTTTGTCATATATTTAATTTCCAATAAAAACTTCGCTGCTATTCAAAAATAGAAGGCAGGCTGGGCCTTGCAGCTAACAGGCTCTTTCTATTTTATTGACTTAACATGCAAAGCCAAAATCTAGTGTTTTGAAACAGTTGATACTTGTATAATTTGTCCTCAATGAAGTATTTTAATACTGATAAAATAGGGCTTTGAATCAAGGAATTTTGTAGATGATTCCCCTGATGCTTGGAGTTTAACTTTTCCATATGAACATGAAGGTTGAAAACTGAAAACAGATTTTCAAGAATTCTCTTGCATATTTATTCTTAGCAAGAATTTTAAAGAGATTTTTCACTTCAACACTTAAATCACTTTAAAATTAGAGTTGAGAAAATGAACAGTAGCTGCTTACCTTGTTTTTTGACTCTTAAGGTGACTGTATTGGTCAGGGACATTTGTAGATGTGAGAAGTTTCACTTGTATCATTTTTTGAATATTTCCTAGTCAGTCACTTTTATAAGTGATTTCTGCTTGGAGTATCCTTATCTTCATTTTTACTATCCAGTAAAAACATGATTTAACTCCAAATGAGCCTTTTGACAATCCATTTCTTTCTGAACAAAGCAATTCAATTAAAGTGAAATCCAATGCCCTGTAGCTTTCAGCAAGCAGTGGTGAATGTTAGCTTATCTGATCTTAATTCAGATCTAATTCAGACTGATGTCCAGCAGTGAATTAATTCTCCTTCTATCCAGTCTGCTGTGCTCTGCTTTACTTGGGGAAAAAAAATCCAGTGCAAAACGGATGCTTCTAATTTTAGTTCCTTCACATTGTAATGTAGAGCACAAGGAAATTTTATTAAGGATGAAGGGTTGAATGAAAACATTTAAGGGATAATAGACAATTTCCATAGCACTGTTGCTTGTGCCTGCTCTTGGTGTTGTCACCATGTAAGACATCAGAAAGGTTGTTCTCAAGTGCCTATGAAACTCCAGGGTCACTGGCTAGTGCTGGTTGGGTAGAGCCTTGTGCTATTGCTCTAAAGAAGCAATGGGGTGATTTGGGGTCTCTTACATGGCTTGTTCCCAGGGCGGCTGTAAGAACTGATCCAAAGCTGCATCTTCTGCCTCAAGAAAGGGTGATTTGTGAACTGCTTTTGCTCCTGACCATGATATTTGTGAGTCACATCACATTTCACTAGAGCTCAGCTTTCTTACCTATGTATTCTGCATGGTGAATCTGCAATGCTGGGGTGTGCGTGTACATATTTATATAATGGTAGAAATGTGCAAGCACAAGTAAAAGCCTTAGTGAATATGCAGGCTTTACAAACTGGGCACCACACTGATGACTGGAAAAGATAAAAGCACCCGCAGGATGTCCTGCCACCTCTTCCACTTTTTAAATACACATAGAACACTGCACTGATAAGATGAATGTTAATATATTTCTTGATTACTCTATCAGTGTCCCTGCACATTTTCCTTTGTATCCGCGTTTCAATGTGGATGCAAGCTGGTGAATTCTTTAAAGCTCTGCCAAGAGCACCACGAGAGCAGATGAAAGCTGTGAATCCCGTTGGGAATCCCGTTGGCAAAGACACATTATTGAGCGCCCTGCTCCGGCCCCGGTGGGAAGGGGCACCGGGATGCTCCGGTGTCACTGCCGTCCTGGACGGCACTGGCTCCGACTCCGTTACGGCAGCGCTTCCATAGGAGGGATGAGAGGGATGCCAGGTTTCCCTGGACTTTATGGCTTCCACAGGGCCACAGTACCCACTCTCTGTATGTGTGAAGGATGTCACTGTTACTAGCAGGCATTGCCATTAAATAAGGTGATTCGTTTAGCCCACATGTAGTTTTACTTTAAAAATGGCTCTCTAAGTATCATCATAGCAGCTGAGCCTTCACTTTAAGATTGCTATTTGCTGGGTGAGTTTTTTGTCCTATATTTCTTTTTACATAACAAGTTGATGCTCAGTCCTCCTTAGAAGCTGGGAAATCAAAATCATGGGATTGCGGAATGCTCAAGGTTGGCAGGGACCTCTCGAGGTCACCTGGTCCAACCCCCTGCACACGCAGGGTCACCTAGAGCACATGGCACAGGGCTGCGTCCAAGCGGGTTTGAAGATCTCCAGAGAAGGAGACTCCACAACCTCTCTGGGCAGCCTGTTCCAGGGCTCTGGCACCCTCACTGGGAAGAAATTTTTCCTTAAGTTCCTGTGGAACTTTTGGTGCTTCAGTTTGTGGCCATTTAACTTGATTCATGGTACCTTAATTCCCCAGAGCAACTTTCAGATGAGACCCTCAGTGCTGGCAGGAGAAGCGTTTTAAACCTTTGCAAGAAGCAGTGTGGGGTTCCACAAGTCAACTGACACTTCCAGACTTGTCTTCAGTTGTCTGCTCCTGGCAAGTGAATAAGCTGTGGGACAATAAGTGTCATTGAGCTGGGCTTGTGACAGAGCAAAACTGAAATATCCTGTCCCTTCGGCAGGCACCAAGGGGCTACATCAGCCCATGGTGGTTAGGGCCCAGTGTGGTTATGGAGATGCTGCGTCCTGCCTGGAACCAGCTGGCTTGGGAGAAAGGGAAAACGGGCAAGCTCTGAACTCTCTGCAGTCACACATGTTGCTTTGCAAGGCTTGTGTGCTGAGCATATGAAACCAATGCTTTATTGATGCATTCATTTTTAGTATTTCAACAAGGAGGAATACTGTTATTCTAGGTGGTTGAGGACAATAGACTGCTAACGTTGCTGGAGAATCAAGGAAAGGAGACCTTTAGGTGAAGGGAAGGACTGCTGCTGTCAGATCTCACCTTGATGCAAAACATTTTCATTTCTATCTCGTTTCCCTTTACCTTCATTTCCACTCTTGTCAGAGTCCATCCTAGAGCTGGATTCTACCTTACCTTTGCTCCATTTTTCCCAAGCAATTAGTTGCATTCTGTGGGCAAGTAGTTTCTCCAGCAAAATACGATCAGTCTGAAATGAGCTTTACCACTTGTGGTTTTCCATAGCTTCAGGAAAGCAGCAGAGTGGTCAGGAGGGCACAGCAGCTGGTTTTCCTGGGTGGATGCTCATTTGATCCCTATGGATGCCATGGGCAGACCCAGGGCAGTGCTCAGGCCAGTCACACTTGCTGCCCCTCTCTGCAGGAGAAGCCTTAGCAGGTTTCTGAAGAGGCCTCTACATGCAGCTTTCTGATAAAACGCTTTGTAAAGACACTAATGAACACATATTCAAAGACAGGTAAGCTTTCAAGATAAAATCCATAAGGAAGGATGATTTTTTCCCTAATGAATTTTCATTACTTATCTACCAAGATTAGTTAATATTATAGTTTCCTAATTGACTATTCAATAGTTCCTGGTCTTGGGTGCTTTCTTCTCTGGTGGATTCATCAATGTTTCTTTCTGGGAGTTAAAAGGTGCTCTACATCCAGTAAGGAAGATGGTTGCTCAGCAACTTGGGCTCCTGCTGAGCCTCGTAACAGTGCATGAAGGAAATTTCTTGAAGCTGTGTGCTGGCTGCAGAAGGGAAAAGCTTATGAGAATGGTCCTGTCATGAACATCCAAATAACTGACTTGTGAATAAGCCTCCTTCCCCATTTTCCCCAAGCAATTGTATTGCAGGATCATGGAATGGAGGAGCCAAGGCTTTGGTTTGATTGTGTTCTTGGCCCTAAGTGTTAATATTGACATTGCAGTATGCTTCCCGTCTCTCCAAAATCCTCCAAGTTGTGCAGGAGTGGGGAAGAGAGGGCATTAACAGAGTTCAGAATTCAGAAAATACCTTGTGTACCGTAAGGGGGTCCAGGTTGGGTTACTGACAGGTTATGTCCCAAATTCTTCAAAGATGTAGTTAATTACAGATTTCCTAACCTTATTTTCCTGATAACTTTAACAGATAAATGTATTGCTCTAAAACTGCTATTTGGCCCTATAGATTGTTTTGCAAGTACCACCACTTTCATGGAAGTCCTGACTACACAGACCTGAAGTTGGACCCTTGCCTGTTTTCTGCCAAGTTCCCGATAGACTGCTGAGAAATCTCACTAGTCTCTTATGGAGATATATGATAACATTTCTCTCTATTTTACAAATATTTCAGAACATAAATATGATTAATTGCTCTGACTTAACAGGAACTATATGACTTTTTATTAATGTTAAGTCTTCTCTGTATTCTTACAATCAAGGTCCAGAAACCATTATGTTTATCATCAAAACATTAAAAACCAGTTGAACCTTTCTAAATTTTAACTATTTGTAAAGTTAGACCTTAGCTACTGCAAAGGTCTAAGTCTACAAATACTCGATGTCTGTATTAAAAATCAGTTTAATCAAATAGACCCCTCATTCCAATACTCCTGGGAAAAAAGCTGCAAATCTTTTTTTTAATGACCTGTGCTAACTATTCAGAGCTTGTCTTGTTGTATTACTCAGACAATTTGAAATGGAATACATTATCAATACAGGCTCATTTCCTGTAAATCTGTAGATAAAGCCATGCACAACAGTAGCATCTGAGAGCTGAAAGTGTGACTGTTGTACTCTTCCTCCCGCATCTATTCCTACTGGGACTTCACTAATGCCTTCAGAATAACACATTATTCCCTCTGCAACCAAAACAGAAACATCTTGAAAAATCTGATATGACACAAGTGTTCACCAAGCAAAATGTCTTTATCGGCCAATCTTGGCTTTTTCAGCTGAAAGATAAGCTAATATGTTACTGGCAATACATAAATCAATCTTCCAACATGTATCAAGTAATTATGGAATCCTGGGAAGTAAAAGCACATAATTTGTTGTCACATCAAGATGAATTGCCTGTAGATAACACTGGGTATCCTTTGCTTCAGAAACTGCCTTGTCATTTCTGTATTTTCCTATTTCTTTGAGAATAATGCTTTAAATAATTTTATGCTGTGAAAAAGCTATAGATATTGGACATTATTTTAGAATGGCATTTTGTGCTGGCAGTTTGCAGTGAGCAGCTAATCTTCTATGTAAATCACAGTAATATTAGTAGCAATCTGTGTCAAGTGAGTTCGTTCTTTATCTGGAACACATCTAGCTTCCTGCCAAAGGCTGTACTTGGTCTGATTCATATATTCACTGTGCATGTAGGGCTGAATGCCACCACCAAAAATACATAAATACTATTTTCACCATCAAGTTCAATCTCTGCATCGTTTGCATTCAGGCCAGTCTCCCAGATGCTGTCCTGTAACGATATTCAGTTCTTAGTAGGTATGATATAAAAATCACCTTTAGATGACAGAAGACATTAAATACTAAGAAAGTAAATTCAGTGCATGTTTCCTGAGTAGACCAAAGATACTTGAGGGGTTTTTCAGTGCTCTTTGGTGATGTTTTGAATCATGGCTGAAGCAGAACAGTGCTTCATTTAAAACTTAACCATTCCAGCGAAGTACTAAGGTCAAGTAAGCAACGCTTGTGCAGAAACAACAAGGAGGTTTAGGGAATGTAGTAGTCTGCAATAACAACTTGGACTTGCTCACTTTGACGTGTGCCTGGGGCAGCTGGGGCCACTGGGGTCTTGCTCAATCCTTCCCAATCCCAGTTCCTTTTACTGTGTCCGGAGCATCTCCAGCCCTTGGAAATGGTGCTAATGCTGCATATGGGTCCAACCACTACCCCAGGTTGATTCCTTTTGGTGGAAGGAAGGGGAGGATTTAAGTAAGTTAAATTGCTCCTAAGTCCTTTTCTGCTAGTCTTATCACATCCTGTCCTAAGATAGTTTCTCTTCCTATTTTTTATCAAAGCCTCAGGGTTTTCCTTTCTCAGCAACACAGGTCACATGAAGTGTACGTTGCATTAAGGTCCGTACAGCCTATGGACTGCTGAGCTGGGTGAATGCTACCAGTTAATGCTTGGAAACCAGAATCCTGGAAACTTTCACTCCATGCTCCAAACAGTTGGGATTGTTACTGTGTCTCAAAGCCTTCCCTGTATACTGTATTTCCAGTTATTAAAGTAAAACACGCCAATTTCTCTATTGGGCAAGAGCCTGTAGTTTAGCCAGCAATCCTGAACTTTCCCAGAAATTTCAATCTTTGTATGTCACTTCCTTAACAGAGCTGCAGACCAGGGAACTAAGGTCAGTGTCCTGGCAGCGGCCAGCTTCAAGCAAGAAGTTTGTCTCCAGGATTTTTATTTCGTATAGGTGGGTCAGTGCTGTCTTAGGATAAATGTAACACGTTACACTGTGAAGTTAGTGCCAGCAAACTGTACATCAGGTTGTGATTTAAGCACAAGTTGTGCTGCTCAGCAACTTTTTGATGGACTTGCATTGCATCTTGCACTGGATGAGAAGAGCCCCAAAACATCCCTTGATGTAAGAATGCTTGTTTTTCCCTTTGATTGATGAACCTTGCTATTCATAACATACCCAGCCACACATAGGAACATGGTTTGACTTGTGAAATGCATCCCTATATTGAATGTTTTTTAATGTGCCGTACTCTTGCATGAGGAATGTGACCTCCATATGAAAAGCTTCTCTATTTTATAACTACAGTCGTTTGACTGGAGTTGTCAACACCAGAGACCATTACATGTTTTGGTAGAATGCAAGAACAGCAAAGGAATTAGTGAATTTGATCTTTTGGGAAGAAAGGCTCCCTTCTTTGGGGGCTGTCTGGGGGTGGTATCACAAGTGTCACATTGTTTTCTGTTCTGCCATGTCAGCTCTGCTGCTGACCCCCTTGTGCCTTGGGCCCTCTGACATTTACCAAACGGTCACTAAGCAAGACAAGCGTCAGGGCTGCTTCCAACTGCACATCTTCCAAAGATCATTGCTGACAGAAATGAGGATACACTTGGGGAATGCCCGGGCCAAGTGGAAGAAATTTGCCAGTGAGATCTAAAAATCTCAGAACTAATACACTAGCTTGTGTGCTCTGTATTCTCGGATGAAGAATCTTCCATTTCATGTACTTCAGTTTACCCCTAAATTAAGGAATTAGCTGTCTTAAATGGGGCTATATATGCTGAAATCTCCCAGATACTTCATGACAGTATAAAAATATAGACTCTCTGTCCTTACCCTTTAGGAAAGATTAAGATGGGGCTACTGGCCTAAGGCAGCCACAACCTTCAGTTGTGAAAAGCTGCAGTAAAGTCACCCTGCACGACTGTCCTGGCTGCCCAGGCCTCCAAACCTGCCTGCAGCAAGGGCTGCAGAAGTGCAGAAATGCTTGTATTTAACAGGAAGCCTTTGCACGAGTACAGAAATGCAGAATGGAAGGGGTCCCTACCCTGGTATATGTCCTGGGTGTCGCAGGTTTCTAGGTTCGCTTTGCCTAGGTAGAAATGGGTTTCAAAAACGTTGTTTTGGTAAACTGAGCAACAACGTAGCACACAGCACAAGCAAGGACATGAGAAAGAAAAGGTGTGACTTAAGGCAGTATCTGCAGGTAGGTGCTGTGTTTTGTGAGATGGAGGAGGTCTGAGCTACTAGTAGTTCCTGGCCTCACCTGGAGAGATTTAAGCTTAGAACTGCCATGCTTAATTCAGTGCAGATTTCACAGATATTAGACAGATTTCCACATATATACACCCCACCTGCATTTTCTGCTTTTGCTAGAAGTGACAGAGAGCATACTCTAAATGTTTTGTGCACAAATCATTCCTTTCCTCTGCTGCAACAGGTGCAATGTTGATATAAATATTATTCTTGTGACTTTTAGTTCAATAAAGGACAGTGAAGAGTCACATCCAGTCTCCTGCTGAAAAGCATCATCAATTTTTATCTCCTACTTTGTGTCCTCATATCAAAATCTAGGAGAAAACAGCCTTTTCTGGCAACTAGTTTCTCACCTTGCAATTGGCTCTCCCTAGTCATTTCTCAAAAATGTCACTGTTTTGCTTTTCTTCCTGCAGATTAACCAAAGGTTGCCTTCAGGTGATAATAGAAACAGCTAAGCAGACTTTGTAAAGTATATAAGAAAAAATAGGAAGCATATGGCAAGAGCAGACGTAGATAAGAAACCACTAATAAGTGCCTATAAAGTCACAATCTGCTCACTTGACCTGCTCTAAAAATATTTCCTAACATTAGAAGATATTTCCACTCTTGTTAAAAAAAAAAAAAAAAAAAAAAAAAGCTCAGAGTAACAGAAATAACTTCCTCTTCACAGGAGCGCGCTCGGGGAAGTAGCTACTTTTAGTTGCTTACAGAAATCAGTGAGGTAGAAACCTTGCAAAACAAGCAGGAGACACAAAATCCTCTAGTGTTTTGGATAACCCACCAGCTGCATTTTCCCCTGTGCGTCCAGTCTTTCTCTACAGGCAGCTGTAGCTGGTCTGTAAGAGATAACGGGTGCTGGTTCTTACTTTCTGCCAAGACTTCTCTCCCCACGAGTATTTTGACAGCAGCCTGAGGCTGGTGCCCATCTGCAGCTAAGAGACTTCTTATCTTTTCTCAGTCAATTGGGAAACTTCTCAAATCAGTGCAGTCAGATTGCAAAATGCCTTTTATAACTTAGGAAATCATTTGATTCAGTTGAAAAGATTGCTCTTTGTGCAATGTTTATAACAGTGCTTTTTTTAAAAGGATTGAGAAAACGGAAAGCTAATGTGAAGGCTGCTGTGACTTCACCAAGCTACTATTTTCCATGAAAATCCTTAATTAGAAAGGAAATGGACATACTGACCTACTAGAGTCTCATTTCTGTGTTTGGAAGATGACTGCTGGAAGCTCTCAGTTAATATTCTCAAAGTTTGCTAGACACAAATACTTCTGCTGCATTCCAGCTACTTCAGTTATGGCAACTGACAAACCTTTGTAACCATCCAGTTTGTATTTTGAGCAGAGGACATGTTAGTTCTGGTAAAGATTGCTTGATAATATCAGGGTTTTCAAGAATGTTCTGGAGATTCCTTGCGATTTCTGTACAGTTAAGTGTTGATGAGTAATGTTTATCGCTTTTGTGAAGCTAAATGTTTTCAATTCAAACAGCATTTTGTGCTAGATTTTCTCCTGCCACTGCACATTTAAGGCTGGATGAATTTGAAACTGCTCGAAGAACCTTCTGAGGGTGGCATGGAACCAATCCAGAAGACTGAACTAGACTGAGGTATTTGTGTAGGCAGTATAGTAAATCCTAAACTAATGGATGGCATGTGTTATTCAGAACCTAGGGATTTATAAATCCAAATATCTTAAGTGATAAAATGCAGTGAAATATTTTTCCTCTAAAAAGAATAAACCACACATGTTTCTAAGTATTCAGCTTCCTAATACCCCAAGAGAGATTGTTTTCTTCAGTACAGACATTTATTTTCCAGGAACTGTGACAGAATAGGTAAAAATGCATGGTTGTGTTTATAGCCTCATTGTTGCAGTTCTAGTAAAGCATCCCCTTATGGCCACTTGTGAATGCTGAGTATCACTATTTTAACCAGATGCAAATTATAACAGCGATGCTGCTTAGCCCTTGTGTGTCGCTCCTCCTTCCACCTCTCCCCTGTTCCTAGTATTGCTGTAGTTTGGCTTGGCATGCCTAGCAGGCACTTCATTATTTTCTGATCTCCAGGCTGCTATAGACTTTGGAAAAAGCTCTCGGCTGCAGTGCATGGGTGTAAAAAGGATTTGTTGGCAGGCAGGTCTCACCAGCCACCAGTTACACTTACAGGCTGAAATATATACTCATGAGCTGTGCAGTGCTTTGAGACCAAAAGTGTAGTCGTAGGAGCGTTCCTAGAGCCAAGGAAGAGTTCTCTGGTTTCTCAGAGTGAAGATCATGGAAAAATTCTTCCATTGGACAACTGTGAAGTTTCTACAATGAGTCTTTTCAGTTCACCAGATTTATGAAATAAATGGATTGCATGTTTCTTTTAAGTCTGGTCAATCAATAGCAGGTAGGTAATTCGCATCAGAGATCATAGATGACAGTGTGCAAAGTCTAAAATACATAGAGCTAGTATAAAGCAGTATAGCGTGGTGCTTTAGTGTCTAATGATGGTCCTCTGCCTGCGCCTTCAGCTGTGTGCATCATCTGCCAGCTGGGCACAGGAGAGGAGATGGACATGACTGAGGAAGGACGAGTGCCCTGAAGGATTGCCAAAGCTGGGAGGGATTACTAACAGCATGGGAATGCTTAAAACTTCATTTCTGTGAGAACTGGGAGCTCCTCAATGATGTCTCGTTAGCTTGGCATCTGCAGTGGTAGTGCTTTGCTCTTCACAGTTGATTTTTGCTGTCTCCTGCACATGCAGAGAGGGGATATCTCAGATCCCTTGGTGAGGGCCCAAAAACGCACCCAGCAGGATCTCACTCCCTCCCGAGGTGCAGCCAGATGGAAGCACGTGGGAAGGATGCCAGCATGGAGCAAAATCCTGAAGGAACAGGCACTAGTGCTAGCTGATCACAAACTCCGTTACATTTTATCACCAAATCCTGATCCATTGCTTGCTACGTTTGGGGGCTGTGGTGCATTGAGGCAGTCTCATTTTTGGATCCATAAACCTTTAAAAATCTATATTTTTCTACAGTTATCTGAAAGCCTGGTCAGTGAATAATAGCACTATTGTATCTGAGTGAATCTATTTCTTGTGGGGCTTAGCAGGGATTTCAAACATCCACAGCGCCTAACAAAAAATATCACCTTATCAGTATGAGGAAAACACGATGCTATAATTTCATGTGCTTATTTCAGCTTGGGCTGAAATGTTGTTTGAAGACCAGCCATTTATTTGTGGTCCTCCTCACTCTTGTGCTTTCCTGTTCTTTTCGCCCTAATTATTGCTGTTTTAACCTGTGTGCTGTTTTTCCTAAAACTCAAAAGGCCCCCAGGAAAGCACTGTTGGCAGCACACCTGTGAAGGGTCTCTGGCAACTAGGCCTTTCTTCTAGATACTTCTATGCCCCGGAGTAATCCTGAAACATGAAATAATATTGAATGCTTGTGTAAAATCCTGCCTTCATTATGGACTTGTGGTAGTAGTGGACAAAATACCTGCGTAGCTCACAAATAAGATGACTTACTGCTGTATTTACACCATAACCACCTCTTGGTGTCATCCTGTTCTTCCTAGCTTCACTCATGCAAGCAGGGAAGTTTGCTGTCCTTCAGAAATTATATATTATAGCTGCTGATACATTCATCCTTAAATAAGGGAAGCTGTTTTTGATTTTCTTTACCTTACCTGCTGTTGTTTGCTCCTTTCTGCTGCTTTTTCCTGAAATGTTTCCAGTTTATCAGTATCTTGTACAGTTGTGGTCAGAACTCAGCATGACTGGTCCAGTTCAGTGGACTATTTTCCCTGGAGATTGGACTTTAAAAAAATTTACTTTTTATAGCTACACAGGCTACTTGCTTTCCATGCAGTAGCATTATTTTCTGATGCTATTTTGTCAGTCTCTTAGATTCTTTGTGCATTTTCTATCTTTCCATTACTCCTTCTATTGCTCCCAACACTGACATTTACATTTTTAACTAGTTTTATTTTATATTTTAATTTAGATCAGCCATTACAAAAACATCACACTTGAGAATTAACATTAAATTGTTGAATAGAAACATCTGAAAAGAATGTAAGGCACATATTAAGACAAATGAGAAGATACTTATATATTTGAGAGGAAAACAAGGAAGTCTGTGAAGACAATTACCCTCCACTTAAGAACAGATCCAGAATTAATGCTTTAAAATCCATAGGATTGGTGCAGAAAAAAATCCAGAAGATTAAAGGCTAGAATTAACTATCTATTCCTCTTCTCTAATTGCCACTAATGAGCTGGTTAACCCTTATTCTAAACACACAGGGCAAAAAAAAATCATCCAGCAGGTGAGCAACTGGAAGAGAACTGAAATTCAGAAAAAGATACTTTTTGTCCTAGGAATATCATTGGTCTCTATTTGTAATAGGAATTAAGAAGAGTGGCAGCAGCTCGTATTTATCATTTCTGCATGGCTCAAAAGGGCACACACAGATGGGGGATAGATGCTGATATGGAGACAAAAAGACAACCCTATGAAGCTGTAATTTTTCACTAACTCAGCCCCCAATATGACCAAAAAAAAAAAAAAAAGAATCTATGCTGAAGTTAACAAATATAAGTCATTAAAAAAGAAAAGTTTTCATAAGTGCGGACACCTTTCTCTTAATTATAAAATAGTAGGTAAACCTGATTTATCCCAGTAGAATTTTCTGTGTCTTAAATCCATCCTTGTAAAGGGAAGAAAAGTCGAAATTCAACTTTACCACACAGGCAACATCCAATCTTTTCTTTTACATTGGTCTGATGTTACATGAGTAACGAAGGCAGGAAAGCTGTGTGGCTTGTGCCTTTAGCTGCTGTGTTTTGGCATCCCCCGTGTCATTTTGCAAGGCGTTTCAGTGTGCACAGCTGTGCAGCTTGGCTCGTGGTAATGAGGCTAGTGGAAATGGCAGGTGCTCTCCTGCAGGCCAAACCTTGAATGTCCCTTGCATGGGGAATAACAACGGCTTCAGGACCATACTGACATAGTCATTCCAACAGATCTTGCCTACATAGCGTTAAACTATCTGCTGGGACATGTCCATGATGTTAAGTTATCACTTTGTAATTATTCCAATCAAACCAAAAAAGAGGTAATTAAGTAAACAGTGGTGTGATGCAGTTGCCCCTTTCCTGGGGGCACCAAAGGCCCTTTGCCTGCATGGGTGATGAGCAGGAATGTTCTGCTTAGGTGATATCTGTTCTTAAAATCCATAGGATTGGTGCAGAAAAAAATCTAGAAGATTAAAGGGTAGAATTAACTGTCTATTCCTCTTCTCTAATTGCCACTAATGAGCTGGTTTCTGTGGGTAATAGAAGTCCCCATGAATCAGAGAAAATCTTTTTTTTTTTGTCTCGCAAATACATGTCTTGCTATAGATTTGGTGTATATCTTTCAGCTTATTCAGGCTTTCCAG
The DNA here is from genome assembly GCF_059628265.1 of Tinamus guttatus. Lineage (NCBI taxonomy): Eukaryota > Metazoa > Chordata > Aves > Tinamiformes > Tinamidae > Tinamus > Tinamus guttatus. Next base: position 1,433,284 of record NW_028288835.1, read on the forward strand.
TATCTTATATGTATTTTGCAGCTACTGCTATAGTGCTTTTAGAAATTCGCTATAAATAAAATGTCAATCATCAGTGTTAATGTTCCCATATTCTTCCCTGTGAGCAAGTCCTTACAGTATGTCTGATTATTAGGAACAAGGAACAAACATTTCCCCTTTGTGAAGTACAGGAAACAATGTTTGGAGAACAATCAAGTCAATTCTCTGTGGAAAAAAATGTAGCAATGGGGGAGAGGCTTGACTTTTTTTCCAATTAAAATAATATAAAGAAAAGGAAAAACTTATATATATTAAAAATATGTTCATCCAGCCTGGCCTCTCTTCTAGAGATGTATGTAAATCTTAAGTATTTTAGATAAACTAGAGGCAATCAAAGCAGTGGTTTTGGACCGAGCACTTTGTTTTCATTTTGGGACGTTCCGGTTTACATTTGCCTGCTCTTGTAAATTGAGTTTTCAGCCAAAAAATGCAGGAGCAGCCGCAGGTGCCGGTTCCGCGGGCCCTGCGGAGGCCTCTGCGGCCTGCGCGGCCTGCGGGCCTGGGACCAGCCTCGGCCCTGGCCACAGCTGCGGCCTTGGGAACATCAACACTCGGCTCTTCTGCTTCAAGGTTTTCATTTTGTTCTGTGGTTTTTCCAATATGATAAAAAAAATCCGGGGAAAAAATGGAGAAGAATGTCTGTAGTGAAGGGCAGCCGTAGGCACTGGTCTTGTTGTCCTGCCGCAATCTGAAATCCCACTTGCGCCTGTGGTTCCTACCCTGTCCTTTTGCCGTTGGTTCTCCTGATTTTTGTTGTATCCCATAATTCTTGGGTTAATAACTAACTCTTCAGTGTGGGCCAGTGTGTCATTTTGCAGCTAAGCAGTCGCAATACGGTTCCCAGTTTGGCCCAAGGGGAGGAAGTTATCGATGCCAATTTTTAACTGATGAACAATACTTCCCTGTGTGTCAGCTCCGACATGTGCTTTGTGCATCTGGGAGATAAACACGAGGTTTAAATGTTCCCACTTACATTTCACAGAAATTTGATGGTTTTTTCTTCTCTGGGCTGTACAACAGCTGCACTGTGATTTCAAATTTGCTGTTAAGATCAGGGGGTTGCTGGCCCTAAGACAAGTGCCATGAGTGCACTGGCATCTCATAATATTGCATTTCAGAGGCAAACGGAAGCTTGTCAGTGATGCATAGCAGATATGTTGCTGAATTTTGCTATTTTTTCAGTATTTTCCAGCTTGTTGACCACCAAGAGAGTCCTAGGGAAGGGGCTTGTTTTCTTGTTTTCTATATTTCTAGATCTTTCTACTAAGATGAGAGAGAAGGAGCGGGGGGAAAAAAGGCTTGAAAACTTGAAGTAAGCATGATTTGTTGGGGCACCAGAAACAGATGGCCCAGGGAAAGAATCTCATGTTTGTTCATTGTGTTTTTGGAGTCGTCATTTTTCAGCTGAGCTCATGATTTCCTTGGACAAAGTCATGATTTTTAGATCCTTCAGTCCAGCATTACTGAAACAATGAGCCCCTCTGCACACTTGGATCTGACACATTTCCATGACTGAGTTCCCACACTCCCTGTTTTCCTGATAGGAACAGCATCCACCCCGACCTGAACCACATTCAGATCCCCTAGGAAAGGGCAGCAACAATGATTAGCAGCAGAGAATTGCTTTATCTAAGAGGAGAAATGCCTGTTGCTAAAGCAAATATAATGCGTAAGGCACGTGAGGCAAAAGTCTCTACTTAGAACACACAGAAGACTGAGCAAGCAATTTTCTTTAAAAGATGGCACATTCAAAAATTGCATTGAACTGATGAGCTGTGAAGCTCACTGTCATTAGATGCTACAGTGCTTAAATCTAGAAAAAGATGAGCCACGTGTGGCTGAATTTGAACACTGACATGCACAAGGACACTAAGAAGGTGGGTAGAAATTGAGCAGCTCTGAGCTTTATCCTATTCCGATATAAGGATCGGACCAGTATCTGCAATGTGTGAAGATTACAGTTTTTCCCATGGAAAATAATGCTTCCCTGGCACTTGTCAAGGGACTTCACAACTGTCTTGCATCAAGCTGAAAGCTCCTTGATTAGTATGTGTGGAATTATCTCTCTGGCACGCTGCTTTAGCATTGCAATAGCATTTCAGATTTTACTTCCTTTAGAACCAGATAATCTGTCACATGCCTTCAGCAAATGGTATGTTCACTGGATTTCACGATGCATTACAAAGATATTGTTCAAAGGAGAGTTCTCAGGGCTTCATTCAGCTCTGCTCAAGGCTCTGTCGTGGACTGAATTTGCAAATCCTCCTACACATGCAACAAAATACCAAAACTTCCCAAGAACAAGTTGACTTTATAAATCTTGTCACCTTTTCCCTTTGCTTGGAACAATGCTGCTTTTGTCTTGCTTGCGCATTCCTTTTGGGATGTAATGGTGTTTAGCTCTGATATATTGCTATGCTACCACGCAGTACTTACACTTTTGTAGACAAGCTGTAAAAGTTAATATATACAGCAATTAAGCTTGCAAGTTAATTCTCAAAATGTTTTATATCTCAGAAATCTGGAAAACTAGTTTATAAAACTCAAGGGCCAAAATTTGTCAGTACTTGTCTCACCTTAAATCCAGAGCGAAGTACTGAGAGCCTCATCTAGCAGATTTAGCTACATATTTATCAAGAACCATAAGAACACTCTAGCAAGCTGTAATTAGCATTCCTTAATAATTTTAAATGCTTAATTTCTGTTTTCTTACTGCCCCTAGATTTTGATGCATATTATAAGGATGCATTCCTTTTACCCAGTGGGTGTTTTCTCTCTTAACTTACTGCGTTTGTCCGGTGTGAGTTAAAAAACAAAGCACAAATTGGCAACTGGGTTCTCCTTTGTGATTCTGTGGTCACACCGAAGAAATTACCAAAAAAGTTAGCTTTCCTTCCCCCTGGCACTAGAGAAGCATTTCGGAGTTAACCTTACAGTAAAAATAGCATGTGCCTTCTATTTTATACTATGCAGATGTACCCGCTGAACATGGGTGGGTACTGAATCCACTAATTAAATCCTTTTTTACTGCACCTTGTTAATTCAGTATATCCTGCTGTGTCAAATATACTTTACTTTTTTGTACGGTATAAAATCAGGGCTATTTTTGACCTGTATAACAGGCTACACCTAAGTCAAAAATAATAGTAAAAAATGCCAGTGCCGTGAATGCCCCGGGGAGACGGATGCTCTGGGATTCGGGATGTGATGGGGGAGGCTGAGATGTTGTCCAGGGGGCTGTCGGGGAGGATTTGAGGCCAAAGGGAAAAATCTCCTTTGAACTTGAGCTGCTGGCAAGGATTCCCTGAGATGGTATCGGATAGAAGCCGGGCAAAACGAGCCGGAGCGCCGGTGTCTGTTCAAAAGCTGCAAACAAAGAGGAGCTGTTTGACACATTGCTGGACTTCCAGCTTCTTTCCTATGGTTTGTCTCGAATTTTTCCCGGAAGGATGTTATCTTGGTGTGGAAAATGGGGTACAGAGCTGAAAAAACTTGTATTTATACATCTTTGAAGAACATAAAAAGAAATAAATTCAAACATTTTTGGTGTAAATGTGTAATCAAGGACAATCTGTCTCTATACAGATATTATGCTTGTCCTTAACCTGCTGTTGGAGTCCAGTGACTATAAAACTGTTTTCCTTCAGATATCAAGCACATCTAAACTGTTATGCTCATTACTATTTCTGGACTGTTGTGAAGATACTTCCATAGAAACATCATCTCTTCACCTTGGAAGCCTTTTGATTACAGCTGTTTCCAGGATTTTTCTGGCTGTACCTGTCTTTGATCTCAGTCCCACAGCCCAGACCTCCAGTGCAGGGATGTGAGAGGAAAAGCGTTTTATGCAGAACATCTGGAAAGCAAAAGGAGATCAAGACAATAAGGCTCAACCAAAAGGCTAGAAAAGAAAAAATTCTAAATTTTTTCATCTTGCACCTCCAAGCCCGCAGGCTAATTGCTGCAGCCCTTCCCGATACATGTGTCCTTGAGCCCCTGCCCCATCCTTTACAGAGCCCCCCCGAGTCCTCCCGTTGCACCATCATCACCCAGCAGAAACTCATGGACTTCCATGTTCTCTAAACCATCTTCCACTGGACCAAATTTGATCTTGCCAGAGATTCCAGATATTCCAGATTCCAGATATTGCCAGATATTCCATATAGACTCCATATTCCATATAGACTCTATTGCGTGTGTGCTGCACCTCACGTGGGACCATCTTGTCCCTTCAGGGACTTCCCTGGGCTCCATGGACCAAACCTGGTTTCTCTGGACCTGCTCTGGTGACCCTGGGACACGGAGGGCTCGGGCAGCCGGATCCTCCAGCGCTCCTCAAGGCCGGTTTTCCCGTCCTTAGCAAAGCTCTTCCTCCAGTTCTGGTGTTGAGAACCTGCCCTTTAGAGCCACAAAGTCACTGGAACTGCCCTGAGATACTATCATCAATCTTGTCCTTTATCTTTTCTGCATGTGGCATCGTTTGCCACATGATAGACCACCCCTGTCCTGCTCTGGATGTCCTGCTATAAGGGAGCTTATTTGTATGAAATTGCTGAGCCAAATTGCAGCCTTGCATTCAATGTCTCCTCCGCTTTCCAGAGGAGCAAGAGATGTAGGAGAAGCTTTCCTGATCCGTCTCGCCAACCTGAGTGGAAGTTTTCAAGGAGATGCTTTACAGGGTGGATTTTCTGGTTGCTGCCTCGCCTCGCTGTGCTCTGTTAGGACAGTCTAGTGTACTGAGCAAGCCTAGGAAATGGAAAACTGTGTCTGATGGTAATTTGGACCAAAAAAAAAAAAAAAGAAATAGAGGTTCATTCCTATAGGATATGTGCTGGCACAGCTCCAAGCAGCTGGGCTTGCACAAAGCAGCCTTTTTATTTATTTATTTATTTATTTATTTATTTATTTATTTATTCCTGTAATAGATTCTAGCGAAGTTCTGTCCTCGTTCACAAAAAAATTGTCTCTCTTTGTCCTGAAAAAGTTTGCTGAGAAGTATTTGGGCAAGCAGAGGAAGCCACTATGTCTCCAATTTGCTGTAACTTACCATCCATTGTGTGGCTATCACCCATCCTGATTCCTTGGGCGTATTCTGGAAGCTTTGTATTTGCAACAATTGCAGAATGGTGCTCAAAACAGGCACAAGATTTCCTAATATTGTCCAGTTTCATGCAGGACAATGTCAAAAAGGGACGATTCATGTGGTTTTCTGCAATGCATGGCTAGGTCACATTTTGCGTTTGCAAAGGGTAGGAAGCCAGGGTGCCCTCTGCCCTGAACAGCAATATTCATTCTGTATTAGGAATTCATTTTACACCAAGGTTTATCTTTAAAAATAATCCTCCCCCATTAAGCAGTCAAAAGACATTAAGGATTTATTTAATTTTTCAGTTAATGCTTTTGTGCTGGTTTTTGTTATCACTGAGGCCAAAGTGCTTGCAAAACTATCAGAAGAAGCAAAACCAGCAATTTCTGTAGGCTGAAGCAAAAGCAAAAACAAACAAAACCAAAACAGTTACCTATCTGACCTTTTAAAAAATCTTTTTTAAAGCCAACTTCAACGTATGGCTTTAATTTTGATTTTACCTCTCTCTTTTCACCGTTGATTTTGAAGTATGTCTGTTAAATGTTTCATTTCTAAGGACATTACTGATTCTACCCTCAAAATCATACCTAGTTCAAGCCCCCACCAGCTGTATTTGCTGAAAATGTAATCAAATTGGGATTAAGGATTAAGGAGAAGTGACTAAGGAAGCAATCAGTGCAGAAGGAGGTCTATGTACTTGATGTATGGCTGCCTTTATCGTAGTAAGTGCCTTGACTTCTGAGCAAGGCAATTTACAGAAAGGGGCGATAGCCTTTACGAAATGTCTCGACACACTCGGAAAAAATACACAAGTTTTCAGGTGCAGAGCTCTGGCCATGACTACATGGTCCTCTATTAAAATTTATAGTATCACAGACAAAAACCACTATTTTACCAGTTGTGTGTATCCCGCTTTGGAGCAGAATCAAAGTGCAGTGGGATGATAATTGAGTATAAACTGGATACATACTACATGGATAACTACATGGATAACTACATATAAACTAAATCCTAATCTGAGTGTGTCCAAGTTTGGGAAAGCTTGAAGATAAAGATTGTTTCCAGAAGTCGGATAAACAGTCTGATTAAAGGTCATTTTGAGAGTGCTCTGTTTTTTCAGTCCACGGAATTTCATAGGTATTCTTTTATTGGTGAGATGTTTGGGGGGTGTGAGAAGTTTCATTTGAAGCTCTGAGCTATGGCAAAGCCGCAGGAAACCAGCTGGTTTAAAAGGAGATTGTTTTGTGTGGCTGTGGAGACACTACCCAATGGACAAAATATGTACAACAAAATATGTATCTTGGGCCTGAACGCTGGTCCTGCCAGCCCCTGGGATGTGCTTTGGGCACCATCAGGGCTGCAAGGAGAACATCTCTGCAGGAAAGCAGCTGCCCCAGAGATACGGCAGAGGAAACCCATGCAAAGCAGGAGCTGCAAGGGAAGGGGACCCCTTTGCACAGAGCAGGGGACACACGGCTTCATTCACAGCATTTTGGATCCCTTTGCACAGAGCCAGGGGACACACGGCTTCATTCACAGCATTTTGGATCCCTTTGCACAGAGCCAGGGGACACACGGCTTCATTCACAGCATTTTGGATCCCTTTGCACAGAGCAGGGGACACGGGGCTTCATTCACAGCATTTTGGATCCCTTTGCACAGAGCCAGGGGACACGGGGCTTCATTCACAGCATTTTGGATCCCTTTGCACAGAGCAGGGGACACACGGCTTCATTCACAGCATTTTGGATCCCTTTGCACAGAGCAGGGGACACACGGCTTCATTCACAGCATTTTGGATCCCTTTGCACAGAGCAGGGGACACGGGGCTTCATTCACAGCATTTTGGATCCCTTTGCACAGAGCCAGGGGACACACGGCTTCGTTCACAACATTTTGGATCCCTTTGCACAGAGCAGGGGACACGGGGCTTCATTCACAGCATTTTGGATCCCTTTGCACAGAGCCAGGGGACACACGGCTTCGTTCACAGCATTTTGGATCCCTTTGCACAGAGCAGGGGACACGGGGCTTCATTCACAGCATTTTGGATCCCTTTGCACAGAGCAGGGGACACACGGCTTCATTCACAGCATTTCTGCTCCTTCAAGGGCTCTGCTTTGCGATCCAGCCCCTGCCCCAGGCTCTGAGCTGGATAGTGGCACTAGGTCTGGGATTTGGCCCAGAGCTGGAGTGGCCTCATTAAAGATTAATGTGCTTTGCTGAAGACTAATAAGGGCCTCTCGTCTCCCAGAGAATGATTTGGAACCCTCTCCTTTTTTACAAATCAATTAAAGCTGTCTCAGCGGGCTGCAGCTTCGGGAATTGCAGGTATTTCTGCACATCCTTTGCTGGGTTTTAAAATTGATTTGAAGCTTACGGTTATCAACTGGGCTGTTGCCATCTCCCCTGCATTGGCTCTCAAAGCTGTGCTGCCCGCTCTCAGCGCTCAGGAAACCTTCCCAACAGCAGCATCCGGCCTCTGCAAAGCTCCTAATTAAACTTTTAAGAAATACATCACCCTCGTGAAGTTAGAAGCGAGAGGGAATCCAGAGCTTTCAGTATGCCATACTTCTAAAATAAACCTAAAATGGTAGGGTCACTAATGCACATTTTAAGGATGTGGCCTTTTGATTATGTAGTTTTCTAACTCAGGTTGTTTGATGTGACATCTAAGTCTATGTTTTCAATAAAACGAGAACTATACGGCCTGAACCCAGGCTCTATGGAATGAGCCCAGAAAATGGTTTTGTGAGAAGACAGCACCAGGGTCAATGCCTACTGCTGCCCTTTGCCGCAGTTTTCCTTTATTGTTTCAGGCACAAACAACTCACCTTTTATGATTAAAGCAGTTCTGCTCTCCAGATTCCCTGCAATGCTCACACACACGTTGCCTGTATCAATTTTAGAACAAACAGGAAGATGCTACCTTTCAAATCCATTTTGGCTGCTCCGTGTGAAAAAAGAATAAAATGAAGTGCTCAGCATCTGTGTGTTGTAACAAAACTCAGCTGCAGAGAGCTGAGCTGCCTTCCAGGATCATTTCCAGATGTTTCATTCATGTTTATTATAATTATGTCTAGATTTGATTTGCTGCATTATTTTAAATGTTTATTTGCTTCTTTTTTTTCTGTTTTTTTCTTTGATTACCTACTTGGAGCAAATGTTTTACTAATTCTGGTTTCGCTGAGAAACACGCCTGCGTGTAGCCCGGCATGACGGTGTGTTACGTTATTGGGAATTAATCCATATCCACCTGCGAGAGCTGGGAATTCGGCGGTCCCCAATGGCACGGAGCTCCCAAATGGGAAGCACAGGGCATCTCGGAACGTTGCCATTGGATTTCCAAGAGGGCTCTAGGAGATTTTACATGAAGGATAGATAACAGATTTTTAGATAAAACAGCAGCATCCAAACAATTCAGACACCTTTTAGCCAGAAATGTGTTAATTCTGAACAGAAATGGGTTTATGATCATGCTTTTTTGACAAAAATATCCTGCTATACTTCTCCCATATTTCTTTGCACTGGAGTATTCTTTAACATACACAGTTTGACTACATTCTGAATTAGCTATGAGACCTGAAAGACTAGAGAGCTTTTCTTAGACAGAATGTCATGTTATGGCATATTTTTGTTAATTCAGAGGTCAATCATTTGCCAGAAAGCATTAATGTTCTTTCTCATTAGCAGTTTCTAATCCACTGCAGCTTTCAGCACAGGATGTTGTGAAACAGCCCGAATGAAAAACAGCTCTGGATTGTGTTTGCAGAATGTGTGGAACAACTCTTGGATTATTAAATGCGAAATATTATTAACGTAATATGAACCACTGGCAGAAAGCTCCATGTGTGGATAAGAGTATAATGTGCTCATTTTCTTGTGCTCTTACTGCAATGCCCTTGGGGAGCCATCTCGGGATGTCTCCGAGGGTTAGATTTTGCATCAGGAATTAACAGAAAGATGTGTCACATCATGTGTAATAGAGCAAATTGCTCTCTGCTGTGCTTCTTACAAGTTATTACTTATTTTAGCAAATGTGGTATATATTTTGGGATCGTTAAGTATACTAGAAGGCCTTATGCTAAAGTTACTGTAAAGAATTCACCATTAAAAAAACACCAGAAGAAATGAGAATTGGAGCCCTACGAGGAGCACACACAGAACCAGGGCAGGGGAGTCAAAGTTTCCATTTTTAGTGAACCCGTGCCCAGGGGTTGCTATTTATACGTTGTTGGTATTCAGCAAGGAGCTGAGTAAGCCAAGAGAGAAGCTGGGCAGAGCCTCCCGTTACCGAATCCTCCCTTAGGGATCCCCTTTCCAAACTGTCCTGCTAGCAGCCTCTTCGCCCATGATCCGTGATGCGAGGGATGTGCCACAAAATGCAGCTCTTCGACTGGGCCCTCTCCAAACGTGGCCAGGAGGAAACGCTGGAGACGAGGCCTCTGCGTGCAGGAAATCACCCCTTTCCATTGGGAGCTTCCAGCCGTGATCCCGGCCGTGTTCCACAAGGAATCCTGCTGGTTACGGCACGCTTTGGGGCTGAAATCCTTCCCTGCCACCCAGGATTTGAACCTGGGTCTCCCATGTCTCCAAGGGAAGAGGCCGTTGCAGTCGTGGGTGCTTATCTTTTGGAAATGGGTATCTTGGAATGACTCGTGTTGGAACGGTTCCAGTTGGAACTCAGAAACTTAACATTCACTGGAAAACTTTGTAGGTCAAAGCAGATCACTGAAATGCAGAAGAATGAATTCTGGTTCATCATTCCACATATCTGTTCCATTAACCTCAACTGAAAATTTAAATCAAAAACTAGGTTTACAGCAATTTCGCTTGATTTTTTTCTCCACTGGAAAATATCAAAGTAGCGTAATGTGGGCTTCATTTCAGTGCAGAATGTTTGAATAGATGTTGGTGATGTCTCCATACCAACAGAGCAATGCGAAACAAAGCTTGGGAAAACAATGTTTAACAGCAACATTTTCTCTGGAACTGGAGATTCAGTTCTGTGCGTGGGAAAGCCCAAACGTTATTCCTGTTTATGACAGTAGGGATTTTGTTATAGACTTGCAATGCGTGCAAAAATGGGACAAAACCTAGCAGAACGGGCCATAAACTGTGCTGCAACATAATGATGTTGTGGTGCAAGGACTTGCCAAACCCAATTGCACTGCAAGGCTGTGGGAAGGAGTGCAAGGGAGAAGAGATCAGGACTAGTTATGTGTCTGAGTCCCCTAGAAAACTGGTCCAAAGTGCAGGACTTTTCAGGCTTTTGTCACCATGCAGTGGCAGGGAGGTTGCTGGGTTAAAATAACCTTTTTTTTTTTTTTCAAGGAAATCCTCTTGATTTTCTTAAAAATGTATCCGATCTTCCTAAAAAGAAGACTAGCCAGGGCGATTTGCCTTTGCAAAACTGAATAAATATCAGCTCACACTTTCAGATCCACAGCAAGGACGTGTGCTTTTCTCTGACGATTTGCAGCCCTACTCGCAAGGATGGCTTACATACAGTCAGGGAAGGCTTCACCCGTTCAGAAAGGGAAAAAAGGGACTCATTTTTCTTTGTTAATTACACTATTAACTCTTCTAAAATCAAGGAAACTGAATAGGCTGAATATTTGACCCCAAAACACATGCGGGAGGCAGGGTTCCAAGAAGTGCTGAAACAGATACAAGTGCTGTTTTCTTAGCAGGAAAGGCAGCAATTGTGCAAGCTGCAGGATATCTGCTCCAGGTGGTAGCGCTGACAGCAGAAAATCAAAGAAATCTTAGCACTAAGGCAACAGTGTAACAGAAAATACGTGTCAGCTCTCCATGGCCATGCAGATTATCACTCAGATAAGACCGTGATAGGGGTTAAGAATTCTTTCCCAGTGTGGTGTTGATACTGCTGAAGCTTTAATCGGTTGTTCTTTGCCTTCTGGGTCTTTTGCTTCAGAAACCCAACACTAATAAGTTGACAAAAGCCGTATCTGGATATTATAGCTACTTGCAAACTCCCATTTCAAGCTCAAGTTTAGATGTATGAGCGCACCGAGCAAACCGAGGTGGAAAGCTGTGGTTTTAATGGGGATTTAATCTCCTTTGTGCTCCGACCTTCTGTGGCTCTCAGAACGCATCAACACTTCTGTTGCATGAGCTGCCTTATTGGCTTTGTTAGTGCTGATACAGCCAAGTAAGCGCCCAAGCTAGAAGCTCACGTTTTGAGGACATTTTGCACTATTTCCAGCAGCAAGTGCTGCCCAGCGGGGTCTACATCCCCAGGACAGGGGCTCTTGCCTGTAGCTGGGTGGGAACAGGCTGTGTGATAACAAGTTTTCTGGGACTCGTCTTCAACAAAACCAAGTTTCCAGTTGCGAGCTATGAAAACTGCTCTAGGACTTCTTATCACAACCCACCTCGCACATGTTCCTTCCCGTCAAAAATCCAGCTGTGCCTTAATGGCACTTTCTAAATAAACTGGGTCATTTCTCTTCATGTATTTGTGTACCCAAACTGCAATCACAGTTCTGGATAGCTGGCTGTAACAGGAATATTGTAAGAAAGAAAAAGATGTATGAGGAGAGGATTTTACATTCAGACTTCAAAAGGAGAAAGATCATCCTTTGAGACACATCCTTGGAGATTACAAAGAGAAAACACACAAACGAGTCTTTGTCAGCTTTATCAGTAACCAAAGGCTTTTGGCTGGTATGAATGAGGAGCAGAACAAAAGCTGCAGGTGCTGGAGCTTTTCCTGGGAGCGGCTCAATTTCGGGGGTCGGAAAGGTTAAAACTAAGCCTAAATTACAGGGGAAGAATCAGCAAGATTGAGGAGCATCCTGGGTGTAAAAACTTGGAGAAATGCCCGAGCTCGGTAATAACATGAGTTATAGGGCAGCGACAGCTGTGCTGCAGGATGAGATGAGGATCAGCGGGAGAAGGAGTGAACAGGAGGGCCCTGCTGCAGCCAGGTGGGCTGAAGTGTCCCAGCTGCAGCCAAATGCCCGGGACGGGCTTTCCCCACAGTGAAATTTTAAAAACTTGATCTTGTCCTATTTGAAAGGAGAAATCCGTATGCGTTCCTTCAGCGTAATGCGCTTTAGAAGAGATTCTGTTTGGATGTCACCAGTATTCACTGCAACCATGCAGAGCCTCCCTGAGAATGTACTTCATTCAGTTCTCATTTTAATTTTTGATTCTGTATTTCTTTTTCAGAAGACCTGAGGCAGGCAAAAAAAATAGGAGACCGGGAAAAAAGAAAGTCTGAAGCGTGTCCTGTATAGACACACATCTGAAAACCAGGACGCACGACCCGCTGCTGTTGCGGGATCCGCAAAGCAGAGCGGCTTTCCCGACTGCCAGCTTTTCCCATCTGTCAGGCACAGTTCTCACACTTCCTAAGGCTGACGTTCCTGCTGGGGCTGTTTTCCGTAGCAGTTAATAAATTCCATGCAAGTCTCCGAGTGCTTCGCATAGCTGGCTGCAGGATCCCTCTGATAAGGTGTCCTTGTGGAATGCCGTGCCAGCCTTTCCAGGGAAGGAGCTGCCGACAGCGCCCGCTGAGCGTGCCCAAACCACACGGTTAAATAAGTGAGTGCACTGCAGAAGGGTAAAAGGGAAGCAGGTACTGGAACTGAACTAATGTTTAGAGAAAGACACCTATTTCAAGATCTGATTTGGTTAAATAATGGCATTGGTATGCCTAGTACCAAATATCAGTAATGTATCACATTGGGAGAAAAATATTTCTACATTTTTTGGTGCATTTTACTGCTTCCAGAAGAACAAGGGAATTGCTTTTGGAAAATCACTGAACTGTATATGTGACGTTAGAAGCTTACCACCTTTTTTCTTTCCAGTTAGAATGAAATCAAGGCAGACTCACAACATCCAAGCATCTCTATACTTATAACTGTAGAAAAGGCCAGAACAGCCTTTCAGACTGCAACTTCTTATCTACTTTAATCACCTTTGAATTTGAGAATATAAGGAATTCTATCCAGCTAGTCCAGTATTATGTCCTAGACTGTGACAATGTGGGTCACAAGCCTAGGTAAAGCCTATGAACGTGGGGCAGTATCTGTGGTCCCACTGCCCGGTCCTGCCCAGCAATGGGAGTTATGCCAGGGCTGTTGGAGGGTGCAAGCCTGCCCGGTTCTTATCAAGTCCCTTCTCACACTTGCTGTCCTTGTATTTGCCTAATCCCATTGAATCCCTGATCATATCAGCTTCCACCGCGTGTCCTGGGAGCTGCGAGTTCCGCAAGTCCCACATCTGCTCTGTAAAGCGGAGCTTTCTGTCCATTGAAAAGAGAAACTAGTTGGACTGGGTGTTTCCATACCTCTCATATTGCAGGATTTGCATTTACTACAACCATCATCCCCATGCTTTGTAAATCTGAATTACATCTCCCCTTGCAGCTCTTTTTCTGAACTGAGGGAGTCCACATTCCTGCTTGGGACGGCTCTTTCAGGCCCTTGGCCATCTCCGTTGCTCTTCTCTCTGCCGACTCTAGCTCAATCCTGCCTTCTTGGAGATGTGGACACCATTCTGCATGGCACAACTCAAGATCTGCCCTCCCCAAGGTCTTAACTAATGACAACATGAAATCCTCATGCCAATTTATGCTAAAGATCTTCTGCCAAGTCTGACCCATTCAGTTTCATGAAGTCGTTTTAGAATTTTTAACTAGTCTGGCAGGCGATGACCCAAAGGAGCTGAGGATCGCTCGTATCCTTGGCACTGTTCACTGCCCTCCCTGTCACTGATGGACATGATCAAACCTGGCTCTGCGCCCATCACTAGAGGACCCCATTCCACAATCTCTTTTTTTTTTTCTTCATATTCCTTAATGCAAATTTAACCCCCAAATCAACCACTTTTCATATCCCATGGAAAATTAATTTCTTTAAGCATGTCATTTTGAAATACAGTTTGTGTCTTTCATGACACAATAGGAAGACACTGCTGCACTACTTATTTTAACTATGGATCTGAAATACTTGTGTTAGGACTGTCCAGGCCTGCCACAGAAATACAGGTGGAACAGGCTGATAGTCTTCAGGGAAAACACGAGGATTTTCCCTGCACATGTATTTGTTTAGAGACCTGCATGCCAAGGTCTGGACCTCTGCAAGAAGCAGCTCTCCCTCTTATTTGTCACTCCAAATCTGCTTTTGACCTTAGAATTCAGATGTCCAATTGAATCTGGTTAGCTGCTTTACCCCACAATGGGAATAATTCATCGTAAGTATAATGCACTTACAGAAATATGTTGGAGAGAACTTGCCCTGAAGCAAAAGTAAATAATATTTTTATAAACAAATCAAATTAAGTGAGAAAGAGAGTGTTTAAAGATACTTGAACATCTTTGTGTTTCCTATTAGTTTGAATCACAAAAAAAATATAAACTTCAGGGACCAGAAATTCTTGGGCTCCTTTTAACTCTGCTTGTGTCTCTGTTTCACGTATATTTTGGAGTCTTTCTGCCATTCCTGCACTTGCTTACTGCCTATTGCCAGTTTACCGCTCATTTACTAAGAGCCCTTTCGGGCAGCATAAATGGCCTTTTCTGCCACTGTTTTTGTACAGAGATGTTCTCAGGACGACTAAGGAAGACAGCAAATACAAATGTTAGTGCTGCTGAAACTGGAAGCTCCCACTTAAAAAGAAAGAATTACAAGTCTTGCGAGTAAACAACCAGAAAATGTTTCCACGGGAAGAGCTTCATAATCCCACTTGGCTTGTTTCTCCAAAGAAGCAGTTGCAAGGCCATAGTTCTTCTTAGAAAGATCATATTGTCATATGATCCACATATTGCAATATTACAATATATTACAATAAAATGTATTATCATTTCATTATTACATATCAAAGATTTGAACTTAAAAAATCCGATGAATATAATCATTTTATTTTGTGTATGCCTGGACATTGTATGACCATAGCAGCAGAGAGAGTTGTATAAACAATTTGTTACTTGAAATAAAGTTTCCAACATTGCTAATAGAAAGGTAAACATGCTGACTTTCAAAATGCAGAAAATCCAAAAGAAAATTGAAATTCAATATCTAATGTAGAACTCCATAAAAATGTCTCAGAGTTACTATCACTCTGTCGTCTGACAGTTTAGCTCAGATTACAAACATATGGGCATTTTTCAAACATACTGGCATTTTTCTTTACAATTTTAAGACTTTTTATGTCATACAGAAATGTTAGCAAAAGGAGAGCTAATGTTTCAGAACGAAAGTTCTCAATGCATCCATGATAATATTTTATGGATTTGCATCTATAAAAGTTCAACTTGAGTATACCCAAACTCGGACTTATGCTTGCAAATAATACAATTCAAATTGGGTTAAAAGCAAATTGTATAAACCACTCTTTTCTAGACATTCTGACTGCTTTATAGGAACAATCTAAGGTTTATATACATACGCATGTATGTTTGCATCACATACACACAAATGCATGGTCACTTAATATACCCTAAATATATATTTGCTGTTTTGAAACCATGGAGTTTATGTTTCTTTAATATACTGCATTATAGAATACATATTAAAAAAGAAAAAAGAAAATTGCTCTCACAGTGCTCCACAAAATTTTCACGTCCTCAGCTTCTGAAACGTTTGAGATTATTGACTTGCTGGCAAGTTCCTGGGGAATTTTAAGGCATCTGTGTCTGAACTACTTATTTTAAGCTCTGTCTTCCAATGCTCTGAAATCAGCAACCCTTCTTGACTTCCTTAGTAATTGCATTTTCTGTGGTTCTGGCTTTTAGGCAGATTCAAGAATGACATAATCTTCTCTTCCCACCCGCGGGTCCTGGCCGGCTGCCCTCGGTTCCTCCCTTCCGAGTAATGTGCAACAGGAATCCCTGTCGGATCCCACGTGTCCACAGCGGGAAGGCAGCCCAGCACAGCACCGCTTCCCGGCTGCCTGGCGGTCCCCACCACAGGTAGAGTAAGACTTGGTTTTTTCCTATCAATTATCATTACTTACAGTGCAGGCACGTCAGTCCAATGTCACAGTCCTTTTTAAAAAGGAAATGAGCTGATTTCTCCATAAACTTTGGTCTTTTTTTTTTTTTCTAAGAGAACAGACAACGTCTTGAGCATCGTTGCAGCTAATGAGCAAGCTATGCAAAGTGCTTCTTGTGTACTTTTCTGTTGAAATATTTATATAAAGGCACTTAAAAATGTCCATAATTTTTGTCACTCTTCATTTTTGTTCTCCATATATATACTATATATACACTTTGCTCTTATGTATTCATAAGCACTGTAGCAAACCTACTTTCTATTATTAACAACTCTGTATTCAAGTACCAAGTGATACAACGGGAGGATAAACGTTGAGGAAAAAGGCACTTTCCAGAGTTGGTCGTCCCCATTACAGAACTAGAAATACTTTGCAGTCCAGTCTCACACCACGTCTCCTCATGCCCGAAGACGTGTTACATGAACACAATAACATAAATACAATGGTGTGTGAATGCAGCGTAGCAGGTAAGGCCTCCTCACCTAATGCTCAGGCACCACAGGAAGGTGAAGGCAGGATGTACTGCTCCGTACCACTAAAACTGTCCACTAAAAAACACCATTACTTTCTTAAGGGAATTCATTTTCATGATTCCTCTCCAGAATATCCACTCTTTTCACACAGCGTTTTCGTGCTTGGCCAAATTCTAAAGCATTGTACCATTATCATGGTTACCTGGAGCTCCTAATCTCTGACTCTTGGAAAACTGTGCTCCTGTCGAGCTTCAGGGATGTTAGAGAAACTCATCCTTACTGTGTGGCAAGGATATTGCGGCTTGGGGGACTGGCACTGAAACTTCCAGCCAAATAAAAAAGCATGTATCACACTTGGGAAGCACTAGTCCGTGTCCAGGAGAAACAGAGACGAATGCATCAAGTTCTCACCACAGAAATGGAGGACTTAACCCAAAAAGAAAAATATCTCGGTTTCTAATTTTTGCTGTTCTTGGGCTGTTATGGTGTCTATGGGTCAAGGCTGTTAATATTTGGGCAATATGAGAGGGTGAGTGGACATCAGAATTTGATGTCTAGAGACAGCAGAGGAGAACCTAGAAGACAGAGTTCTCAAAAGCTTTTTCATGATCAGATAGACTGTTGCAGCTTCACTTCTGTCCATGATCAGTGCAGCTAAAAATCGTGCCTTTATCTCTTGGCACATGTAATAATCCACTCAAACAGCTACTTAGCAGGAAGAATATTGAGATATGCTAGAAAATGGGAGAAATTTATGATCACAGTCACCAAAGAGTGGAATTTATGTTAAATAGAACAGGAAATTTCTATTTGAATTGCAGAGCATCCCAAAGTGTCCAGAGCACACTTCTTTGCTAGGTTCTGGTGTGAACTACAGTACCACATTTTTCCCATGGTACAAATTACCTGGCTGGTAGGGTACAATATTCAAATAAAGGGATGATATCTAAATCCTATAAAATTTTACTTCAGTCTTATCAAAAAGTTCACCAGATTCCCAAGGCAATAGTTAAGGTCCAGGAAGTTTCTAAAAAGATAGTGAATCTGGCCTTTACTGACAGAGTAAAATAAATGATCCAGATGGGAAAGCTCTTGCAACTTAATCATTAAGTATCCTTCACTCTCCATATTCTATTTATTGCTTCTAGTAACACAATTATTACTATTAGGTGTTCATATACTAAGAATGAGAATCTTTTATCTGCAAAGGAATTGTAGCTATTGAAGACATTAAATTCACCAATCTCCATTAACATAGACACGAAACATTTCAGTTTCTTTTAACGAGAAGCAATCCTATTACATAAGCACTTCCAAAATATTTTAAATGTATACACCATATATTTTGTTACTCTACATAAGGATGAGAGTGGCTATGAAGGTGGATAACTTTTACCATTATCTGAAAAAAAAAATACAGATAATAAGAGTGTTTTTAAACAGGTAGATAGAAGGCATGTGTGATAATATGCTGTATCAGTTGATATGGTATAATACTCTTAGTTACACTGTCTCAGATCAAGGCTGAGAATCCAAAGTGCTTATGCAGAGATTCTCTAGCAACCTTATTTATGGGAATACTTGGGGCAAGTCATCAGCAAGAATCATCACAGTGGTTAATCTTCATGGAGAAGGAGAATCTAAATTGCTGGCTAGAGCTGAGCAAAGAGCACAAACATTTTCTGCCCTATTTTTTTATGACACATCACCATTATATCTGTTTTTCCATAATGTTCTAGAAAATGAGTGTCAAGAATTTCGCAAAACCAAAATATATGTACACTTAGCAGCAGATTCACACAAAGCTAAAGCTGAATTCCTACACAAAGCTGATGATGATTCTGTGAACAAAATCCAGGCAGTCAATAGATGGAAAATACCAGATGATCCATCCACTCATCAAAACAATTTGTACTCAAAATATTACATTGTAACGAGTGACTCATGACTAATTGCAAACTGTATTGGACAGGTAGAGACTGTATTGGTCAAATGAGTTATTTGTTACAGAGTATTCTCCTCAATCTGTTTCTAACTTCCTGTCATGACCAATGTAAATATATCGACTTTTGAAACAGCTAAATTTAGCCCTCAGGTTTCGAAAGATCAAAATAAAATATAATAAGGTTTTGGAAGACTATCTTTCACACAGAAAAAAAAAAAAAAAAAACAGTTGAAAACAAGGGTGCTTCATTCATTCATGGGTAATACTTTGGCTCCGTGTGCATTTATATAAGTTAGAAGAATTCTGGACCTCCTTTCTATTACGTCAATCAGCTTTTCAATTCCCTTCCTGCCTCCTTGGCTCTCCCAGTACACTCTGTCAAGGAACAAAGACTGAAGCAACTTCTCACGTAAACGCTGGCTCCTCAGCACTGAAACTGCAGATTCAGGGAATCTGGAAAAGCACAAAGAAATTCATCAGCTTTGTCATCACTCTGAATCGCAATATTTATGTTGTGGTCTTGCAATCAATTCCATGAATATAGAGGGTGACTCAGCAAAGGAACTGGATGCAGGCCTGATCATATGCAGGCCAAATGTCTCTTTTACATCAGTGAGATTAATCATATATTTTTAGACACATCCTTTAGATGTATTTCATAAAATGAGGCTTTGGCTGTTGTTATGTATTCCAGTAACTTGATGTCCTATTCTGTTACATTACAGTTTGATAATTTACGACAGTGCAAAGTGCTTTCAGAAGAGCTTTCTGTAATTTCAGAAGAGCTCCAGAGTTTCTGGAGTTCTGTTGTAATTCCCTGACAACTCGTGGATGCTACTAGTAATATATTAAAATGTGTTTAGAGTAAAAGCAGCTAAGCTAATTAAAGACACCATACAAAAATGGTAGAAAAAAGTGGATCTAATGCAATACTGACAATATAATAATCCCTTTTAAGCAGTTTAGGGAGAAGGACCATCTTCTTCCCCTTCTGCTCGTAGAACCTATGCACCCTCTGTGAAGACTGCTTTATTTCTTCTAAATGTTAAGAAAAGGTTTTGCTTCTAAGTGGAAAAAAAAAAGAAGAAAATAATTTTTTTTAACAAAGTTAATAACTTAAAACTTACTCATTGATTCCTTGTAGTATTTTGAAGTCTAGATTGTCCTCATTCCTGTCAAAGAAACCCTTATTGCCTATAAAAGCCAAGTGCTTTTGGTCATGCCTCCTCTGAACTATGTGCGTCAGCTCAATAGCATCTTGATCATTACATTTCAGCTTCAGTCCTTGCTGCATGCAGAAATCTTCCTTGAGAGGTCTGAATCCACAGCAATTTCTGTCCAGTCGATTATAGATCTGAAACCAAATACCACAGAACGCCAAATTAAAGCAATATTAAAACAATAAAACTTGCGGCGAAGTGTCACTAAAGGCATCTCTAACTAATACAGCTGCCAGGAGAACACGCTCAGAACAATTAGAATTAAGTCAGCAGTGAAATGGAGATAAAGACACGGTCCCTACGCTTCATGTACCATGAGAAGCAATTTCCCAGACCATGTATTGTGTCTGTTTTAGAGCCATGACTGGACTAACAAGGTGGTGGATACAGTTCAAGATTTTTCAAAAGGCTGTGGTTTTTATAGGTTCTCTCTGCTCTGGTACAACAGAAACAGCAC
The DNA here is from genome assembly GCF_059628265.1 of Tinamus guttatus. Lineage (NCBI taxonomy): Eukaryota > Metazoa > Chordata > Aves > Tinamiformes > Tinamidae > Tinamus > Tinamus guttatus. Next base: position 1,453,532 of record NW_028288835.1, read on the forward strand.
AGTCTAACACGCGTGAAGGATCTCCATTTTGTGGACTCTAATAGGTGCGTAATACCCAGAAAGAACTAACTGAAAAGATTAGTAAGGGACACAGTAAAGCACCAGAAGCTACAAAAAGTTGCCCTGGGCTGTATACTTTATATATTTTATCCAGTCTAGACATCATGGTCTAGTCTATTGTTTCCCATGTGAACCCTTGCTTATTCACACGCACAGTACTCACTTAGGAAGGAGCACATCGGATCCAACTTTAGTAGTGCTAAGCATCTCTTCCGACCTAGTCATTTATATTCTGTTCATCAACAATGGCAAGAAATAGGCCCTTCCTGAGCAAGGGGTGCTATTTTAGGATATTGGCCTAAATTAGGAAGGATAAATTGCTATTTGGAATGCCTGCTGTTGACTCCTTGAGGGTGAATGTCTGTGCAGGCCCTGAGGTGGCTCCAGCGGCCCCGCCTGGTGCCTCTGCGCACAGGGCGCCATTTTAGCTCAGGCCTGGCCCCTCAGCCCCGGTCTGAACTTCTTCTGTGCTTCTTGTCTTGGCCCTCATTAATGCTCAATGCTCTTTGGGTTTCTGGGCTTGACCCATTAACTGGTCCTGGTGCACCGGGGGTGTTTGCTGGACTGTGGCTGGGACCTGTTGCTGTCACCACGTCGGGTGCTGGCGTGCCGTGGCCTGGGCACCCTTAGCTCCTGGCTTGCCTCTCCTTTGGGAGCACTGCTGCTTTCTGGCAGTGTTTGTCAAGGTAAGGTGGATCTAAAACCTAATGAGCAGCTAATTTATAGCTTTTATTTTTATTTTTTAATCCTTCTTGACCCTCCAAATATGCTACTTCAACTTAGAGTCTTCATTGAACCTCACTACACTTTACTACATGTGCTAAGTAGATGAGATCATGTTCTTCAAGATAGCATTTTATAATATCTTGCATCATTACAATATTATTTCCAGCCTATTCTAATAATTAATTCGTTGCAATCTTAATGGTTTACCATTGATTTTCATGTCATATATTTATGTACATAAGAGGTCCAAAACTAAAGAGAGCATTTCACTTATGACCTTATTTTACCTGAGTTCTTGTGCGTGGCAAGCAAAGGTCAAATCTAAGCATTTTTCAGCCTACTCCTGTGTTTGAGTATTTAAAATTAGAAATTGGGAACATCTATTAATGGTCCTTGATCTACTCTTTTGGCAAGAGTATGTTTAACACAGAATATTTTTTACCATTGCTCTATATTTGCAAATGATTCATGAAGCGCAGTTTCTCAGAAGAATAATGTTGCCTGCTTTACCAGGTCACACTTCACACTGGGAAGATATTTGTCCTAATACCAACCTGTTGCTTTTTTATTTGTTTATTTTTTTTCTCTTAAGAACCACTTCAGAGTGCTGTTCTCACTAATGTCCTTTTTAATCCATGTAAACATTTCCTCTTCCTTCTTGGTGTTCATACTCTTCAGAAAACTTAAGCCAGTTACTGTATCTCTGCAACCCAGTCACTGATTAGGCATGTTACACATTCATTTTGATCTTACTTCATGAATCAGTTCTTTTACAGGCCATTTACCATTTTCTAAATTCACTGCAGTCTGTCTGCATCATTCATTCTGATTTGATCTCAAATGAACAGAGAAGGAAAAGAAAATCCTCCCATGTAAATGTATTTCTGTGATGATTTATTTTTATTAAATCCCTTTGCAAACAGTAATTTTATTCTGATTCTGTCCAGGAAGATTCCACAAGGGCTGTCCCTATTTTGCTGATATATGCAGACTCTGAACAGGATACTGTAAGGAAGGAGCTCCTGCAGCAATCTCTTAATTAAAGCTACTTTGATTTTTAGGTACATAAGTGTATGTACATCAACATACCCACACATAAGCAAGGAGATGTGAGTAGACTTCAGCCTTTTCCATCTAGAGGTATACAGATGAATTTGCAAAAACTATGGATAGGAAAACCTCTCTGTGATTAAAGCCATGCCCCCCTTTCCCTGAAATAATCAAAATGCTGAAAGCCAACAGTCTGCTGGTGTGCTAAGCCAAACACTGGTACCCAAGAGCAGTATTTGCAAGACATTTAGTGAGTTGCTAAGTAACCAAAGCTTCTGAATAAACTGATACCTAAAAGTACTGGAATACTGATGACTTTATTAGTGTTATACACTAGAGCTCTGGCATTTTTAATCCTGAAACGGTTCTTGGCATTTTTGATTGCTATTGCTTTCATGTTCAGCTGATAAACCCAACAGTAAGGGTTGAGGGCAGCCAGATAAATATTCAATCTTGGAGAAATATCAGACCCACTTTCATCCCCACTTGCTCGCTTCTTGGTACAGTTTCTTGCCTGGCAATTGGTTGCTGTAAAATACTCTGGGTGATACTGGATATTCCTAAAGGTTTTTTTTTTTTTTTTTAACACATAGTCCTATCCTATTATTTTATAATTGATATAATTGATCTCTCCTTCTGGCTAATAGGAGTTCTATGATGTTTAAAAGCTTTTCATGGAGACCTTAAAACCAGAAACCAGCCCAGGGCTCATGCAACTTTTTAAGCTGTTAAACTAGAAAACAATGGCATGGAAATATTTTAAAATCTGAACTATCTTTAGCATCTTTATAGCTCACATATGACTTTATATCAGATTCCAAAAGTTACTTACTCACAGTGAGACTAAAGATGGAGTCATTAAACAAGTGACAATCTATTTTTGGAATAGAATTTCAGGCTCTATATTTAACAAGTCTGCAAAAATAAAACTCCAAAAAAACGGAAACAGCCATTCATCCTGCAACAGGACCGAGAAGTGGGAGGAAGAGGGACACAGACCTTGCATAAGCAGAGTCATGATTTTCCTGTCTCAGGATAAGTAACTCTATAAAAATTTGAATTATATGAACAATCAAATACAATGCATATAAACACTTACTGTACTTTTAAAAGCAAACATCACTACACACAGTAGGATACACACAGGGATAAATTGAAGTAATGTGATAGGCATAATATTAACATCCAGAGAGGGAGTTGGTTCATTCCTTATTAATTCAGGCAGTGTGTTAATGCCCTTCACAATTCTGGTAATTCTGGTCACACAGGACATGACTAAGATGCCCGTATGAACCCTTTCTCACTCAAGAAATTACTCTGGGGATATAGGTGGGGAGGCAGCAAAAATAGTGACTTACAGTGACCAGTTAAGACTGTAAGCACTAGAAGAACAACGTGCCCACCTCAAAGGTGCAGTAAACATAACTTGACACAAAAGCCTTTGCCTTTTCTTAGAAAATTCAACTGTAAAGATCTTGTTCCTTTCCTTTCCCCTAAGTACAAGTTGAGTTTTTAAGTTCTTCAAAATTAAGAAACCATCAGAAACAATCTCAAACTGGGAAAGTACATGTTTTTCCCAATTACTAGAAAAGGGAAATTAACTTTTCTAAAAATCCCATTTCTGCTCATAATGACTCTTTCAAGGGTGATATTTGTATTCCACAAATATTTTACCTGCAGAAGAAAATCAAAGAGTGCCATCTTGGACCACTCGTGATGATGGATTTCAGTACAGCCCCATTCAGCTTTGGGTATTTTACCATTCTGCCAGCATTTCTGCTTCAAAAGTTGCTGATATCTTCCCCACGTTAATCTCAGTGAAGAATGAGTAAAATTATCTGTTGGACTCAGTGTGGGATCCCAGAGAATAACAGGGCAGGCTTGACTGTCTGAGAAAAGGAAAAATAGAATCATTACTATGTTGGAATAATGTCAGACCTGATCATTCTTTATACATCCATAATTATAGCATTTTACAGATGTTTTACAGATGTGGCATAAAAAAAAAAAGCCAGTGTCTAATGGTTTGACATCCTTTGGTTAATGTGGTTTTTTTCCACATCTAAAATCAGCCACCGCAGGAATGGAAAAAACAGACATTCTGAATGAATTCAGTGTACAGAAGGCTTTCTCTGTTCGAAACAAGAGATGGCTATATAAAAATCATATACTAAACCAAACTATTAAAAATTTTGTAGGTAGATTAAGAGCCTGTAAGTCAGTGCTGTAACAGTTCTTGTGATTCCCGTGGACTGATGATGGTTTATGAGAGCTGAAAACTTGGCTCAAAGCTCTTCCTCTGTGTGGCAAAGAAAGACTACAAATCCTACACTCAAAGTGGATTTATTTTGTCATCCTTAGTATTTTAGCCACATGATGTATGATTTCACAGCTCAGAAGTGATGTATGAGAATGCTGGAGAAAGAGCTTAGCATTAATAAACACCTCGCCATGTATTTTTATATTACCCAGCTATAATACACACGATATCTGTTTTATGCAGCAGATATTTTGCCAACTTCTTTAAGTCTGTATAAATAATATTCTGCTCTAGCCTGCAAGCATTAAGCACCTTAGCTTTGGTGAATTCAAGTATTTGGGGCGTGGAGTTTTTTAACAGAAAAAAAAAACTCTACAAAAACTTAAAATAGGCTTTTTCTATGTAAGAACTAATAAATATAATTCACCCAATATCAAATAATAGGCATTATGTATCTACTTGGGGAAGTGGAACTGTCCTTTTCATTGCTATTGCAGTGCATCTGTTGCTGCCGTGCTATCCAGGACCGACTGTTCCTTGCACTTTAAAACAAAATAATTCTCTTTTTAAGAGTGCAGATAGAAACCCGAAAAGACACACTGGTATACAGAGGAGGAAATACGTGTTGGGAAAGCTGCTTGCTAAATAGCAGGTGTTGGAACACGCATGATGTTGTAGAGTTTATCTATAATCATCGTAATGATCAATGTACATGTGAAGTGGCAAAACTATGTCCAGCAGGCCACACTGCTATGCGGGTCATGGGCTTGCTACACACAGCCCCAGTGTCCTGTTGTACCTTCCACAGCTTCACGGAGCCAGAGGGGCATCTGCAAGAAGCTTCCCGAAGGTCCCGGGAAGGCCAGAGCAAGCCCGAGGAGAAGCCTGCAGAAAGCAATGCCTGGTGGCCAACAGCAAGGCAAGGTCGGCGTGGCCAACGGGCCTGCTCCGTGTGCCCCGGGGAGGACTGCTGAGCAGCAGTCTGCACACACCCCAATCAACGTCAGCCTCTTCAAAGGATGGCGACTGACCCAAAACCAGGGTAAGCAGTGACCTCTCCTCGTCATTATCAGCTGAATCATATGTGAAGATCAGTCTTGTTTCTGACAGCAGAGCCTGATCAATCTCACACTGACAGGCAGAACAGAAGTGTAGAAAGTGCCTCTCTCCTAGGAACAGCCCTCTTTTTGCATGCATTTGATGATAATTATCATCATCAGTACTACCTTTATCAGCACCTTGCATCACCCTCTTTGCTAAAAAGTGCTGAACATCCCAAATCAAGCCTCTTACTGAGATACCTGATTATGGACTTGAGAAATCCTGGCCCTATCCCCATCTCTGGGTTCTCTTACCGCGACTGGCTTCATCACTGACATTGACTTTGGCCAAGTCAGTTTAGCTACTGGCTAAGATGCTTCTCCAAGCTGCTTGGAGAAAGTCTACATAAGCACTGTTATGAAATTTCACTCAAAAAAATAAAAAAGAGAACACTTCAGAACCCAAGCTCACCTACTTTCATATCCCTAATAACAGCTTATACAAATATTTCTGTACTTTTCCACAAATCAAATACATTAACAGTCTTCCAACAAAAAAGAACCTCGTCTATCCACAGAGACACAATAAACAATAGTAATATAAATACTTGAAAAATATGAACAATATACTACCAGTTTCCAGTAAGACAAAAAAAAAGGATTTTTAAAATACCGGGGCTAAATACAGGAAATGTTTGTGATTCAGAGGAAATGGGAGCAAAAAAGATGAGCCAAAATGAAACCTTTCAACTTTGTAATATAAACTGTACTACAGGAATATGGAACAGAAGCTGCAGTAAAGAGCAGTAACTCACACCACTGACATTCTCAGGAAAAACATGGAGATACTGAACAAAAACAGATAAGGGGGGTGATTAGCAGCTGCGTGACTTGGCTTTACCCCACTGAAGCCAGTGGAGTTCTGATTTAAACCTCCTGAGGACAGGGCTGATGTGAACTGAGCAGTGAAACGTTCAGCCTAACCATGAGTCGGGGATCGCGGAGGTTCAGCTCCTTTGGGAGTCAATCCAGCGTGTCCGGGTGTGCCTCCCTCCCGACCTGGCCTGCCCCAGTGTCCAGTGTGTCCTAGGGTGTCTCCATCCTAATGTCCTAGCGTGTCTCCATCCTAATGTCCTAGCGTGTCTTCATCCTAATGTCCTAGGGTGTCTCCATCCTAATGTCCTAGCGTGTCTTCATCCTAATGTCCTAGGGTGTCTCCATCCTGATGTCCTAGGGTGTCTCCATCCTGATGTCCTAGGGTGTCTCCATCCTAATGTCCTAGCGTGTCTTCATCCTAATGTCCTAGTGTGTCTCCATCCTGATGTCCTAGGGTGTCTTCATCCTAATGTCCTAGCGTGTCTCCATCCTAATGTCCTAGTGTGTCTCCATCCTGATGTCCTAGTGTGTCTCCATCCTAATGTCCTAGGGTGTCTCCATCCTAATGTCCTAGGGTGTCTCCATCCTAATGTCTTAGGGTGTCTCCATCCTGATGTCCTAGGGTGTCTCCATCCTGATGTCCTAGCGTGCCTCCTTCCTGATGTCCTAGTGTGTCTACATCCTAATGTCCTATGGTGTCTCCTTCCTAATGTCTTAGGGTGTCTCCTTCCTAATGTCCTGTGGTGTCTCCTTCCTCACGTCCTAGGGTGTCTCCTTCCTAATCCTGGTGTGCTGCTCACAGTTAACGTCTCACTGCAGAGCTGCTTCCCCGAGGTGTCCACGAAGACATTCCCATTCCACTGTGGATGGGCTGTGCCTCTTAACTATATTGATGCTCTTGCAAATGTTACTCTGGCATACCCAAAGTATTTTCTCTAACTTTCTCACAAGAAAAATGTCTTCAAAAATGCTCAAGAAAGTCTCAATAAAAAAAGCAAAATCTTTCAAATGATACTTAAAGCTCTCTCAAGCTCATCATCTTGATGTAACACAGCACAGTTTACCACTGCCCTATTAGAAATAAATATTTATTTTGTGCACATTAATACTGGGGGATAACTTAGCCTGATAGGATGAGAGGGACTGGCATAAAGATCATGGAGGAAGGAGAATTATACATAATGAATTATACGTAATTATACATAATAATTATACATCCCTTGAATTAATTTGAGAGCTTGTTTTAGGTCAAATTTTGATAAAGAAAATATATGGAACAGAAACAGAAGGTAGAGAGAAGATAAGGCATTTTTTGCCTCTGTGCTTTATTTGCAAGTATTCTCTCCTGTGTGTATGCAGAGGTCTGTATTGAGGAGCGTGTGAAACGAGCATCAGTTGCTCGTATGCAGTATGGACTGCCTTATTGCCCATACATGGAATTCTTTACTCAAATATATATATATATGTATATATGCATGTATTTATGCATAGCCTCTGGTACCTCTCCAAGGGGTATAGCATAAGTTGTTTCAGGTTGAAAACACAACCTGAACAGATCAATCGAAGCATTTTGGAACAATCTGAATGCACTGGGCAGTGTTGCTTCTCCTTATTCTTTGTCCTGATATTAATAACTTATTTCATTTTCTCCTGCTTTTGCATAAGCTTTGATGGAATGGTAAGGGCAGGCCAAGAGTGCAGCTGCAACAGAGAAAAATCTGTGGTTCCATTTATCATCATACAGAGGCCAGTAAAACAAAATGACGAGTCTGATCAGTAGAGCTATCTTATCACAGCTTTCATATATTTGCACAAAACTAAGCGTGGTGGGTGTTACTCAAACGCACAGCGTCCTGCACATTTTAACGTAAAAGCTGTTCTAAGTGAACCGTGCTTTCCATGATCAGCAATAGAAGACCCCTGAACCAAGTGCAGCTGGGCTCATTCCTCCCGCACAGACCACATGCCCCGCGGGCTGGAGGGCTGTGGGCGCTGGGGGACACGGACATGGTCCTGCTGTGCCAGTGCAGGGCTGGGGGACATGGACATGGTCCTGCCAGTGCAGGGCTGGGGGACACGGACATGGTCCTGCTGTGCCAGTGTGGGGCTGGGGGACACGGACATGGTCCTGCTGTGCCAGTGCAGGGCTGGGGGACATGGACATGGTCCTGCTGTGCCAGTGTGGGGCTGGGGGACACGGACATGGTCCTGCTGTGCCAGTGCAGGGCTGGGGGACATGGACATGGTCCTGCTGTGCCAGTGTGGGGCTGGGGGACACGGACATGGTCCTGCTGTGCCAGTGCAGGGCTGGGGGACATGGACATGGTCCTGCTGTGCCAGTGTGGGGCTGAGGGACACGGACATGGTCCTGCCAGCGCGGGGCTGGGGACACGGACATGGTCCTGCTGTGCCAGTGAGGGGCTGGGGGACACGGACATGGTCCTGCCAGCGTGGAGCTGGGGGACACGGACATGGTCCTGCTGTGCCAGTGCAGGGCTGGGGACACGGACATGGTCCTGACAGCGTGGAGCTGGGGGACACGGACATGGTCCTGCTGTGCCAGTGCAGGGCTGGGGACACGGACATGGTCCTGCTGTGCCAGTGTGGGGCTGGGGGACATGGACATGGTCCTGCCCTGGCAGTGTGGAGCTGGGGAGCACGGATATGGTCCTGCTCTGCAGATGCTGGTGCTGGCCTGGAGACAACCTGCGCAGTCGTTTGACTTGACTCCTCTGCAAACTCCCTAGGATCAGGCTGTGCTTTCAAGCTCCAACCCCAAACACAGTCATTTTGTTGAATCTCGTTGATTTCTTAGGTTTGGGTGATCAAGTAGTGATCCCACAAGGCTTATTTGTTCCTAGCTGGAACAGGGCACTCTGCATTTAGCATGGATAATAATCAATATCTGTTTGCATGTGCCTAGAATCACGCTTTCTTAGTCTGTAACATGAAATTTAAAAAGGGTTCCCCAGGCTTCTTACATTTGCCCAATCATTCATAAAAATGAGCAAAACAGTTATCCTGCCAGATTCTTCTGTCCACGTGCAGTAGATAAGTCTTAAAAACCCATGCAGTTAACACTGCAAAGGGTTTAAAGTTTACCAGAGAATGCAGTAGACAGAATGGCAGCTGCATTCAATGTGTCAGACTTTAAAAAAAAAAAAGTGGGGGAATTGTGGGAATAAAGGCAGCCAAATCTGTACCGGGAATTACCAAGTGCTTTCGACAAACGCACGGCAGTTTTGAGAAGCCCATTTTTTAAGGTTTTAATGCTACATCAGGCATGTCCCAGTATATCACATCACCACCGAGGCAAGCTAAAGGGAGCTGTCACGGAGGGGGATACGTCGGCCCGGGAGCTGTGTCCATACACAGGCACGGCCTCTAATCCCGGGTTGTTTTCTTTCCCATATGAAAACCATGATTCACACGAGCAGCCCTGTAAAAACATTTGGAGTGTCCATCTAAACTTGAATGTGTTATAGAAACAGACTTGTTCACTGTTCACGTTGATTTTAAGGACATATTTTCGTTCATTTTCACAAAGGTGCTGTTAAAATGTATAGCCCATTTAAGAGATTATGCCAAATAAAAGCATGCAAATGTTAACGAGCTCAACTATATAGGAGGCGTGTGAGCTCCCGCATGTTTCCAGGCTAAAGGAATGGGGAGAGACAAGGTACAGCAACCGTTCCAAATCCTCTGTTCACCCTTTAGCTGGAAAAAATGAAACGAGACTGAAATAAGACATGTTATTTCCCTCCTCATCACCTAGCAACACTCCTTTTGCTATAGGAACGCAGCAGTTATGAGGAAAAGGGAATTACAGGGAGCAGAAGGAGGCTCCCTGTGCCCCGGAGTGCTGGGGGTGGCAGCAGGCAGCTCGCGCGGCTCCGAGGTGCTCAGGGCAGCTCCACCACAGCCCATCCTGCTCCTAAAGCAACCTGTGCACATCGGATCTTCCCTGCCCTGCCACTGGGAACAACATTCCGAAGCCGCCGCGCTCTTATTCCCAGAGATTCATTCACACTGCCCTGCAGGCTGCCAAAGGGAAGGCTCGCAAGGCAGCACCAAAGCAGGGGCCACGAGGTCCCCTTCCGGCTGTCCCGTTTTAGAAAGGCATTCTGGCCTTGCCCCTTTGTTTGAAGAAATGCAGACTAATATTGAAAATATTTTGTATAAGCTAATTTCAGCAGCAACAAACGAACAGCAAAAACAAATAGCTACCCACTTTAGCAGTGATTCATTAAAATACAATGTAGTCCTTTTGGATTGTGATTTGTGACGTATAAAAATAACAGGCTGAGGACATGTTTAACAAGATAGCAACGTTAGGAGTAGGGTTATTTCCATCTCACGTTGCATGTCTAAAATCTATCCTTAATTTCAGCTTAGGACAAAAATATCAACTTTTTAATTGAAATCTCTTTACAAGAGCCTTGTTACAGGCATATTTCAATGTCTGTTGTGTGTATTTCTGCCTAGGCAATATAAATGTGTGTAGATATATGTAACACATCTCAAAATGTCAAGCAGGTTTCAGTGACATAGAGGAACCTTTTTGTATTACGAGGGGAGAGGGAAGACCTTTTTCCATGTTTCAGTTCCCGGGGGCAGTAGTGCCCTTGGAGCTGCATTAATTAATCTGCTTCAGGAACTTCCCCCACCTCTCAGAGCAGCTTCTCTGATTACTTACAAAACTTCTTTCCTACCATTTATTTGAGAGATGAATATATAGAGATACGAATTAGTTTTCTATTGAGTAAGCTTGAGGGTGTTGCATCCCTTTGGACTGGACAATACCACTGCGGAAGTTATGTCCTGCTATCAGCTTAACTTGCTGTAACAACAGGATTAGTTCTCAGCCTAGCAGGAGTTAAAAGCCTGCTGCCATCCCACTGTTAACGTGGGAAAGGGAGGGAAACCTCAGCACCCCACCTGGAAGCTGAAAACCACCGGAATGCGTTACCTGGGAAGAGCTCCGATTTCCTGCTTACGGAAGGCAGGCTCCTGTTGAGCCCCAAGATCCTATCCAAATGGAAGGCGAACACCTCGCTCATGTCAAGGGGTCTTTTGATGATGCCGCAGTGCCCGTGATCGCAGGCGGCTCCCGGGGAGCGGGAGCCCTTCCCAAATGCTACCAGGACTCCATTATGGGAAGGGCCTTCTCGGATACTCTCGATGGGAGCGTCTGCCAGCACACGCATGCGCAGGATGTCGTCTTTGCTCAGCCAAGAGGGAGAGCTCTTGCTGTAAATCCGGATGTTGCTTTCCCGGGCCTGCGGCTGTGCCCTCGCACCCCCAGAAAGGCCTGGGGGCCTCCAGCGAGCCCGGCCCGCGGTGGCCGCTTCTTCGTGCCCGTGTTCCCCCGGCCGGTGCCCCCGCGTCCCCGCCGTGCCCGCCGGTCCCGGGCGCTGGCCCAGGGTCTCCTCCCGGCCCGCGAGAGCAGCTCGTGGCGAGTGCTTCTTCCTGCGCTTGGGCTTCACGGTGCCCCTGATGTTGGCAGGCTTGCTGCGCTTGGAGCGCAGGGTGATGTACACCACGTTGGGGGGCTCCGAGGTGCCATTGCCACCCAGCTGGGGCTCCTGGAGGTTGGGTGGTGAGAGGGTGCCATCCAGCGGGATGCCCAGAAAAGGAGTTCGGGCCGCATCCTGGAGACTCCTGGAGCTGGTCTTTGAGGGTCCTCCTTTGTGCTGGGGCAAGACGTGCCCCACTTGACTGACGAGGAAGCCCAGGTAGATGACACAGGCTGTGCCCACAAGCAGGTTCCTCCTTGTCCTCGGGCGCCTGCAGGGCCAGAGCCTCAGCACTCGTGGTGGGCACAGGGGGCAAATTAACCAGTTTTTGGTCTTCCCTGGCTGATCGAACACGGTCATTTCTCTAGCGAATCCACATGATGAAAAAAGCATAAAGTCTTCAGTACATTCCAGCCAGGATGATGATGCATGGTTTCCCTTCCCCGGTTTCTACTTCTCCTTTTCCAAGCAGCTTCCAGCATGGGTGATGGACAGAGGCTACCGACGTGCCTGGGAATGTGCTCAGAACTAAGGATGCTGACACTCCACCTCAGCAAGCTGTCCAGTTCTTATCAGCCGCCACGGGGGAAGCGATTGGCTTCAGGGAATGAATGGAGGCAACTACGTAAGCAAAGTTGACTGACTTGTGCTTTAAAATAGCTGAAGTTCCCCTTTGAAACTGCCAAAAAGAAAAGAATCACTAGGAGCATTTCATTATGCACATAAGTAATACAGCATCTGCAAAGCTGATATTTAAGAGTCACAGAGAAGTTCTAGCTGAGAGCCAGTATGCATCTACAGACATGCTAGTACACATCTTTCACTTTCTAATTACAGTATTAATTACATACCAACATCACAAAATGCAGGCTTAACTGGCAGTCTCACTTGTATTCCAGCATTAGAAGAAAAGCTTATCAAGCCCAGATCACCATCATCTTTCTCTTATGAGACAAAGTCCTCACTACACCTCATGTTATATATCAAAGATACAAATTATACACAATTAGCTAACCAGTAACTTTAGCAGTATAAAATGCACATATTCACACACTGGGAAAAAAAAAAAAAGTATTAGCAGTGCCAGATTTCCCTGGTTTAAAATGAATACAGTTCATACACTTCATAAGCCCAAATTAAATGTGAAAGATGGTTAAGCTTTACAGACTTGTGAAGCCATAAAATAGGATCTGGCTGCAGTTTTTCAAATAAAATTGCAGTGACTTATACATCCTGTCAAAGGAACAAAAATAGAGTAAGTACACATTGTATCCTTATTACAGGAAAAAAGAATCTCTTACCTATTCAGCCTGTCTCATCCTTTGTTCTGGTAAATTCCTTAGGTTAATACAAATAACTTAGTAAAAGCTGACGTTCTCCAAGTATTCTAGCACATATTGCATTTTGAAGCATGGTCCACATTTTTGGTATTTCGTTGCAAGCTGAATACTGTTAGGAAGCTAACTGTACTCAGACGTTGTTTGCATACGAACTGCTATAAACTTACATGAACCTCACATTATAAAAAAAAAAAAAAAAAACTTCTATTTTAAATTCTGTAATGAAAAGTCCTCTGAAGTATGTGCCTTCTAAAAGCACATTCCATCCATTTCTAACTCCTGAGGGCCCTCTAGTGCACTGCATGCAAATATACCGAAGAAATTCCCATTTCCTACTATAAAAAAAAAAAAAGAAAAAGGCCCTTGGAATTTTATAGCTTTTGAAAATCACATGTTCTTGTGTCAAAAACGAAAACCAGACAGTGGCTTTTAAAATCTCCTCTGAAGTAGGGCATTAAGCAGCAAGGCCGTGTGCTTTCCACTCGTGCTTCCCAAAGGGAGGCGTGACGGTGTCCCTGTGCACATGGCAAAGCTGAGGCAGGGAGATGCTGCGGCCTGCGCAGGATGAAGCAGCGAGACAGGGCGAAGCTGGGACTGCCGGCTCCTTTCCTCCCCGGGCATGAAATAATCAAAACGTGCATGTTCGCTGTAATTCAAACGAATAAACTCCCGTTTCCATAATTAATACCAAAGGAAACATATCACTAAAGTGATAAACATAAGCTTTATGTTTCACATGGGTCCAATTTGAGTTTAGAAAACTTCCTAAGGGTGGATTTTTTTCCCACTGGTCACCACTTTCCACTCTTTGTCTAAAATGTGTCCTGTGGCACTGGGAATTCTTGAAACCTGCCCTCCATCATGAGAGGGGCCTCCTTATTGCCTGCTCTTTTTCCAGAACTGATTTCTCAGGGAAAAGGAACCTGTAAGAAATCTCCTTGGCCACGGAAGCTCTTCTCTTTCCTAGTTCAAATTTGACTGAAGGGATGTCTCCCAAACGAGAACGATTAATTCAAACAAATTTTAATTGAAATGCATCAATAATACCAGCACATATGTGACTACAGTTATTAAAATGAAACCTCGTTGCACTGTTTTGCACTCTAAAGGACTTGCTAGAGATGGACATTTTTAGATCATCTTGGGGCTTCCTCTAAATGAGGAGCAATGACAAGTGAGGGGCAGCAGCTTTGCAGCCCATCTGACCACAGAGCACTATGAATTGCTCACAGTGAGAACTGCCCCCTGCAACAGCACAGAATGCAAAGTACCAGCCAGGTTGCATGGCTAAAGCTAGAGAAAATAAGGGCAATTAGGTACTGCAACCTCACAGTGGAATTGTGCTCACACCTTTACGGATAAATAATGCAATGCAAATAGATCTTTCAGTTATACCTTCTGGATTCTGTGTTGACTTGCAGTGATTTTGACAGAAAATAATTCAGCAGGAAGCTTTTACTTCACAGTGTTTCTTTCAAATGTCTTAGAATTACATCTATTTTTTTACCTTATATTGCTGTAGGCACTGAGTCACTGGGGTTATACACGTTATTATGCTCTTTTACATTGTGCAGTTCTTCCGTGTAGGCAATTCCATGTAGGCAATTCCGTGTAGGTTCTCCCTCCTCATTGCAATCAGGCTGTGCTGAAACCCAGCCAATTTAAGCTGCTAACCGTTTCTTTTGCTATAACATTTCTAAATTTTGTAAGCTATACAATCTTCCTCTACTTTAAGAGATTACCTGGAGGGGAGTACAGAACAGTTTGGAGTAATGTTTTTTGCTCCCAATTTACTTTTTTAGCCTAGAAATTTAAATATGCTGTCCCACAGCGTTGCACAGTGTTGGCTGGTGAGTTTTCTTGTTTTTTAAAATGTGATTATAACAATAATATTTCCTTTATTTTTCATGTTCATAACAGATAACTCATTCTTTAAATGTTGTACTGATAAAGTCTTTGGAATGGAAAGTGGCTGGAACTGAACAAAACAGGAATATCCTGTATATGTAATATCCTGATAATTTAGGAGATATTTGCCTCTGACTTCCCTATCTGGATATTTAAAAGAAGACATATCAAGAAACTGTCCTTTTTGGGCTCTTGTGACGTACAACTCACAACCTTACTACATTTCACAGAACATGAGGATGGAATGGCTATGGATTTGCCTAGAAAACAAACATTTCTTTGTGTTTCCCAGGACACAAAGAAAACGTCTGTTGCTCAGGTTGGCAGGGCTCGCTCTTCTAAATCATTACAAGGCCGAAGCTGTTGCAGAGGGCATTGCTGAGCTCAAAGGGCACTTTCTTTGTGGTCATAAAAAATTCCAGAGCAATTTTTTTTGAAAGAATAGACTGAACAATGCTACTTATCTGACCAAATTCCAGTCTCGGTTATGGTAACTTCGCCTACCTATATTTAGCCTGTGATGTCTCTATTTTTTACTCTGCACTATTTTTGTGATATTGCTGTCCGCATCTATTAAAGTCAATTTCTTCTCCTGTCGCTTCTTTATATGCCCATATTCCACAGTCAGTCTTACCTCTTTCTAAGTTTAGGTGCACAGGAATGTCAAAACTGTTACAGGAAAATAGCAATGGAGGAAGGATTCCTCAATTTAAGACGTATTTTCTAGTCCTTTTCCCTCCTGCACGTAGCTTTGAAAATGTAAATGAGCAGCCAAATTACACATCTGTGGGGTTTTTTTGCTTGTTTGTTTTTGTGTGACTGGTTTCTGAAAGCCTGGCCGAGCTGTGGGCAGCAGGAGCAGCACGAGCAGCATCCTGCAGGCGACAAGTGCAGCCAGGCAACGACCAAGAACCACCATCTCCTGTTTTGCGACTCTCGTGCTGGCAGCCTAAACCTGCACCAGCCGGTGACTCGCACTCTCTGCTCCAGTTTCACGTTTCTCAAACTGGAAGGACAGATTTCACACTTCTGAAACTGGAAGGACAGTAGTAACCTATTTTTTGGAAGCACCAAAGATTCATTAATTCACCAGCAGGTTCTTAAAACCTGTTCATGTAGTTTACACATAAATGATCCTCCCATTTGAATTCTCTTGTAGCCTTTTACCTTTTTCATCCTTCTTAATCCTACCCATATAGAGGGTAGGATTCTCTCTTCCGTCTCATCTGAGTTGTTATTCCTGCTCCTTTCCTACAACATCTGTCTTAGGTATTCCTCTTCCTTCTTTATTCTAGATTAAGTACAGCCTTTGGGGGTAATGAATACCACATCTGAAGAAATAAAGGCAAAATACAGAGGAAAGCATTTGTAACAACATGGCAATACAAAATTATTATTAATACAACAAAACAGCCAGCATGTTTCTATCCAGAATAGTATGGGTTGTTGTTTCCCTTGGATGCACTACAGCTAAACTGTTTCCATAGAGACCTTCTGCAGTTCATCTCTCTAAATATCCCATTTACAGGCATTTCTGTTCAAATGATTGATGGATCATAAAGCCTTAGCTTTACAGAGTCTGGGGACTCCTAGTCCCGGTGGACTTATTTGTGAGAAAAGCTATACATCATTACCACAGATCTGATGCAGATCTGATTTTCCAAATACAAAGCGTTGTTTCTAAATGGCTGTGTTTTCAAGGAGATGGATCTGAGCTGCCATCTGGAAACCGTCCTCCAGAAGGGTAGAGAGAAATGTTTGCTTCATGACTAAACATGCTGACTAACGGTCTAGGCTTCCACTGCTCTAGGTCAAATCCTTACAGGGAAATTTACAAGAGAAAAAAAAAACCCTCTCTTGTTGATGCGCTGCCAGAATCCTGTAGCGCAGCCGCCGCCGGGGCCAAGGAGGAAACCTCGGCTCTGCCGCCCGGCCTCGCGTGGCCACGTCTGCAGGATGGGTGGCCCTGCCGCGCGCTGGTGTGAGGCACGGGCAGAGAACGTGTGCTAAAACGTAAAATAAAATAAAATAAAATCCGCTTTAAGCCGGGGAGGGGGGACGTTTCACACCATTGCGCCTGTTTTGACACATTTCACGACCGCCGAGGGGCCGGTTCGGCCCTGGCCCCGGCGCCGCCATGACGGCGCCCCGGCGGTCACGGGGCCGTGATGGCGGCGGGGCGGGAAGCGGCGCCCGGGCGGCCATGGCGGGGCGGAGAGGGAGGCGGGCCGCGGGGGCAGCCCCTGCGGCGAGCCGGAGCGGCGGGGCCGGGCCCGTGGGTGAGCGGGGCCGCGGGGGTGGCGCGGAGGAGCGGCGGCCGCCATGGCCGCGCCGGGTGCGTGTGGCGGGGGGAACGGGGAAAGCACGGGAACGGCGGGAGTCTGTGGAAGTAACAACGAAAATGTCTCGGTTGCAAGTAGATTACAGGAGAAGCGTGCAGGTCAGCTGGGAATGTGGCAGGCAGCCTCTAAACTACCTGCTCGATTAGTGTGAGTGGCTTAATCCAGGTTTTTTGCGGTGTTTTGTGTCCGGGTTTGGGAAGGCGTTGCAGGGGCTCGTGCCTGCATGCGAGGACTGCGGCCAGGCAGCGTGGCCACGTGAAACAAGCGGCCTCATCTCTTGTCCTCTTTACCCAGGGGAATAAACCAGTGGGTTTCCCCCCCGGAGGCCTCAAAAACACAGAGCAAGACCTTCTAATGCGGTTAAAACAAGTGAAATTAGCAGAACAAATCCAAAATACACCAACATAATTTTATCCTGTTTTTTCCGCAACGAAGGGACCCCGCAGCAGCACTGCCCGTAAAAGCGGTGGCCCTGGTGGCTGCTGCCTCCTGGCATTTAGGCCGGTTCAGCAAGTGCCACCAGTTCCGTGCTCGGGAGACGCTTCCTGGCGAGTCCGTCTGGCAATTCCCAGATCAGGGAGCGCCAAAGGTCTTTTGATAAGCCCTGGCTTCTGGTTGTGTAATCGTGGAGCAATTTGGCTTGGAAGGGAGCTGAGATGTCATCTAGGCCAACTGCCTGCACAAAGCAGGGCTCTGGGCAAAATTAGATGAGGTTATTCAAGGCCTTGTCCAGCCAAGTTTTCTCTTGTAGCGTTAAAAGAGGGTTGAAAGATCGTTCTGAAATTAAGCTGAATTTTGAAGTCCAAGTACCCCAAAGATTGAGACTTTTAAACAGTCCCAAAAAAGCATATTTTTTCATGGATGGTTAGAACTTTTGTTTCCTTTGTGTTTTTGGTGTTATGATTCCAGCTCTCCAGTTGTGCAACGCGGAGAGTTTAAAACGTAAAAAGCAAGCAGAAAAGTATCCTGCCCTGCAGCACACAATTTTCCTCATAGTAGATACAAGGATATTTTAAAATGCCATTTCTCTATACGCCAACGAGTGCAAAATGGCTGAAGAACTACCTTTACTCTCAAAAGTTCCTGATGTTTTCCCCAAATAATGATTTATTGGGGCCCCTTTGATTTATTGGATTTATTGGAGCCCCTTTGAAGGGCTCCCGACGCTGCTGCTCACCTGGCTTGGTGCCCATGCATACCAGGCAAGACACGTTTTGCAGATGAGTGTTAGATACAGCTGCTGCTTGGAGGAGCTTGTGCACTTGCAGCATTTGAAGGGAAATTTCCAAACAGTTCTCTTGCACATAGTTTTTTAAGTGTGGTGTTTTTAAGTGATGATGTTTACAATGATGGTGTTCTCAGAGTACACAATCGGAGACATCTTTTCTATCAACATGGTGGTCCATATCAAAAGCATATACGTGGCACTGCTTCTATTGGCATAGCCTCTGGATGAATATCCACTAAAAGCTGGCATTATGGAATGAAAAAAAATCCTCATATAGCTTTTACTTAGCTGTAGCTGTGTGGAGCAAAGGAGGAAACTTTAGGCAGCTTCTTCTCTTCCCCACATTAAAAAAAAGAACCTTTATTCATGTTATGTATCATTTAGAGTACCTCATGATCCCATGTTGTTCCTCTGTGGAATCTCTGTAGCCGATCTTGACTTCTAGGCAGTGGGGTTGCACATTGCTGCAGCTACTTCCATCAGTGAAGATTTTATCTGATTACCTGATCTTTGCTGTTTTGCACCCCTCAGTTTGGCCTCTCTAGTTTAGGAGATAGGAATGTGATGATAGGGCATCCCTAGGGCTTCCCGACACCTTCGTGCACTGTAATCTTCATATCCTTTGAGTGCATCTCCCTATTTATGTTGCTGCATGGTTGTTTATGATACACAAAAGAGAATTTTTGTAGGAGTGTCTCTCAAGTTACATTCATTGAGGTTTTACAGCAGCTGTTGATGAGATTCTGCAGTTTACCTTGCCACTTTTCTCTGCTGCTGAGAGGTGAAAGTGCAGACTTCAGTAAGTTGCCTGCTTCCAAACTGTATGGGTATTGTTGTGGCCTGCATGTTTAATTGCTCTTTCTTATTACAGAGTCTGTGAAGACCTACAGTAAAACAACAAAAAGAGCTTCAGAACAGAAATGAATGTCTGGAAAGCCTATAACACCTTTAACAGCAGTAATGGAACAGATCTAGCTGTTGGCTTTACATCTTCTGCAGTAGCTGTCCTTTTATTCGGGACAAACTTCGTGCCTGTTAAGAAATTTGATACTGGTGATGGTAAACAAATTGTTTATATTTTTATTTACTTTACATTTCTTGCTGGTAAGAAGTTTCTATAGGTAGCATTACACATATCATCAGGGTCTTGATCCATGGAGCATGTCTTAATTTTCTTTACTGTTAGAGTGTAAAGCAGTAATATATTCTTAACAATGTAGCAAAACTTTAAGATGGTCTTCTTAGAAGTTGTTGTGCACTTTTAACAGTCATGATACGCATTTTGTAAGCATTTCACAGTGGAAAGTGGAATGTCCTTCCACCCCTATGGGATGCTAAAATATGTACTGACAGTATTATTCACACTGCACAAGTTGTTGGACTTTGGAGTAGTGCCATTTAGTTGTGGACATAAGATAACATAAAAGCAATCAGAAATTGAAGTTTTCATACTTACATCTATTGACTCAGAGAAAACAATTGCTTCTATTTCCTATTTAGAATTTTATCACTCTACTGTACTGGGTTCCTGTTTCATTTTCACATTTATATGAGACACAATCAGTTACCAGATCACTAGATGAATAAACCTTGCATTGTCTTATTGTAACAATTCCTGCATAACTGCCTGGAAATAACAATGCTAACAAGTTGTAGTTCAGCCAGCATAAAGTTAACTGGACTACCTACTGTTGACTCTTAGAGGATTTGCAAAGGTGGAAGAGATATAACCAGATATCTTCAATTTATTTAGTTAATGGAAAAGCCTGTGTGCCAAGCAGTGTAAATTAAAATAGCAAGGGAGTTTTGTCCTGCTCAGTAGGCTGTGCTGGGTGCTCTTGGGCTGGGAGAAGTTTACAGTAACTTAATGTCAGAAACCTGTCTAAATTTGAGAATTGGGGATTGTCCAGTGTTGCCCAGCAAAGTGTCTTGTGTGGTTATGTGCAGAAAAGTAAGAAAAAGGATGACTTTCAATATTCTACCCTAGAAAATATCCTTAAATGTATTGTAACACACTTGTTCCCTGAAATTGGCAAAGGAGATGCCCACATTTCATTTTTACTGTACTATTTCACCTAAAAAGTAATAGGTTAAGGGGTAAGAGATTGACATGTGAGATATTATGCCAGTTTTCTGTTTTTAACCGTTTGTGCACATTGAATTTTTCCATAGGCATGTTTTTCCAGTGGATTCTCTGTGCTTCCATATGGATAGTTTCTTTGGTGGTCAATCTCATCCAGAACTGCCCCCGGTTTTGGCCTCTGGCCATGGCTGGGGGGTTTGTGTGGGCTACAGGTAAGGAGAAAAAGATTTTACACATTGAAACACAAAACAATCTTAACTCTTCATTAAGAAAATAGAATGATAAACGCTTTTCTATATATAAGGTGTTCTTTGTTCTTCTTAGTCTCAACATTATTAGACCTTTACCCTTATAGTAAGTGTTCTGAGTAATGAACAGTGCTGGGTGGCCCTAGGTAGTGCTTTCAGTTTTTTGGAGGTAGCAAAAATTCACACCAAAAATATCTTAAAAGGTGGTATTAAAGTCCCTGTCTAATCTATTATTCTATCTTTTAATAGACTGATCTTAATTTTGCGGATTTTGTGTTTCAGGCAATGTTACCGTTGTCCCTATTGTTAAAACCATTGGCTTAGCTCTTGGTCTTTTGATATGGGCTTCCTTTAATTTGCTGACAGGCTGGGCAAGTTCAAGGTGAGCGCATTTACGTCTTAACTGATATATTCTTAATGCTGCTGTTTCTTCATTAGTGACTACAGTGAAAATATTATCACTAATAAGGAGCATTTATCATACACAAAAGATCTTTTTTTCTCCCTAAGGAGAAAATACTTAGGCTAATTATTTTATTCTATCTTTTTGTGTTTCTTCCTTTTCTCAGTAGGAAAAAATGCCCATTCATATTCATGAACATAAGTTGTTGAATAAATATATTATTTGTTAACATGAAACTGGTACATTGTATGTTTTTCTTCTGGAGTACAGGCTGATAAAACAATTTAACGGCACAGATTTTTTTAAAAAAGTTGCTTTTAAATAGTTTAGAGATTATTTTTAAGAAAACCCGTCTTTTTGCAAGCCTGCTGAAGCACCAGTGAAATATTGTGAATCTGAGCCTGAGAATCAGTTGTATGAGTGAAGAATTCCTGGACCTGGTTCTAATTTATGTATATGTATGTGGTCGATACAGTTAAGTGAAACTAGTTAAATATTTCAGGTTTGGTTGGTTTGGAATTGACCCAGAAGAGGTTTCAAGACCAATTTTAAATTATATTGGAGCTGGACTTTCATTGTTGAGGTAAAAACAAATACTGTTATAATTCATTTCTATAAGGTAAAATATCATCTATTCAGTAACTACAGTGACAACCAGAGGGCAAATAAGATAAAATTTGTAAGTTCATTTACCTCCTAAATCATGAGCTGTCCATACTTAGCTGGTCGACTCTATATTTCAGAATAGAAGCAAACTTCATTTCCAGTAGAGTTGTGGAATGGATATTCATGAACATGGAAATACATTTTTATGGTGGTAGGCATGTTGAAGGTGAAACAGAGGTACATTTACTTTCTTATGAGCTAGATGTTTCATATGATTAACCAAAGTTTGTGAAAGAGGAAAATAATCATCAGTAAAAATGTTTAGAAGAATCTCGGGGAGAAAATCTCTGACATTTCCTACCTCATTTCAGGCAGGGGAACGAGTCCCTCCTCCTAATGTAGAACAGGACTCCTCCTCAGACCTTTTAGGGGCATCACAAGCCAGACACTTTGCATTATCCCTTGCCCTTAGTAGCTTCCCGTGCTGTAATGGTTCAGCTGCACTTTCGAGAACTCCCAACCGGGGTTTTCTCTGTGAATTTCAGAGGGATTTCTACTCCATTATTATTTGTAGGAGTGCATATTTGGAGGTGAACCCTGGGGAAGGAGGGTCTTTGCTGTGTAGCAGCGTCCATGCCTTCCCGTTGGGTGGCTGGTACGGTCTTTCTAGGAGCAGGTGGGTAGCTCAGGGTCCCAGGGACAGCAGTCTTACTGTAACTAAACATGTCAAAATGGGAGCTTCATCCCTTTCCAATCCACTTGCTCTTTTGAGAGGGAGATATCAGAAAGGAGATCTTTTGTTTTATGGTGCTGGCCTCTCTTCAGTGGTGGCCACTGATAGATAGGAAATGGCCACAAACTGAAGCAGCAAAAGTTCCACAGGAACTTAAGGAAAAATTTCTTCCCAGTGAGGGTGCCAGAGCCCTGGAACAGGCTGCCCAGAGAGGTTGTGGAGTCTCCTTCTCTGGAGATCTTCAAACCCGCTTGGACGCAGTCCTGTGCCACGTGCTCTAGGTGACCCTGCGTGTGCAGGGGTTGGACTAGATGACCTCAAGAGGTCCCTGCCAACCTTGAGCATTCTGGGATTCTACAAGCATGGCAGGTGGTCTGTACACATGATGCCTGTGAAGGGAAGGAGATGTTATGGACACGCAGAGAATGGAGCCCGTTATGAATTTGGCCGATCCTCTTCTGAGAGTGCGCAGCTCGTGTGCCGTTACATGCGGTTTGTGATTTTGTGAGGGATTCACAAAGTAGCAGCAGTGCTGTTATCCCTGCCCGATGGATTTATTTAATGCACCACCTGCTTCCCGCCTGCTTTCGGGATACCATGGAAAAGCAGTCAACAAGGAAAAAGATCCTGAGCAGAAATATTTTCCTGGCAGACTGCACAAAACCTGCATGTGTCGCTCTGTAGAGCTCATCGTGTATATTCCATCTGAGCCTTCCGTGTGGGACCTCTGCATTTGCTTAGGATTTGCTGGAGGAAGTTGACATCTTTTTATATCTCTCCATATTCTTTCAGCAGGAGATGAATCACTCTTGATGGAGCCACTCTATTTACAGCTTTAAGAAGGAATTCCCAAACATAAAATATGATAAAATATTAAAATGAATCAAAGCAAACACACAAAAAAAATAGCAAAAGAAACCCTGCGAGTTCTGATTGCATGGAGTTACATGATTCCATCGAGCTGGGAATACAAGTACTGATATTCCCCTTCCCCACTCAGTGCACTGGAGGAGCACGGGGCAGGGCACCTTCTGTTTGTACCTGTGCATGAGGCCCCACTTCCATATAACAGAAGGCACAAAACAACTCTCCTGAGCACCATCCAATTCTACACAGTTTGAAATTCCATGTAGAATTTCCGTGCAAATGTTCCAGTATATATCTGACCTGGCACAAGGGCACTGCTAACTTAAAGCAAGTGTTGTTAGCATGTGACTAACTGCACATCATTAAAAAGAGACATTTCAATCTCACTATATACAAGAGAGAACTATGAAGTGATACAAAGATTCCTGTAATTACTTACTTTGTGTGTGTGGTGTTTTTATTTTTTGGTTTTTTTTTTTTAAGATTTTGTAAAGCAGCTGCATTTTAAAGATATATTGAAGAGATGCTGGGATAGCAATGAAAATGCAATAAGTAATATGCCTTCAAATAGCTTTTGTTTCTGGAAGCTGGGTGTTACGTCCTTATGAGCTGACCTTTGGTGTTTTTTGGCATTTGTTTCCCTTCACAGTGCTGTCATATTTTTTTTTGTAAAAACTGAAGTGCAGAATTCTTCAGCTTCATTAGAAAGCACCCCATTACTGAGAGAAAGCGTAAGTGCTCTACAGTTGTTATTTTACAGCAGTGAAAATAAGTATAAATTTAAAAAGAAACCTTATTGTAAACCAGTTTTGTTAGGATTTGTGCTAAACTACGTAAAGCTGCATAAGTGCATGTGGTTTTTATTTATTTTTTGGATCTTATATATCTAGTCAAATGTGAGCAAAAAAAAAAAAGCTTTGCCCTGTTTTCTTTCTTTACGGTCAGCTATGGATGGCTTAGTTGTCCTTTTTCATTTTGACACAGGTTATATAAACAGTCAGTCTTTTCCTGTAGTTTTTGGTTCTAAAACCAGACTATAAAGAAAGATAATGCTTAGATGAAAGGCAGCAGGGTTCATAACTCTTATCCGCCAGATTTTTTGCCACCTTATGGTTACGGTTCCCTGATTTTCAGCATTGGATGTGGCACCAGCTGGAGACCAGGGGCTGGTGCCAGACTGGCTGTCACTCCTTTGGGAACCCAAAGCAGGCAACAAAAGCTGGAGAACAGGCCATTCCCACCACCATTCCCTGTCCCTGCTCTTGCTAATGTAGGTCACTTACCAAAATTAAATTGCCAAGTGAATACAGGGTTCCTCAGAGATGTATGGCAGTGCTCCACGGTCATTAGAGGTTCCACAGCAAAACCCAAGACAAGGAATTGGACACAGGGATATTCCAACTTGGTGTTTTGCAAGCAGGGATGTAACGTCCTTTTTGCAGATTACTTGCTGATGGCAAGTAGTGCCACAGCAAAAGGTCAGAACACAATGCAAGTGAAATCTATACATTAAATTGTTTATCAAATTTAAGGAAGGAGAGGTTTTGAAATTCAAACGCCTTTTCAGACAAAAAGAAATGTTTATGGATGCTTTACTATGTAGTAAACCCAAAGTCCATAGCCAAACATAAACATTAGGCAGGTAGGTCCTTTTACTATGGTTTGTTTTATTTCCAAACATATTTCTCCTTTCTTTTGTTCAGAGCAGTTTTGTAAATTTATTTCACTTCTCCTTCCACTTTTAATTTTCTGTTCTTAGTGAAAACTGTTAAATTTGAGTATGTTTCTGATTTTTTTTTAAGATTTGAATAAAACCCTACATTTTTCCACAGTCTATTAATGTTTCTGAAAATAATTCTGATGACTCGTGGGTGAACAGACTGTCTCCAACAAGAAAGAGAGTCATGTAAGTCATTTACAGTTCTTTTATTGCTGTAGGCCAAGTAGCCAAAAAAAGTAATTGTCCACAGAACAAGAGCAGAATTTGTGTGCTGAACCTACAAAAAAGTTAGGAACAAATAAATAACAGTTTCTAAAATATTGGTACAATATGCCTATGTGAGTATGAATAGCTGTTAAACTAATTAGATAATTCTCACTGTTCAAGGTGCTTCATCTTACTGATAAAGTCAGAGTATTAATTACTGTCATAGAAGAACAGTATCTGCAGAGTAAAATTCAATGGTAATTGCATAATTACAGAGCTGGTTTGTATCACCTGGTTAATTAGCTTTCAAACATGCAAGGAGCAACACGCTTCCAGATCCGAGTCCCAGATGTGTGTGAATTTGGTAAGGAGGGAGCAGCAGTGGTCCAGGGGCCAGCACGGAGCACAGAGGCAGCCAAGGACACGGTGTTCTGGAGAGGGAAAAGGGGAGCAAGGAGGCAGTGATCCTGGGAATGGTCGTAAGGAAAATAAAGACCGCAGCAGTGAAACTGGAGGTGGGAGGCACTGCTCTGTGATATGTAATGATGAGCGTTTTAAGTCTATTTTCATTGGATTTCTACCAGCTTGGCTTTTGAGGAACCCTCGTTAGTTGTTTTTTCTTGTCACTAGCTCAGACTGCAGGCTCTTGGAACAAGAATTGTCTGTGTTTCTTGGCCAGATAGCTTAGGATAACTAAGCTACTGTTTTGAACCATTTTTACACTACAAAATAAAAATCTGCTAAAATGTATTGTTTTTATAGTATTGCTTGCAACTTTCATAAAATTTCCAGTTATAAACCGTAGCAGTGGATTTACGTTAAGTGCATTTTCTGTGTCCCTAATCAACACCAGGGTCTTTTATCTGATTTTTTGCTTTGTTTTTCCTTTTTGAAGAGGATGTAGCCTGGCTGTAGTGTCTGGAATACTCTATGGTTCTAGTTTTGTACCTGTGCTTTATATCAAGGACCACGGCAGAAGAAATGGCACCATATATACAGGAGCAAGTCAATTTGGTAAATGCTAGTAGATAATTTTTATTTTACTTCATGACTGCATTGTGTCTTTGCTTTCGTAAAGACACAGAGTGAAATACTTGATAATCCCAGAAATGTGGGGTGACAAAGAACTAGTCAGTTCTGCACCGTCTTATACTGAGTTGTAGTGACAATAATATTAGCACTCCTTTTCCAGAGGTGAATTGCATTATTAGAAAGTTAATGGAAAACAGAACAGAAAACACCAGACTTGACTCACAGTATTAAATGCAGTGGTAGTGCATTCTGAAACCAAGCAAGGACTCTCAAAATACCAAGTTCATGTGACTTGACCATGTGATAAACAAAGGCACAAACTATGTCAGTGGCCAAATTAGTACACCAAAAAAGGAATAGAAAGTGGCTGAACATAATTGAACGAAGTATATAACAAGCTGAATAATTAAAACCTTACGGTTTTGAAATGGAAACCTTTTAATGGAGCTTGTAAGCTTCAACAGTATGCTGAAACATTGTGCAAATGTTTCTCTGGAAAAATTCTCCTTATGGTTTACTGCAAATCAATCTGTTAGTAGCAACAACTCCTTAAGAGCAGTGTGGTACAGAGACAGCACTGTGTTGCCATAAAAATATTTATTGTATCATATCTAATTTGTCTTTTAAATACAGTAACTTATATATCCAAAGCTATATAAGACAAAATGTCCATTGTCATTGCTGTAGCAATCTTGCTACATTTATTGCTGTACCATGTTGGAAATGTTATATCTTTAGCAGATATCAAAATATGTTCTGTAAAGGCTTTATTATTGTTAACGTTTATAGCAATCAGAACTGTAATAGGTTCTTCAAGATAAAAAAATGACAAAACTGTCTTTTGGGGCCTGTGTTGTGTGTGCAGTTGTCTCGCATTTAAATGTACAGCACAAAGGAAGAAAATAGGGCTATGTGTGGAATGTAGTTGTAGGTAGTCAGGAGGGGACAACAGAGCTCAGTAATCTCAAATGAGGATTGTGGCTTCATTAACAGACTTCAAAAAAAGTCTCACAGAAATTCATAAAAGCTTGCGATAAATGCTGGGTCAATTTGGCAGTCAGTTCAGGTCTAATATTATATGGGTGATGGTCAGATCCATCTGCAGTCAGACCGGCTGCTCTGTTCCTCACAATCACAGTCAAACTTTGAGTTTTTAGCATTAACAGTAGTTTTGTCAACAGGAATGTTATCAGTGAAATAAATTTAGTTAAAATTAATAAGTGGTTATTAATAACAAGACTGATTAGTTTTGTGTTTCTCTTTCAGATTTAGATTATGTTTTTGCACACTTCAGTGGCATTTTCCTTACAAGTACGATATACTTCTTGATCTACTGTGCAATCAGAAAAAATAAACCTCACGTTTATCCCCAAGCCATACTGCCAGGTACGACCATTTGTTAAATTAGCAATTAATTTCAATTACTTCTTCTGGCCATTTTGCGGCGGTTAGTTCAAAATCTGTACTTAACCTTGGAAGTCTATTCATTTGACTTTTTGTCTGTTTTGAAAGAGCACTCTTATTCGGGTTAATTAATTAAGGTTAGGAAACTTCGTTCTAATTTGAAATGTGGCATTACATACAGTGGAGTTTCTGAACCTGACACTTTGCCAGAGCGGGGGACGCATTGCCCAGAAAGTCCCGAACTTTAATTAATTGGCTACTTCAATTAGAGTAGCTGATTTTATCCCTTGAGTTTTGATTTAGGTTGTCAAAGACAGACTGTTAAAATAGTTAACATGCTAAAATAAGCAGTTCCTATATTACGCCATAAATTTAAGTGTTCCACAGATTGCTTTCTCTACCTTGTTGTACATGTTTTTGACTGGGATCTATTGTTTTAGGGTTCGTTTCTGGTGTGCTTTGGGCAATAGCCAATTGCTGCTGGTTCATGGCCAATCACTACCTCAGTGCTGTAGTCAGCTTTCCAATAATTACCACAGTGAGTATATGAAAATAAAATCTGTCATTAGAACCGAAGCGAAGACTTTCTTTTTCCATTTGTGGGATAAAGCTGAAATTTTGAGCTTGTTATTCCATAATATACATTTCCTCTTATTTTGCTTGTCTATCTTAGCCTTTGTTTTTATAGGAACATATAGGACTGACAAGCACCTTCTTGGTTTGTGCTAAGTGTAAAAGCACAGGAGCTGAAAGCACAGATCTTTAGGTTAAAACAAAAAGCCAAGCTCTGTAACATGATTAAATAGTCAGTAATTCAGATGATTAAAATAATTGTATACATTCTCTGACCAGCTAGATAAGTATTTTAATTTCAGCAGATACACTTTGCTCTGTCTTTCTCCCTTTGTGAATTTCATCCTTTAGGATTCATTTTGCTAAATTGAATCACGTATTTTTCTTATTACAGCTCTTGAACCTATAAAAAAAGTTATGTATTGCTGAAAATAGTGACCTTGTTCAAATGAAGGAGTAATAAATTGACCAGTTTTCCTTTAAAGCACAGTTAGTTTACAGAAGCTGCATAAATTTTCTCCAGGTAAAAATAAACTTGCCAATCTAGTAGACGGTGCTGTAGCTTTGGATAACTTTTGGCAAGTGAAAGCTCGTAAGTATCAAAAACAAAATTCTGCTGAACAGACATTTTGTCTGAAAACTAATGAAACAGCATTAACAGGCATTAAGCTTTGTCTCAAGATGCAGTGAATCAGAATAAACTCTGCAGTATGCAGTAAAAAAAAGACTCAGGATTATTGTAATTAGAAATTGAAGGACTAATGGAAAGCAGATTTAGTAACTTTGGTTATCAGTATGCCTACAGGGAAAGGATATGAAATCACAAAATGAAAAATGTAAGGACAGTGTGATGAGAAAGTGCCCGTTTGGGTGACAGTTCGGGAACTGCTGCTCTGCTTCATTCCAGGGCGAATTTCAGACAGCTATTCATCACCTCCTTTAACAAATTCCTCCACTTTTAAAAGGGAATGTAAGTTCTTCTAGCAATATATATGATCTAGAAAGTGAAGTAATACCCTAGCTGGCTTACAAATAAAGATTTGCAGTTCTACTAGGAAACAGTAGCCCACAAACACCTTCAGCACAAGACACTGTTGTCCCACCAGCTGTATTGACGATGGAGAGGGCAAGATCCCTGTCCAGACACCTGGCATGGACTTCTGAGAGCAGCTCCAGAGCCGTTCCAGTGGGAAGCATCAACAGCTCCAGTGTTTGCACCATGCTGAGATAATATTTTCCCCTCAGTCATTGGAATTCTAATCACTGCTTTCACAGGGGAAAGTATTTCCAGGAATGCCTGGAAGTTATCACTGTATATCACTATGTTGCTGCTAGGAAATCTCTAAAACAGCATCGCTGATAAACAGTAGTTTTTGTGACCTTTCTGCCTGGCTTTGCGTTTTGTCCAGATGCCTGGGCTCTAGGAAATAGTTTTATGTTCCAGCCTTTTGATTTCATGCTGAGTGATAAATGCAGACTTTGTCCAACTCGTTAGTCATGATAATAAAGAAAATGTCAGGCAGAGTCATGGTAGCTGCCAAGACACCTGCATAGTCTTTTGAAATGTAATAACAGATGAAAGTCTGTAGTTTGGACTAAGGTGAGGCTTATCGTTTGGAGACTACTAAAAGTATGTATAACAGCCACTACAGTCTGATTTAGAAGGAAATTGTGCCTTCTCTGAAAACATCTTGCACTTCTTTAATCCTCCTGGAAGATTTTATTCTGTCTTTTTTTCATGAAGATGTTAGTGACTTTTATGCTTTTGTCATGAGCCCTGTAATTATACAGAATAGAAAGGTCTAAATTTGCCATTGAGGCCATATACATCAAACCTGAAAAGCATATGAGAAGATGGAACAATTTAAGGAAATACTGTGATGTACAAGTGAATCTTACTTTTTAGGGTCCCGGCCTTGTTGCTGCAATGTGGGGAGTCCTTGTATTCAAAGAAATCAAGGTAATGCACTACTGTATCTCACTATTATATATCTCTATTATAGTGATTATATATCACTATTATATATCTCACTGTTCTTTTTCTTCTGCTTGTATCTCACTCTAAGAACATCATGGTTTGGTACAGAACTGGTTCTCTGAGATTTCTCCTCCTTACATATGTTAGATTATGACAGTAAAAGACTATTGCCATGCAATACCAAGCCTTCCAGAAAGACAAGGAATCTTGTTTGATGAAGTTTTGCAGAAATGAAGACCTGAATTCCCCACGTGTGTGTGCAGCAGTGGGAGCCAGTGAAGGCAGTCAGGAGAGGCAGGAGGCAGGACGCTGAGCACAGCCCAGAGCTGACTTCCTTCCTTCAGTGAGGGTAGCAGAATGAGCAGTTGTTGCAAGAATCACACAGCCCAGTGGATTACAGGGTCAAAGTCACCAAAGGACCAAAAAAGAAAGGCAGAAGTTAACGAGCCCTTCTGGTTACTGCGTAATGCAGAGGTTCCCAGAAGATCTATGAGTGACAGTGCAGAACAGGCTAGTCTACTGCATGTTAATATACGTCGTACAAATTGTTTTTCTCGTGGAGTTTCAGCATCAAACACTAGGTGTGCAGTCCGCAGGCTCCCTCAGTTTGTCTGTCCAGGCTTCCTGGACTCCTAACGTGCCATTGTAGGTTATCCTATCCCCTGTTTTTAGTGATGGTGTGAAATGCAGGACATGCAGGACATCCCTGGAGCAGGGAGTAGAAGCTGTTATCTCTGCCACTGCTACGCCCACTAGAAAGCCATTGTGTTCCTTTCCAAATCTTTGTGACATCTTTCATCCTTTCCGTATTTTTTAACATAGTGTGGACATGAGTGTTTAGTGCTTAAAAATGCTCAAAATAGGATGAAATTCCTTTACAAGTACCAAAAGTAAGTTAACTTTGTGATATTTTGTTAATACATCTATGGCTGCATCAGTTACTCGTAATGAACTCTTTTAAAAAACAAATCCGTTGTATAAAAATAACACTTCCGTTGTTATATAAAAATAACATGAAACAAAACTTACCATTTCACGTAACAAGTGTATAATCATAAAACATCATCCTATAATCATAAAAATCATAAGTCATTATAATCATAATCATATATAATTTTAAAAGGAGCTCTAATTCTATATTTGACCCCTTTGTGAAGTGTTATAGCAACATAACATTTTTCTTTTTCTCTCCCTTTGGTTATCCAGGGCCTGAAAAACTACCTGTTACTCACAGTAGCATTTTGCATCATTTTGGCTGGATCCCTCTCTACAGCATTTTCTAAAGTTTGAAAGCATCATTTAGACCAGTAGATGGTGCTACTTTCAAATAAAATCCCTGGTAAGGAAGCTTGCATCTTAGGACGTTTTGTAGGACATTGCTGTTTCTGCTGAAATCGTCCAGAAGACGATATTGGTATATTGCAATAAGTTATAGTTCCCCAAAGGTATGTCCAGTACTTACCTAACTTGTTTCAGGCAAGGAGAAAGAAAGCAATCGCTGAATGTTTCCATTTGGCATGAAAGAAACTCTTGAAAAACATGTTTCTGCATTGCTTGGAAGAGTGGGGGGATCAAGGGATTATGTTAAATAAAGCTAAAACTGATTTATTTTCTGGTGATCAGGTATTAAACTCACTTCCTCATAAACTGCAATTCATTGGCTATGGTGGCAGATAAAGGGATTTTATTTCTTAATTTGGAATACTTTTTATGTTTGCAAGATTTCTTACACCATTCTGTCTTTATTTTAAAATGTATTGCAAAATATTGTTTTTGGTGCTGATACGCAAAGAGATGTGAAATATTTTTAAAGCTTTTTAAAAGTTTTTTTTATAAGTTACTGGTTTACATAAAAGCATTATCTTCTAACCATTTCCAGTCGCACAGAATTTTAAAGGAAATACAGAAAAAAATGCTGCTATAAAATAAATATCTAATGATTGCTGATAATCTCTCTTGTTTAGCTGCCAGAACATTGTGTAGAAATCAGGGCCATTGTATGAATAGTTGGATATTATTTTCTAAAATTTCTGTTCTGTGGTGCTTTACAAATAAACATTACTTTTCCATAACCGGTGGTGTCTCAATAAAGTCCGTGGTTAAAAGTTTGTGTCCAAATAATTTCAGGCATGTTTTTCTTTTTCCATATAGCATATTCAAATCTTTAAAAATAGATATGGCAATATTTAATACACTGGAATGCCATGCTAAAATTACCAGACCATTTAGTCCACTGTTCTCCCCAGAGCAGGGTAGATCATCTCTGTCTATACCATTGTGGCACTTGTTTCTTTGGAATAATAATTAGAAGTGGATTTCACAGGCAGCTTCTTCAGGCAGACTAGTCAGGTTTTAACCAGCCTTCCTGCTTGGAATTCCAAAGGAGCTCTCCCCACGAAGGGTGTGTGTCTTCCATCCCATGGCCTCCGTTGACATGGAGGACGGTTTCCCTCTCGTTGCAGGTGACCTTTACATCTGCAGAACAACCCTCTGAGCGTGCGTTGGCCCTCTCTGCTGTATATTAGACAGGCTCCATTCCCACATCTTCCTCTCTTCTAACGTATTTGTCTTTCTTGCTCTTCCTGGAGTGCTCTAATCAGGCTGGACCCGTCTAGGAAAACACACAGCAATCACAGGATCACAGAATGCTGAAGGTTGGCAGGGACCTCTCGAGATCACCTAGTCCAACCCCTGCACACGCAGGGTCACCTAGAGCACGTGGCACAGGACTGCGTCCAAGCGGGTTTGAAGATCTCCAGAGAAGGAGACTCCACAACCTCTCTGGGCAGCCTGTTCCAGGGCTCTGGCACCCTCACTGGGAAGAAATTTTTCCTTAAGTTCCTGTGGAACTTTTGGTGCCTCAGTTTGTGGCCATTTCCTCTAGTTCTGTCGGTGGCCACCACTGAAAAGAGATCAGCACCATCCTCCTCACTGCCTCCCTTGAGGTACTTACAACCTCAATGAGATGACAAGAGGAGCAACGGGATTCTCTCCTACATCCATGGCTGCGTCCATGGCTACGGATCACTCCTTTGCCACCACAGTGTGATCCTGTTAACATGTCCACATGGCAATCCCTAATTTCTGCTTTCTCCACCCTTCTTTGTCTCCTCTTAGCAGACCTGATCCCAGGAGCGTTACTACCCAGCTCTTCCCTATCCCATGTTGATTATTCCTACCCAAGGGTCAAAGTCCGTTTTTAGCAGAGGCTTCGCGAGGAGGAGGCCAGGGCGAGGGGCCGAGGTGGAGGAGCGCAGGCCTCGGTGCCCACCAGGGGCTCTGTTTTCTGGAAGCTTCTGCTGTCCCACGTTTCCTCAGACTGAAATGGTAAAGCTATAAGAAATGCAAAGTTAATCGATTATTATTAAGGCATTAATTAAAGTACATCTTCGTGAAGGCTCAATTACCAAATTTATGAAGCGCTCCCTTAGCAGTTGTTTTATTGGATCTACCTTGCCAATAGCAAAAAGCACTGCTTGCATCTCCTTCCTCTTAAAAAATCCTGCGTGGTACATGGTCAGGATTTATGGCTTTGTTATTTATTTATTCCAAAATATTTTCTAGGGATGTCTTCTTGGAATATTTTGAATAAATATTCCAAGATACTCATAACTGAGATACTGATATTAAACATGTCTTGGATCATCTAACATTTTACAGAGTTCTTTATACAAAACAGTCTGGCAGAACCGAATTTAGAAAGAGAAATTTCTACAGCTCATATAAATTATTATGGCTCTGTTTATATCAGGGAAGCTACATGTTTTTGTATCAGTAGAAGAGTTGGTCCAGAATATTTCTAATGTTTCTTTAAATATTTGGTATGTCTAACTGAAGGAAAAATACCAAAATAGGACCAAAAACAATGTTCCATGGAGAAAATGACACTTTCAGATATTTATTTGGGACTCTTTAAAAAATTTATGAGAACATTCTTGAAGTTAATTTGTAAATTAGTCTCTGAAGATTCTTGGGAAGAAATTAAACTTTAAAATTGGTATAGCCTTGGGGTTTTTAAGGCCTATTTTTCTTGTGCTGCTGGAAACCATGGAGGTCTGTATTGCCTTTTTAGATTTTCTACACCGTTTTATTCCTTTCCTATGCTTTTTTTTATCAATTCACTAGCTTAGACTAGGTGCGCTATGAATATTGGATCTGACAGAAAAAAAAAATGTGGCAAAGGTGTTTGCTCTAAGGTTAGTGAGAACTTGCAGTGGAAAATTACTCAAAATACCAAACTTTAAAGCTGGTATCAAAGTGCTACAGAAGGTCCTTGCAAATTGAAGTACCTGAGCTGTGGCTGTCTGCAGGATGCCATGGCCCTGGCTGTGCAAATGTGTGTTTAGGTGCAAAGGCCACGCTCTGAAATAGAGACTACGAATTAAGAGAAATGTGGGTGTAATTGCGAGGAGTCTGGAAATGTCAGCTGAGAAAACGCTGGGCTCTTAGAAATCGCTAAACAGTAAATAGTGATGGGATCAGGGTCAAATGTTGGTTACCCATCTCAGAATATGTATACTGGGGAATTTCTAAAAGGCCTACAGAAACAAACAAAGAATTATTCTGTCCGAGGGAAGATTAAGTAGAACAGGACTCCTCATCCTGAAGAGAAAACTGAGGAGGGTGATACGTAGCTTGGGAATGGAGAATGATTCGTTACTGTTTTATAATGCAAGAAAAGGTGAATTCGCAAGTTCTCAGACATGGAATTTAAAAGGCAAAGGGAAGTGATTTTCAAATAATTACCTCATTCTTAGCCTCACATCTTAACCTGTGCTGGGGCTCAATATAAGTGATCCTAATTAAAACCATACTTTTTTTTTTTTTTTTTCCTACGCTGTTAGGATAGTTATGTTCAGTAATAGCAAAACTGAGAGCTGATACAGGCATTGAAACTGCCCACCTTATCCGTAAAGTTTACTAGGAAAATCACTGACCTGCGAGTAGTGAAAGCAGATGCTAGAACAGTGAGTCCGTTCATGTAAAGCCTGACCAGGCCTTCAGTTTCAACACGGTTAACATGTTTTTTGCAAGTGATTTTTAAGGCAGTCGTCGTGCTGGAGCAGCGAGGCTTCCCGGAGGATGTGGATGCGGAGGTGCCGTGAGGGAGCAGCATTCCCAGCCCTGGAGAAGGAGCACTAGGACAGAGGCCATGGGGGTGAGTCCTCTAGGAAAAGCAGAGTCTGCGGGAGCGTGGGATTTACAGCTCTGCATCCCTCCACATTGCAGGAAATGGGAGGGCTGCTAAATCACTCCCTTCTGAGTGAAGTATTAAGGATTTCTTCTGCCTTTTAGTTTGGATTCCCTGCATCTCGTTTGACTCCCTATAATTAGTTAGAGTTGAGGCAGTTATTGCATATCAAACTACGATTCCTCTATTTGCTTGTTTTTTAACATTACTGATTTTTTTTATATGTATGTAATTCTCAAAGGCCAAATGAAGTTAAATTAGTCTTCAGAAAGTACGCAACTCAAAAGACTAGTTTTCATCTAATGCCCATTTGACTTTATGTAAGAACAGAGTTGAGGGACACCACTTCCTGGCCAGAGCAATGTCACCTCAATCTATGTTTATCTTAACGTCAAAAATAGCTCTGTAGAACAGGGGCTTACTTAAGTCCTCTGATGCATAAGTGTTTAGTCAAAATTAAATCTATAAGGCAAACTATAACTGAACCATGAAAATCTTCATTGTCCATTTTAATAGCCAAAATTCTATAAATTGAGATTACTTCTGTATAAACTCCAACTTCCATGAATATCACCGTAAGTCATAATAGAATAATTCATTTATAGCTGTTTTCATGTTTTATCAAATATTTGTTGAATGCATTTTAAGCCTTAATCTTATATCTGATTACTGCATTAGTGAAAAATAGGTCTGTTGCCTTATTGTATTAGTTTCTTTTGTTTATAAAAATAAAACTACATTTACTGATGTAGAAGAAAGGCTGACAAAAGAGAAAAACAATCTGAGGACTTCCTTATTACAGGCACCACAAAAAAGCAGAACTGAAAACATTTGTTAATTTGTATGTGTGTGTAGATATAATACTATTCCAGCCTATGAGGAATTTTAATGACCTGTGTGTCATTTCCATTTCTTTTTTCCTTAGAATATTTCCTTAAAGTAAAGAATGAAAATGAAGGAAGTGGTAGGGAGTAAATTCCTGTACTGCTAGGATGTACCTGAGCTGCTAAACTGCTAAGACATTGTCTGATAGGAATGATGTGAATACACAGAGTTGTTTTAATTAACAGCCATAAATAGCAATTTATTGAGCTAAGAGATTTTTTTTTGCTTAACTAACTCCAAAACTGTCACATCTTTGAAATTGTCATGGTGATAGAGAAACAGTGTTATGGAAACACAGAAAATTCAAATATTATTATTATAGCAACATATTCAGCTGTAGTTGAACAGAACATTACCATGTTATTGCGATGTTATAAATTGTGTGTGTTTATCATTTGAGGAGTTTAGTTCAGAACTGCCACCGTGCACTGGTTTTCCTGATGGAAATATGGGTAACTGTTTATCCTGCTTCAGGCCCCGTAATCTGCCTGTTGACGTTTCCTTCCTAGCAGACATGATTAAAGCAGGCTAGGCTTGCCTCAAGACTCTGTCAAACGGAGCAGATACGTTTGTGTCCAAGGATAACTCGGGTCGAGGAGGGATGCTGAATCCAAGAGTGCAAGTGGTCGTGTTGCCAGGGAAGATGCAGCATCCGAAACGCTCCGGTCTTACTGGGGCTCCCAGGTGGAGATGGGCAGGAGCTCGCAGAGCCCAAAGCACAGACCCTTCCTGTTAGTGGGTAGTGTGTTTTCTTCCTTAATTTTTACCATGACTAAATGGTATTTGTCTAATGAATATCAAATGTCCATTAGGTCACTCTCTCATTGTCTCTAACGGACAAAAATGCTGCGAATGGTGCCAAGGTTGGTTCAGACCTATTAAAATAATTAACAGTAGATGTCAAGAATGGTCAGACTAAAATGCTCAATGAGAGAGAACTGTAAGTTCTCATCCTCTTGCACGTGTTGGAGGTCCTGAGGTACCAAGTGAGAGGTGAGCTAGGCTCGAGGGGGTTAGAGAAGGAGTTTTCATTTCCTTTAATATCCACAAAAGTAGTGTTAGATTTCTCAGCAGTGCAAAATGGTCAAGTGGCTGGAGAACACAGTGGGCAAAGAAAGAGTGAACAAGATAAAGCTTGAAATGGGAGAAATCTTCATGGGAGAAAGAGAGGCAGCGTCTGCCTGGCCTTGTCAATAAAAGTTTCTTGGCATGGCATGGAGCCAGGCTGCCTTCCCTTGCTCCCAGTGGTGTCTAGAAGCAGTAGACCCACACACTAAACCTCGTAAGACATTTTCCAAACTGACAGAGGGGTCGATAGGAAGAACTAGAGTACTTCAGCTGATGATGAAGTATGAGAGTACTTCAGCTGATGAAGTATGGCACACAGTAAAGTACATTTTTCTTTCAGTAACAGAAAGGTATCATCTATTTAACTCTTTTTTCCTTCTTTTTTAAAGCACTTCAAAATACAGTGGGATTTTCTTTATTGATTTGGAGAGTTTTAGAAAACTGCCTGTCTGAAGTGAGATGATTTCCTAGATTTTAATAGGACTTGGTCTGTTGAATGGATGCTCATTCTGAGAGCCAAGAAATTATTTAAACTGACCAGTTTTTAAAAGAGCTGTGCCTATAACATATGAGAGAAATGGGCTTACTCCACTGCCATCTCTAAAAGAGTTAATTAGATTCTTACATACTTATAGAGTTAATTAAGCTGTTAGCTATAATAAGGCACCTGGGAAACATGAGGCTTCCACCACTGCTGCTACGACCTGCTTTCCAAGATTTTATATGCAGAATACTGCATTAGAGAAGGCTGTAATTCACAAATGTCCACTAAAACAAGTCGTATATTTTCAGTTCCTGAAGATTGCGCAGTGATGGTAGGCATTGCTTAATGCTCTTAATAATTCTTTGGGTTACATTGTTCTGCTCTTTCCACTTAACTGGAAGACTGAGTTATTTCAGTCCTAATAATACCATTCTTAAATACCAACAGATTTTTAAGAATCCAATGTTTTGCTTACATATTATAAGGAACACTGATACAAATCTCAAATGAGAAAAAAAACCCACTGAATTCTGTGACTGATTTGTTACTATTGCCTTAAGGAGAGCTTAGATGTATCAGAGTGAGAACTACGAAGTTTGAAAAGGAACTGCAGTTCCTTAGGTGTGGTGTTTCCTTAGGAATCAAGGGGAGAATATAAACAAACTCGACAAACGCTCCTCTGTTGGCAGAATTCAGCTAGTAGTTACAAAGCTGCTCCAAGACTTGAGGGTCTTTTGTCTTCCTCAATTTATAAGGACTATATTTAAGGGACTTTCTTCAGAAAGCTATAATGGCAGGAAAAAGCCCTAGGAGAGTAGTCTTTAAGAGGGATGAACTAAGCAGAAGTCATCAAAGAAAGTTTGCTGCATCTATTCGTGCTGCTTGCATAGCAGGATTTGCTTGTCATGAAATGTATTTTTTGCAGAATATTGTTTCATATCTGAAAAGTTTTAAAGAAGCGGTGGGCGCTAATCCGATGTGACAGCCAACAGGCATAACCAATGTATTAGTTGTCAAAATACTTTTGCTAATATAAAGCTTTCATTTTCATTTCTTTGCTTTCTGTCTAATCATCTTGTATTTTCAGGCATAAGTGGTAGAATATCTGTATCTGTTTAATGACAGCTTTTTGTGAATAGTGAGATTAAATTAGCAAGTAATCTCAACCAGTGGACAAGATTTTATGTGTAAGTCTAGGACATTAATTGGAAAGTCACTGGAAGCAGGAAAGATTCTTATGGAAATATTTATTTCCTTTAATTCTCAAATATCTGGTGCTAGGAGCCTGACAAGATAATGGCGTAATTTAATTAGCTATCAATTTGTATGATAACTGAGTAGTCTTTTACAGCATTTTACTTTGTACTCAAGAGACCCGATAATCAGGTCACTTGATAGCATTCCTTCCTGGAAGAAGATTGTCCTGCCTGGTAAATACTGTTCCGTATTATTGCATAAAAATCTATTCCATGGAAGTGTTCAGCTTTGCAAAGCTGAACTGAGCGTGGGTCACAAAGCACCCAGGCCTTTGCCTTCGCATCGCAAATATGCGAGCGTTATTCAAGAACACAATGTTTAATCAATATCTGAGCATTAATATAAGACAAAAAAGACTTCCGTATTCAAGACATATACTTGAACTTTCCAGATAAATAAATTGAACAGATCCACATCTGAGAACTAGGCCTCTGGATTCTGTGTCTTACCTAACACTGGCACCAATTCACAGCTAGGAATTTACACCACTGGAACTCAAAGCAATGCAATAAGGGAACACATGTTTTACAAGATCATTGCCAGGGAAAACAAAGGAGAATAACAATGTATTAGATTCTTGACTAAATGCTTCAGTCTTCTTCTTCGTGTGTGTGGCACCACTGAACATGTCTGCTTCAAGATACGATCAGCTGAATCTGGATAGGAATCAATGAGGGGTCCCAGTTTTGCTACAGGATTAGATGACTGATCCTTTCCAGTGCTTAGCACTAAATGGGGCTGTCCCCCATTCAAGATGAGCAGACCTTAAATATTCAAGCAAATATTCAAGATGAGACGACCTTAAAAAAATTACCTAGTAAAAGTATGTTGATGATAACTTGAACTGCATCACATGTTAGTTTAAATCTGTCTTCTATCACATTCAAACTGGTCATTTCTGCTTCAAGAGAAGGTGAATAGCACTGGCTGTTATCATAGGGAAGAGGCCTACGGGGGTTTCTTGGTAGTGGTTTTTATCCACTAAAACTAGGCTGAGTGAGTTAAGAAAGCGAGGATGTGTGTTTTCAGGATCAGTACTGAACGTGGTGGGAGTTGGCGGGGATAGACGATCCATTTTACGTGCAAATTGGTAAGTGGTAGTGGGGAATAATGGAGCACGAGCAAGAAGAACATGCAATGGTTTGTGCTTAGGGGCTTTGTTCTGTTTTTGAGGGGGACAAGGTTTTTCTTGACCATTTTTCTCCTCTCCTTCAGCCTTTTGTGACCTCTTGCATCCAGTTGCATGTGCACATCTTTCCTCCTGAAGGGCTGAAACCCTCCCAGCTGCCTTCCTTTCAGCTCGTCTGGCTGTGCTGCTGTGCAAGTGTATTGGAGCAAGCGGGTCAAAGCAGCATGCCTTGCCCTTAGAACAAAATTGATAAAACAGGATACATCTTTCATGATTGCTTGGGTGTTTGCAAGAAGCTTTTATATCTTTCATTTTCTGGAAGCCTTGGTTGTTGTGCACTTTTTCTGGAGTTACATTTTCTTTGTTACTTTTTCACTTTCTCCATGTTGTCTGCAGTTTCCTCTGGCATTACCGAGATGGAAATTTGAGTGTTTGCATAAGTGAAGCTGATTATAACTTCAGAATAAGAAGCTATAAGAAGCTATAAAGCAATGAAAGCCAAGAAGCTATAAAGCAATGAATATGCAAATGAATTGAAATAATTCATCATAAGATAACCTTGAAAGAACAAGAGAGGGGTTGCTGGTCAAGAAGGTCTGATCTCCAAATGCAGAAGCAACAAAGTAATGTCCTGGTCGGTAGTAAGCCTCAGAACAAACCAAGAATGATCGGAGTCTCCCTAACAAATAGAGAATCAACGGGTCAGCAGCTGGACCTTGCTAGCTATTGCTCCCAAAAGTTTGGCTGCAGAAGACACATTTGTTTGTGCAAAAGCTCACAACAGTAAAATATAAGCCTTTGGAAGGAGACCTGCAGTGCTTGAAGTTTGTCTTCTTTGTACTCTGAAGCTATGCAATTTAGTAAATGTTCATCTTTCAGCAGATAAATAGCAGGCCACCTGCAAGATTCCCATAGGAGGGAAATTACAACTTTATTTTCCTTTCTTTGATCTCAGGGCTCGCTTAAGGCTGCTCTGATCCCAGCCCAGGTCGGTTCATCCGATGGCTAAAAGTGAAGCTGAGGACAGCCAAGATCCAGTGAGGGTCTCGTCACAGTTTCCCTGGGTGCCTGTGCTGGAATTTTGGG
This sequence comes from Tinamus guttatus, assembly GCF_059628265.1. Taxonomy (NCBI): domain Eukaryota; kingdom Metazoa; phylum Chordata; class Aves; order Tinamiformes; family Tinamidae; genus Tinamus; species Tinamus guttatus. The sequence continues at coordinate 1,494,832 of NW_028288835.1, forward strand.
CCCAGCACAGCCTGTGCTGTCCACCCGCTTCCTTGGGAAGCCACCGGCTTTCTGAGCCATGGGAAAGGCCAGGAAACGGAATAAGCAATCTTCTCCTTTCCATCTGCCAATGTACAGGTAAATAGTTAATTGCTGGAGAAGAAGATGGATTGTGATCTGAAATATATGCTGAGAAGTGGTGCTTTCCAGCCTGTGAACCGTTTCAAAGGCATCTGTGAACGGCCCTAAGCCTACTATCAAGTAGGCTTAAGTTTGCTGTAAATAATTTAAAGCTTCACTATTTAGTGTTCCACAAATCAAAAACTGCTGGACATTTCCAAGGAGATACTTCTGTGAGGAAGGGAAGGGAATCTGTAGCAACTGGAGTGGCCCTAGCTCTAAAGAGATACCGCTCTGCAGTGCTTCACTACGTATACAGAAATAAATGCACTGTTTCTGAAGAGCTATGGCAAAGCACTTCAGAAAAATGGCCTGGAAGTTCGAGAGTGTTGCAAACAACCATCTCTTGAGTAATAATAGAAAAAACAGAATAAAGCAACAAGCAATATTTTTCTCTAGACTCCCTCCCCTCTAAGCAGAAGCAAATGATTTATATCTCTAGAGCTTGGAAAGGTTAATTACTTGCCAGAAAATAGGAGTGTGAAGAGTATTTGGTGAAAAGAGCTGAAGATGTTGAATATCTGGAAATAAAGCAAAACGACATAGCAAATGCTGCCGTGTTTCTCAGATTGCTGGGAATTGTGTCTTGGCGCAGGCAGCTGAGTGTTTTAATTTAAATAATACATTACCTTTTGTATAAGGGAATGGTCACTGAATGCAAAGGAAAAATCACTGCAGAAGCAATAGAAGAATATGGTCAGTGTTTAGATTTTAGCTGAGCGTTATAGTACAGCAGATAGAAAATTGCTTTCCTCTCAGAAAGAGGTGAACGTGGGCTCGGTTTGGCCTCGCAGCTTCACAGCTCTGAAGTTCTGCCCGAGGGGCACTCAGTGGTTTGGTGGTGGTCATCTCCAGGGTGCTTGTACCACCCGCCCGCTCCTTGCCGTCTCACTAGGCTAAGAACAATGATTTGATCATTACAGGTACAACTCTGTCTTCAAATATATCATTTTTCTCCTTAAAAGCCTTGTCTGGGTCTATCCTTCAGTGTTAAATGGAGTGACTTTCGCAGTTTTGCTCAGAGTCCTTAGGGTAGGTTTCTGTGTGGACATTGTAAACGTGAGCAGGAGATGTTCACACATACCATTTCACCTGTAGCTTAGGGGCATAGGAAAATTATTCATTTTTCAAAGTTCATAATAAAAAGTCAATTACTCTCAAGTTTCTCTTTTCAGTGGATTAGTGTAGTTGTGACTTTCAATATGCACTTGTTCATTTTGAGAAGTGTGAGGATATCGCAAGGTCTTAGGCTATTTTTTTAACTGTTTTCTCTCTCCTAGTTTGTTTTGTGCTGTTTCCAGTTTTCACGTCTAGCAGCTAAGCCTCTCCTCTCTCCGAAAAGTAGGAAAATTCAGAGGAGTTGATCTGCAGAAGTGCAGATGTGCCCTCTGTGTTCTGCTACTTTTGATCACTGCATAATCTGCAATTACATTATTGGAAAAGACTGCTGGTAAATTCAAGTTTAAAGGAAGACTTTTTGAGTCATGTTCTTATTACACACTATCATCTACTTGGCAGTCATGCTCCTGTTGTACATTGTAGTCTGCTTTCCATTCACTCGATTCCTTCGGAGCAGTTGATGTTCCTGGAAGCCAGGCCAATCCCGAGATAATGAGACAGGGAATGGGCTTTGGCCGATGGCCACTGCAGGGCTGACAATGGAGCCTTTTAAGCAGGAAGGTTTTTCCACATAGGACGTTTTGTGATGGAAACCAGATTTATTGCTTAAATGACCTGACCCTTTTCACAGTTGGGTCCAATTCGGTTAATTTTGTGAAGGATTTTACCTCCTAGGGCAGCATGTCCTGTTGATACAGTAAATGATCTGTCCTACATTTTAGATATAGCAGAGCCACATTTAATTAAAATGCCTGCATTCTGTATAATGTAACAACAGACCTGAGGCCAATCCTGGCTTCCAGGGAAATTATCTGCGTTAACCAAAAGTTATTTTCTCTCTACGCTGCAGAACTGTTTCTTTTATTAAACTTATTAAAGCCATTTTAAGCTTTGATGTTCTGCAGCTTTTTGGCTGATGTTTTCATCAGACATTTTCATCCTTCTAAGAAAGAGGTTCTTTTTTTTCTCAGAGTAAATACTGATACTATTTAGTAATTTATTCCTATTTTAAATTAGGTGTATTTAAAATATAGCAAGTATATCCAGGTCCAAAGACCTGGAAATGCTCATCATCTGTTCACTTTATCCCCGGAGCAGAAGCAGCACAAGCTGGTAGTGCAAGCTTATCTTTATTACCCTGAGCTAACACCTACTAGGTGAGAGGGTTCTTGGTTCCTTATGCTCAACGAATTTTCCTCTCATCATCCGTATTTGAATATTATTTGAAATATTAACCAGAGTGCCAAAGGTATTAACCAGCTTTCCTGTTGCTGCCTGTTGAGTGATGTGTTGCTCTCAACAGCCCTGTGCCCATGCAGGCTCAGAGATGACCAGGGACATGGGTTTCGTACAGGTTAGCAATCCAGGAGGGAGATTTCTTTCCTTTTCCTGTGAGCAAGCATGATGATCAGTCAGGAACTGATTTCAGACGAGCTGGTAAAGGAATTTGATGTCTTCCACCAGAGGAGCCTCTCTACTGTGAAGACCAAGAGAGTTTTGACATCAGTATGAATAGAGAACTGGCCCGGCCCTGGTTAAAATACGACAATACATCCGTAAATGTTAACATCATCTTATGAAATGCACCGAGATAATCCTCCTTTCAATGCCACCAAATACTGTTTTTTGCTTTGGAGGTATGCAATACATCCCTACTTTTTTCTTTTTTGTGAGGACTTCCATATCTCGACGAACACAGAGATTTGCATATTCTAAAAACATACTCATTTCTTCAGGTCAAATAGCAGTATTTTTGATGACAGACTCAGATGTGCAGCATAGGGCTATGACTGCTGAAAGAAATTGGATTCCAATTGCCAAAGACTCCCTTTTTAAGTAATATAATACAGTGGTCTTGCGGTTAAATGTTACATTTTTGTTTTTTGAGCTCAGACTAGCAGTGTGTTTGTTCATTATGACTTTCACAATTACAGATAATAAGCAGTAGCTAGAATGGGCAGCTAGAGTACTTTATCCACATTTCTTAGGACATTAGACACTTTTCAGATAATGCCTGTAGGATAGATGTCATAGCAGGACATTTTCATTTCTCTTTCAAGCACTGTTAGTAATAAAGCAACTTCGTATGTTTAGAGTGGCATTTCCCAGTGCCCTGTCATCACAGGCAGCAATGAATGTCACATTATCACTTCCAGAAATGTAATAAGCACATCTTGACTCTAATTAGGTTTCTCATCTCCGCTATTTCCAAGTAAGTGGAGAGTTCAACAACTTTTTTTACTGTGATGGCTAGAGAATTTCTTCTCATTTGTCCCAAACTTGTATCTGTCCACCATGTGCTCATTTGTTCTTAAGCAATCTCTGCCTTATAGCTCTTCTCCTCTGTTTTTTAACCCCCTAGATATATACCTACAGGAATTAAGTTTAATTCCCTTTTGGCCTTCATTTTTACTAAGCTAAGTTATCCAATTCTTTTCTGTCCTACTATATGGATAAACTGCACATCCCCTTTATTCATTGTTTTAATAGCCCTTCTCTGCTTATACTGATGCTGCTTTACAAATTATTACTCAGGAAATTTCAGATTAATATTTTTCATTTGTAGAGTTTCTTTTACAAAATAAGCTGCTGTAACTAGAGTCAGTCTGAAGAGAAGGTAGATATGCAATCTGAAATAAAGACTGCAAATTTGATTTGAGGATTTTATGGAGCTGATCTATGAAATATTAAACTCAATATCAGAAGTAAAAGAGTGACTCTGGAAGGATGATTAAGACACAGAAAGCTGTTTGCGTTTCCTTCATCTATTTTGATTTATATTCCTATTAATCAAAATATGTCTCAGAGATTTTTTTGTAGTTGAAGTGCCTCTTTTTTAAAGCCCCAGCCACTGCTCCTGCCTACTTCTGGTTTCTGGAGTTTCAGTAGGTAGAAAAACATGATTTGCTTATTTATTTTTTCCACAATATTAAGGATAACTTAAGTAGGAGACAGCATCTCCACTCTTCAAAGGACAATCTGTTTGTAAAGTAGCTGGTAAAAGCTGAAGTAAATTCGTAATTATTGACTGTCTATTTACAAAAATAAGACCAAGCTATACTTATTCTTTAATAAGGTAAACTAGCTTAGCTAGGCCCTTATCTTTACTTAGCTGCCCCTCATTGCTCTATGACAGTGTAAAGAATTGTGAGTTGTTACATGGAATTCCCAAGACAATTTCTTGCTTCTCACAAGCAAGATATACAGATAGAAATCAGGGCAAATGGCAGGAGGTGAATTGAATAATGGCTAAACACCTCCTTCCCCTGCCAAGGTCTCGAGATCTGAACGTTTTTGTGGCACCAGAATTCCACGTGTGACCTGGACTTTTGCAAACGTGCGGCCTTGATGTGATGTGACGTTTCCTCACTCCTGGTTTGGGAGCTTGGGAGCCCATTAGAGCAGTGTTGATCCAAAAAAAACAACATCTCTGCGTACCAGGAAAGAAATGGACTAATGAAGGTGGAGCTCGAAGTGTTATCAGGTGAATTGTGGCCACCATCGAAGCGGCCAGCGAGGTGTGTGGGCACGCGCAGCGCAAGGCCTTCCTCTACCTGTGTGCCGAGCACTCACGAGGCCTTCGAGCGTCCAGGCATCTGACAGCCTCCTGATTCCTGCAGCTCCAGCTGCCGTAGCAGGTTTTAAGGAAAAACAGGTACGTGTTGATGGAGTCTGCTCGTGTGGAGTGGCTTCATGGAAGAGGCGCCGCGCGTGTGTTCTGGAGCTTTCCTCCTGAGGTAGCGTGAGCTGCTGAGCGTTCCCGGCTGCGCTGCTCTTTGTGAGCTGAGAGCCCTCCAGCATTTGACCTTTTCTCCTTTTCTGAAGAACTAAGAACAAGTACTGCTTCTGCCATCTAAATAATCCCTTGCCAAGGCTGTCTTCTTTGTTTAATAAACTTATCATTCTGACTGTTCTCCTTCTGGACTTTCTATTCATCTTTTTCTTCGGAGTGGACTTCAAGCTGAATATCATCTTGGTACAGTGAGATCCCAATAGTGCCTTCTAGAAGTGCAGTTTTTAGTCTCTAGTGGCTTCAACTTTTGTCTTTGGACTCTCTCCAAGTTATCAGCATCATGTTAAACCTCCAGTTATTAAATAACCATAGGTGAACCAATATCCCTCTCACATGAGACACGAAAGGGCAAACCACATACTTATTTTCTCTAAGGATGAGTTACACACAGTGACTTTGGCCAGGTCTCTCTGCTCTCAAGAATGTCATGGAGAACTGTATGAAGCCTTGCTGCAGTCATCATATGGCTGCAGTTACATTAGTCATGGTGAAGTGAGAAAGTGAAGTGTTTCACCTGGGACCTCTTCTCTGGCAGGAGGTAGAGAGCATGAGACTTGATTAAGATACAAAAGTTGCAGAAATGGGGAGAAGGAAAAAGTGGAAAAAATGTTTTCCAGTGCTTTACTGAGCACCCTTAACTGAATAGATTTCTACTATTTTGAAGGTTATTAATAATTGAAGGGAACTAACAGCATATTTTGGAGCTGAGATTGGTAGAAAGCATGAGAATTGTGAAAGAAAAACTCTACTTTGATCAAAGTCTATTTCAGACAGTCCGTTCTGGATCATAAGAATTAATCCAGTTCTGCTACAGCTTGCTCTTGTGTGATGCAGTTTTCGGTTGCTAAGACGTGTGTGAAACCTCCACAGAACCAGTATTGCAAGAGTCCTGTGAGCTCGGAAGGTCGAGTCCATCTGATGCGCTCTCAAGGCTACGTTGTTCTGGCCCCCAACAACAAAATAAGCAATTCATCAATTCAGTGATGAACTATGTTAGAACGACCATCTGTATACATCCTGCTTAGGTAAAATTCCTATTTTTTTCTGCAAAATTTGGCATCGAATTAGCTGTAACACTGAGATCATAGCAGAAGGAGAAATGTTGTGTTTTTATGGACTCTACCATTCCCACGTGATTATGACTGGATTAAAAAGTTGATACTTCTGTCTCACCAAGGAGGAGTGTGCTTAATCATGCTGAAATGCAAAAGTACGATTATTCAATTAATTCAAAATACTCATTTGCAACTACTCTTTTTTCTTTTTTTTCAGATAAAAATTGCAATTTTCTAAAAAGGGAAAAAGAGAAGTTTAAACACTTAAAACACCTGCTTTTTCTTGTTTAAGGGGACATTTAAAGAGATTTCCTTTTTCTGGAAAATTGTTTTCCTCCCTCAGTTAAGCCAACAGCCAGGAGCTGAAGCTGTATTAGTTCCTCTCATTGGCTAATCATTGGAAATGTTTTCTGAAGCGATTTACTTCTTTTCTAGTTTTCACAGGCAATATGCAGAATTTGATAGTCAAGTGAATCCAGGCAATTCAATGTGCTCTTAAGAGTTTTGTGAGATTGAGGCTTTAATAGCAAAACCAACACTATCAGAATTCTTGAATTCAATATCCCGCCTTGAAAAACTTAAATTTCTTTAGTGGGTTAATTGAAGTGGAGAGCGTATTTTCATGTACTTTGTGAAACACTATTCAGACCAACAGCACTGGATTTTCAAGAAACCTAAACCATGAACTTCTGTCATCTGCTTTGTTTCAAAACCACTCAGTGAGTTTTTAACAGAGCGGGCAGTTTCCTGGAATAAGTGAATGTGCATCTCTAGGATGCTCTACCCTGCGAATGCTTGGTTTGAGCTCTGCTATGGGCAATGGCAACAAATTTCTATTAGCTTAGACGTTGAATCTTGCCACTTTTAAGTGGTTTTGTTTTGGGTGGCTGTCGTAATTTCCCTCCTCCACCCACCAGGAATGGTCATTTGTTTGTATAACTTCTGTGCCTGGTATTAGGATTCTCCTGCATATCTAAATGTGATGTAGTTTATTCACTGAAGCCTGAGAATGTCATTCTTGAATCAATTGCCTATTTTGTGAGGCAAGGTAAAATGAGGAATTTTCTTCTGTTGGAAAATAAGAAACTCTCATTATTGTGATTAATTGGGAGCAGTAGTGTTACTGCAGAATGTAATGCCCTGTTAAGTTACACATTATTTTTATTACAGATATTGGCATAACTACCCCAAAAAAACATGATACTTTCTCTGTTTTTATTACTCCCTCCTATTCTTTCAAATGAGGCCTCTGAAAAAATGTAGTGATATTTTGGGGGTATTTTTCATCAATTATCCAAGAATCTGAAAGAGTTTGCTGAAAAAAAAAATCTCCAGAAGTATTTGTTACTCGAAGCAAATCGCACTCTTTCCAGCTTGTGTTTTGACATGACCCAGGACATCATGGACATCTTCTGAAGCATCTTTTGAGAAGTGGTGGGCTCAGGAAGGACAGTCTGATCCTTAGCTGTACAGGAAAGCAGTGTTCTTTCCAATAACAGTATGAAAAATAGCCAAGAAGCAGACTGAAATGATAGGTGCGATGCAAAGTGGGTTTCAAGCAAGCACGTGCTGTTGTCAAAAGCAGCTGGGCAATTTCTGCAGCAACGAGGAGAGCCAGCTGTTCCCGTGCTGTGAAGATCACCTTGCTCACGTACTGCAGATTTCCAATTGCCCTGAGAACTCTTGGTATGCACAGAGCACTCTGTGTATTCTACCAATTTGTCTGAGGTGGCTTTTCTACTTCCTACGTGACATCCATAAATCAACACACAAAGAGTAGTTCAGAAAAAAAAAAGTCCAAAGTGAAGATTCTGTGGAGAAACTCTTGACTATCTAAAAGCTTGGAGAAGACTGTGTTCAGATTTCTGCTTCTCTACAACCTTTCTTCTTTTTCCTTGACATATGCAGCATATTTGGATTTGTGAGGTGCTTATCTTCCTTTTCTCTTCCTTTTCTCTTCCCTTCTGCTTGTTGGTCTATCTGAATTGCCTTCTCCAGGCTTTGGTTTCTACTTCTTCCAACTGGAAATCCCGCAAAGCAAATATATGAGAAATGCATTTTGTGTTTCATTTGTCGTATTAACTATATAAGTATAAAATGCTGTAGGCCACCTGGAAATGCCCACTGCACTTATCTTGTAGTTAATTGTCTATTTTCTCTTATCATAAAAGTTGTAAAGATTGTGGGTTTTTTTTGACATAGACCTTAGATTAATTTGAAGATCACAAATCTGAATACAATTGTGTCAGGTTTTATTTACTTGCTTTCCATACTACCCATTTGCTTCCATTTTGTATGGAAAGAGTTCCCAAGTAATTTTTGAAGGAAGGAATGTGGGTGGATGGAAATCTTTATCTTAAATTTCGTGGGATGCAGAGAACTGTTTCAGGAAATTACATTCCTTTCCCTAAGCTCCTTCATGCTTATGAGGTTGCACAGGTTGTTCTGTTCATTAGAACAGGTCGGCCTGTTTCTCTGAGTGCCCCTGTCCTGCCGTGTGGATTGGCATAAGGGAAATAAACCCACGGTCCTGGTTCAAGAGAGAGAATACTCTTTTCTCAGCCAGAACTCTCACTAAGTTTATTGGGATGAAATCTACGTTGGCTCTGACTGAAGAAACTGATTTAATACTGGCATTTGATGTGTTTTTAAAAGAAAAAATAATAATCTTGTAGATTTTGAGTGAAAAATGGGAAATGTAAAGTGAATAAACTAGAAAAGAAATTTTCAAAAGCGAAGGCTTGTTGAAAGGGCTGATTTGTAACAATGGCTGTTGTGTAAATGTGCCTCGCTGTTCCCTTGCCTCTGTAAGCGCTTGGCTAACGTGGTCTGAGCATTCCCATAGGAAACTCGGCCGTGCCCAACTGATGGAGCTTCCAGGGGAAATGCCAGTGTCTGCTCCAAACGGATCCAGCCGTTTCCCTAATCGCAGCCATTCCACTGCTCACAGGTGTCCTGAGGAACGCCAGGATCCAGCGACCCTTCTCCTTCCCTGCTCCGAAAGAGATGTGACCGCAAGTGCTCCATGCAGTATGTACTAATAAATAATGCATTTAATAATACAACTGTTTCATAACCTCAATCAGAATTCATAAAATTCACAACTGACAGCTCTGGCACGCTAACTTTTAAGAAGTCATTTGTTGTAGTATTCTGATTTCATGACATCGCAGTATAATTTGATTTTATTGCATGTTTAAATTGATTTTTACAGTGAATTATCTTAGAAGAGAAAATCAGCAGTTATGAGTCCCTTCAGAAGGAAACGAAAAAAGATATTAAAATCATGTGTACAGCTTTTTAATGAGGAGGTATAAATGTGCCAATCACTCCAAAACCATCAAAGCAAAGATACATCAAGTGGCAGAAGCTCATAGAGCCTAGATAAAAATCCCTTTCAAATATTCTGTTAATCTCTCTATATATAAATTTACATTTTTAAGTAGACTTAGATATGCACAAGGAAGATAGATAGACTCAGCTCTGGCTTATTATCATAAGATGTTGTGACACATCTATTAATAGCGAGTAATTTCGATATCTGTTTATCGAAAGTCGGTACCCAAATGAGTCAACTTTAAAACCACACTCTCTAGCAGTGTCAGGAGCTCAGTGGGGTGGGTGTATATATTTCTATTCTCTTGATCATCCTAGTAGTTCTTTTGTTTGCCTGAATCTGGATAACTTGGAATTGCACCCAGCATGCCATAGGAATTCCATACAGTGTCATATATATAAAACCAGATAACGGTTTTAATATTTTCCTGGTATACCAGGAATAAATGCTTTTCCTTTTTTTTTTCCAAGAATGTGAGGTTTCATTTATTAGGTAAATGATGTTCCTCTCTGCTTCAAAATGGTCAGTCTATAAAAAACAAGTCAGTTGCAAGCAACATGGTTAAAGATCAAGAAAAGAAAACCTACAATTAAAAATATTCTTCTTTCAAAACTATTATCCAAATAACTTCATGACATCGCCTTTGCAAAGGAGAGACTTTATTTTAGCCGAATTTTGTTTTAGCCAAGCTGTGAAGCTGATGAGAACAAGATCTCGTGTCTTCTGTCTGCTGTGACTCTTTCCCTGCAAAATCTAAGGGCAAGTTTATTTAGCATTAGTATTTTTTAAAATAATCTGCTGAAGTCGTGTGGCTCTGTTTTCTGCCTGAAAAAAAAAAAAACAAAAACAAACCAAACCAAAACATTATTTATTCATTTGCTTCTGGATTCAAGCAAAGGAATTGCTTTTCAAGTCAAGTATGATTATGCAAAACTGTTGTGTTTGAAAACTCTTAACTTATTCCTCGGGGTGAGTTTGAGAACAGAATTGTCACTTTTGCTGAAGATAATAGAGCTGCTTCCTCTGTATGCAGGACTACATGCTGTTGTCATTATTTGTTTTGCATAAGTGGCTTCTGTTCACGAAGACAACATAAAAGTGCAGTTTTGTGCAGTTCTGAAATGGAAAGGATAGAGCGTTTCTTCCTTCTCACAGCAGAGGAAATAGCAACTGCAGTCCAGTTAGTTCAGTGTTAAGTTAAAATGAGATACTCTTCATTTGTATGTATTACCGTCAACATCCAAAAATCAGTAGATGTTTTAACACGCAGCTTTTATTGACCCCTAAATCAACTAGTGACCTCCAATAACTCCGAGGTTACAAAGTGCCCCTTTTCTGTACCACAGACAGAAGTAATGCTTTGTAGCAAAAAGAATCATCTCTAAAACAACGTGAACTAAAAATATTACTCCCTCAAACAGGCATTTTCATTTTGACGAAGCAGTCACCGGCCAAGTGAATGACGATGAATAAATCAAGGTTTTTTCTGCAGGTCTTTTGTGACTGACAGCCATAGCTCAAGAGTTGCAGCCACTTAGCAAGGTGTTGTCAACAAATTCCCCCCAGAAATTCAGACACCCCAACACTTTTGGTGCAAAGAGTGCATGGCATCTCTGTTGCTGGAGGTGGCCTGCTCACGGAATATATACCGTGGGATATCACCCTCACAATACATACCATGGGATATCACCCTCACAATACATACTATGGGATATCACCCGCACTATATATACCATGGGATATCACCCTCACAATACATACCATGGGATATCACCCGCACTATATATACCATGGGATATCACCCTCACACAATATATACCGTGGGATATCACCCTCACAATATATACCCTCACAATATATACCATGGGATATCACCCGCACTATATATACCATGGGATATCACCCCTGCAGAGGGTGAAACTAGTAAAAACACAAGAAAGGTGGAGAATTACCTGAGGAAGATGCAGGGAAAGGGAAAGCAGAGGAGAAATTGTAGGCTTTGGTAAAACTCTGGAGGGCAGGAAGGAGCAAAATGATAGTAGAATGAAGAAAAGAGATGGGAAGAAATGGGTTTAACCAGTAGAACAGAGTATTTCTCTAAATACTCCAAGAACTGTGAAGAACATTCTGTTTTCTTTGTGCTCTGGTGCGGGGGATAAGATGCAGATAAATAAAGGGTGAATTAATCAGTCACGAAAAAACAAATGTTTTAGAGTATAAAAAGGATTAATTAAATGTTGCTTGCTGGATATCTTGAACGTGCAAGACATGCCCAAATCTTCCTTATCCATGAACCGCTGATCCTGTTAAGCAATTATTATTGACTTGAGGCTCCTAGATTCTGACAGGTAATATTAAAAGGGAACATCTTTGTGCCGCATTAGTGCCAATAATCCGTTCAAAGTTGAGCTGCTGACATTATGAATCACAAGCTGGCCAGATGGCAGCTGTGCCTGGACTTTCTGCTTTCTCCCTTGCCGCTCCCCATGCTTTTAAGGTGAGCAATTACATGGCAAACAGCCCCCGCAGAAGGATTTGTTTGAAGCGGCCCATTTTCCTGCCACCTCTTAGCTCCTTCTGGCAATATTCAGTGGCTGCTGCAGAAGTGCAGTGTCTTTTAAGAATAATTCAACACTTGGCAGAATTGGCCCCTCCACTAATTGTCCCGTCCCCTTAGGCATCTAGCAAACTGCAGGGCAGTTGAGGAGTGCTTTTTATTTCACGGTTGTATTTCACCTTTTTTTCACCCGAATATTGATATATTTTAACATCCGTAAATCCAACTTTTAAAATCCTATGTTGGGGATAGAGGAGAAAATGTAGTTTCTAAATTTACATATTCTTATTGCATTGCAGTAAACCCATGCTTAACATTTTTGTGTTAAGATGTGGCTGCTGTGGTGCATTTATTTTTTTAATGCTAACTTTTCCCTTCTTTTCGATGTGATCAAGAGAAAAAGAAGAGGAAAAAAAAAAGTGTTATCTTCAAAGCCCACCTTGCACAGAGCCAATATGCAACATGAAAGCTACCTTGAGGGAGTTGATGAATAAAAATAACATCAATCACTATCTATTTTTAAGTAAAAATATTAAATTATATAGGGGGACATGGGCGAATAAATAGTATTAGCATGTGTTATGTAGCCACATGGTGTAATGTGTGTAGTGTGTATTCAGAACATTGTTTTATGGCCTGAAATCATCCATATGTTATATGAAACCCCAGTTGAAAAAAGTAAAAAAGTAAGTTCTAAGGCTAACTGTAGGTAGTTCTATAATAATTCTATAACATTAAAAGAATTCAGGACCTAAGGCAGCAGAAGAGCTTTAGAATATACATTTTGTGGAACTAATTTGCAGCAGATTGTTTGTTGCAAGCCCCTGTCTTTGCTGGATTCAGAGGCTGAATGAAAACTGAGAGAGAAGAGCGTCGTCTTTTATGTTCCAACCCTCATACAGCAATCAGGAAAGCTAGAATGTTATTGTTTAAAACACAATCATACCTTTTCCCTGAAATTAAGATGAAAGATTCAGATGAATCTTTCATTCCAAGGATGCCTTTAATGTGCCTGGTTATTTGTCTGAGTTCCGTGGGACTCTGTACACTTTTTGTGCCAAAATAAAGCATAAATCATAGCTATTTGTAGAAATCACAGGCCTTTGCCGTCTACAACCACCACCTCTATTGTATTTAAGAATGAAACGTCTGAAGGTGCTAAATGACACTCACATGGTTGTCATCAGGTGTCTGATGGGGACAGTGAGATGAAGCTCACGCGAAGAACCCTCCGTCCCCAGCACAGACATGAACAGACCTCGGGCCCCTGTTATTGTCACTGCCATAACTGGGGCTCTCGGCCCTTTTCGTGCACAAGCAGAGCCCTTGCTAGTTACAAGGTGAAAGATTTTGCCTTTCTTAAGCCCAAGATCTCGAACAACACGGTACTGCCTTGAGAGAGCTGCAGAGGCTTGTGTGATATATAAGAAATTGCCACAAAATCTGATACCGGCAGCAGAAATAATAGGGGAAGATAAATACCTGAAACAAGCTGTAAAATAAGAAGTATCAGCTTAGGCTTATCCTGTTAAGTATATTGTTACTAACTGAGAAAGGGATTTTGTTGTTCTTAAGGGAAGTTTACACTAACTAATAGAAATGTTAACATGCACTGAAAATGATGTTGTGTTCCTGAAGAAAATACAAAGGTAGCTACGAGCAGCATTAATTGAGTTTCATGTGACTACCAGAAACTTGTAGCAGGTGGATACAAAATCAGAGGGAAATGGATGGGATTTTTATCTTGTCTGATTTCAGTCTCTCATGTCAGTGGTAGGATGGGGAAGTGCTGAAACATTAAACATAATTTCTTGGATGAGCAAGTGGAAAGGGCTTCATTGTTCCTAGCCAAAATTCATATTAATTACAAGAAAAGCTTTAGGGACTGAAAATCCATGAATGGTTTAGTGGAAAACTTAAGATAGAAGGAAGAAAAACACACAAGAAGAGTTTTGCAAATCTGACTGTTGAAATTACTGCACTATTTGTTTTGTTCTGTTTGCTTTTATCAATATATTGAAAAGGTTCTATAGCACTGCGGGATTGGAATGATTTTTCTATATTCATTTAGGAAAATGATTTATGAAAATATCTGAAATGAAAATTACCATGCATGTCTATTATATAAATGGAATATACTTAGAACTCTGGCAAAATCAAGGACAGAGCTAGGTTGGAGTATTTTTCAAATTCAAAATAGAATTATTCCTGTTCATAATAAGTTTTGACCATGAAACACCCCTGTATAAAGCTTCGCCCATGCTTGAGTCAGGATCTAGGAAATCAGTCTTATTTTTCCTTTCCTTCTGAAGTCATGTTTAAACTCTGTATTAGCCCTCTTTCAATTACCAGTCTTCCATATACCACTATGAATGTCAGCTGCAAAGAAAATGAATACAGCTCTCTGATAAGAACATTCATACTGTTTTCTTAGAAAGAATTATTTTAAGATAATCAGTAGGTTAAGATGACGCATTATGGACAAGGTAGTCGTCATTGCTACTCAACTGCTGAAGTGTGGGGAGGACACAGCAGGTAAATAAAATACCAGGATCTATTCACTGCGGCGCTTCGAAAACACCACGCAGATACCAGTCAAAGAAAACTTAGCAAAGTTAGTCAAAGTTAATATAATGACTTTGGACTTAATACTAAGAGAAAGACAATTAAGTGTGCGGTTATCAGATGCTCAGTATACCTGATTCATAATCTTTCCTTTTAATTATCGCTCTTACCAGAAATTGTTACTGCTTAACATTAAATTTTGATATGAGGCTTTGTGCATTAAGCAGTTATTAAAGATCTAAAACCAGATGGCAGCCACTAAATCACATGAGTGAACACTGACAATGACATAAAGCAACAAGGGTCCAGGTGTTTCCCTAGCAATGCAACAGGAGGGATCTGAAGACCCGTATTGCAACGAAACCTAAGGCCATATCTATAGAAATACTGCTCAGGAAACTATTTTCTTCAGTTCTTTTATAGAGAATTACCAATATAATAACTTTTCCCCACAGCCCTTGCTTGCCTGTCAATTTACACAGAATATTTTCGTTTAAAAAGACATTGCATTTTAATGACCCAGTTTTGCATTCAAGTGGGTTTGGCATTTCACAACCTCTGCTTTCTCTATGGTCTGTGATTATTCAATTACTTGCATATCAAGCACATATTGCTGCTATTTAACATACACTCTTAACACAACAATAATTCATTTATTTTAATTCCCTGCAACACTGAGAAGTATGTAAAAGAACTGTTAGTTTAGGTGTCCTCTTTCCATACATTGTCTTTGTTGTCCAAATTACAGAAATGTTAGCTTAATAACAGAATACTCAAATGTTTATTAAAAAGAGGGAATAGGAATGTTAATAAGCCATTTTGTGTTACCACTGTGACTGAAAATTTTAAGAATGCCAAGAGTTGACTGTGAAATTCAAGTAAAGTTAAAAAAAAAATCTTTTTGAGTTTGAGTTACGCTGATAATCTGATTTTCTTTTATCGTTACCAGTTAGATTTTCTGTGAAGTTGAGTGCAGTTTTTTTTTGTGTACAATGTTGTCATTTTTATCAAGCTCATACATATTGTATTCTGTATTTAGGAAATAACTAAATATTCTCTTATTTCCTACTAGAAACACAGCACAAGTACATGGAGAAAGAACTCAGATCTTGAAATAAGCTGATAGAGCCTTTTTCCCTGTCATTTTCTTCAGGTAGAACTGAGTAATCATGCAGTCCACTTGCAGACACTGCCTCTATACTCCCTGCTTAGTTTGCACATGAAATGTGGAATTGCAGCCCTTAAACAGAATCCCCGACACTGGATTTCTGATCAGTAAGGAATTCTGCCACCCGCGCAGAGGCAAGAAAAGAGGAGTTTATTAAGAAGACTCCATAGGAAAAAACAAAAAAAAAGGAAAAGTAAGAATAACAGAACAGCAAATAAAAGATGCCAGCACTGGGTCTTTTTTTAAAAACAGTAATAGAATTAATGAAATAATTTAAAAGTGAGGAACATTGATTTTTATTTCCACATATTTTTGCATATTTTGACAACTTACTTTCTATCTTTCTGTTGCATTAATACACTAAAAGCAACTAGTGTTTCTTGAGTGCATAAAACTAATCTTAAAAGTGCCTATACCAAGGAGTTATTTCTTGCTTTCTTGGGACAATGACTACTATGAGATTTGGAAAGAAAATTAAACTAAAAGGAAATACATTAATTCCTTACAATGCTATAAGGTTAGAAGTCCAGAAAGACAACAGAACAAAACCAAGTATATTTTAAACCTCTGCCAGAGCATATTTAGCTGCTAAAGTCTTAGTCTATCAAGTCTGGAAAAGTGATGAATGAATCAATAATCAGTGATTGCCCATCTCTATCAGTGCTAACTGTCCAGCATGCCTAAGGAGTGGCAACACAGCAATTTTTCTTGATGGCTTTTCTTCAATTTTAGAATCAATTGACTGAAGTAAATGTCTGCCCAGGAGAGTACTGCTCTTTTTAAACTACAGTCCAAAGCAAATCTGTTTTCCAGTTCTGAAGTTTTCTGTTATTGCCTATCTGTGTGCTAGCTAGAATTCGACTCTGCCAAATCTGATTGCAAGATCAAAGTCATAATTGTTTAACTTTCCTCACAGGAGAAGCATTGCACAAGATGTAATCTTTTTCATTCAACTGTCCCCTGTACTTAATTTGTGCTTTCTACCCCCACAAAATCCCCAGAGAGCTTACTGCTGATCTTAGGTTAAGGTGTGGTGAAAGCAGTCGGGTGAGGATGAGTAAGAATGTAAATACAGTTATATTTTATTTTACATTCTTCAACAATCTCTAGTATTCCATAATGGCCATCTGGACTTCCCAGGAGTCCATATATTTCTCCAGACACCTCTTGGTTCCCTGTAGGCAGCTGAACCTCCGAGGTAACATGGAAAAACCTGAGGAAATTCTAAGCATCCTTATCATGAGAGATGGAGAGGGTCCAGCGCAGGGCTACGAGGATGATCAGGGGCCTGGAACATCTGCCCTATGAGGAGAGGCTGAGGGAGCTGGGCCTGTTCAGCTGGAGAAGAGAAGGCTGAGAGGGGACCTGAGCAGTGTCTAGAAGTACCTCAAGGGAGGCAGTGAGGAGGATGGGGCCAGCCTCTTTTCACTGGGGGCCACCGAGAGAACTAGAGGAAACGGCCGGAAACTGAAACACCAAAAGTTCCACAGGAACTTAAGGAAAAATTTCTTCCCAGTTTGGGTGCCAGAGCCCTGGAACAGGCTGCCCAGAGAGGTTGTGGAGTCTCCTTCTCTGGAGATCTTCAAACCCGCTTGGACGCAGTCCTGTGCCACGTGCTCTAGGTGACCCTGCGTGTGCAGGGGTTGGACTAGATGAGCTCTAGAGGTCCCTGCCAACCCTAAGCATTCTATGATTCTTTGATTCTATGATCAATTCTACTGGCTCTGGAGGGAGATGAGGTTCCTATGACAGACAAACAGCCAAGGGTCCTCCCTCATGCACGTCCCATAGGAAGTTTGCTGTGCTCTTACACAAATTGCTGAACAGCAGCAGGAGCGTAAGGAAACCTACCCCATGGGCACCAGGACATTTTTTCTAGGATGGATTTTTCACCATGTCTGTGTTTTGGTAGCGAGAGCCCCTGGGAAGCCAGTGACCAATGTGATAGTACAAGTGCAGTATTTCAGGGTGACCGAGGAAACGAGGGCTGCTCCGTGCCCTCACCATCCACGTTGCATCGGGAAGTTCTGCCATTCTGTGACTTGGAAACATGGTGGAACACATCATTTTTCAGAGTTTTAAATTGCCTACCGAGTGTATTTTTATATTCCTATAGTGAGGGAACTGCCAATCTGTAGGGGACATTTGTACCTGGTTAATTTTATAGACAGCATTGGAAAGGGGCTTGTGTTTTTATGGAATAAAATTGCAATTTGCTATAAGTTTCTGCTTTTTAGTCTACAAATGTGGAGTAACATTTAATTGGCTTGCATAGATTATTTGAGATTGTTTATTAGTTTAATACAATCTTCTGACAAAACTGTGGCTTACTGCTTCCTTTCAAACGAGTGGAAGGAGTGCCTATGACTAACAGAATTCTATGCAAATATTCAGTTTCCCCACACATATATATACAAATAATGTATTTATTCACTTTCAAATTTACTGTTTTTTTTTAACTATTCACAAAAGCAGAACCTGAAAAATTGAAGTGAAAGCATTATCTAAAATGCAAAAGGATGTGAGCATTAATGACAATATCATCTCCACTGCATTTCTAGTGTCCTATCCCCTGACCATTTCCTCTGCGTGTAATATAGCAGTACATGGAAGCTGACAGAAAAGCCTTATTGGTTCCTTCTTTATGAGGTGCTTGAGCTGTGTGTCCCAAGGACCTACCAATGATTTTGAACAGAGTTATAGTAGAGCACCGAGAGAACAGGACTTTGTAATATGCCTTACACTCAGCAAAGTGTTTTCAAAGGCATATGTGCAACACTGAGGGTAATAGAGTAGTTCCTATATCTATATGAAGAAGATATTTCAAACCTGCTGACAGTTGTGGTGGTGGCCAAATAAGAACGGCCTTGCCAACTCCCTGAGCAACTAAAAAACGAGCTGAAAAAAAGCATTTTGTGTGGTGGGCGCGGGAGGAGAGGAGGGCCGCAGTGAAGCATGGAAATCAGAAGCACTTGGTAGCTTGGACTCCTTGTGCTCCCGTTCTCAAGGGCTACTGTGCAAGAATCACAGGATCACAGAATGCTCAAGGTTGGCAGGGACCTCTCGAGCTCATCTAGTCCAACCCCTGCACACGCAGGGTCACCTAGAGCACGTGGCACAGGACTGCGTCCAAGCGGGTTTGAAGATCTCCAGAGAAGGAGACTCCACAACCTCTCTGGGCAGCCTGTTCCAGGGCTCTGGCACCCTCACTGGGAAGAAATTAGACACGTCTGTCTAAAAAATTAGACAAGACGTGGCTGCCCTGAGCTTTGCTACTAGCTCATCTCCGGGAAAGCTGCAGCACTCAAGAGCTGTGCAAAAACCTACTGCCTGGTGGCGAAGGAAGGGATCTCTGCTTTGAAATCCCAAGGTCTGGCCTTACCGGTGCTCAACTGTGGACTCTTCACCATGGTGTCATAGCACAGTCTTTAGACAAAAATCTTTAGCTATATGTAAGAGGACTTGTTTCTAGCTCCGTGCTCTGGTTAATAAGGATTGTGAGACTTCCTACCATGGTTACCAAACTTTAAATATCACTATTGACGTGATTAGTGGTGTTTCTTCTATTCTTATACCAACCTTCCCTGCTGCTTCAAAATAAATTACATATTCACACCTGAAGATGTCCCTATCTTTTCTCCATCTCTTGATCACACTTTTAATTGACATCTCTCTTGAACTATTGAGTAACAATATCCACTGAGCTACTATCAGGACTGTACTAAACCTTAGCTCATTACACTACAAAACTTGCAGTTTACTGAATGCTTCACATACTGAATCAAGGCTGGTTCTCTGCTGAAAAGGTCTTTAAAAGTCCATGATAAAACTATGGAGTTCTTTGGGGTAGGTCTACCTGTTTTTTACCCTTTTGAAAAAAGAGAGTCTTTCCATAGTCTCATAAGCACCTATGCAGAGTCCGTATTATAATATATGCCATGCTACAACTGTATGAAGTGTTGTTTGTTAACTGCAATTTGAGGCTTTTATACACATGTTATAAACTAAATCTAACAGCAAATAAGTCTTTTAGCTGGAAGACAGCCAGAATCTGATCAGGTAGTAATAAATGTATATTCTATATTTTGAGATGTAATCTCGAAGTCCTCCATGGCCCCATAATGCCAACTAGAAGGATGTACTTATGCAGGTATTCATCCTGTGGGTAACTGAGTAGATTTTCACATCTTTTTAAGTCCATAAGCAATAGTTCCATGGAATATAATTCATATAAATCTATTCAAATTTCCCTAAAATGAGAACAAATTGTTTGACTAAATCATGGCTTATATAGCACTTCCTGTGGTAATTTATTCTATTGATTAATTATCCTCTTAGAAGGTCTTACATTATTTCCAATTTGAGCTTGTCTGTCATTTAGATCTGCTCCTGTTTCATGGTGTCTTTTTGTGTTATATTAAGAAACCCATTAGTACTCAGCAAAAGTACCTCTGCAATAAAATGTTTATATACCATAATGAAGTTACCTTTTGATCTCAATTGTGCTAAACTACAGAGAATGACTCATTAAAGTTTTTTTTTTTTATCTTTTTGTTTTGGAACTTTCTCTGCATATTTTCCTAGTTTTTAACACCCTTTTCCATAGGTTTTAAACTACACAAGCTATCAGGAAAGTAAGTCAAATATTCATTGACTTGCCAGTTTGCAAAAATAACCATTAACCTCTCTAATTGTGTCATCCAGAAGTTCAGGGCACTTAAAAGTGCCCCTTTTTTATTGCTCATGAGAGATTGGCTGACTGATCACCCTGAATTTTTGACTAAAAGCTTCCACATAAAGAACACTGAACTTTGTAGCCTTCACAATACTTTTATCACCAAGTAAAGTCCAAAGTCTGTTCTTTTCTTTTTAATGTGCCTCAAAATTGCTTAATCTTTCTGATGTATATTAGTAGCTGCATCTCATTTAGTCCCTTTTGTTATTCGGATTTTGCTCTTCTTCCGTACCCGTTATATATTTCTGTGCTCTTCTTAAGCAATCTCCTTTAGTTCCATTTTCTGTAGAGGCCCTCCTTGTGTTAGGGAGCAATGATTAAAATCAGTTGATTAAAATGCATGTTTACTGATTAAAACCAGTTGACATTTTTATTACTCTGTCCCATGCTAGAATAGTTTACACTTTTCTTCTAATATTGCATATTTAAGAACCTGCCAGATCTCTTCAGGACCTTGTGTGTTGATTCAGAAAAAGAACTATATGTTATTTCTGTTGAACTGCCACATTTAAAATGTGGGCGAAAACACTTGGCTAAAACCACATGAACTACGTGGAAGTCTTTTGCCAAACACAAAACTGTTTAAAGCAAAAAATTAAGAGTAATAGCTGTCAATCTGTAAAGCTGGCAGGTAGAAATACATGTAATCAAAAAGCATGTAGATCAAAAGCTATAGAAATGTGATACATCTTTTAAGCAAGCAACAGGACTGAACTAAGGACCTCAGCTCATTAGAGTCACACAGCGTCTATGCAATTAATTCCCCTGGGAAACCACCCTGTTGCATTGCTGCTTCAGGTTCTCTAGACCACAGTTTGTTATCTTCAAGGTATCTGCAAGTTTTGCTTCCCTGCAGATCCAGCAGTAAACAGGGTCGGGTGATGCTCGTGTTTATTTTCATCAGGATGCAGGAGCTAGACATCCACCTGCCTCGACCCTTTGAAGACTTAATCGCAGAGCACAGTTATATACCTAAGAAGAGTCAATCTCCATCCAAAGCATGTGCACATACTGTTTCTTTTAAAATACGTGTGTCAGCACGAAGCAGTGCTGACCGGATTGCCTCCTTTCATGTTGTAGCCAACATTTTAAGCTTTTGAGTTGCAGAAGAACTCGTTCAATTCTCTCTTTTGCCTAAGAGGAACCTGATAATTTGCAGTTCCCTAGAAAGTGCCCTAGGCATATGTCAATGGGGAAGAGAATGGACTATTTCTCCAAAAAATAATCCCAAACTGAGGCAGAGAGAGAGCACAAGACTCTGTATGCCATTAAAATGCTAGCGGCTCAAGCACCTGCCTGGGATTTTTGTTTTGTAAGGGATACTTTTTAGAATTAACATGGAAATCATCCCCGAGTAAAAGACAAAAACAGCACTGTTTCTAGTTATTTGACTACACACTAAGATTGTGTTTTATATTCTTATTAGTAAAAGAACATTAGAACATAATTCGAAAAAAAGTAAGTCATCAGGAGAAAATCTATCATATTTGTTATCCAAACATTTAGAGACCGTACCAGATATTTTTCCTTGAGTTGTCGATTTTGTAAAGCTCATAGTCTGGTATATCTGGAAATTTCTGTTTTTGTTTTTTTTTTTTCAAAATAAGAAAAGAGTTGGTGATCACAGCTCCCTATGATTAAACATGCATTTTGCATGATTACTTTGAAAACATTTTCTCCACCTGAGTCATGCACAGTGCTTTGGAAACTGTATGATTAATACTGAAATCAATACCTCATGTTGGCTCCGGCAGCTCACAGAAATAGAGATTTTTCTTCATGCACAATTTACTTGGAAGAAGGGATGAAAAGCTTACCTAAAAAAAAAAAAAATGCTGCTAATGTAAGCTCCTTCACCACAGGCTGTCAGCATAACAGTTGTTCCAAAACCCAACATCTTTCCTATCTCTATCAAGCATTTATGTTGTGCATCTCAAAAACTGCAGTATTAGATGCAGATAAATGCTATATTTTCTTTGGTGAGTGTATCAAAAACATGTCCATCTAAAAAAAACCCAAATCTAAACAGTATCCCAAACAATAAAGTTAAAACCCCAGTGAATTTAGGTCCTGGATTTCTACTAAGAGTAGGAAAATGGTATTTTTACTGATGACCTGTAATTATATAGTAATAACCTTGGGGTTTTTGAATTTCTGTACAGTACCATATTCCTCCTGCTCTTATGCTGTTTTCCGCAGGCAGAGCTGTTACAGAAATACAAAACTAGAATTGTAAATTAAGGCATCATGTAAAAGCCGTTGGATTAGAAATCATGCCTACTTCACAAAAGGCTGGATTCATTTTAGAGAGTTTATTTTCTTCAAAACATTATAGTGGCAAATGGAGGGTATGGATAACCCTACAGATAGATCTCTCATGTACAGTGTGTATTTCAAGTGATTCTCAGGTGACAGTGTCTTCTCATGTTATATATTTGTTCTATAGAGCTCCTTGCTTCCTCATACTCTATCTTTCTTCCTCTCTCAGTTCCTTTTGTTCCTGTAAATTTTGTTTGGGTTTTGGTTTTATTCATTTTTTCTCTTTAGTGTGTGTTTATACTATATGTCCAATTGGCTGTGTCTTTCCTTGAATCTCAGTTAGACCTTTCTTAAATTCAACTTATGCCAGGGACTCTCACTGAAGTCCCAGGTGCGTAGGGTTACTGGGAATTATAGTTCCATATAGTGAGGAGGCATTAGTCTTATACTAGAAGAATATTCAGATTTTCCTCATGATTCTTTTTCACTTGGCCAACACATTGTCTTATGTGTCCTGTAAAAATTGTGCTAATTTTTCTATAGTGCTGCCAATTACACTAGGCCCTTTGCACAATAGAGGAAGGTTCCCCGACCTCTGCCATTCCTTGTTTTTTAAAGAATAATTTATTCCAGCTCTGGTGCTGGGTTGGGCAGACGTAACAGAGAAAAGGATCCTTGGTCTTGGCCAGCTTTTCTCCTGCCCTTGCCACCCTCCAACTGTAGCAGGAAGAGTGAAAACTGCAAAGAGTCTTCTAGAGGCTGAAAATTCAGTTTGATGAGTCGTGCAAAAGACATTGCAAATAAAAAACATGGATAGAAGAGAATGTATGCATGGAAATAGAGGAGAAAAAAGTGTTCATTATGAGGTCTGAACTCTAGGCTTGCAATGCAGAAGCAAAATTGGAATTTATGGTGCATCGATTGTACTCGTCTCCCATGCATATATGCTACAAAACAGCTTCCTTTAGCATGAGCTACATATACATGAATGGGTGAAATATAACCTCGTCTGGGCTCTAAAAGATATTGTAAAACAAAGTCACATGGAAGTCATTTTCAAAGAGAATTACTTTATAGAAATCCCCCTGTTTATTTTTTTCCCTGTTGCTTGAGAGAAGTAATATACAAATCATAATGTTAGTGGGAGATGGATATTCACTTTAGCAAAAACCTAAGTAGGCCCATAAATTCCTGACAATGCTGAAGTCAGTTGTAAGTTGGACGGGTTTTTTCTCAGGGGTCTAGGGAGGCAATGCCCTTCTCACTCAGGCGTTTACATGTGAACCCTGCAAACCTCTCCCTTGCTCAAAGAGATTGCTCCAACAGCATCCGTATGCTTCTCTCCAAATTTAAAATTATCTTTGACAATCTTTTAGTTTATTTTCTCATGCTTTAATTGAGTCACTGAAATGCCTAGTTTTGGCTCCTCAAAATGTTATAAATTACATGTTTTTAGGGCTTATTCTGTCAAAGTATAGCTTAACTTTCAATGATTCTGTTTGGAATGTTTTGTGTTGAAAAAAATTATAAACATCTTACAATTTTATATATTCAGCTGTTATTGTCAAGCAAGTTTGTCTTTTCAGCTAAAAACTTAGGTGCTGTAGAAATAATAAAATTATTGCAATCCCCCAAATATAACAGAGAAAAAGTGAGAGGTAGATGGAGAAAGCAGGATATCATATAAAATCCCTATGAGATCCCCAAATTTATTTACCAAAGTCATTACCATATTGCCCTTAACTTTATACAGTCATAGAATGATCATTAAAATCTTCAGATGAAGGGCTAGAAGTGGAGGGAGAGCAGCTAATTAGATGAGTACTGATCTTTTTCTCTAATTAACTTCTTTGCCTTTGTTGTCTCAAGTTATCCTTGCTCTTCACTTGTGTTTTGCTGCGGTGCCACAATTTTGTGCACCCGCTTTGGCTTAAAATGAGTAGAGAACTTGGTAGATTCACAAAAATATCCATGTTATTCCCATAGCATTCCCATTCCCTTTGGGAAGAGCCCATGGAGCACAGGTGGCCTCTCCAGCTGAGGAAAACCCTTCCTGCAGAAGCTTCTCCTGATGGTCTCAGCTGGTAAGGGAGCCAGGGGATGGTGTGATGAAGGTCTCTGGTATTTCAGGTTTTGGGAGGTGCCTTCTTGACCTGCTCCCTGCTCCCTGCCATTCTGCAATAGGAAAAAGGGTTATCTTTCCAGAAGGATTACATTCTTATAGTGCTGATTGAATCACTTGCATCTACAACAGATAGAAGTATGGTTCTACAGCTTGCTGTTTGGAAGGAGTTGCTTTAGGTGAGGTCTTTTCCTAGCTTATTGGGCCTGTGCTGCTTGGATATTGTGGTATTTTTCTTAGGATGTGCTTTGGTTTCTCTGCTTAGAACCCAAAGAACCTGGAGGTGGATGTTAAGTAAGGAATATAACCTTCAAAGGTCACCCTGTAAAATGTAAATGGCTCTTTCTCAATTGCACTGCTGCAAAGCATATTGATGGGACTTCAAAGCAATGTAAATTAATTATAATTAAGCCAATTAAGTTCATTTGCACAGCTAATTCTTTTGGGTTTCAGGATTGATGTACATAATGGAGAATTTTAAATGTAAGCTTTGTGTTCTGAAGTCTCATCTCTTAGCTATATGCTCTAGCTTCCTATAATATGAAACTTAGAGTTTGCTCATCTAATAGCTGAGAAAGCAAGATGTGTGCTTATTGTGCTTCCTTTTTTTAATATTAATTATATATTCTTCATGAATTTGGATGGCAGTATGGGTCCAGTTTTGCTTTCAGTGCTTTATTCTACATTTCTTGTGTTTCCCTTGGACAACAAAACAGCTGACAACAAAGTTAGTATTTTCACCTGAAAATTTTCTTTGCTTAACAAACAACTGTTCAAATTCTATAAGTCACATCTGACATAACTGTTACTTTGTGGATTCTCCACCTATCCACGTGGCATAAAGCATCCTTGAAATTATTCTAAATCCAACCAAGGCAAGTTTCCACACTGGGAAAGAGCAAAAATACCTCCAGGTAGGTTAGCATATAATGCTGTTAATTACCATTATGTAGTTACAGCAGAGTAACTTACAATAGTGATATACAAAAGTAAATTTAACTTAAAACACCTTAAAATAGAAACATGAGGTGGCTCTTCCTGGTGAAATTATAGCCAAAAATATTTGGGCTTAGTCAAACAGTTTATTAATGTCTTTTGATTGCTTGTGGCACTGGTGACAATATATTGCTTGAATGTGTTGGTGTTTTTATTTTTTCACAAATCTGAAAAATATTTTTATAGGTATAAAACTATGCAATTTTAGACCAGCTCTTTAGACTAAGAGCACCAAGCTGTGAAGTCAAATTGCTAGAATTATGAGTAAAATTCAGATAACTTTTTTTTTCTCTGTTCCAATGAATTCTCTTCAACTTTCTTGTCTCTGGGAATTTAGAGGTGAAGGAAACATTTGCATTACAACCCATACTAGTTTTAAATGATGTTTTGGGAACTTCAATTGTAGAATAAAAAGGATTTTATTGGTATAAGTAGAAATACAAGCAAATACCAACCAACCTAATGAAGATGAATGTCTTCTCAAAGCTGCTTGGGTCAAAGATGTTTTCTGCCGAGTTATTTCTTTCCTCTCTAAGGAATTAGCACAAGAAGTCTGCTGCTTGCTTGAAAAGAGAGATCTAAAACACCAAAGTTTTCTATCTCTTTATTTTTTTGGCAGGAGGGAAGTGCTAATTACTTGGCTAATGAACAGGAGTACTTCTCCAAAGAAAAAGCAAAAATCTTTCCAGAATGCTAAGCTTATTCAAAACATGCTAATGTTCTATCAAATGTTTTTAACGAGGATGAGAGTTCATCTTATCCTTCTGCTCTGCTTTTCAAATCCAGGATTATCCATGTTTTCCTAGTTTAAATATAATTTCACTAACAGAATGGGACTCTATTTATGGACTCTAAGGTCTGGAAAGTGCTGCTGTTTTTTGTCTTCTTATTAGGAATGTGTGAGACACTTAGAGTAAGGATAATCTCAGGGAGGTTCTCTATAAAGTCAGCGTTTGCCTCAAAACTAACATTAACCAGTATCTTTGACCTTGAAAAAGAGAGGTAGGTGATAACTGGAAGTGACAACTGCTTTTTGGGGCAGAACTTGGGCAAATTCTTGCAGGTGGCACATGTTGCATTTTCCCTTAGAATAAAGGCTTTGCCTTTTTCCCTATCCTATTTATTCTGTGGCAGAAAGCTTGGAGCTTTTGTAGTGGGTTTGACAGCTGCTTGATTCGTTGTATTATCTGGTAAAATTACTATATTTCAAAAATACATGTAATTAGGGCACATCTTCAAATGGAAGTGACTCGATCACAGGCGGAAGGGCAGAGGAGGAATGATGTTAGAAAAAAACTTTTTCTAGAACATCAGTTCTGTCAAATCCTACAGTAAGAAATGCTTTTTTTTTTTCTTTCTTCTACAGTGTATTATTCTTTACATTCTTGGTTCTACTCTTCTTTTCCTTCCTTACTTTCCCACATGGGGAACTCAATTACTGGCCCTACAGTGTCTGAGTACTAGTGTAACTACTTAGACCTTTGACAACATCATTTTATTTAGCCCTTTCTATATTTTCTGTACTTCTATGTTAGAAAGCAACGCTGGCAGTTCATAATACCTATTTGCAGACAAGTTTCTCATTGAAATGATGAGGGCATGGAAAATTCAGCTCCTTTCCTTAAATTAATCTTAACCGATAGAGTTGTTTTGAATCTGTCTTATGTTGATGGTGCTGGCTTTCACATCAGAAGAAAAAAACAAAATAACCCTGTGTGTGTGTGTGTGTGTGTGTTTAGCTAATGCCTGCATGATGTATTGAGAGGAGTAAAGGGGGCTTAAATAAGGAGAGAGTCTAGGAAAAACCTTATTATCATAAAGTAGATACTTCTGGGTGTCTCCTTTTTTTTCACTTTCCGATTGTTTTCTTTTACATTTGTCATGAAGAGTAGTTAATGTGTGTGTGGGGGGGAAAACAGTGTCATGCTGTTATTTCCAATAAATTACCTTTTGCATTTTTCTGTGTTTCAGTGAGTCACTGCATTGCCATCACAGGACTCTGTTTATCATTTTTACTTCGCCTTACTTGAGAAACCATCAGCTTTGGACTGAACTGCAGCAAACGCTCCGTTTCTGACTGCTTTTCCTGTGTGAAGTTGCTCTCTCCAGCCCTCTCCCAGCACAGCAGCTTAGGGAAAAGATAAATAAATGAGAACCGTGGCCTCTTGACGGCAGCTCTGCGGATGGCAGCTCCCCTTGGGGCCGCGCGGGACGGAGCAGCCCGGTTGCCGCCGAGGAGCGCGGCGCCTTCTCCCAAACTTTCCGCCTTGGGAGCGTGTCCGTGTGTCCGAGCAGCCGCGCCGGGAGCTGGCGGCAGCTCCTGAGCAGCAGGGACAGCAGCAGGGACAGCAGGGACAGCAGCAGGGACAGCAGGGACAGCTCTCGCCGAGCGCATCCGCAATGACACCTCTCTGCTGCTCCTGCGTGTTCCTGCTCATCAGTGCAAGGGGTGAGTGCACCTTTTCATGTCTGTTTATGGCTTTTCTGTTTCTTGGGGTTTCATTTAGTTTTTGAACGAATAGATTGCAAAGCAGGTCGCTAATAAACTTCAGGGATAGGTTTTACTATGATTATTATTTTAAATAGAGCGCCTGTGATTTCTCGGTGTAATTTTGCAGCTCTTCACTGCAGTTAGCCTTGGGTAGAATCTAAGTGTAATGCAATCTCCCCTGGTCACTAGTTACTATAAGGATCTAATAGTTTTCTGTTTTCTGCTTTGAGAGCTACTGTTAATAATGAGTTGAAATTTCAAAAATTGGAAATAGCCTGAACTTTGCAAAAACACTTGCTGTAAATATTGGATGAAGGTGCATGCAGAACTGACTCATTCCAGAAGCCTTAAAATCCACATTTCAGATTGAATTCAGTAGTTTGTGCTGATACTGTGCGGTGCTATTAGAAATGGTAGTTTTCAGATTTTCCTAAAGATTATCATTTGCAAACAGCACTTCTTATGCAAAAATTATAACTATTGTTTCACTGCATAATGAGACATGATTTTAGTTAATTTTTCAGATAAACTAGCTTAACCAAAGAGCTGATATTCCAAAGGTTAGTTAGTAAGTAAGAGCATAAGGTTGAATTCTGGCACTTTCTTCTGTACTGAACAATAGCTGCTTGTAAAGCAAACCTTTCTGGAATTACCTGTGCCTAACACAGTACCTAACAAGGCTTACAAAGGATGCTGCCCTTAGTGGGGCAATAGACCCCTGCTCACAGTTGCTCTTAGTTGTGATGCTCAGTTAAATCTATGGAAGAACTCTAGGTAGTTCTGTTATGTTCTGGAGAAATAAATATGTGGGTTGCAAGCATGAGGAAGGGGGAAGAGAAAAGTGATAGCAACATATTTAGAATTAAACTGACTATGATAATGAGATTTTTAACTAGGCAAATTGTACGAGCAAAGTGTGATTTCATACACATCTGTATTATCTGTGAGTTCTAATCCAATATTTAAAGGTAATGCTTGGAGGTGTGCAGCATAAAAGCTCAGGGGCTTTGAACAAATTAAGGTTTTCACACTTCTGTTTTCAATATCAAAACAGGAAAATATTGATGCATTCAGGATGTATTTGTGCAGATCATAGCTGACATAATTTCTCATAAATTCATCTCAGCTGAGGAATTTATAAAAGCTATTGAAATATGTCAAAGCACAGTGCAAGATGGGATTGCAGATGAAGACTCTGAACTACCAGCCTTCTAATATTATGATGGAAGGTAGTTTTTGAGGACTTTATTGGCTCATCACATAGCATATTATAACATTTATAAGGAGCCCACATGGCTCATTTAAATTTGTTAACCTATGACTGCACTCTTTAAGGCATATGCATGCCTGGAGCCTCTGCTACCTGCTAGTGCCCAATTCTGCAATAAAACAATTTTCTATTTAGTGAGGCATCTCCTCACCTCACTTAATGCACAATTCATAGTTTCATCACCATCTAGGGTTTTAGCCAATGATCTGAATTGCAATTACATGTAACAAGTCTGCTGAGTCCATCCACACTGGATGAAAGAGAGAAGAAACCTCGCTCAGCTCTTTAGACTAGCTGATATTAAATCAAACACACCTGAAATAGGTATGGTTGTGCCTGGAATCTGAATTTGTGCTTTGTGGATTGCTGGAAGTTCAGTTATGAAGACCTTTTTTTTTTAAATTTCTACAACTCCCAGAGGTTCATAAATCTTTAAGAAGTGGAACATCTGAACTACAAAATTTACCTGACCTGTGCATTTCCCTTCAGTCTGTGTCTGCTTGGAGCTTTCCACTGAACAGCTAAAATAACACACTAATACTTGCTGTTTGCTTTACCCTACTCCTCTAAGCTCCTCACTAAATCTTTTCGTATGAAAATTACCTCTTCCCTTAGAACTATATCAGTTCCTTTCCTTCCTTGCAAAAGGAAACAAAAACAAGCAAGTAGTGGAAAAGCAGGTTATTAAGACTGAGTGCTTTTCGGTGTAGTATATTCCACACCGAATAGAGTATTTTTTGATTGCAAAGCAGCACCTATACCAGGGACTTCGTCAGCACACCGGTATCAACGGGTGACACTGGGGTGGAGGTGGCGGGGAAGCAAATTTCAGTTTCTCAAATTTTTGGACCTGAGAGCCCTGGTCTCTGGTGAGGATGTGCATTTGCAGGGGTTCTTCTGGACGTTGTCTTCTAAGTGACAGCCCCTCAGATAATTCATCCATCAACCATCAAGAAAATAGATGTTCCCTACTATCTAAAGCTATTTAAAGTGAATGGCAAAAGGAATTCAATAGGCTTCTTATGGGAAAACTGTTGCAACTGTCAATGTTTTAGCCCTGTGTATATCTGTGTGTTCTGTGCCCCTTCCTGAAACCTGTCCTGTATCTGCTTGTGCCTGTAGTTTCCCTTCCCTCTCCTCTTTCCTCTCTTTCTGTAATTTTTATTTTTCTGATTCTTCTTCAATCCTCTCTACAAAACAAGGAAGAAACCTCATTCAAAACCATTTGCATCTTGTTAGCCCTTTCATGTTTCATGTGCACGTGACAGCTGTTTTCAAGGCCAGGGTCTTTTGTATTTGATAGAATGCATTTCAAATGGTTAGATTTCCAAATGCAGGAAAGAGACTTCTCCAGAAGCCTCCAGAGACTGGAGACTCCAGGGAATTTGGGATGGTTTCAGCTCCTGATGATGCACTCTTGTTCATGTCACTTGTAACAAATGTAAGACCTCTTCCAGATACATAAGTAAGAAAGTGAAGTATTTACTTCAGCCTTTGGAAAGCTCAAAAAAACTCTCTCAAAAAAGCTGAAAAATCTCTCTCTCTCTCTCTCTCTCTCTCTCTCTATATATATATATATATATATGTATATTTATTAGTTTATCTTTGGTTTAATTTAGTTTAATTTAAGTTGGATGTTAATCTAACTGGCATCTCTATGGCAAGAAAAAACTGTATTGCTTGTATTCCTATGTCTAACAAGGAAAATGAGCATCTTTACAGAAGTTGGGGATGAAGGCTAGTTTTCCAGAGGAATATTTCCACTAACTTTCAATTTCCAAGTGAAAAATTCGGGCTCTAGAATGGTATTATCTGTAAAGGCTAGTGTACTGGAGCTACTATATGAGTAGGTTTGCTCTCACCACGGCTCCATTAATAATACTTAGTGCTACCCAATTACAAACCTATCTACACTGTTTATGACAGCTCTAGAGGAGTTTAAGCACTTGCAATATTCCATGCAGTGTGGGTGTCCAGCTGAAGAGTAAGGTCAGAAGATGGTCAGACCAGAGCTAGGACCCTACGTTGAAAGGAGGAGATGAGAGGATTGGAAGGAGGTGGTGATTAGTAAGGAAAGCAGAAGTGGGATAAGAAGCCAGATTGAAACAGACACAAGTCTGTGATAGAAAAAGGAACTTAGGATTATCTTGTTGTTTACTGGTTCACTGCAAAATGTCTCCTCCTGATGCATTATATACCTCTGTTAAGAAGACATTGCTATGGAAATCACTCTGTTCCCTCTAGGAACAAAATGATGTAGTATAATGTCATGTTGTGAAATGCTGAAGAAAGTTTACTTTGTCTTTTTAATAGTCTAGGGTATTGCCCTTATCAAAGAGCATTATTCCTTTCGTGAGCTGGATGATTAGAAATCAGAATAGACTAGGTAACCTTTGTTAGACCTATGTACATGTAATGCACTTTCTTTGTGCTATAACTTCAGAAGAACTTCTGCTTCGTGGACTAACTCTAAAAATGAGCTACAATTATGCAGGGAGTTATGTTTCCTGTGCGACCTTTGCTTAATTCACTGCAGAAGAGGAAGAAAAAATGTGAGTAAGTGATTACAGAATGATGAACATGGGATGAAGACAGCCAGGCTCTGTCATGTGAGAGTGGATTTTGTTTCTGTCTCTTGCACCAGACAGTGATGCTCTGAATGCTTCATAAGTGGATAGTAATTATATGGTTGTTCAGCTTGATGATCCTGCTGCAGCAGTAACGATTCCACAGCTGCCACAGAAAGCTGTGAAGCTGATCCTGAAGTAGGAACTTACATGAGAAATGTATCTGCTAATTTATTTGTCAGTGTCTCGGTTTTCCCATCCAAACAATATTGCCATCATCCAAATTTTAATCTAAAGCACTTGAAAATGGAAAATCTAGTTACTGTAGCTGTACAACTGAAAAATGAGGATTTTAGTATTGTGACTTCCAGAGGGCTAGACAGACTAGTCAGAAGAACGTCAGTAATCCATCAGAAGAACAATAAAAGTCCAAGTAGAACCCCTGTAGTATTTTACTATAGAAGATCATCCACAGAAATGTCACAGTATGAAATGTAAAAATATGGGACAGAATTCAAACATATGCTGCTAATACCTTTGCACGTAGTTCTTATCAGATAGGCAAGACAGAATTGTTTGGGAAGTCTGTGACAGACAAAGAAAAAGAGAATGTCTAATATAAAGAAATACCTATATGTATGCATAGAAGTCATGCAAAATAACATATTTGCTGAGTGGCCAGGCAGTATGGGAGGGAGAGCCTGGCAGCAGCTACCTAAAGACTCGTGCACATGAATTCCCTTGGTAGGGAGTAAATCTAGGATGGGAATACAGGTAGGAAGGAAATCCAGGTAAATCATCCAGCCCCTGCAGTCCGCCCAAGCACCTTGTGGCAATCCTCAAGGCTTTATTTGGTCAAAATGTTTATTCTCAGTGAAGGAATCGTCTTCTCCCAGAGAAGAGCGAATGTCACTGCAGAGCTGAGAATGGCAGAGCCCTTGTGTTAACTGAAACGTGTAGGTAGATGTGCCTGGGCCTTTGCAAGCAGGAGGACACTGCCTCTTTCTCCTTAATTCTACAGGGAAAAAATGAGCAAAAATAGAACAGTCTTTCTACAATTGCCAATATAGCAATGAGTGCAGAGCTGGACATGGGAGAAAGGCAAAATGCCTGTGAAGACTTTCTCTCTGTGTGTGTGTGTGTGTGTGTGTATGTGTGTATGTATGTATTTCTGGTTAATTTTGCTCTATTCTTCATTTGCGATTAAAGAAATGGTGGTGGCTGAAGTAGGCAGAGTTAGTGTGAACATGGGCAACCTCATTAGAAACAACTGCAAAGCTGGTGGTTAAATCCCAAGTTGGCACTGTGTGGCAAAAGGGGTTGTAATAAGTCCATACAGGTTATGTAGAATTGTTGGGAAAGATGATCTGCCCTTTTGAAAGCTTTTTTAGAAAGGATGCTCTGCCAGGAAAGGATGCTCTACCCTTCCTGACACCGTTTTCTGGTCTCCAATTCCATGTTGAGTCATGTGAGTTAGCTGTTACGTTGGTTTACTTAGGAACTAGAGACACATTGGTTCACAGGAACTTTCATTTTTTTCCAGTATTTGAAGAACACTGTAAGTCTCTGGTGTTTTGGTATTTTTCTTCACAACTTTCATTTTAAAGCCTATTTTACAATAACATCAATTTCAAAGGATTTCTCAACTAATTCCTTTCAAAATCCTCCTGTGGCTGGTTTGAAGATATTTCTATTTAGCAATGCTGTTTATTTTTGGTACAGGTGATAAATTTTTAATATCACACAGAGAAAATACAATCATGTTTTTCCTTCCAAATGTGTATCAGAAATGGTTATTGACCAGTTATGTTCTTCTACCTTCTTAAGTCCTTTCTGCAAACTGAGGTCTTACTTTTTCCTAGTCTATTACAGGAAAAAAAAAAAACAATTAATTTAAATTCTTTAAGTACTATCGATTTCTCTAGAATGCCTGGCTATACTTTTACAAATCCTATCATTATTTTCTTTCTTTTTTTAATCTTTCAGTTATACTTACTGCTTTCACATCCTCTTTTAACCAGGTAGTTTCTTGCTCAACAGAGCAGCTCATGTATCTATGAAGCTGCTGTTTTGGAAAATCTCTAAGATATTTTTAAACAATTCCGAGACTTGATTTTGGGAATCAGTCATGACAACCATTGTTATAAGCTCTGGAATATTATATGCTAGGCATATATTATTGTCCTATTGAATTCATAAAAAAGAAGGTGGACTGTGGTCTGTGGGAGAATTATTTTGGGGAATTAATTCTTCACTGAAATACGGTATTAAGAGTAAAAATCGTTCATTTTAGATGTTTTAAGATAAATAATCCAGATATGTTGAGCAATATCTTCTCTTTTATGCATAGGAGCATGAGGAGTTTACAAGAAGTGTCTATATCTTGACTGAGCAGAGCACAGGTCTTCTTCTAGGCCAAATCCAGTATGGATCTTTCAGTTAAACATGCATGGATCCATCATACACGGGCCCAGCTCTCATCCGTGCTGCTCGGCGTTGTTGATTTAGCTGGAGAGGGATTAAGAGGAAGAGGAGGAGGAGCCATGGGCAATTTGGAGGTTCAATCTGTCAGGAATTGATTCATCTCCAGCTTTTTACCCTCCTGCCTCTAAAATTCAGGACAAACTGCTGGATTTAATTTATCATTATCTTTTCTAACTGCCTCATGACCAATTAATACTCAGATAAGTTAAATTTATACATTGGTAGGGCAGGGTTTGTTTACATACATTAATAATCTCTATGTAGTCTAAATGTTATAATCTTAAAATCTGTATGTTTAATAAATTTAACCCGTATTCATATGCTTATGTAATCCACAAGAGAAGATCTCTCTGCCCACAAGTCAACTCATAGAATCACAGAATCATAGAATGCTCATTAACATTATTCTTCTTAAAGTTAGAAATCCCATCAGTTTGAGAACTTCATTTTTGTAGCACTATAAATGGAAGTATGTCCTAGTTTATGGTGGTGAGTGTGGTTTATTTGTTGGTAAATGTAAAACAGATTGGAAATTATGTGGTTTTTAGATAGGAGAAAATATTAATGGGCCAGAAACCAAGAATAACTCATTTACTTAAGCACACAGTCACCTTTTTGATTTTTAGGAAGATAGTCGTCTTATGAACTCTGAAAAGGCAAATTCCCCGAAATACTACAAGATTGTTTTACTTCAAAATAGAGAGTGAATAATAATCCACTTTTTTTAATAATCCAGGAGGACAGAGTTTCAAAGATTTATAGAATACAACAGCAGCCTAATTCTGTACTTGTAGCTCTATAATATTGAATTTAAATTCTTAATAGTTATAGATGGTTAGCAGTAATATACGTGCGTATAAATATCACACAATCCTATTCCAGGCAGAATGCATTTTGTACTGCTACAACATTAATCTTGAGTATGCCTCAGAGCTTCATTTTAAGTTATGCTGGCTTAATGCCACTGTAAGAACTAGAATTAAATCTTTTTAGCCTTAGTTAAAGACATAAGGAATGAAAAAGAAAACCAGATTGTTTCATATTTCAAATGCTTTGAGTAAGACTTGCAGAATATTTTTTCATTTAACTCTCTAGAGTCCTCAATAAAGAAACCTTCCCTGAGACTGTTTTACCAAGATATATGTAAAGTTGCATTAATGTGCAAGAAAAGGAAGAATATTATGGATTCTCAAGTGGTGACTGGTGTGCAGATTCCTTGGTTCCACACTGTAACAGGAGAAAAGTTTAAAGACAGAGAAAAGAAAATCTCTTCTGTTCTTTACCCTAACCCATAGCTGTGTGTTAAAAGCATGCTAGAATTGCAAAAAAAAGGTAATTTTTAGTGTGTGTATTGGGGGTGAGGAGTAGTTTTACCCTTTTTAGACCTAAATGTTTAGGCAAAATGTTATGTCCCTGTAGACTGTTTTCTGTTACACGAAGGAGTGCTAAATCATATATTTCTTTGTTATTCTGCTCATTTACAAATAATGTGTTCTCAAAACCTCACAGGATTAGACTATCAGCAGATAATTTCCTTCTTCATTGCCTTTCTTATTGCATCACCTCTCTCACTGCAGCTTCCCTCAGGGCCCTTTTGTACCTTTTCCTGGGTTTTGTTGGGATGCACACATGCATATGGACGTATGCATGCCCACACACTTATCTTCTGTAGTGTTTTGTGGAAATAGTCTGCATCTTCCTTTCATTTATGGAAACTTAAGAGATGTTACAGGTGTCTAATTTATTAATTTGGGTAGTTTAGTCTTTACACCTTTTAACTTTTGCTCACTTCACAATTACACAATTATGGTTGACTGGATTAATTTATGTCAGGGAAAGCTCTAATGAGATAATCTTTACAATAATCTCTAATTACGTTCACTGCATACTTAAATTCAAGAAGAAACTTTTTTTAAATGGTATTACAAAACATTATGATACAAAACAAAATCATCTTCTGGGTATGAAGTTTCATAGTGTTTGTTGTAGTTGTTGTTTTGTGTTTAAATGTGTATGTTTAAAAGTGTTAACTCTTAGAAGTGTAGTGGTGAAAAAAAGATCATTTAAATGGATTCCTTGTATCTTTGGACCCCTGAGAGGCCACCCAAGGTATTTTTTTGCGGGGAGATATTTAATTCCTGATGGGGGAGATTTTCTTCCTTGGACAGCCTGCTATTGCCACTTGGGCTGTTTTGTGTAGGATGCCACCAACTGGCTGATTGACATTTATGTCACTGCTTCCATTTTTTGTTGAATATCTAAGCCTACCTAAGCCAAACCCTTGTGTTTCATGGCTTGTGTCTCTGGCTTTAGACTTGATATCGCAGCAGTGTGAAAAAGAAATTAGTGAAAACAAAGGAGTTAGACCAATGTAGAACAAGAGCAGGACAAGTAAAAGCCTATCTTTATGTATTGCTATTGAAAATCCTGTCAGAGCATATTTCAAAGCTCAAAAAATAATCCAATGTCATTTAAACTGTATAATTTTGAGGCAAGAGGAGAAAGAAGGGGAACGGAGCAGCAGAGAGGCTAGTCTGCTCAGTCATCTGCATCGTCGTTAGATGTTGTGCTAAGCCCTAATCCTGTGATAATGCCTCACAAAACCTGAGTTTCCGGATAAAATTCATTACATATTAGAGCATATTCACTTACCGTTAAGCTCTTTAAGATTTTTATGTTCATTGGAATCCTTTTGTTACAGGTTTTGTCTAAACAGAATGAGAAGACAAATTAGTGAAAGATATGGAAGCCAAATCCTCTGGCAAGGTGCTGTGTGACCAGTCTGAATTGCTCCACTGGCAGCTACTGTCCCTGCCCCTGATCTATCTGGCAGTCCTACAAAGAACATCTTCCAGTGCTAGAGCTGAATTAATTAGCCCAAATTATCTGTGGCATAACTGGCAACTAAGTTCAGTAATGCTGCTATGAGACAGGAGTCTATATTTTGCAAATTCTCTGCTTTGGAATCTGCTTCTGAAGTGAAAGCATTTTGAAACGCACAACAAGACATAAAGATAAAATATGAGAATAAAATCTAAGGTCACGACCATATAGGCAGGTGTAATATATGTGTCTGTTTTTTCCAAGGCCTTTTGCACTATATTGTGTTTAGTGGAAGTAAATACTTTGCAAAGTTGGCCTCAATTCCTGTGGGAAAGAAGCATAAAACCAGCACGTTACATTCATTCATAAAGAGCCCAGAGTGTTGTTCTGGTGCAGAACAGCTTCTTTTTGAGTCTTTGCAGACGTTTGCAAAGCAAAATGACGTGGACTATGAGACAGAGGGCTTCATAGTAGTGAATTGCCACTAAATATGAGCTGCCAATGAGAGGTGTCAAAGCAGGTGTGATTCAAGCACTGAATATTGCTGGAATGGCATCTCATGCTGTCCAGAAAATATAAATGTGATGTAATTGCAATGGAAAATGCAGTTCTAGTTGGAAAAGCTACAATCCAAATATATATATAAAAAAGTTTTAGAAATTAAATTATTGAAGCCTTTTCAGATTATTAATAAATAGCATGGTGTTCCTTTATACCCCATAGAGTCT
The DNA here is from genome assembly GCF_059628265.1 of Tinamus guttatus. Classification (NCBI taxonomy): domain Eukaryota; kingdom Metazoa; phylum Chordata; class Aves; order Tinamiformes; family Tinamidae; genus Tinamus; species Tinamus guttatus. Next base: position 1,533,060 of record NW_028288835.1, read on the forward strand.
GAAATTGCAAATACAGAGCATGTGCTTGTAGAGATATTGAGAAGTTATTTTAGAGAGCATCAGGGCTGAACAATTATGATGAGCAAAACACAGGGAGCAACACTGTGATAACAGTTAATTATATCCCAGTGGAGATCCTGTGTTAAAATCATTTAAGTGACTCGTGGTTTGCCTCAAGGATTAATAGCTTTGCTAATGTGTCTAATAGCCACTGCAGCAAGGTGTATGTGGGTCTACAACTTTTACCCAGGGGAAAAAAAGATATCAGCGGTTTTTATTCTTATATGAGACTCTAGCATTTAGTTTTAATAAATTATTTATAGAGGGTCTTTCCTATTAATAAATTTTAATAGGACAAGATTACCATTACTTATTCACAGATCATTAGAAACATTTTCATGAAAGTATCAACTTCAAAAGAATATTTATGCTGCTAAAACTGTGATATGTTAAAAGCACGTAAAAGTTAACTTCTTATTTTGATCACAAAATACACTGGACTAACTTTATTCTCGTCCTTATCATTAATTGTCCAAAGATTTGCTTGTCTCCTTTCATGGGAAGAAGCTGAATAACTCAGAAAAGAACTGCTAATTCAGCTTTAAAAAACTATCTTAGTATTTAAAAAGGTTCAATAATTGTGTGTGCAAGATTTTTTCACTTTTTTTTTTTTTCTTCCCCCCTCTGCCATTTGGCCATTCAGATACTTCTGATTAGAGCTGCCCAATCAGTTGTCATCAACATTCTTGGTCAATCGTTCATGTTTCTTTTTCTTCTTCAGTTGATTTGTGGTATTGGGCTTGGCTGATATCATCATTTTAATGATATATCTTTGAAAATAAAGGTTACAGTCCTATGAGCTCTCCTCTATGTGGCAGGAAAGGTTTTTGAAAACCAGTTCATATAGCCTTATAATAAATATCAGCAGAAGTGGGATTGTTTTTTAAAATGTACTATTATTTTGAAGTATTCAGGCTAGTAAAAATGAGACAAAATCAACTCAACTCTTTATTGTTTCATTGTTGACTCTTTCCATTTTAGTTTAAATATTCTCTTTTTAGACTAATATTTAAAAAGAAAATTTTAGCTGTCTTGTTCTAGCCCATTTACTACCAGGTATAGGCAAAATACAGGAACTAAAACTTGTGGGGAAGAAATAAATGACATTTTATAAATTTACATTGGTCTTGCTGAAAAGAACTTCCTTTTAAAATAAGAACAATAGCTGCAGCAAAAAACCTACTGACTACTGTGGTTAAAGTATTAAAAATTACTTTAAAAGTAATCATTGAAATTTAATCATTTCGAATCATTGAAATTTAATTTTAAAACCAAGATCAAGGGCCTCTTTTTGATTATTCATCTTAGTCTACGTTTTGGTCTCCTCTCTTGACATGTCCTTTTGCTGCTATTTGCTCTCCCAGCACTTCAATCTTTTCTTATGAGTACCAATCTCCTGTTAGTTTTTGCTTCGTGTCAACAGCATCACATCTTTCACGTGTTGCAACAGAATGAGAACTTCTTTTCTTTTGGAATTTAGAACATCTGAAAATAATTCTGACATACTTTATTAATCTTGGGAATGAGGATATATTGCTGTTATATTGACTTTAAAATATTCTGACTAATCTCCAGCTGAGGACTTGGTAAAGGGCAGTAGCCCAGACTGTTCCTCTCGGGCTTCTGTAATAAGTGCAGGGTCTCTTTTTTGGTTGGTTGGTTTGATTGTATTTATTTATTTATTTTTAACCAGCAAAATCCTGCTTCAGTCCCCTTGCTCTGAGAACTGCTTTGTGAAGTAGTTTCATTTCATCAACCTCAACACTTTCTAATTGATAACTGCTTCAAAGGGAAACAGACATATTGGCTTATTAGGCTGATGAAATTTGAGTTATTTTGAGCTTGTTTGTGAAGTTGGGTCTTCATTTGATAAAATTTAGCAAACTGTGAAAATACTTTGCTGCTATTATGATATACTTTTATTTGAGGCTATAATAATATGATTGACGCAGATGTAACTAACAAGTACCAAACAGTGAATCATACTGCTTTGATTAATTTAATTGCTTTTGACTCTATCTAATAAGCTTGTTCTTTTTCTGTGATTAAACCATATTCATTTGTCTTTTGGAAGCTACAGGTGATCAGCCATTTCTCCTCCAGTGTACACGAACCTTGTTTGGTTTCTCATACACAATTTGTGATTCAAAAAGAGGATCTGTCTTAAAGGCTTCATGAAATTTCTTGAAGAGTACATAGAAAAAGTGAGCTTTAGGAATCAATTTAATCTGAAGGAAAAAAGTATTCTCAGTGAATACCTTGCTTTTGACTTGTCCAAGTGTGTTTTTGCTGTTGATTCAGTCTGCTTTTGCTTTCATGCTCTCTTTTTGACAACATGAGAGGAATCGGAAAAAGATGGAAAATAGCTAAGTATATGGTAATCAGAAGTGTATTGTTTTCAGAATCATGAATATGCACTAAACTGCAGAACATTGAAATGAAGTGGCAAACGTTTTGTCAGCAAGTTGCTTGTTCTCGTCTCTGCTATTTCTTTTCATAACAGTTCACCCATTTCTTTTCCATTTATTCTAGATATGCTTCAAATATACTAATGCTTATTGCAATCATTATGAAAAAAGGTACTTTGCTCATTTGGAGTAGCTGAAATGTGTGAGATTACCTCTATACCACTGAAGAGTCAAGTAGTGCTTCTCTATATTATCTATACAAAGGTGAAATTTTTACTTGGAATATCCGGAAAAGCAAACATTATGACAAAATCAAGTCTGTCACAGATTTGCTGTTCCTGTCCTTGCAACCGAGGCACAAACCAAGCTGTCCTGAATTCCACTTTTTTTTTCTCTCATTTCTGCCTCTGTAACTAATTCATTATGCATACCTTAGCAATTTTTAGGCTTTTTTTTCTTTTAACCTCACGGTTTGCTGTACTTCCAAGGGCAGGTTCAGGTTGGTTTTCATAGGGTTTGCTGATGGTCTTTCTTTGCTGTTATAGGAGGTCTTATGCTTTACAATTCTAGAAGAAGCAAAGATGAGATGCTCTATCCTGGCTGAACTGTGAATGAGACCCTGCTAGACAAATAGAGATGCCTTTGGAGCTTGATGTACATACGAACCACAGGAGTAACCTGAGGGTTAACACAAACAACTACGAAATAAGATATTTCTTGGTTCAACAGCACTGTAAAACAGCGAAGGACATGATGGAATAACCACTAATCGGTAGTTCTTGGAGCTATTCTATCAGCAAGTTTAGCTGCTTAAGAATTGGACAGCGAAGCAGGAGAGATTAGAAGAGCAGTTCAACCACTTCATAGTGGAAGATCAGTAAAGGGTATTAAAGTTAGCACCATTAACACAACATGAGAAAGGTAGTATGATAGATCGTTATCTTGACATGATGGACTCTAGTGCCAGAATACCTTGTAAAATAAGAAAGAGGTTTTCGTTCTGGTTGCACAATGTTATCTTTATCCATTCTCCTCCCCTTTTTAATTTTCTCCTCCACACTTTTTAATTTTCTTAATCCAGAAGAGAAACATTACAATTTTGTCTAGCATTTTACACTTTCTTTTCCTCTCTCATCTCACTTTCTATCTTTGTCATCTTTGCCATATATTTCTTCAGAGGTTTGGGTTTTTTCCACTCATAAATCTCCTATGATCTGCAAGCTCCAAACTTCTGTCTGTGTTGCATAAACAAATGATGTTAACAAGTCAGGGCACAAAGACTGGTGCTTTCCACAATCAGACTGGGAAAAACTTGTTCAAGTTTTTGTGGCCTCGATACCTTCTTTCCCAAACAGATCAATATCTGTCATGCCAAGGTCATCCTCCTGAACACAACTTGAGTGATTCAGGTTACCAAAAAGGCAATAAATTTACAAAGAACTTATAAAATTAAATTATAAGAAATAATTCATTCTTTCACAAAGAATGGTTTCTAAACTGTGACAGAAATTAAATGACTAAATTCAGGAATTAACATTTATTGGAAAATTCTACGAAAATCCATTCAGTGCTACCTTGAGAAGATTAACGTCATAATTTGGAATATAAGCTCTATAGAGATCAACTTTTTTTAAGCACAACACTCAACTGTGAGCATCTTCAATGTGCAGTGAAAAAGGCCTGACAAAATGTATGCTCTTTCTTTTTTCCACTTCCATTTGCTTTTCCATATTGTTTTCCTTAACAGAATCTGAACTTTGGTCATGACAGATGTATATGAAAGCAAATTAGCTTTTCAAAATCATGCAATAGTTGTCTCAAGGGATGCAGAACTTTCCCTTTCTATGGAAAACACCCAAAATACACAGAATTCTCTTTGATATCTGGAAATAATGGGAATAATTTCCTTCTGATATTGTACCTACGTTTCAAAGTTCAACAGCTGTAAATATTTTTAAGGGTTCAAATGCAATTTTTTTCCCAGATGAACTTTTTATGAATTTGAAGTACTTAATTCACTTACAGATGATTCCTTTAGTCCAGAGGAATAATGAGAACAAAAGCAAAATATTGTAAAATAACATGTTCCTTGTTGTACTGAGAAACTTGTATAGAAGTTTCACATTTTGTGCTACAAAAATAGCTTGAAAAATAATTGCATGTTTCAAAAGTGGAAATTTATTATTTGAGCAAGCATTATGTCATGGTTAGTGGAGGCTGTGGAGTATTTCAAGTGCTTTAAGAAATCAGTGAAGCTTGAAATATAAATTCCAAAATAAAGTGTATGTTCACTAAGACAAATGTTAGTGGTAATGAAGATTTTTTTTTAAGTACTTCAGTAATTAAATTTGCAGGTCTCTGCAGAATGCTGCTTTGCTGGGCAGGCTTACCAACGCTTGGGGAGTGCGAGAAGCCTTGGTAATGTTCTTACCTGATTGTACTTTGTCCTGTTCCGAATATATTGGAGACTAAACCAGTTTTCCTCTGGGGTAGTATAAAACTCTCCATCAAGCGCTGCTGGGAAAAAGCTCATCCTGTCATGGAGCCTGATGTAGAACTTGAGCTGGCACCCTGCAGTCTGCTGGAAAAGCAGTACCACGGTTGTTCTTCACCTGGAAAAAGTGGCAGGATTTGCACTGGTGGGACTGGTGAAAGGGGGAATTGAAGTGCTGCAGTGCAGAGTGCTGAGGAGCAGAGGATGGGCAGAAACCAGAGCCAGTGCTCCAGCCAGCCCAGGTGTCCCCCAGCAGCATCTCTCTACCTTCTCTCCCTCTGTTACTCGAGGGAGGTCTCTGTTTTGTCAAGGGACTCATGAAGCAGTGGGCTCAGCTCAAAACAAACTGTGCACCTGAGCTCCAAGTGGACAGACTCTGAACAACGTCTCCTTTTTGTGGGGGTGAGGCTGGTTGCTCTTCCAAAAGGTTCATAATTGCAGGTACACGTTAGTCATCGTTCAGCAAAACTGTGCCACAGAGCTACCCACATCTTTCCTGTTCTTTGATACTCAGTCACTTTACATCTAGTAGTTGCTTTAAAATTGGAATGTATTTACACGTATCTTTAAGGTCCTTTCCAACCATAACGATTCTATGATTCTATAATTCTGGCTTTGTGTAAGCAGGATTTATCTATCTGGGGCTGAAACTTCAGCACAAATTAAGCTGTGTAGATATGGGCAGTATTATCTGGTGTATTGCTATAATAATATCTAGTGCAAAGAGAAAGTATCCATTCAACCTGTGGCTGGAGGTCATTTGTCCTGTATGATCAGTGTTTTCATCATATTCCTGGGATATGTGGGGAGGAGTTACCTTGTTGCTTTATATCAAAGCGAATTTTACTTAGTTTAGAATATAAGTGTTTCCTGCCAAGTTAAAAGCAGTTAATACACTCTTACAAACTGCATGTTCAATAAACTAGTGTGTATTTATCACTTGATAGATGCATAAATGAGTTTATAGGAGCACCATCCCAATGATTTTAAGAAATGTCTTAAGTGAGCACGTTCCTTCTGTTTTTCTTTAGTCATTGGCGACTCTTTAGAAGATCCCCTTTCCGGAGCCGGTGCCACGTGTCCCCTGGGCTACTTCCCGTGTGGCAACATGACCAAGTGTTTGCCCCAGCTGCTTCACTGCAACGGCGAGGATGACTGCGGGAATCAGGCTGACGAAGACAACTGTGGTAGGTGACCAAGATCTCTGTTTCTGGAGCAGGGGCGTTGGACTAGATGATCTCTAGAGGTCCCTTCCAACGTCAACCATTCTGGGATTCTGTGGTTGCAGTCTAGCATTCCCTTAAACCACACGCTGTTGACCCTGAGACGACTGCAGGGTATTAGCAATAATAAATGTTCAATGTATGTAGAGGGTGTAGTAGCTATTCTCCACCCTCTCACCCCTCCCACACACAAAAATAGACCTAATTAAGCTGACAAAAAATAATATCAGGAGTTTCTCCTATGTCCCTTTTGATTTTGGCCAAACGTTGTTTTTCCATTAATGGTAGGAGAACATTTCTGAAATAGATCAAATGTGCCTATTGTTGGTTACACACCAACATATGCAAAATGCAGAAATTCTTTGTGGTATGATATTTTCAGCTGAACCTGTTGTATAAACATACATGTCACGCTCCCAAAAAGTTCAAGTGGTCTTATGCTGTAGCTAGGCACAAAAATTCATATAATACATGCTATCATGTGCTGAATTTCTTCCATTTAGGTAGAAATCTTTCTAGAAAATCTGCTTTGGACAAAGGGGAGTTTTCAGCCTGAGCAGTAGATGGTTGAATGTGAAGGTTTCCCCTGTACAGGATAGTACATTGGAGGTGAGACAGATGCTTGCACTTCTGGAAAGGCACAGTGAGGGCAGCTGCTCTTCGTCTTCGCAGGACTTAGATGGGAACGTGAAGTCTGTCTTCGTTTTTCTTGAACTGTGGTGCCCAAACAAGGGCACTGTTCAGCTGGTTCTACTCTAGTGCTGTTGGACTGAGCGTTTTGTCGTGTCTTTTTGGTTCAACCCTGGATGATTCACCCCGCTGTGAAGTTTGTTGTCTTCCCACGTGCATCATCAGCTCCTATTCTGAATTCTCTGGTCCTCAGATACATCTCTGCAGAGATGTGTTCTTGTCATTTGTTTTCACTGCTGGTGTATGCAGCTGATTGCTGTGCCCACATGCAGGATCTTGTCTTTATTCTTCTCACATTCAAATTTCAGGGTGTTACTCCATATAAAAACCTTTTTCTAGTTTTATGTCCCTTCTTGATGTCATACCAATAATGAACAAGAGCCAGTTTTATTTAAGACTTTGTTCTCTTTCTGTAACTATTCTTTTGTATAATATATATTCTCCTAACTAACTTCTGTATTTGTCACACAGTGGCAGAGGTTGCTGGAGGTGGTACCCTGTCACACTGAAGTCCAAGCACAAGTCAACTCTTCAGTATGTTTATTTGTGCTCTATTTCTGTATCAACACGTACCAGCAGCTCTGCTCTTCAAGTGCTTGCTAAAAGTGTACAGCTTGATCAAGTGGGGATTAGGATAGACACAGATTTCGTAACAGGATAGATGAGATTTCTTAGCCTGCAAGACAGTTCTGCAATACCAAAGGCTCTTCTAGATATAGCAGTTCAAGACTGAGTTAAACTCAGGTTCTGAAAGCCTAAGTAAGAAAAGATGAAGAGGCATCGTACTGACTCATTGATCAAGCTAAGTCATTGGTGCTACTCTTATATCTTGACCCCATATTCTAATTTAGAAACAGATAAAGTGTATAATGCATGAAGGTCCTGTTCAGCAGCGATGTGTTGCTGAACACTGAGAAATTAAATTTTATTGTTTGAACAAAGGAAGAATCATGGCATTGCTTAAGTACAGTGTATTCTATTAAGATTTTTTTTAATATCATTATAATACCCCTACACTCCAGTAACTGTGCAAATCTTTGTGGGGTAGCTGTTTTCTGTCTATCTTGCTTAAAATGTCAAGGAAAGAAGCCTCACTGATTAGCTCCCAAGAAACTATCCAGCTGTTTCTTCTGCTGTAGTTTCCCGGTACCACTTCAGTGTTCCTGCCCTGTGCCAGGAGTTGTGTCTAGTTCTTCCTATCCATTTTTTGATTTACGAGTAGTTTCCAGTTGAAGTAACTGCTACTGGTTTCAGAAGAACAGTTTAAATTAGTCCATTTTGGTGTTTGCATATGTAGCACCAATGAGAATTATAATTTTATACAGTTAGGTAGCTCAATTTTAAACTCTTGTGCGTTTCTATCTGTCATAAAACTGAAAAAGAGCTTTCAGACAGGCATCCTACAGGATTCAACCCAGCATTATAGGATAAGAAAATTAGCAATTACCCTCAATTCAGAAATTCTTTATGTACCACAAGTATAACTGGGTAAAGGAACTGCTTCAGTAATTATTTTTTCAGTAATGATAGAGCATTTTCCTAAACCTACAAAATATTATTGTAGGGAAGACTTGTATGTATCTTAAACCAGTGTTGCAACTTAAGGAAACAGAGCAAAAATCTACCATTAACAGGAGGGCTGTTTGTTTGTTTTTGTGATGGAAAGGACAAATCTGCTGAATGATCCTGGAAAAACTTCACCATGCTTATACCATACTTGAAAAAACAGATATTCTAAACATAAGCAAACTTAAGGTGTAACTGTTTAACAGAAATGAGTAAGTGTGCTGCATATTCATAGCATCTGTGTAGCCTGGATGGCTGCATCATGAATGAGGCATTAATGGAAGAGCAACTCCTGGTGCTTATTTAACTCACACTCTACTAGCTGGAAATAATGAAAGGAGAACGGAAAGAACATCATGCTGGAGTGTCCTATCCCATCTTTTTCACAAGCACGGTCTTTAATTATGTAGTATTCAGTGGGGCAAAGTAGCTTGAGCTATTTTGAGAACACCAGTTACCTCAATGTTCAGAAACTTGGCTTCTGGACAAATTTTCTGCAAACCCTTTCTTTTTTTTTTTTTCTGTTTTTTTGGCAGCTAGGCCCTGATTGTGGTGTGTGCACTTGTCTCTAAATCACAGTGTCATGGCCACATTTTTCCAGTGCACTGGGGCGAGCACAGGTTTGCAGATTCAATTCAAGAGGTTTCTGACCCTCTGGAGGAGCTTTTGGCTAAATGAACTCCTAAATTTCTCCCAGGCCCAACGGTGCTCGAAGCAAGGAACGACGTTCAGCTCCCCACAGGTCGCCCATCGCAGTTCCTTTGGCTCCGTAGGGTCCATGGGCTGGGGGAATTGTGGATATGGATTTCCCAAAGGACTTTGAAAGCCTTTGCAAGTCTCTTGCACTGCAGCTGTGGGTACCGCAGTCAACATGACTTGTTAAGCAGCTCTAACTTACTATCCCTTTTTAACAGGACCTATCAAATTCAGTAGGTTGAAAGATAATAAAATTCCTCCATAGACTATAGACCTGTTTCCTTGGAGCTTCTATAAACTTAAAGAATTAAGTTCTGTAGAGCCTTTAATTCCCCTCCTATAGCAGAAATCCACAGACTATTTCAAAGCATCTATACAAGATATATATATTTTACTATTAGCAGATTGCTTTTAAGGGGTATGGGATTTCATGGACACATGACTTTTGTCTTGGCACGTTACAGAAGTCTTTGATAATTATATATTTTAAAGATTAATAATGAATAGTATTACAGTTAGACACATCTTTTCCTGGCATGGCATTTTTCCTGTCATACTTGAAATTAAAAAGTGAACTTTAGGATTTTCTGAGACACCATTCAGTTTTGAAAACTCTAGTTTATAACTATGTTTTGGAAGCAGAAGGGAAATACTTGGAAGTCAGTGGTGTGCTCAGAATGTAGCAAATATCTGGCAAGAGATCAGGTTTTCAAGCTTCACATATACATTTTTCATGCGTACAGTTATCTATGGCCAATGTTCTCTCTGTCATTGCCACTGAATCCAGAATAAATGCCATTGAAATAATAGCAGATTTGCACTGATGTGCAAATATCAGCGAATTTAATAGCTTTGCTGGAGTTCTGGAGGCTTTTAATCAATTTATTTGTTGAGATGTTTAAATATTGGTGATAATTAAGAGGAACTATACCCATATGTATATCTGATCTGTTAGTTTTCAGCAGATTTTGTCTCTACTAGTCTCCACAGCAGGGACTTAATGCTAGAGGAACTCTCGAGAAACACAAAGTTTTAGAAAAGTATTCATGATACTAGGTTATATTAATTTATTGCCACATGTATTTCAAAATTGTAAATACATCAAGAAATAAGAGTATAAAATAAGATTTTTATATAGAGTTCAAAAGTGTTGTTGTATAAACTTATGAAATTCACCTATGCAAGTATTTCACAGGAGTAAATTTAAATACATTTTCAATATTTGGAATTTTTTTGGAAATTCAGGCCTATTTTTTTGTCTTGCACCGAATGACTTAAATTGCCTTAAAATCAAGAAGAAACTGGTGCAAACACTTCATCTGACTGATCTAGAAAAGTGTACACCTTATTTGAACTGATTTAATTCATTCCTGCTTTCCCAGGATTGCACTGTATTGTGTAAGTACCTGAGCTAGTTTTCAACTAATCATTAAACTAAACTAAAATGTCATTAAACTAAAATGCCTTTTCTTTGGCTGCTCGGTGTCCAGTTCTTAGGTTCTTCATTTTTTCCATTTGCCAGATAGAGGAACTTGGGTGTCTAAATTGGGGCTGTGAAATTCACTCCCAAAGCCAGGTGCTCTAGGCATTGCCACAGCCATCACTGCAAAAATCTAAGTTTGGACTTGCCGTAAGTAAAAAATATCTCTGCTTAAAGAAAATAAGTTGGTAGCACCAAGAGCACAGGCAAAAAACAAACAATGTCACCGTATCTCTTTAGAAAGCCAAACAGCAGAGCTTGGGCATCTAACTGGAACCATGTCTCTGTATAATGACCCGTGCAGACCATGGGAGAAAGACAAACTCTAACTGATAGTGCTCTTTTCATACGTGCTGTGTTAAATATGAGTTGTATTTTTAATTGAGTGGAGCAGATATTTTCTTGGATCTGTCATCACATGGATTATTCAAATCTGTAGCTTGCTAGGATTAACATTCTCGTCTGCATTCTCATTCGCACCAGAAATGGTAGTTGACAGAATTTTAGCAAGGAGCAGTGTATTAAAGCATAGTCTGATAAGTCCAGTTTACAATTACTCATTACATTTATGCTACGTAGTGGAAGATTTGCTGATGCCTTGCTTTCTCAAATCTCATTTTCACAGAAGTGCAGCCAACATAATCTATTTTTGAACTGGTTCAGGAAAAAAGACATTTCTCATTTGAGCTGTACTGCCCAAATGACAGATTTGGGATCATAAGACCAGTACTATGACTAGTCATTTCTTAAACTGTTTGAAGAACCTCATCTCAACGGTGATAAACGGGTCACAAACCAGCCAGATAAACTTTAAATGATCACAAAATGCTTTACAGTTCTGGCATGGTGAGGCTGACTCAATGGTTGTACTAAATATAGTTGTTTGCACAGTTTATGCATCTGAGATTTGACAAAACAGTTTGGATAAAAGGAAGACCATCCCATGCTTTGGCACAAAACTTGCTCCAAACTAAACATTTTTAAATGTCAGAAAACTTTGAATAACTTGTTTTGTTTTATTTAGACATGCCTTTGTATTTCTAGTAGAAGAGAGAAAAAACAGTGCCATGAGAAAAGCCAGTTATTTGAAATGAATTGACCAGAAAGTCCAGACAACTGGAGCACTTCCAGGACAAAATAATCCCTCTTCTTTTCCCTGTGCCTTTTTTCCCTTCTGTTTGACGGCCACACAGCAGCCTCGTGGCTTTCTTGACAAGGTGGAGAACTTCCCTTTGCAGCAAAGCACCACTTGGTTTCCATCAGCGCAGGGGCACTGCTCACTCTCCTCCTCCCAGGTACAAACTGCAGTGATGGTCTCCTTTTACAAATGCTTTAGCACTTGGCAAAGCATTCTAAAAGTGCTAAAAGCTGGAAGAAATCCTCATCTATCCACACTTTCATCAGGAGAGAAATGGAGAAAAAAAGGCGACTTATCTGGCCCTTGGTTTGACAACACATTTAAGGCTTTTATGGCTTTTAAGTATATATTCAGATAAGTTGTCTGAACCTTTTCCTTATTCTATTTCTACACTAGTTCTACTACTAAGTTTGAGGGATGCTCTCCCATTTGAAGAACCCGTGGTTCATTAGCCCTGAAGGCCATCTCGTCCCAGGCCCAACTGCAGGGCAGTTGCCTTGCAAGGTGCTTGCTGCTTGGCTCTGTTCCCAGCACTTCATTCATTGCAGATATCTCTGCTGTTCTGTAAAACACTCCTGAGAGGAGCTTCTGCTGAGCACCTAGAGCAGGCAATGCCATGGGGCTGCAAGCTGGCAGGCCCCTTCCCCTTCCTCTGCAGGGCAGCAGGCTTCTTCCAAAAAGGATCTAATCTGGCAAAATTGCTGGGGGATCCAGGCCACCAGGTGCTCTTGGGGAAGTGACTAAAATGTGCTTGAGTGCCTCTACTTTCTCTCTCCAAGTGGGCTGCTGAATTTCAGGGCATAATTTGTTTGGGTTTTCAAGTCACCAAGAAACTTTTCCAGTCTTTCTTTTCTCTTTATGGACCATTCCTGAAGACAGAGATTTAGGTTTGCCTTGAGTCTCCTTTTCCGTTTATACATAATGAATGACCAAGCAGATGAGGTTAGTCTGCCTGGAGTGCTTAATCTTTCATAAGATCATTTACACAGCGTGTAGAGCGTGCAGCCTTTCCGAGCAGCTCCGTCTGCCCGCACAGCACAGACAACCTGCTGGAGATGCTTCCAGGGCAGGGTGGTTTTGTTACAATTTATATATAAATTATATATATATATATATATATGTAATATATATAAATTATACAATTATATATAAATATAAATTATTTTTATATATATTGTTTTAAAAATATTTTTTAATTTTTATTTATTTTTTATTTTATATATACAATAAATTATTTTATTTATATATTTTATATAATATATAAATTATATATATAAATTATACAATTATATATAAATATATACAATTTATATACTCTATATACACATTTTTTTAATATTACATTTTGAATTGTAATATACCATGACAATATAAGCGTCCCTGCAGAGAGGGGGGTGTTATGGCGGTGTAAATGTATTTTATTTCTCCCACCAGTTTCCAAACTAATAGATAGCGTAGCAATGCTTACTTGAATACAAAGGCTTATGGAAAAATGTCCACAGGAATGATACTGGAGTATAACGAGTATAGTACAGCCCAAAGGAGAGAGCTAAGCCAAGTCATCCGCAAAGTTCTTAATACAGATGTTGGGCAGGGAGTTTCATTAGAAAGTAAGTTTAAATTGCTTTGCAATGCTTTGGACCCCCAAGCGTGCCATTTCAGAAGAGAAGCTAATAGTTAATTTTTGTGTGCGTGGGTGGTGATGGTGCATGTTCCTGTCCTGTTTCGGAGGCGGTTACACGATCAGTTATTTAAAGATGTCAAATGTGTAATAGTCCCCAGAGAAAAAGATCTGTAGTGTTTTCCAGCACCGCCGTAAGTAGGAGTCCCCATTTGTGGGAAGGAAGTGAAAGATCCTCACTTTCTTATTGCATTCAGAGCTATGAGTTACTGTGCTGCACTATATCTATGCACAGGGACCAAAGTGGTAATATGCAGTAATGCTTTATTTAAGAAAACGCCTACTGAGCGCAAGTTAAGCCCCATGATTGGAGGGTGTTACATGTTCTCTGGAAAAGTGCTGTTTGTTTGCATTTAGATTTTGAGCAAAGACCTTATTTGGGTATGAAATAACTGTTCACCCATTAGGGTGTAATTGTTGAAACAGCCTCTCAAAGAAGTGCTGAAAGATACAGTAATCATTTTAGCTTTCCTGGACAAAGAAGTATAACGTGAGTAATAAACCCACACATTTAGGGAGGTAGAGAAATATGATTGCTTTAATTAGTGCACTTTCTTGTGTACTGTGGCAGAAAGTGAATTGTTGAAGGTAAAATAAACCGATCCTTTTAGGTAGATTGTAATCTCAGCACCTATTAGTGGTTAAACAGCCAGCTAAAGAAAAGGTCATTAAATATGCTATGAAAAGTTCTGTAGAAATCATGTTGCTGCAGTAAAAACTGAAGCAAAGGGCCATACAATGAAAATTACTGAAAGTCTTGTTTTTTATTATACTATTAGAAAATACTTTGAAGTGATATTTTTCTTTTTTTTAATTAGGAGACAACAACGGATGGTCTCAACAATTTGATAAACATTATGCAAAAGGCAGATACAATAAAATGAAATCTCCGTATGTATTTCAGACGAAGACACCTGAGTGCTGTGAGTAATTACAGGAATTAATTTTGTGATTATTGCTGATGATTCCCAGAAGGAAATACATACAAAATATGCTTATCAGAAATAGAAATACAGTGCAGTGTCATTTACAGTTAAGAAGAATGAATGTCTCAGACTAGTGAATGCACTGAAGCTCATTTAAGTGATTCATTTTTTGTAAAGGAAATATCAGATGTGCCAATTAGAAGGGTAATATAAATGTTTATCTAAATATCTGAATATAAGAAAAAGCCCGTGAAACATGCATATTTCAGACTGAAAACAACCTCCCTTCAAATCCACTTCTTCCCACATTAATTGTTTAAAAATATTTTCAAAATAATTTCTAAGAACTCACTTTTTTGGACATTCTGACTCTGTCCACTCCAAGTACTAAGTTAAATCTAATCAAGTCTAGGGAATAGAGCATGCAGAAGGAATCCTGATCCATTGATATCCTGTTTTCACCTGGTGGAATTGTGCTCCCTCTTGTCAAGTATAAGAGAACTGAATAATCAAAAGGATAGTCCCAAAAATCTAAAACAAACAAACAGTAAACCCTACCAGATGAGATTCCTGTATCGAGTCTGTATCTCCTTTGCAAAATCAATTTTAGAGAAGCCAGGAAATAATAGAATTGTTTCATTACCCCTTGGTGTTCTTTTGCAAGGATCTGCCTCCATCTAAACGAATTATGCAAAAACAGTGCAAGACCTGATTTAAATTCTGTTTGACGTAGTCTACGTGTCTTTGTGCTAACTACTCTTTTACACCATGCTCTTTCCTCCTCGTCCCATCCTACCTGTTGCCACAACCCCTTTCTTGTCTCCATGCAGTGGCCGCCCCCGTGCCAGCAGAATGTAGGTGCCAAGGGCTGGAGCTTGTCTGCGATGGTGCCAAGTTACGTGCTGTCCCTTCCGTCTCTCCAAATATAACCATGATGTAAGTAGAGCAGAAAAGTGGCTGCTTTGGCCACTGAATATCAGTTCTGCAACCGTTTTGCAGCTACAGCCTTGTAATTACGACCAGCTGGCTCGGCGCGGGGCTGTGGGAGCCAGGTGCCCCTCTCTGTGAACACACATTCATGGTTTTCAGTCCAGGTTGTCTCTGTGTAAAATAAGAGAAAAGGAGCTAAAACAACTCTATGTGAAATAGTCTTTTTGTATTTGTAACCATGGCCTGGATTAGCTACAAAATCACAGAATTTAAAGAAATCTTAGGGAAGTGTTACCTTTTAAGATATAATGCCCCAGGACTCTTTCATTATTCTGTGGTCTTACCAATATTCTTATTCTATATTTCTCCTGATAAAGTTAATAAAGTTAAATTTTGCAGACTCACCTGTCTGAGCAAATCTTTTTAGTTCTCATTCCATCCCTCTGAATAGGCCATTATTAGAGAGGCCTCATCTGGGCTGGGTCATCAAACAGACAGGCATAAACTAAACTTTGCAGGAAAAGAGAGGAGGAAAAGAAAACAGCTGATATTGCTGGTGGATCTTTATCTGGTGTTATCTTCTCACTATGCCCCCAAGGACAGCGTGCCACAGGAACAGCTCCCTGCGTTTGCAGGGATGGATCCTGGTTTTCTCCTGTCACTCAGCTGCCCGCCTGACGGCTTCATGGTGAATTTTGGAAGGAAGCCTGAGAAATGCAGACTGTGGTTTCCCATCCCCTATTGCCCTTCCACATAGACTTAAAATCTATTAATTTAGTGGTATGCCACGTGGCACATTTTTGATCAACAGCATTGTTCTCTCTCCTGGTTCTAAAGGTGATACCCTTGATTTCACTCCCCTAAAATTAGTTGGTGATTTTGGATCGTGTAGATAGGGAGGATTGAGAGGGAACCCCTTGTGTGTAAAGAAGAAAGTGGGGCCAAGTGCTTGTAAATATGGAGCAATAGGTAAGGCACATGTGTCTGTCCACGGTCTCCTCCTAATCCATTAGCCCAGATTCTCCCCTAGGGTGATCTCTTCATTTTCATCGATCAATGCAGTGAACTTTGATTTGGTTTAACATATCGGATGGAATTTAACACTAAACAACATAGCTACTCTTGCCTTTGGTTAATAAAATGTATGGAGACGCTCCTGAATATATAAATTAACCTCTCTGGAAATGCTCGATTTATTACAGAAATTTCTACCAAATTATTTACCGTGCAAATGCATTTTACTACATGAAGTCATTGGACTTGCACCAGACAGGATAAACTCAGCTTCAGCATACTGACAGAGCTTTGCCATATGTGTTTGTTTCCACAGGTCTCTCCGGTGGAATCTGCTAAGGAAACTTTCTGCTGATATTTTCAAGAAATACCAAGACCTTAAAAATCTGTAAGGGAGTCTTTCAACTTAAAATCTCTATGAAATCCCTTCATTATAATCTCTTTCTGTCTCTCTCTTTTTTGTCTCTCATGCACTCATGTCTTGATCTTAACATATATGAGACAAAACTCCACAGAACTATTTTCAAAATTCTTTTTTATCTTTCCCTTAATTCCATCTTGTAATTGTGTAAACCGCTTTCCTCAAATAGCTTGTTTTGGTTTCTCTCTACCCGCAACATCATGTATTCTACATATTAAATTTTATTGTCTTGATTATTTTATACCAGAAAAAAAGATGAACTTCTATTGCGTCTTAAGGAAATTACATTTATAATGAGCAGTAATAAGCTACAAGCAGTGAAGGTAACTGAACCCATTTTTGCTGCTAAAAGTTTGAAAAAGCTGTCCATTGCCATAGGGAAGCATAGTTACATGGCACTTAGGTTTGTTTCTATTTATGTTTGGAATCACAAGTCATTCATTAATTATGTCAGAATAGTATATGCTTTATGATATGTTCAAAAATTCATAACCCTAATGAGTTTGATTTATATAGAATTGGTACAATTAAGAAACTAAGGCAGAAGTCTAAAGCAGGCTGTATTGTAGTGCGTTTAAGGTTCCTAAAAAACTTACCAAAATTAACTTCACTGAAAACTGTTTGTACTGCAGCACCATCTTGTGTTCACCAAGGACCATATTCCCTTAAAACAGCATTTTATTGACTTGAATAGTGCTTAACACAATCACATTTTGTAAAAGTCACACTTCTCATTGGTTTTTCTTTTTTAAATTGGTATTTTAAATATTTCTCAGAGGATAAGGCCACAATGCTTTACAAGGATTTAATATTGGTAGCTGATAATGTGTTAGAACTTAATTGTCCATCAAATTAGATAAAATTAAACAGAAGGGGGAAAAATTAATATCCTTTATTTTACAGAAAATCAAGTTGCATTTTACATTTTATTATCTTTAAGTAGCTGAAAGGCTACATTTTATATTAATATAAATAGCAACTTCCACATCTAGTGTAAATTTGACCTTTGCCATGCAACATTTTGCTGACAACAGGGCGTTTCAGCTGAGTGTGGAGATGTGGTCACACAGACAAGGCTGCAGGATGAGGGCCTAAAGGAGAAGCTCCTATAAAATCATTCCTTTGCACATCTTTGCTAACACAAATACACCTTTGAATGAATTTTGTAACCCTGCCATTGGTTTTTGTTTCTTTTAGTACACATTTGAAGGCTTTGCAACTGCAGCTGTGAAGTGGTTATTGTGGAATTTAAGATGTAACAAGCTCGACAGCTTCTCAACTATCACACGTGAATTCAATTTAGTTGATAGATTTTGATTGGTGATTCTTGCTTTGCCTTTGCATGCTTAGAGAATTAATTGCTGCTGCTGTATCTTCTTAGGTATCTTCAGAACAATAAGATCAGAGCTGTCTCCGAACGCGCTTTCAGAGGTTTATACAATTTGACAAAGCTGTAAGTATTACTGCACGAATATTGAGGTAGAGAGCAATGGGAACAGATTGGAAAGTTGCTAGAGCTGTTTTTCTTATTTGTTTCAATATTAGGAAATTGCAAAATGTCCAAACCTTTAGCTCAATGGTTTGACTGAGAAAACAAAGATCGATTACAAAGTATACATGCAACATCTGTCCAGACACGTTCATCTGGCAGGAAAGTACTTTTGAAAATACAAGACGGCTCCATGTTTTACTTCTATTCCACAAATCTGCTGCATTTCAGAGGAAGAGAATATGGTAGTTATCTTGCGTTAAGTCAGTGGGAATGAATAAGGAATAAACAAAAAAAAAGAGAGCTTGGGATGAACAAAAACTCTTTAACTTCACTTTGGCTAAAATAAGCAAACCAAAGCAGGCCAGTATCAATAAAGAACTTTTATTTTTACTTTGCAGCAACTTTATGTATTACGTTTCTAACTTTGAGGGAATTAGGTCAGTGAAATAGATGATATATAAGCTGCATTGTTAAGTTCAACTTTGTTCTGCAATGGTTTTAAAGAGTTTTTTTTTTAAAAAAACGTTATTATGCTGCTTAACTTTCCTTCCAATAGACGTGGATGATTATCTGTTATTCTACCTGTTACCACATTCCCAGCCTGTTTATAGCACCACCTTTACTTGCTTTTTAACCAGTTTTGGTGACTAAATTTATGACAAATGTCTTGAGCAAAACCTGAATTTGTTCCCAGGGTATTTTTTGTAATAATTCACTCCACAGAAGTAAACTGGAACAGGTCTAAAGTATAACAAAGTGAAGATGGTTAGCCTGAGTTTTTTTGTTGGTTGGTTGGTTGTTTTTTTGTTTGTTTGTTTGTTTGTTTTACACATAAGACAAAAAAAAAAAAAAAAGATTTATACCTTGCTTGACTTTTCTGTGAAAGATCATCTGCACATTTTCTGCTCTCGTAAGCACTGGCTTTCTGATAGACAGAGACACAGACTGGGAATATATATTTTTTTCTATTATACTTAGTGAGTTCTTTTTCAAAAAAAAATCCATAATTATAAAAAAAAATCAGCACTATGATAAATTATAAAGGAAAAAAAATCTTATAATTCATTTTCACATAACTCATACTAATCACGTGTTCTATTCTCTATCTTTTACTGATTTTGTTTCAGATATCTGAGTCACAACAAGATAACCAGTTTGAAGCCTGGTGTTTTTCAAGATCTCCACAAGCTAGAATGGCTGTATGTTGTTTTCTTTGTATGTTTACTTTCTTAAGGAATAATTAAAGCCACAAAAAGAAATATTTTTATTGCTTTGATTTCTGTGGATAACATTATTTTGTGCTAGATAGTAACTAAGGAACTCCTATCGCACTCTGCAGCTGCTTTGGTGTTGCACAGAATCCATTCAAAGTATTGATCAAAAGTGTATTAAAAACTGTGAAGAAAATAGTTTTCCTTAATTGAAAGTAATTCACGTAAGCTAAAATATTTCAAGAATTATTCAAACTATGCTGAAAAAGGGAATTAATTTGATGAATGCTCTGATCATCTACGGAGCAGTACATTTATTTCTTTAAGTAGGGCTTTTGAATATAAGACTCTTTTATATATATATATATATATATATATATATATATATATTTTAGTAACTGGCACTTGAAGAAAGCCGCTTCCAAACATGTTATTTTTTTTAATCAACTGTTCAGTTTAAGACTGTAATCCTTTGTCAATCTGAGATTTGCTTTGCTCTAATTTGTAGGATAATTGAAAACAACAGGATCAATCGGATCTCTCCGCTAACGTTTTATGGGCTCAGATCACTTATTCTTCTGTAAGTACGGAATAAGAGCCAAAAGTATCACTTGAAAAAGCGGAAAGAACAGATAAATTTAAAAGTATGTTTTAAATAAAAATGTAATTTGAATTTTAAACTCCCCATGCCCTTGTGCCTGCTGTTGTGGTGGAGTTTATTCCTCAGAAATGTAGCCATCCCCGGGGAGCCCATCGCTGCAGGCCTTTTTGCATGGATAAATGACCCAAAGGGAGCTGTGAACTGCCCAAATCCACAGGAATGGAATTGCTCTTATCGAAGTCAGGCTGGAGACCAGCCGGGATGTCTGTGATTCTCCACCTATCAAAGGAATTTACGATCAGTGTCCCCAGCAAACACTGAACTTGCCCCTAGGAAAATCCGTGTCTCCGGGTCGATAAGGAGGCGGCTGAGGAGCTGTGGGTTGGGATGCGCCGCACGGCAGCGGGAATTCCTGCCGCAGGAGCCCATCCACAGGCTCCGGTTCCACTGCGGCCAGGAGAGGAAGCTCCCTCGGCTGCCCCGTTCCTCCCTGGCTCGTGGAAATTGCAGGTTATGGCGTAACAGGAAAGCACGAGCCGAGTCGTTAACTGGTATTTCAAAGAATGCCACAGAAAACCTATGGAGGTTTTAAAAAAAATTGTGCCTCCAAAACTGTGAAAAACGATTCTAGCTGTGACTACCTAATATTCAAAAGTAGAAACATAGAGACATTTTTTTTCTATAATGTCATTTTTGGTTGATACAGCCAGATAAGCTGTTTTTCTTTTCTCCAGAGTGATGATGAATAATTCTCTTGCTCGTTTGCCTGATAAACCTCTATGCCAATACTTGCCAAGACTAAACTGGCTGTAAGTCTACCTTTTTTTCACTAAAAAAAGAATCGTTACTGTGTTGTCCTTGAATGGCATTCGATGCCTGGGGGCTCCCTGCATTGGCTCGATGACCTGAAGTCGTCAGCTAGGGGTGTAGAAAAACTACATGTCTGGTTATGATTCTCTTGTGAAATCCTGAACTTCTGGTGAGATTTATTTATTTATTTTTTTATCTTGGAAGACTTGTCTGAATGAAATTAATTAATTTTCAGTGTGTTTTTTGTGTTGTTGTTGTCTGTTTGTTTGTTTTGTTTTGTTTTTCATACCACAGAGATCTTGAAGGCAACCATATCCATTACTTAAGTAACGTGACTTTCATCTCCTGCAGCACTCTAACTGTACTGTAAGTAACAGCACATACCAGGCCACCCTGATGAGATATATCCATGCTGAACAACAAAGTTATCCATGATAGCTAACATAAAAGTTCCTTAAATATTGTGTGATATATAGATTTCAAGGATATTGGATATATACGGTGGAGATATATAGATCTCAAGGCTCTGTTTTAATTGAACACAATACACAATAATCACCATTTATAGCATTTTTCAACATCAATATATGTGATTAAACTTTTACTGAAGTGATTTTTGACTGATATAAAGATTTAGGTTTTTTTATTATTATTTTCTTACCTGGAAAAGAAGACAAAAATCTTCCCATAGAAAGACACAAACATCTTTACACATACAAAATCCTTAGCTCACTTCATTGGCTGACTCGCTGGTGCTCTTCAGTTAAAGAAATTTCCCCTAAGTTTCCTTAATGCTGATGTAACCATTCAGAAAATCCCTTTAGCCTTTTGGTAAATTCGTAGGCTCCACAGGAGCTGCCACATTCAGTCCTTACTGTTCCACAGTACTCAGATTCTTGGTTTTCTCCTTAGTTATAAGATCTGGGTGCTACATCTGCAGGGCATGCACAGTGCTGTGTGACAGAAGGTGGAAGGAAACGCTGCACAACCACGTGCACAACCTGGAATTCTCAACCACCACCGGTTACTAGTACTGTACTGTCCTGCAGGCATATTAAAAAATCAAGGCTCTGAATTAATGGGGCAGATGCTTGAAGATGCTTTTCATAACAAAAGATAACAAAAACAATGACAATAAAGTTTAAAACTTTACACAAACTTTCTTTAGAAAACAAATATATTTCAAGAAGCAGCAACATAAGCTTGTTTTATTCTTTCAGGGTGATGAGAAGAAATAAAATCATCTCTTTAAATGAAAACAGCTTTTCTTCTCTCCGGATGTTAGATGAATTGTGAGTTGATTTCTTCTCTTATTTATAGAAATGACAAAGATTTATAATTTAGAATTGTGTGTTTTGTGTGTTTACTGTGAGTTCTGTTTCTTATAATCGGAAGATATCATCCATCCACAGTTTTATTCCAAATATTTAAGGAAGAAGAAATAGCCAATAAAATACATACTCAGTGTGTCAAATACTATTGCTCTTTTGCTCATAAGACTGTTATGCTTCCTGAATAAAGTCGTATTAATCAAGTATCACTCTGCAGTTGTTGGCACCTTCACTGTTTTTAAACAAGCCTGTGGTTGCAGTCAGATGGAGACCTCTACTCCTCTCTCTCCAAAGTTATTAAGATCTTCCAAGTTCAGTGAAAACAAGCAGCAAGACAGAGAAAAGAATTAAGGAGAAGGTGCAGTGCTGGCCAACCCAGATGAGACGTGAGGGGAATTTTCCAGGTTCTTGAAGCCCTAGTTAAAAACATTTTTCCTTCTTTTACATGTAAATACAATAATTAAAAAAATACTCATCTAATTACCTATCTGAACTAACCAGGTAAAGAGGGCTTTGATGGATCATGTTTTTCTATCTGCTGTTTTAACATTATTTTATAGTCCAAGTTTCCGATAACCTCTGTAAAAATGTAATAGTCTACTTGGTAAATGGCATGAAAATCTCTCTTGAAATTATAAAACTTTTCTGTATTATTATTGAATCTACTAAAAACTTACTATATCCCACCTATGGCTGTTTCCACAGAGATCTGGCTAACAACAAGATTGAATCACTTCCTCCATATATATTTAAGGATTTAAAGGAGCTTTCACAACTGTAAGGGTTTTATTATTATTATATGTCATTATTCATTCAATATGATGTTTTCAGTCATAAATGCCTGGAAGGAAAAAAGCATCTTTGCTCATTTAAGCTCTGCCTAAAAAATACTTATCTGAAATTCACTTTTATCTAAGGGAGCCTGCACGCTGAATCAGAACAAGGGTTTCTCTGCAGAATCCAGGAAGTCTGAGCTTTTTGTAGACAGAGCTGAAATGGTTAGCAATGAAAAGTTCCTAATGGGAAAATGTTCAACCTGGAGAGTCCGGCCCCAAATATGCACTTCTGGGGGAATAGGAAACGCAAGAAAGAGGAAAGAGTTGTAGTCTCTAAATAAAACAAAGTCCAAAAAGTTTAATTAATAAGTATTTCTATGGTCAAAAACCTAAAGTCGGTCTTTCCACTGGTTTAGTAAGCCAAAGAGCAGTAGGTGAATGTTGCTAATGCCCGTTCGTGATCCCGTGCAGTAGGGCTGAAAGTGCAAATGGCTCATGTTGTTTGACTTTCACCTTAGAACAAGATGTAAAGAAAATGTACAAACATACTTATGTCCATGTTGCATTTACAGGAACCTTTCTTATAATCCAATTAAGAGAATACAGATGGATCAGTTTGATTTTCTAACTAAACTCAAATCCCTGTAAGTATCAAGTTTTTATGTACAAGAATCTTAGCCATATTTTCTTCATGATTAAGCAAATCTCTATAGAAGGATGTTACTCGTAATACCAGAATATTTTTTATAAGAAATAATATTTGAAATATTTTGTATTTATTGATGTCGCTCAAGAACTTTAGTCTGGAGAATAACTACTAACAATATTCAAATTTTTCTTCTTGAAATACCATCTCGTGTTGGAAATCATTCCAGCGCAAAGGGATCATAAATCCATCTTTACAAATGACAACCTATTCCATCATTACAGAGAAAGACTAAAGCAAATTATGTGGTTGGTGCCAGATGACTGTACCGCAGATAAGTTATTACAATGCCAAATTCTAAACTCATTTTCAACTTTGCACAACTTGTATATAGAACTTAAGGGCCATACAAAGCTCAACTGAGGCTATTAGTGCCAGGGACAGATAGCATTAAGATACCTAAAAACAGTAATTTGAAAGGAATTGGGTATATGCATAAGTCTGATTGGGATATATTTCAGTTCTTACATACACTGGTAATATAAATCAAGTCAAATCTAGCTGTCAGTTCAGAGAGGGGGGTCTTCCAAAAATCTTGCTGAAGAATGTAAAGGGAACTTGCAATGGGTGCACTCACACAGCAGCTCCGATGCAAATTCCATAATTCCCTAACAGTCGGGATGCAGCTTATATGTTAGTCATTATTTAATTGCCAAAAATCCATGCACTTGAGTGAAAAAGAGCTTCTATATATTTAAGATAATAAAATCAATAGATCTTGAGAGAAGATCTTTTCTAGGAAACAGAATGTCTTTATGTTCAGCACTCTTTATATCTGTGGCTTGTTTATTAGTTTGAAAAGACAGGAGTAGCCGGGGACAGCATTCCCCCAGATTTATTCCAATCCATAAGTAAAACAAACCAGTTTCCATGTTTAGGCCTTATTATTTTCTCCTAGCAAGACTGCCTATCAACCCAAATTTGTTTATTTGCATTCCATGTTACTCTAGTGCATACCATTGACCAGAAAACTTAAGTTGTAAAAGAACATGTACAGTTACATGTTACTGATCTGACACTGCAGAGGAAATAATTGTGCGATTCTCCTTATATTAAACAAATTCTAAAATAAGCAAACCCACCTATATGGTGTGAGTAAGCCCTTGCACAGAGTGTTGCCCATGCCAGTTTCCTGCTGTTCTTGACACAATAAAAAGTGAATTCCTGCAGTGGCTTGTCTGTCTGGTAAGCGCTCTCTGGGATTAAAGAAAGAGGAGAAATGTGAAATATTGCTATTGCAACAAGTGGTTATTTTTCCAGAGATGATGAAAGAACATCAGTAGATCAATACTTTGGAAGGGCAACATAATAATTGTATATTGTCCTGCTGAGAGCACTAAAAGAGCCTCCTTTGCGCTTTTGGCAGAACTGAGTTTATTGGAATTAAGTGCAATTCATTTTACTTAATTTTTGCTTCTATATAGATTTGCCATTTAAGTTTCAAAGGGATAACAGGTTAGATGCAGCTGAAGTTCATCTCTTCATATAATTATAGGAACACAATTAAATGCTCAGTAAGCTTGTTGTGTTACTACTGAGTTTGTATTGCCTTTTTATTGAGAGTGTGTTGTTTGCAGCAGCTTAGAGGGCATTGAAATCGGAAACATTCAGAGAAGAATGTTCAGACCGCTTAGAAACCTTTCCCACATGTAAGTAATCTGCCTTCTTTGGTTTCAGTTGTGCAATTTACAAAATACTGAACAATTAAAAACAAAAAAGTCTGAATCAAAAATCATCCAAATTGAAACTTCTTTCTTTTTCTCCCCCTCACAACTAGATACTTTAAGAAATTTCAGTACTGTGGATATGCCCCTCACGTGCGCAGCTGCAAGCCAAATACAGATGGGATTTCCTCCCTTGAGAACCTCTTAGCCAGCATTATCCAGAGAGTGTTTGTGTGGGTGGTATCCGCCGTCACTTGCTTTGGGAATATTTTCGTTATCTGCATGAGGCCTTACATCAGGTCGGAGAACAAGCTGCACGCCATCTCCATCATGTCCCTCTGCTGTGAGTATCCCAGCGGGACGCGGCGCGCTCACAGGGAATGACAACGCGGAACGCTCTAGCTTGTGCACCGGGAAGTCTTCGTAGATGATGTCTCTGTTCAGAAACGATAACCAGGTGCTAAACTGCACCTTTCGTGCCTGATTTTGCTGCTGTGGACATCATGTCAAATTCCCACTTTCTTCAGTAAGAGGAGATAAAATTCCAAATTTTTCAAAAGACCATAAATCTAGATTTTACTATCTAATTGTGAATAAATACTAATTCGTGTGTGTAAATATCGTGTGTGTTCAGATAGTTATACTTTTTTGCTTGAGCAAATAGTTGCGTGTGCAAATACAGCAAATCAATCACTCCCAGCTCTCCAATACTGAGACTTCTGCTTCTCAGTCCAGTCCTAAAATCAAGGCAGTCTTATGGATGAACTAACTGAGAGTGCAGTCAGGTGAAACCCAAGTACCCTGTGTTTAATTCGTACGCAAGGGGGTCAGTCTAAACTTACATATTTCACAAATTGATTTAGTTGCATTTTGAAAGGTAACTGACAACCACGTATAAAATAAAATGGCAGCATTCCTAAATAGAGCATGCCCATGATTTTGAAACTTTGTTGGCTTCTTTAGCCATCGGAACCAGAAGTCTGAATACCACTGAAAAATTCTAGCGAAAACATGTGAGAAGCCTCTGTTGAATATGTGAGAAGGTCTGTGTTGACAGCTCCTCTTTTCTTCCCGGGGCTAGTATGACACAAACGCTTATCAAGCCTTTTCTTAGACAGCTCATATAAAACAGCCTAGAGGATAAAAAGAGAAATTATGATATTCCAAGGTATTTAAAAAAGCAAGGAAGGCTTTTTGTCCTTCTAGTTGCAGAAGACTTGAAAATGAGAAGCAAATTCATCCCTAATGCTTAGAAATTAAACAAGTCTCCAAATTTATCATCTCTTAAGCTCATAATTTTTAAGCCCATGTTGTCATTTTCAAGGGGAATCAAGCATATGTCTGCACATGTAGGATCCTGAAGGATTTACACCAGTGACAGTCATTTTAATGCTCAGTGTGATCCCTGTGGTGTTATTCCGATGTGCCCAGGAGCTTCCCTTTGCCTCCTGCCTTTCACTTCTGAGCTAATGGGAGAAGCGGGGTTGGTGTCTGCCAGGTTTGCCGAGTACCTTCAAGCCTTGCTAAAAGGTTATGCACATTATTTTGGAAAACTGAACGTGGACAAATCAAAACTGACCTCTGAATCTGGCAGTTTCTCTATTCAAAGCAAACTATCCGCAAGCTAAAAGGCAATGTCAAAAGAAGACCTGTTCAAAAAAGTGTCTTTTTTTTCTGTCTTTGACAGAAATACAAATACATAGATTTGAGCTTCTAAAAAGTAGTTTTGGAAACAAGTATGAAAGCAGAAAATCAGTCCAACAGATGAAAATTCAAAAGGAGAAAAAAAAAAGTTACAAAAAAGGAGAGAACTTTTATACTGCCTTAATTATAAATCTCAATAGCATTCTAACTATAATATTTATATCTATCTACTCATTAGCTGACAGCTGTAACTATACATTCATATGTACTTGTTTGTATGTCTGTTTTAATATACATATACACAAAGAGCATGGAAAATTCAGATGTGTAAATAATGATGTTAAGCACTATGCCCACAGGTGCTGACTGTCTGATGGGAATATATTTATTTGTGATTGGAGCTTTTGATCTAAAATATCGTGGAGAATACAACAAGCACGCTCAGTTATGGATGGACAGTATTCATTGTCAGTTGGTGGGATCGCTGGCTATTCTGTCTACAGAGGTGTCAGTTTTGCTATTGACTTACCTGACTTTGGAAAAATACATCTGCATAGTTTATCCTTTTAGGTGTTTGAAGCCCAGAAAATGCAGGACAATTTCTGTTTTGATTCTTATCTGGATAATTGGGTTTGCTGTTGCTTTTATCCCACTGAGCAATAAGGAATTTTTCAGGAACTACTATGGCACCAATGGCGTCTGTTTTCCTCTTCACTCAGAACAATCAGAAAGTTCAGGAAGTCAGATTTATTCTGTTGTCATTTTTTTAGGTAAGTTGTTTTCCTTCTTTACAACAATTACAGGTATAATGAGCCTAGTTTTTAAGACAAGACAGCTTTGTGTATGTGATGTCCACAATTCATATTTAGATGCTTCTATAGGCAGTTATAGACTTTTTCTAGCCTGAATATTTCATATTAGATATTTACATATCTTGAAATCCATAAAGTGCTCAGAAAGTAGAAGTTAGATCCACCAAGCACCTGAATAAATAGATTTTGTCAGGGAAGTAAAGAAATGTTAAGACTAGAGAGCTATATAATTTGGCTCTGATTAATGGCAGCCATTAATCAAGTGATGATAATTAAAATATATATTTTAGTAAAGTGTTCAGTGTTTTGAGTGAAGACACGCTCAGATTGGCCACTTAGTGGACTAACAGTTTGGACAAAAGATATCTCTAATGTTCCCCAATACACAAATAAGTGGCGTGTGGAATTGCTGTTATGTTTTCAAATAATAAAACTAATTTTAACTTCTCAAACAGGTGTAAATTTGGCAGCTTTCATCATCATTGTGTTTTCCTATGGGAGTATGTTCTACAGCGTTCACCAGACAGCTATTACGGCTACTGAAATTCGGAATCATATTAAAAAAGAAATGACTCTTGCTAAACGTTTCTTCTTCATTGTATTTACTGATGCACTATGCTGGATACCCATTTTTATCTTGAAACTCCTTTCTCTACTTCAAGTAGACATACCAGGTATGTTCCTGCTTTTGTGCACTTTGAAGCCCATAATTTTTAATTTAGAAGAATAACCGAATGAATTGAACTATATTGCTACAGTGAAATGTACACTATGTATCTCTGTAAAATCCACATACACACTATAATGAACTATATAGTCCATTATATTACTGCACTGAACTATTAGTGTAATCATCAGAGATTACTTATCTTCATTAGAGACAGCCAAGACAACAGATCTTGAAAGTCTGTCTGCGTAAGATACATATAAAATGTCCAAAATGTCCTGCTTGAAGTTGTTGGCTTTTAGCATTTCAGTCTTTTGGTGGTGCTGCTACCTGAATACAGTTCAAGCACAATGACGCTTATAGTTGAAAATATCAGTTATATAAGGCAGTTTTATCAAAGTATTTCCTTATGCTGTGAATAAATTCCTGCATGTGAATAGCCTTAATTTTAGCCTTCGTAGCCTTAAAAGGTAAAAAATTAAACCTTATTTTTTCCATTTCTTTGTAGTAACAGGAAATGCTAGAAAAACAGACCCCTTAAGTAGGGCTTGTAAATGCTTTTGGAAAGAACATGTTAGTATGAACAGTGAACACAGACAACTGTGTGAATTTACCTACAGGTGTGTGCATATATATTTGTGTATATATATATGTGTGCGCACACACACACACGTTATCTCATACTTTGGTGAGAAAATGCTTGAGCTTTGGGGTTATCTTTTGAAATGTCTGACTTACATGAAAGTTATGAAATATCTGAGTTAGGATGATCATTCACAAAATATTTTCAGTAACACAAAGTCTTCAGAATGCTTTGTTGTGAAGTGATCCACTACCTGAAAGACTTGACTTTTAAAGACAGGATTGTGGGGGGAAAAACAGAAGCAATGCCTGTCCCACAGGTAATGAGCTGACTTACCTTCTGAGCAGGGAAAATGACAGCCTGGTGTAGGCAGCAGAGGACAGGAAACCTTGGCATGGGAAGAAGGTACGAAAGGGGGATACCAAGAGAGCAAGAAGAAAATAGGGCTGTACACACTGCATGTTGCATCAGGAGTGGAGAACTCCCAGTGTAGACGAGCACAAACATCTCAGGGAAAAGGGATGAGAGGAGCTTTGGACAGGATCTAATGGACACCATTGTAATTATGATTAATTAGGGGAATGAGATCACAGGAAGAGAGAGGGAGCTAAGTGGATACAAACAGACGTGGGGCAAGTAAATGCAGCTTAGGGAATGCATAGGGAAATGGGGAGCCTTGTCACAGATGTCTTAAAAAAGTGGGAGGCAAATGGAACTGCTGGGAAAGTGGAAATCATCAGGATTTGCAGGGAGCCCTTGAAACACGGGAGGGCAGTACCCGTGAGGCCGTGGGAGGAGGGGGTTGTGACTGTCACAACAGTGTCAGAACGTGAACTGAGCCCAGCAGCGCCAGACCCCACACGCTTCTGGACTGCAACTTTTAAAAGGCAGCTGCACCCCAGCAGCGTGACGTGCTCCTGCTGACTGATGGGTACAACCACTGCTACATGTTACTGCCTTTTCTCTTTCTCCCCTCCCTCCTGAAGGTACCATAACTTCTTGGGTGGTGATCTTTATACTGCCAATAAACAGTGCTTTGAATCCTCTTCTCTACACTCTGACTACACGACCTTTCAAAGAAATGATTCATCAGGTCTGGTACAATTACAACAAAGAAGATCCAAAAAGAGGCAAAGGCAGTCAGAAAACATATGGTCCATCTTTTCATTTGGGTAGAGATGTGGCCAGCGCATGAAATCAAACCAAAGCTTTCGAAGCCTGTTCTTTGTACAGACTCCTCTGAAGCATCAGTGACCACGCAGTCCAACCGACTGAACTCATGCCCATAACTACCACTGTGAACCTTCATGGGGACATGTGCACTGTTAGCT
Organism: Tinamus guttatus; assembly: GCF_059628265.1. Classification (NCBI taxonomy): domain Eukaryota; kingdom Metazoa; phylum Chordata; class Aves; order Tinamiformes; family Tinamidae; genus Tinamus; species Tinamus guttatus. The sequence continues at coordinate 1,563,415 of NW_028288835.1, forward strand.
TCACCCATGTGCAGATACTGCTTTGCAGCAATGAGGAAAAGAAAGGAGGGGACACAGAGACTCACCAGAACCAGAAGTCAGAGCAGGAAGATCCATCAATGCACCTACTTGCAGGTAAAACTGATAGGAAAATAATTTCTGCATCTTGCAACAGTTCCTGCAAGCTCATCCTTGACCAAGATGAAAAGGCTGTCTTTAATCCCTCTTCCTCTCCAACAGCACTTGAGGAGTTTTAGTCTTAATATCTTAATAGGTATCCTGCCACCTAAGTCTTAATCACCTTGTGAATCTAGTTACATGCATTATGGTTAACATAACTTAGAGAGCACAACATTCAGCACTTTTTTTTTTCAGTATTACTGTACTCTCAGTGTTACAAAGGTAAAAGTCATTTTACCTTTTTTTCTGTGTACAAAGATGATTATTTTAGACTAGGTCTAAGGATCAGGTAGCAGCAGTTTCTTCACGTATATCTACTCAAGAGTGCATTTTTCCATTACAAATGACCCTGACTTCCTTATGCCTCATCTAATACTGCACTCTCAGTCCAGCAACCTAGAAGTCCAAGATAAGAAAAATGCCTCTTTTGCTGTGAGGATTTTAAAGATTTCTAAAGCAAAGCTAAAAGATACTTTGATGTTTGCACTTAACTTCTTAAATATGTAAGAAGTAGAATTCAAGTTTAGTGTGACTCACACTTTAAATGTTTACAGAATTTTGGAGTATCTTAAACATCTTGTTTCCACTGCTGTATGTTTTATTGAAATAAAGGATGATCTGCAGATCAAAGTGACTTCTTCTCCAAGTTGTTTAGCAGAATTTTAGGTTACTGGAAAAAAAAATGGCCAAGTGAAATCCTATAATAAAGATCGTCCTTTTGATTACCATTAAAGCTCAGCATACTCAGTGACCAAAACTGCTTTTTATAAAGAAACTAAGGACAGTTGTCCTTACTTTTACTTCTTTATATTTATAGTTGTTTATGTATGTATTCAATGTGTGTGGGGGGGGGGGTTTGTTGGTTTCCTATGAGTAACCTTAGACTATCAGTTAATTCAAAACTTGATGCAACTTCTTTATTCTTTTGTTAACAAAACTACAGTTTGTCTTTTAAAAATCCTTCTACCACTGAAAATCAGGCTCACAACAAGTCACGGTACAGCCCCATTCTCCTGAAGCTTCCCATTGCATTTCAGTGTTATTTTTTCACAGTGGTTTGGTAGGGGTACAGACATTTCGATGCAGCATCATAGAATACATTTCTATTTACTACAGGTCAGTCATTTCTTCAGACCAAAAGGTCCTGCTTAATCTAGTGCCCACTGTAACATATTACTGCTTGAGGCAGGTCATACAACAAGCCAAAACCATAAGTTGCTGTCCTATAGATGTGAGAACACAGTTCACAGACTTTTTCTCACTGAAAGAACTTTGCACTAATACTTAAAAATAATCCATCCTAGCAGGAACTAAGACAAGTATATTTCCACTATACATACGTTTATGGTTCATGCATAAGGCACTTCATATTTATTATAAGAAGTCAGGTGTAACATTGTTTGTAATTATCCAAGTCTTTGTAAAAGAAATGCAAGGAAGAAATATATGAAGAAATATATTGCAATACTGCCTACAACAGTGAGATGGGGGATAGGGTGGCTTTATCTGTAGCACTTAAATAAGACCTTGTAAATAAGGATAGTGAGGTCTTACCATCCCATCCTCAACCTGAAGAAAGAGAAGAAAGAGTGTGCATAGCAGGACAGAGAAGTTATTCTGACGGGCTTCTCTGGGGTTACCAGGACTTCTTCTAGCCCAGTGAAATGGTGATGTATCTTCATTGGATACCACTTTCCCACAACTGCTGAGTTCTAGAGGTACCTTACAAGTTACCTTTGTTTCCCTTATATTAGCAAAAAGGAAAGTTCTTTCATAGATGAGATTACCTGAGCACAAAGGAAGAGTCTTAAAAGTTACAATTGACTACTCCCCCTAAACAGTTATTTTACTCAGAGACGTATACATAGTATTCTTACACATACAAGTTATCAAGTATTTTCCAAAGAAGTCTCTCCTACCTCAAGGGGAGTAGTCGATGAAAAACAAGATAAACCCATCACATGAAATTGCTAAAAAAAAAAACTTGTTTAAAAAACACTAGGCACAGTGTGCGGTAACACGTGGAGGTCTAACATGAGCATACAACCTGGTATGGCATGATCCCAGCCACGCTGCACTGTCACAAGGCAGGGCCAGCAGGAGGGAAGGGCTGCGCGATGACTCCCCTTTCAGCGGGCGGCAGCCGTTCCCGCGTTTTCCACCATGGCGCGGTTACTCGCTGGGCTTCAGGGAATCGTAGCCCTCCTTGAGCAGGTCCCGCCACGTTTTGAGAAACCTGGCGTTTTCCGAGCATTTGGTCGCAAGCTCCTCCACTTGGGCCGATACTGCAGACGTGGCCTCCAGGATCTTTGTCAGCGAGAAGGCGGCCTGGAGGGCAGAGCGAGAAGCTGGCGGGGGTCCCAACGCACCGGGAGACGACCCCGCCTTCCCCCTGCCCCGTTCTCTCGGTGCCGCGAGTCCCGGAGCCGCCGTTACAGCCCCGAGCCCGCTTCGCGCCGCCGCCTCACTCACGTCGCCGATCTGCATCTCCACTTCCTCCAGCAGCTCCGCGGGCGTGCTCGGACGGCCGCGCCGCCCTGCTCCAGCTGCGGCGCCTGCGGGCCGGCGCCGGGCGAGCCCGAGGGGAGCGCCGCGGGCTGCAGCGGCCCGCTTCAGACATCGACCTCCTCCTCCACCGCCCCAACGGCTCCGCGCGCGCCTCAACGGCCGCTCCGCCCCGCCCAACGGCTCCGCGCGCCCCAACGGCCGCTCCGCCCCGCCCAACGGCTCCGCGCGCGCCTCAACGGCCGCTCCGCCCCGCCCAACGGCTCCGGCGCCCCAACGGCTACACACACGCCCCAACGGCCGCTCGCCCCGCCCCAACGGCCGCTCGCCCCGCCCCGCCCCGCCCCAACGGCCGCTCGCCCCGCCCATACCCCGGCCGGCTCGAGGGGAGGCCCCGCCCACTCCCGGCATGCCCTGCGCGGCGCACCGGCGCCTCCCGGCTCGGGATCGCGGGCGCCGCGCGCGCTGCACGCCGGGAGGGAGGTGGCTCTTCCCGCCGTCCCAGGCGCATGCGCGGCGCCGCGCGCGGGGGCTCCTGGGAGCTGTAGTCCCCGCGGCGGGGGCGGGGCCGCGCTGCAGCAGCGCACGCGCAGGCGCGGCGGGGCCCGGGGGCGAGCGCGGGGGTCACGGCCGGGAGCTGCCGCCGCCGCCGCCGTTACAGCCGCCGTCGTTGCTGTCGCCATGTTGCCGCCCTTCTGCTCGTCCTCCAGCCGAGGTAGCGCGGGGCGCCGGACGCGCGGTGCCGCCGCGCGGAACTGGGGCAAAGGTCGGCGCGGCTGTGGCGCCGCCAGCCGCTGCTCCCGGCCGCCTCGTCGGCGTCGCCCCTGGGGAGGCTGCGGGGTTGTCCCCTCCTTTGCGGGGGCTCTCCGCTCGGGTAAATGTCCTCGCAGGGTGGACTGATCCTCTGGCACCTGCAGCGTCTGGACTAGTCCTTCGTTTGCTTGTTTGTTCGGTTTGACGCTTTATTTTTGCCAAGTCGTGAGTGTATTTCTGACAGTGCTGTGTGGCTGCCTCAAGTAAGGCACCTCAAAAACGAAGTTGAGGTGTCGCGTTCAGGTGTGTATTGGCGCAGTTGTTACCCTGCATATGAAGTAGCTTGTTCCCAGGTGCCCTTTTGAAGCTGTCCTGTAAAGGGCTCCTCTGCGCCTTGGTAAGGAAACACTTGTTGCTTATGGCAGGAACTTTTATGCTATGCACAGTACGTGCAAAGCTGCTGTTAAGAAACTGTCCCAGGTGATAGTTTTGGGTCATTACCGTGCATGCAGAGACCAGCGCCTCAGCTGCCACCATGCAGTTATGGTGGCGGATGGTTGCAGTGGCCTCATTAGTCACCGCTGGCCGTTTCCATCGCGCACCTTTGCAGAGTTCCTGCGTTGCAGGTGCAGTATTCTCCCCCTCGGCCTTAAAATTGGACTAAGGGAGTCTGTAATGAAGGAAAAAATACCTCTGAGCGTGCATTAGCTGACAAACTCGATAACCGTAACTAGTTTTGGTGCTGCGCTTACTAGTTCTCTGAGTACAGATCACACAAATACAACTTGAAAACATGGTTGATTGATTTTTGTGAAAGTGGGAAATTAGAACAAGCACGTGACGTGCCCTTTGGCCTCATTTTGTTTATTTGAAACTCGTGTATTGGTCAACTTGCATAATGAGAATGACTAATTTGTTGTGGCGATAATTAAAGTTTCTCTAGGCTCTACCTGTATCTCTTCCTAGCTTTACCAAGGTATATTTATTTCAGTCGTGACTTTTACTGTAGATTGTGACACTAACCTTAGATCAGCTGCTATGAACAAGCAGCCCAGGCTGCGTGTCTGAATATGCGTTAAGACTGTGAAATGGATGAACTTGCATGTCCTCTCTGCAGTTGGTTTAGCCCTATTTAGTGATGTCTGCAATAAATCTTTTTGACATTAAAAATGAAATAGGAACCTAAAATGCCTTTTCCCTTTGCACGTGCACGGTATGGTATGTCAGCTGTCACACTTACTGGGTGGCTGGTGTCCTTGGTCCTTGAGTGGTATGCACTTAAAGGGAAAGCTCCCTACTTGGTACATTTGTAATTTTATATAAAAAAGAAAAAATCATGGTTGCTGAAAACTTAAAAATCTGTACATACATTTCCTCATCTTCATTTCTCCTTCATTAGTCTTCTAATGTGCTGTCTTTTTTGGTGTGCCACTTCTATCTCTGAAAAATAGAAAATTTGAGGAAGCAAATGATTTGACAAATCTGTTGTTGTTCTTTCAGCATGTCTGTGTTTTCGTGCCTTAAAGCTGATAAAGAGAAGCTGCCTCCCGTCAGTGCCTACGGCAGGATACGCATCTGCTCCCTCTGTGCCTCGCATAACTACACACTATACTATTCACCCTCGGGACAAAGACAAACGATGGGAAGGTAAGGGAAACCAGGCCTTTTAAAAGCTTGTTTGTATTATTATGACTGAGTTTTAACAACACTGGAATGTGATGCTGCTTTTTTTTTCTTTTTGCAGAGATTCTGTTAAGTACTAGTATCTGAAGTGTAATTTTGTGTCATTGGCTCACAATTACTGTATTTAGCAGTGTAAAATTGGGTCAGATTTGAACTTGATTCTAGCTATGTCAAGAAAATACATAAATTATTTTTACTTAGATAATTAACACAACCAGATTTAATTCATTTGGGTCTGTATATTTTGCCTTTTTCAGTTATTCTCGCAGGGGCATTTTGTGACAAAATAAGGGGAATATATATCTCTGGCCATTGCTTGCATGTACAGCAATTTTAATAGCTGAGTTTCCAGAACTGTCCCTGATGAATTAGGGTAAACTAAAATAACTTGTTCTGAGAAAGGATTTTTTTCTTCTCTTTCTCTCTTCCCTTGAGTTTTACCAAATGTCTTCAAGACAGCTAAGCCACTGTTCTCTTATTTTTAACATTACTGGTGCTTTTCTACAACATATAGAGGTTGAATATGTTTTTATGGCACATCTTATCACTGCCAAAGAGCTGATTTTAAAGTGACTAAGTAAACGCTGATGTCCTTCTACCCTACCAAGTATCCTGTGGAATTATCCTTTTTTTATTTGTGTGTGGTAGCAGTGTCACAAGGTGTGATTTAGTGAGAGAGTCGGGAAGATCTGAAATACGTCTGTTTTGTCATGTTTTGTAGGAGTCAACATGGAAAGGTTTGCAGAGGAAGCCGATGTTGTCGTAGTCGGAGGGGGCCCTGCGGGTCTCTCTGCAGCTATTCGGCTCAAGCAGTTAGGCACAGAGCACGGCAAAGAAATACGTGTTTGTCTGGTGGAAAAAGCCTCCCAGATTGGAGCGCACACCCTTTCCGGTGCCTGTCTGGAGCCACGGGCCTTAGAAGAACTTTTTCCAGATTGGAAGGAGCGGGGGGTATGTATGAACGTATACACATTGCAGTCCATCTCTAGGCTGGGATAAACTCCTTCTTGTATACCTTTGTTCCATTGAAAGTGTGGTGACCTGTAAAAACCAAAACAATCAAAGAAACCCCCACCTAACTTATTTCTAGTCTGTTTCCATCAGTGCTAACTTTTATGTCTAAAAAATATCTTGTGGCCTTAGGTTTTTCTACGGTAGCTTTACTGCACATGCAAAGTACGTGCAGGTTTGCTGCCTCTGTGCAGAATCCAAGTCCCGTGCATAAGCAGTAAGATAATGGATTCTTTGCAATGTCAGACTTGCTGCTTCTACACAGCATTTTTGCATGTGCTCAGAAAATGATATCCAGTACACTGATTTTTGTCATGTGGTACATGCATATGTACAAACTCAGAAGACATTGTACAGTTTTGTTTGTTCAGTAGCTGTGTTCAGTCTCGCCTCATGACTGTTTCATTAGGGTACCTTATCTTTCCTATTGTGAGAAGTATGTCTGTCCTATAGAAGTGCTTTATTAGGTCTTTCACTGGCTACCAGTTTGATTTATTTTTTATTTTATTTTGTCTTTTCCTGACAGGAAAAAATCATTCAGTAGTACTTTTTTTTTTTTTTTTGTCTAGGCTCCACTTAATACTCCTGTAACTGAAGACAAGTTTGGAATTTTAACAAAGAAATATAGAATTCCAGTGCCAATGCTCCCAGGTAACATTCAACGAAGAACTCTTTGGTGAAGTGCCTTTTCCTTGGTGTCTTTTTCACCTTTTCCATAAATGAAGCAATTTTGTTTCGCTGTAGGACAGCGAGTGTCTATACAATACGGTAATTGACTGTGATAAGGCTGTAATGACACATGACCCTACTGTGTCTTCACAGCTGTGAAGTTGCAGCAAAGGATGCAAAAGGTGACGTGTACAATTTTTTTTTTGTTTTCTTAGGACTTCCGATGATTAATCATGGCAATTACATAGTGCGGCTGGGACACCTCGTCGCGTGGTTGGGCGAACAGGCAGAGGCCCTGGGGGTTGAGGTGTACCCAGGCTACGCAGCTGCTGAGGTAACAACAATATCAGTGTCTATGGGAGAGGTCCTGCACCCTACTTCACCCCTTAGCACTTGTGCATTCACAGGATTCCTCTTCACAGAAGTGCACTAAAAAAAAAATGTTTGTCAATGCCCCAAATTCCCAGCCCAGATCCAGAAAAGGGCAAGTGGACCACAGAGTACCTGAGCAAATGCATAATCTTGACCATTAGATGACTGAAAGACTCAGTGCTTATAAATTCTGAAGGTGCTTTTTTAAATGAATGGATTAAAATGGAAGTTATTATTTTCTAATTTTTACAATATTTTCGAAGGTTCTTTTTCATGAAGACGGTAGTGTGAAAGGGATTGCAACTAATGATGTAGGCATTCAGAAGGATGGAGCACCTAAAGTAAGTAACCTTTTTTTCGGTATCTAGAACTTCAATTATGGAATTGATATATCTGTTTCTGGTGTCCTCAGTAACTTTGACACATCTTGAGAAAAGTTACATTACTCGGTACTGAATCTTAAGGATTCAGTTCTTCCAGCCCTACTTATGCAGAGGTTTGACACATGGAAGTTTTAGTTTCAGAATAATGCAAGCTGCCTCTGCAATCAGTGGGAAAAGCCTTTGCAGAAAAGAGGCTTGCTTGAGGGACTCGAAGGGCAAATTGCAAGGGTGCTTTGGCATATTTGTGTTCAGGGAGCAGAGGCAGAGTTCCAGGAGCTCCCAGAGGAGGTGGCATGGAGAGCTCTCATCCAAATGGTGGCTGACAGTGTAGGAGAGGTTCTGTGGCCGATTTTTCCATGGCATTTACAGCTGCTGTCACATTTGTTGACAGACTGTCTGCAGTGCTGGGGCAAGGTACACACGGGATCTTCCTACCTGTTTGCTGGTGGCCCACACAGCTTTGCTTGCTGGGTCTGGCCCAGAGTGTTGGACTTCGGCCACCTCAGTGGGATCCACAGCCCCTCGCAAGCCTCTTGGTTCCCCATGCAGCACACAGGGCAAACCCAGCACTTCAGAGTAACTCACAACAACAGAAGTAGCTAACTACAGGAATGCCAACTACAGGATTCCGTCTGAAATTTCTCTCAAATTTGACTATAAAGCTTTTTCTCCTACTTGCATAAAAATTCAAGTTTAATTCCACATTAGGAAGCCTCTGGGTTATTTTCTCCATTTAAAATAGGGGGTGAGAAGAAAGGATTCATTCTTGTTTTAAAATAACAAACCATTGGAGGAGGAACTGAAGGTAGGGAAAAATAAGGCTATTGTGTAATATTGCCTTTTTCCAGGACTATGCATGTGGATACGCACACACTTCTTTTCAGCTATATGTTTTCTTCAGTAGGAGGTGCAAGTAATACATACCTTTGCTGTAGCAGTTAAAAGCTCATTTAATTTGCAGTGCCAAAGCCCCAAACTATGAATTTTTTTAAAGCTTCTGCAAAATCTAGAAAAAAAAATCCTTTTTCTTTTGTGAGAACATGTCTTTTATAAACACTTTATCTGCTCACTTCTTAAATTTGTAAATATGTAGTCTGCCACTGCTGCAAACTTCTGTGAGCATTCAAGTGTATGAGCAGCTCTTTTATTAGGTCAGCTGATACTGCCTCCAGTAAAAAATTTGGGGAGAAATTGTTCAGTGCTGATACCTAATACTAAAGCAATTTTATTATGTGTTTTAACATTTAAGACTGAATATTTGTTACGGAAACATTATTCTGAGGCGTGATGGGTTATTTCATTTTGGAGTGAGAGTAATATAGGTTTTGATGGTGTGGTGTTTCTGTGTAGCCTCTGTCCCATGTGCATACCTGGAACAATGGTTCATTATAATGTGATTTTTATGAGCAGAACTTAAAATGTGAAGTTATGGGTCAAGATTCTTTGTTCTCTTGGGACTCCTTTGCAACTGGTGAACAAGCTGATGTGATATAAGGATCTGTCTGATCCAGAAAAGATTCTTTGCAGTAGAAGAGTGATGATTAACTGTAGTGCTGCTCGCTCTAATCAGATCCCCTAACTAGCCTTGCTGGGAATGCATCATGGTTAGATGGGAAGGCCAGCTGGATTAGAGCTGCAGCATGTGATGGTTTGCAGTGGCACAAGGTGCTGTAAAATCATCTTCCTGACCTGCGTTCTCTTGTGGTGAGTTTGGTGTGGCACAGATCTAAATGGCTAATTCCATGTCTGCTTTTACAGGCTACTTTTGAAAGAGGCCTGGAACTCCATGCTAAGGTCACAATCTTTGCTGAAGGTTGCCATGGACATCTAGCCAAACAGCTGTACAAGAAATACAACCTGAGGGAGAACTGTCAACCCCAGAGCTATGGCATTGGCTTGAAAGAGGTATCCTGTGCACAGTTGTAACAGCTAAAGAAGATACTGTAAAGCTATAAACTAGTTGTTTCTGTTTATAAAAGGTTAGAATGATAAGTTTCGAGCTTCACTCTCAAACTCCGCAATCTTTGTTTAATTCTAGACTTGGTCAGAGAGGCTTGTTCTCTGAATGTTGCAACTGTTTCATTTTGGCTACTTTTTGTACACTTAGAGCTAGAAGTAGTGTAGCCTCTGAATCCACCCTGCTAGATGCCTTATGCCACTTTAATTTCGCCTGTGAAATCTGTTGCCTGTATTTAATTTCAGCAGTTTCAGTAAATGGGCAAAGAATTCACACTGTCTAATTTTATATTTATTGGGGTTTGGGGCAGGGGAGAAAGGGGCACCTGCTCAGGAAAGAAAAACCTTCTGTGGGCTCTCTGTGTGCTCATTAGAGAGCGAAAGGGGCTGTTCCAGGAGGTGATTCATGCTATCTGAAGCACCTTATGAATAAGCTTTTTTTTTTTCCCAAAAATTCCTGAATGGGGGTCAATTTTTATTTTTATCTTTTATACATATATATCTTTTATACTTAGTAAAACTTGAACTAAACTATTACTGATGAAAAAGAGCTGTTCTATTTAGAGTCTATACATGGTTTGACTATAACAGATTCATTTCTCCATCTCTTTAAGCATGTATTTCCAAATACAAAATATCTGTAAAATGATTATTTTATAATTTTATGGCTATTAACTGCTCTTTAAATGTTGCCATGTATATCATAGTCTTAATTACAATTTTTAATACCTAAGTCATAATTCAAGCAGAGTTTTGCCATAGAGTTCCTGTGTTTTCAGATGAGACTGAGGTTTCACTACGACTGCTTTAGCAAATGGTCCAGACCAATAGGAGTGGATCTGTAAAGTGAAATGGTTGGTGCTTTTGAGCTCACATCCATGCTATGCACATTTCAGGGTTATTTTTACTTTGCCCTAGCCTAGTCTGGTCCCATGAACTGAGTGCCCATTTACAGCTGGATGCTCTAGATGGGCTCCTGGAGCTTGTCTTCCAGTTTAGTTTCATGTGAGGAATCCAGTTCATGACTGCTTCATGATGCAAACCAAAGTACAGTAAGTGGGGACAACCAAGAGTCTTGCTCAAAAATGCACTCCTTAATCCATTTAGACAGTACCTAGATGTTCCCTCCATGCCTAAGCTGATCTAATGGTGCTTGACTGCTAAATAGCTCCACTCTCCTTCTGTCACGAGGCTGCAGCTGGAACTGTACTTCCATGGTAAAGAAATGTTTGCTCAGATAATCAGAAATTTGACCCATTAGTAAAAAAAAACGAAGGTGTTTCTACAAAATCAGCATGGGTCAGATGAGTACTAGAGCTGTGCAGGAGAGAGTGGACACAGGGCAACCTGTTCAGGGCAGCAAGTATTTAGATCAACTCAGCCAACCAGTTAAGCTCTAATAATGTTTCTCAAAGAAAAAGGTCAATGTAGTCACTGCATTCGCTGCAGAATTATTCATTGATATCACCAATGAAAAGCAAGATCTTATGGTTAAAATAAAATTTGGGGGTTAGTGCTGGAGTCTCAGGTTTTCTGATGTACAGCATTTCAAGCAAGAGAACTAATAGCAAATACTTAAACAATAATCCAACAGAAGTAGTTGTAACTCATTGCTTCATCTTTAGCTGTATGAACTTAAGTGATAGCATAGTAAATTCAAAGTATTATTTATGCAGCCTTTTTCCTTATGTACTTAGTTATGTGTTTGTCTTTTGTATTATTGGCAGACCCTTACTTTGGTTATTAAAACACTTTCTTCATTTCAGTTATGGACTATTGATGAAAAGAAGTGGAAACCAGGAAGAATAGAACATACTGTTGGCTGGCCCTTAGACAGACATACTTATGGAGGATCCTTTCTTTATCACTTAAATGAGGGTGAACCTTTAGTTGCTCTTGGGTTTGTGGTGAGTAAGGTTTGAATGAAAACATTAATATTACATATTCGTATCTCCTGTTCAAATAGGAGAAAATCCAACTTCTTTGTGCACATACACGAACTTTTTCTGTTTGAACTTTATACCTTTGTCATGTCTCGGCTGATTCTTGGAATAGTATTATCTTATTTATTTTGAAAATCGTTTGTGAAATCTAGCAAGAAGAGCAGGTGCAGTTCCTGAAAGCACTGAGTGGCTAGAGAAGTCGAGGAACTGTGTGTTGCTGACTCGATATGTGTGTTAATTGTCTGAAATCTTAAAGGAGCCAGAAATAATTCCTTTTGACAAAGAGAAAATTCAGCAATAAAAGTTCTTTAAATATATATTAAAGATGGAAAATGCAGGGTGTATCCTTGGGCAAGTTCTCACACGAAATGTGAATCCTGGGCTTTCAGCCCACTGGAGTAATCTTTTTCTTTTGCCCCCTATTCCCATTTTCTGTTTACCTCATTGCTCTCTGGTGCATTATAGAATTTATTGAAGTTATAACTGACTCAGCTAAATCATGTGAAGAACTGCTTAAAATCTGTGAGTGCAAGGACATAACTATCTAGAAATAATTGTTTGCCTCTCTCCTCCTGCTTGTCTGGAGGAAACAGTTTTTGAACACAAATTTAAAAGTTAAATTCTCCCCACTAAACCATTTTTAATGTAATGTCACTGTTTTATTTCAAAGGCAGATGGAAGGCGCTTACAGTGCAATTAAACACTTTCCATGCTTCATTCAGGTTTTGGGTAGGTCCATCAAAATCCTCAGGCTTGCTTCTACCGTAGTGTTGATAGAATGCACTTTTGGCAGTAGTTCTTTAAGTAGAAAGATCCTGGGGTTAGTTCAATGTGAAATAGATTTGAAGTGTTGATGTGGCAAGACACAATTGTTTTCTTTTCCGACTTCGTTGAAATGTCATACTTTATTTTCTGTGGTTTGCATTTAATTTTTCTTTTTTTCTTCAGGTTGGCTTAGATTATCAAAATCCCTATTTGAATCCATTTAGGGAGTTTCAGAGGTGGAAGCACCATCCCAGTGTACAGCCGACTTTGGAGGGTGGAAAAAGGATTGCCTATGGTGCCAGAGCTTTGAATGAAGGTGGTTTTCAGGTAATTCTACTGTGGCATTTTTTACTTTAGGTGCTGGGTCACGCCGCTTGTCTTGCAGTGATTCCGCTTGCATACTGTCAGGAAATGAAGAGGAATGGGGCCAAAAGCTTTGCTGGGCAGAGGAGCCTCCTCGTCTCGTTGTGGACTGGCTGCTCAGACTAGCTAGGCTTAGGTTCTGTCCAACTCGCAGTAAGCTGATCATGAAGTTGCACGATTAAGTAGTTCCTCTGTACCTACTTTCAGTAAAAACTCCTTATTGAGGAATCACTTCAGTGTGCATAACTTAAGCATGAAAGCAAATGTTTGTCTCACTTGTATCATGGGAGTGCAGGATATTTTCTTAGGAAAGAGGTTCGGTGTCACTAATTGTTTTTAGATTTTGATGTCGGTATTGCTTCACACGGATGTACCGTTGACTTTTTCTTATCAGCCTGCTGTGGCAACCCTCATGACCATGCTCTTTGCTCTTTTAACATGCAGTGATGCTAACTGCATGGCTGGGGGAAGCTGTGCCTAACTCTTGCTTGCTTACTCGAACAAGATTACTCACGATTAAGTAAAGCAGTTCTGGTGTATTTTTAGACAGTCCACATGAAAAACATTCATGGCACTCAAGCCTTATGCCAGTTTGATTTCCAGAATGAATTTTCTTTTCAAAAAAGGCAAACCTTTTGCTTCCTTTTCAGTCTATACCCAAGCTCACCTTCCCAGGGGGATTATTAATTGGTTGCAGTCCTGGGCTCATGAATGTTCCTAAGATTAAAGGGACGCACACGGCAATGAAGAGCGGCATTCTGGCTTCCGAGGCCATCTTCAGGCACCTGAGCAAGGAGGATCTCCAGTCAAAGACACTAGGTAAGATGGCTGCACTTTGCTCTCTAATGCAGTCTGGGCTCAACTGAAGCACCAGCTGTTTAGCTCTAACTAAACCTGTCTGACAGAATTAGTTGGAAATAAAAATAAATCACAAATGTGCTGGTTTTAATATATGCGTGTGTGTGTGTGTGTATATGTATGTGTGTGTGTATGTATATATATATATGCTGCTTGTAGTGACAAATCATTTAAGAAACAAGCAATTTCACAATTTTTCTTGGTTATTGTGATGCTCTAACGCTAGTGGTAGAACAAAAGCTTTAAAGAACATCCAAAAATAAGCTTACACTTCCTGTATAAGTAAAGAGAATATATGACTCCTCCCTGAAAGTGTGTTTAAAAATTACTGCTTTTGTTTTATGATCCAGAAAGCCTGCAGAATCAGAAGGCAAAGAATTCTAAGTAAAATGAAATGTAAACAGAGGTGTGAGGGGTAAACTTGAAAAATCGCACGTGATTTTAGTAATTGTACTGTTAAGATGCCTTTCCCCCCTGTACTTCAGGCCCCTTCTTCCATCTTTTGCTTTTCAAGAGCCTCTCGCTGTCAGACTATTGTGTATTTCCTATTACATGTGATTCAAACACATTCCAGCAGCCACCTGATCCCAAGCGCACTGCACTGGTTATTTAAGCCTTGCTCATTCCCTTGGCTCTGTTGACAAAAGCTGAACAGAGAGGTGACCCAAGTGGAATTCCGTTGTTCTGGCGAGGGACGCTGCAGCCAGGTGCCACCTGATTATCGTTTCAGAAGGCTCTTCTCCATACTTTGGATTCATCCCTACAGAAATCAATCTGGTCATCTGGTTTTGGGTCAATAAACCACACAATGCGCTGGGCTATGCTAAACAATTGAAACTTGTAGTCTAGTATAGCCAGGCAAAATGCTTGGAGCCCACCTAAAATAATAACCAGTCTCACCAGGTTAGTGCACCGCTCTTGTTTGATTATGGACAGATTTTATAAACTGGTACCAGTTTTGTTAAGACTGCGGAGTACCAAAGCACAGCCTCTCTGCTGTGCAGAGGTAATAAGTGAAATAGAGGATCTCAAAAAATTCATTTGAAGGTCTATATATATATATAAAAGATATTTGCTCTGATTTAATTACACTGCAGTAGAACGGTGCATTCAGTCATCTGCTGAGTGTGCAATGTTTGTAACGTGCATAAAGGTTGTGCTCAAAGAATGCAAACCAATCACATGTTTTTGGTGGGACATCTTTCTTGTTAACTTGCTGCTTAGAAATGGAGGGAAAAAAAAAAAAAGAACATTCTCTAGCATTGAAGTCCACCCTTGGGTCATGATGATCATTACTGAAATCAGAATGATGATGGCTGCATAGCTCGTGAAGCAACTCTGTTGAACAAGATAACTCCAGTACTGAATCACTGGGCCGTAGATTCTACTTGTGAGTATCTGTTTTTCCATAGGGGTGCCCCTATTGTGGCCTTGTCTGTCTTTTTGTTGTTGTTGTTTTCTTGCTAAATTTTGAGGCAGGTCAGTGCTTCCAGTGGCTTTTGTAATAGCAGCTACAAGGGAGCAGATACCTGTTGATAAGTGCCAGTGAAAACATGTTTTAAAGAGGTTCAAATAGGTAGTCTAAGTAGATATCCAGTTTGCCGCTCGGAAATTATTTTGCTGCCTTCGTTGCTAACAATTATTTACTCAGCATTTATGTTTTATTTCAAGGATAGCCTTTCTGTACTGCAAGTACCTAACAAGTCCTCTGTTGCATTAGGACTTCACGTGCAAGAATACGAAGAGAACCTGAAGAAGTCCTGGGTTTGGAAAGAGCTCTATTCAGTCAGAAACATCCGCCCATCCTGCCACACTGCACTCGGCTTGTATGGAGGAATGCTTTACACGGGTGTGTTTTATTGGATACTGAGAGGAATGGAGCCGTGGACGTTAAAACATCCAGGTAAATATTTTTATTATCTTTTGAAAGATACCGAGTATCTATGTCAGGCTTTTCTGGGTGAGGTTGAAGCTAGAGCAGATCTGGTCAATATTCAGGCAGGGAGGTCTCAATGTCATAAAGAAATTGGTGCTAAAGCAGCAAAGGAGATTTGGTCATATTACTCAGCAATATAAATGAACACATTAGAGTAGTCGTCTACTTAGCATAGTTTTGTCTCGTGAAAAAGACCACCTGCTTCTGTAGGCAACTTCATCACACTAATGGCAACAGCAAGAGAAGTCTGAATAGCTTAGTTCAATTCCAGTTGAGTACTACAAATTATATTAATTCTGCAATACATTTATTTACTGTCTTTAGGACCAGATTTTGCTCAACTCAAGCCAGCCAAAGACTGCACACCTATTGAGTATCCAAAGCCTGATGGAAAAATCAGTTTTGATCTCCTATCATCTGTGGCTTTAAGTGGTACAAATCATGAACACGATCAGCCTGCTCATTTAACCCTAAAAGATGACAGTGTCCCTGTGAACAGAAACTTGGCTATATTCGATGGACCAGAACAACGATTTTGTCCAGCAGGTAGGTAATAAAAATGAAATGAGTCTGAGTCTTTTTTGCAAGATAAAAGGCAAAGTACTTCAGGATTATTCTGCGTAGCCTAACACGTCCTGCAAGTTTGCTGTCTGTCCCAGCTCTCCTTCCAGAGAAGAGCTCCCATGGAGGTGTGAATTCATGAAAACTCCCTTCCTCACACACTGTTAAGGAGGAGTAGAGCATGTGTGCAAGGGGAAACTATTTAATGAAGTGCTCCCACTCTTTTCCTCTTCCCAGGAGTTTATGAATATATTCCTCTGGAAACGGGAGAAGGATCAAGACTGCAGATAAATGCTCAGAACTGTGTCCACTGCAAAACATGTGATATCAAAGACCCAAGTCAGAACATTAACTGGGTAGTCCCTGAAGGTGGAGGAGGACCAGCTTACAACGGGATGTGATCAGCTGAAAACTGTTCCATGACTTGACCTCCAACAGATAAGTTGGAATGTTTTATGCTGCAGTGTAATTGAAGTGCAGCACTGACTTGAATGTTAAACAGTTTGAGAGTAACGTGCTGTGCCAAATGTTAGGTATGACCATTACATTAAATGGGAAGTCAGTGCATTCAGGTTAGACCCCAGCCTTATTTAAAAAGAACTTCTTCCCAGAATGCAGTGGCAGGCAGAAGAAAAGTTCTTCTCGGGCCTGAAAGGAAGCCTGGATCTTTCATTTACTGCTGAAGTTCAGTGAAAACAGCAGCCCTATGCAGAATCATGGGTGTGGAAGAAGAATTTAGTACCTCCCCTTAAAAAAAACAAAAGGTATGTTTTCTCCTTCTATTTGAAATTATTTACTAAAGGCAATTGTAACTTGCAGTACAGAAAATAACTCAGTCTAGAAAACTGTCACTGATTGTTACACGTTAGATAAAAATCTATATTTATATATTTTTTCCTGAGAATAATAAGGAACCTGTTTGTAATACAAGGAAACCTGTTCGCAATACAATCTGTAAAGCATTTAAAAAGATAACAGTATTTTTATTCCTTACAAGAAGGAAATCAGGCCTGCTCAAATAAAATAATAAAACAAAAACTCTCATAGAAACTGCCTAGCTTGTTTTTATGCTAGAAACAAACTTCTTCAGAAACTTTAATTATTAAGCTGAAATAAACACTATACCTTAGCAACTACCATATCTGAATTACAAAGCCCCTGTTAAAGCTAAAAAGAAAGAAAAACAACTTAATCCTTGAACAGTTTATCTTTATTGTTAGACTTTTAAGTTGTAAACACTGAAAACAGCAGTACAGGGCAACTGAGAGAAGAAACACTTGCCTACAGCTCCATTATTCTTTTACAGAGTTAGTGCTTAGGTTTAAAACTTCCGAAAAAAATATCAAGCAAACATTTTAGCATAAGCTGCCTTCTCTTTCTCCTTTTGGGCTTTCATCTTCTGCTTGATTCTGAGTGTTTCCGTTTGGATAGCTGCTTAAAAATAAAATCCATGATCCCGTTATAGTAATCACTTTTCATTAGGCTTCCTAATATGCCAAGCAAGTTACTTATATTTATTGTAAATGCTAGAACTGCATTTAATTTCTATCAGGTCAGATATTAACTGCAAAAAGACTCTTCCCTTAGATGAAACAAACTAAAACTACAAAATGGGGTGATAGGAAAAATAGTACTGATGTCAACATAGAATTTATAATGTAAAAATCTTACCCAATAAGGTATTAATAAAACCAGAAAATTACACTTTGAGGGGGCAGAACTTCCTCTGGGTGCTGCTGACCTACATAAGCAGAAGGGGACCTTTTACCCCACGGCACCAGAGGCATCAATGTTGTATAAAAAGTTTTTTTTATACAACACTCAGTGGGCCTTGTGCTTGACGGATCAGCATTTAAGTGTCAGCAGCTGTCAGAAGCCAGGATCTTATATGGGTGTAATGGGTATAATGTCCCATTTTAATTTGTTACATTCTTTAAAAAGAGATTAAAAAAATATATAGAGAGACAGTTTTTACCTTTGTCTTCAGGGGCGATTTCGTGAGCCTTTTTAAGATCAACCTTAAAGAGACAGAAGTATAAGTGAGTAACTTGATAAAGCATTTATATTAAATATATATGTATGTGTATATATGTAATATGATCATTACCAATGCCTGCTCGAGATCCTTTATTCCCTGCCATCCTTGAGCCCGTCTGTAGAGAGCTTTAGTATTTGCTGGATCTATTTTAAGAGCCTGTAAAATGAAGCAAATAGCCCTGTTAGCATCAGCGCGCTGCACAGAATACAGAATACTGTATTTTAAGAATACAGTTCTATGGTTAAGGAAATCTCTTTGCACAAATACCTGGCTTCATTAATTTATCATTTTTAATCATTGAAGAGTTACAGGCAGTAGAAGCCACATCCATAATTCTCTCTAAATCACTTTACTGTTGTCTGTGTATGCAAGGAGCTTATCCTGGGCTGCGTGTCCACTACAAGCCTGTTCTGGGTCAACACAGAATTAAGTGTCTTATGCACACATATGAGCATTGTTTTTCAGAGGGACAGATGTGCTCACGTCTATCTTCAAGGAAGGGTGTTGAACAAGTTCAGCTCTTTCCAATTCCTAATTTACAGCAAACAATCCCTGCAGTGCAGACTGTTAATTTACAAAGCATCTGGCCTGGGGAATCCTCCCTGAAGGAAAGGGCAGGGTTTCTCATAAACCATTACCTTGGCCCGTACTGCTTAGTCAGTTCTTAGCAGACTGCTGTTCCGATTAAAACAGTGATGTGGTGTAGAATGCATCTTAAGAGAGCTAAGCTAAACACATTAGAGAAATCTAGTGCAGCTGCAGTGTTGTATTTATTTAACAATTCTATCATCTTAAGGAAGGAGAAAAGGTTGCTTTTTCCATACCTGCAACTATTATGATTAATGCCACTAATTTCTATGTGTAATACTTAAATGCTGTCTCAATTTTATCATTTTCTAGAGGTCTGATAACTCATGATTTTTTTATCGTTCCCCAATTTGTCCATTTAGAATGTGAGCTTATGGCTGTTGTGCATATCCTCAGGCTAGACAGCAAGCTAGCACTTTAAAGACCGACCCCTCACACAGATTAGCTGAGATCCCACCTTCCACTATAAAGTCCCAGGAATGTTCAGATTTTCTGCTAACAGATGGAATTCCATACTCAGTTTCCTTCAAAATTTCCAAATTTAACTAAATTCATGCTTCCTCAACTGCAGTTTTTTGTCAGTAGGTCTAGGTCACTAGTCCTATTTTTTCTCCTTAATTTTACTTTTGAAGTACTTTCATATTTATCATTTGTTTATTTTTTTCTTTTTTTTTTGTTTCTTTCTATTAGCTGGTTTCATATCACTACTCGGCCTCCCTAAAAAGACTTGAATTAGAAAAGTGACTTTAACTGGCAAAATGGCCCCAGTAAGTAAAATGCTTTGCTCACACTAGTCTTCTAGAAGTGATGTGCTCTCATTGTGAACAGTTTAAGTCCTTGCATTGTAAGAAACCAGCTCTGATCTTGGGGAACAAGACCCACATTCACAGTTGGAGCTTTGCTGTGGCAGTAAGCACCCGAGGTCACCCTTCTGCCTTGATGACCTTCAGATCAGGAGCCTGTTAAGACTCCAAAAAGTTTTCGGGCTGCCCTTATCTGTATAGCCCAAATATTAATGAAAACATTAAACACTAAATTACCTCTGAGCAGCTCTCAATAGCTCCTTGCCAGTCTGACAGTTTTAGTTTACAAGCACCAATGTTTAAAACGCAGGTCAAAGCAACGGTCTTTAACTTTGGTTTGTCTGCTGCCTCTGCCACTGCTTCAGAAGCTTCTACATACCTGCAAGCGAAGAAGAAAAAATAAAATAAATTAAAAAAAAATATATTTACAAAGAGCATGTACTAGTGCTGTCAGCTTAACTTCCATTTTGGCCTGCCCTTGGCTCTCTTTCCAAAACTGCATGCAAACAAACTTCTCCAAATTAGTATTTTCTCCTATTTGGAGAAATTCCATAGTCTTAACTCCAGGTTTCAATTCCACTGTTAAAAAAACTAAATGTATCACACCTACCCTGACAAAAGGTGAAGGTTTCCCTAGAAAGCATGTTCCTATTCCTTAACTGTATTAACTGCATCTTTTTTCATTTTTCTTTAAATAACCGAGCTACTCGGGGTGGCAGAAGCCCCTGGAATTTATTTCGATGACCTTTTGCTCTCTCCTTCTCTGTCACCAACGTGTGGCCAGAAGCCCCCAGGCAGCCCTGCCGCCCTGTCCCGGTCCTGGAGAGCTGCCTGTCTTCCTGCCATTCCATCAGTGGTCACAGCTCATTTCCCTTTGGAAAGGAGGGAATTCTACGGGCTTTCCTAGCTCCAGCATCTCCCTTCCCCTGCTCATCCTGACCAGCCGCGCTGGCACTGGCTCCGGACCCAGTCCCCTCCATCACTGCTCCCTGGGGAAGGGGACAGGCAAACTCTGCTCATCCGCATGCACGACGTGTGATGCTGTCAGGTTTTTAGCACAAAGGGTTTAAGGACTTTAAGGGTTTTACTTAAAAAATACATAGGGAATACCACATTTTCACCTAAGAGAGAGGGAGAGAGGGAATGGAGAGCTATAAGATATAGTTCCTTGAAGATCCATTCCAGCCTTTTTTTCTGTAACATTCCTAGAACGTTTATGTATACATCCTATTTATTTCAGACTTTCTATGGGGCTGTGATAGGTTTTTTGAGCACAAAGGGAGAGGATGCATTTTGGGTTAATATTTTAATGTTTGTGCTTCAGAAGGACATCATTTCTTTGAAATGAAGGCAGTTATAACTCAGATACCTCATTAAATAGGCCTCAGTTCTTTCTCTGTCGTTATTGTTACTGCTAGTGACTGGTAATAATTACGAAGCTAGGGATAAAAGTCAGTATAAATTAAAACAAAATCATTGGAAGAAGCTCAACTGCATAAAGTATGAAAGAAGGAAAACAAGAACAGAAAAATCATGATTTTGAATTACACATGAACTCAGGATGATGATGGCACAGTGCCTCAGAGCACAAATAAGGAATAGAGATGAATTAAGTGTCATATTTAGATGCGATATCTGCTGAACTTACCATGTCCTACAGCTACTGATTGTTAGAACTGAGATGCAGCAGCATCTCCTGCCCTTCCCTCTCCAAATACTCAGAATGCTACTGTGCTCCTCCTCCCCCTTACACTCAGCTCAGCAATACTGACAGAGGAGCATTAGCAAATGGGAGCTGTAAACAACACCTCTTGCACATAACTCTTACTTAGCAAGGAGCAAAAGTACTATCTGAGTTAAGTATCTAAAAACCAAGCAGTTCTTTTCTTGATTCTGGAGTCTTTACAAAAATTAAGGAAAAAAAAAAGCACAGCATCAAGCATTTTAAAATACATTTATCACTGCTTGATTGCAATGTTAATTTGCATTACAGAAACTACCTGATTTAATGATGATAGCCTTACCGTAAACTTTTACTATACTTTTTAGCTGCCACTGCCCAATTTTGGGATTTGAAGAAAGTATTTCCTATATTCTTTATGTCTTCTGCTATGGCCACAATCTTGTCAACCTAATAAAATAGATGAAAAAATATAAAGTATCAAATTACTTATGAAGAAAGTCTTGATTTACTTCATCTTTCACAGTAGGATTGTATGACTAGCCTCTTTCAAAAAATCACTATAAAATCTCAGAACAAAATTATTCCAATTTAGACAAATAGTGGTTTCAAACCACTCCTACAATACTCCCTTCTCTATGTAATACCCCATAAGTAATGTGAAAGATGAATTTCCTAATACCTTTAAAAAAGATAAAGGAAAAAGAAAAGAGAGAAAGCAGTTCAATCCTCCAGTGCTGCTGCTTTATCAGTTAAATATGTAAAGGTGTTGACTGACTGCTATTTGTGGAAAAGCAAGATATCTTAATAATCAAAACATAAGTCTATGACTCCTTAATCCCAAGGATACTGTCTTCTGCTTCTCAAAGCAGTATTAATCACCTGAACACACTTCTTTTTCTCTCAGAACTCTTTTCCCTTGGTTTTCTATAGCTAGCTTACATAAACAAATTTAAAAACAGGGAATACTGGCATCTACCAACTTCGGATCTGAAGCACAACAAATGCTACCCAAGCAATTTTCCAAGTTAAAAGTGTTTCCCAGCAGGCAGATATATGGTCTGTCTGGATTGAAGTTGTAATGTCTTTTTGCTCTTCCCTCCATTTCTGTTTTTGTATTTGGAATCCACATAGGCAAGCCCACTTTCCCCTCAGAAATCACTGTCTGATTAGCACAATTTGTGCATTTCATTCACACAGTAAAAACCTGCACAACAGCAGAGTTGCTTTCACCCATCTGCCTCCTAACCCTCACTGCAACCTGCAGTAGTTAGATCTTCAGAAGAGGTTGGTCTTTAAATATACCCTTAAAATATTAATAATGTCATACAAGAAAGTGTGCAGGTGTGACATGAAGTTACACGTTTGAGGGATGGAGTCCGGATAATTCTACCATATCAGGACAAAAAGTCTAACAACAAAAAAAAAAAGCTAACATGAAAAAAAATTAAGTGAAACATTGTGCTTTTAGTTATTGGGAAAAATTAGTTGTAGTTAGCACTGGAAAGAAAAAAGACAGCCATCCTCTCCCCCAGCATTCTCTAAAACTCACTGTTACATCTGATCAGTACTTTGACTGACCTTGAGAAAAAATGCCTAGTAAATTGCTCCCAGACACCATATAACTTGGGTTACTTACAAATCTTGCTTTCTCTTTTGTAAAATAGTTACCTAGAAAAACAAACAAACAATCAAACACTTACATCTTTTAAGTCTATATCTGAATCTTCAGGAAAATCTGGATGAGCATCTCCAGAGCCATCCTGGGGAACAATTCCCCAGTCTTCTCCTTCCTTCAGCTCTCCACATTCTGCAATAACACACAACTGGGAAAAAAAAAAGAAAAAAAAAGAGCATAATACTAGTACTGTACATCAAGACAATTTCAGGAAAAAAAAAAAGGGATTCTGTGTTCTCTGAAATTCTGTAAAAACGCTCTGTCATCTGCTGTTTGGGCGCAGTGATTTCAGAGGCCACTAAGGTCTTCTACTGCCTTCAAGCACCAGGATCCAACCACACCAGACCCCCTTTCTACAGAGCTGCAAGAGGAACCAGCAGTAGAGCTGCAGCAAGCGAGGACTTCACAGCTGTCATGTTAGAGGTGACTGCTCTTTTTTTCAAATTGACAAGTCTTTTCAAGTTACAGGTACATTTTCCCAACAGTGACAAGCAGACATGAACTGCACTCTGGTTGCTTTATCAGACCTACAACAGTTTCTGACATAAAACTGAAAAAAATCCACTGTTTCATTTTTCTAAAACACCTCAGAAAACAAGTAACCATTTTAATAGTTTTTAATCACACAATCACTTTTTTCCCTTCTCAATACCTCTAACAAAAATGTTTCAGATCGGAGGAATCTACAATCGTGTTAAGTCTGTACTCTGAATAAGTGACAAACAAGACCTACAAAGTGTTTACAATAGGAGAGAATGAAAGGCTATGGCTCAATACTTCCCCAAAACAACTTGCTAAAAACAATGCCTTTAGCATTCTTCTCTAGTAAACGGAAAATAATTTTTAATCCTCCTGAAAAGGAGGTCAAAGCAATTCACAGTTTTCAGTCGAGACATCAGCTAATGGAAATAAAACCAGGCTTCCTAGGCAGCGGGATATGACTTACCTTAGCAGGCTTTTCTCCGTTTACCTCTACGTTCTCTAACACTTTAAGGACGCCCATTCCCTTGATCACTTGGCCGAACACCACGTGCTTCCCATCCAGGTGAGGAGTAGGCACCGTTGTAATAAAGAACTGAGAGCCGTTGGTCCCAGGTCCTGCGTTCGCCATGCTCAGCAGCCCTGGCTTATCGTGCTGCGTAACAAGAAAATCACAGCCAAGATGTACAAGATGCGCTACAAAATCACACAGCTATTACCGTGTATCGCAATGACAACTTAAAGAACAACTTCGGAGATGTTGCACACAGATTTACTAGTGCTAATTTTAACATGCTACTTGTACCCATCACGAGGGCACGTGGCAAATGCCAGTTCTGCACGTGTACTTGCCACCTCCTTGGGGGTGGCCTGACCCTGCAGCACTTCTTCCTTACTCCTTGTGCAGCCTACAGACTGAATTCAGAGCTGCTGAATTTAGAGACCATCTGAGACGTAAGTGATGCTCCTGACGGGGTCATTCAAAATCACTGGCTTCACCAAGAAATAAAACCAAACGCCACTTAAACCAACTTCATGTGATGCTGTCAAGAGCAGTACGTATCGGTAATTTGCCGTTTGTCAAAATAATTTCCCTACTTCAGGCAGAACTGAAATATTGTTTCAAATGAATTTCTAATGGGGCAATTAAAAAGTTTCAAATTATTGCTGCCTTTGACATGTTTTCTTTAAGTAACAGAGACTTTAAGGACAAACTAGTTTAGCTTTTTTCATTGCATTCCCTTTCTAGTGCTTAAAAGACATGCATTCTGTGGGCTGAAGAGCACTGGGATTCCATTCAAATAAAAATCACTAAAACTTCAAAAACTAAACTCAAGCTCTATTTTCACTGGAATACCTTATAATGAAAGTTTTCATCTTCAAATTTTTCACCGTATATACTTTCTCCTCCTGTGCCATTTTGATTTGAGAAATCTCCTCCCTGGACCATGAATTGCTTAATAACTGTAAAAGAAGATAATGATTAAATCTAGTGCTCCTGGATTTTATTTAATATTATTTCAAATACCAATTTAAGATTTCCATTGTCAACTGTGTAACAGAGGATTTCCTAGAGCTTACTTCTATGGAAAGGGCATCCTTTGTAATGGAGGGGTTTTCCGGTGGTGGGCCCCGTTCCCTTCTCGCCTGTACATAACGCACGGAAGTTTTCAGCAGTTTTAGGTACGATGTCTGCAAACAATTCAAAGACAATCCGGCCAACTGAAACGACAAACAGAGGGTGAGACGTTTTAAGGCTTCTCCTAGGCACAATCGTGTGTTGAGCACTGTAGGGCAAAGGCATTTTTATTAAGAGTGTTATTAAGATTATTAAGATTATTGCTTCTGGGGATTGTTTCATGGCAAGCACCAGCGAAGCTCTACTTAAGCTTTTAACAAAAATATTACCAGCAATGAATTGCATTATCAAGAATATCAAAAATAGATATCATATCTGCACACAACTTATTCTCTCTGGAGCTAGAAAATACAGACTCATAAGACTGATGATATTAAAGTCTGCAATTTTTAGACAAAAGCAAGGCAAAGGTTTCATACATATGCACACACAAAGAAGCATCATGGTAACTCTCATCTGAGGCTAAATGTGCATTATCAATCTAACTGCTCATTCTCTAGAACACTAGTTTTAGTTACTAGTTACTAGAGGGTAACAGTAATGCTTAATATGTGTATGAATAATGGCTGTTATGGATGCAAGAAAGAAATCATTAAATCCAAAAATATGCATGTTTTACCTAATGTAATCGAAAACTAATTAGATAACAGAGCCCCATAATTGATAATCAAGTTCTATAATTTTTTTTTAATAAATTGGCATGTCAGGTTTCTCGCTCTTGGCAGCTGCCATCAGCAATGCCACAGTCTTCTCATCAGCCTAACATCAGTCAACTAGTTAACATAATTTCATTCATTCTAACGGCAGCCACATGTAAACAAATTAATTCTAATTAATACAGGAACGAAAGCAAATTACAACCACTGGCAGTCAATAAGGCACTTCTGAACCATCAAACAGCGCTCCTGACTTTCTCCCAAGCAGCAGGGCGAATGGACCGGGCGCAGCGCTCCGGCAGACGGGACCTTGCATCCCAACCTGCGCTGTTTGGGAAGCCCAAGCTTGTGGACGGGGCGCTCAGGCTTCCACCCCGGCATAGGCCGTGCCAGCCTCGACACGGGGGATCTGGAGGAGGAGGCCCAGGCCGCCAGCTCGCCCTGTGCCTGCTCCTGGCCAGCCTTCCCTCCCACCCCGGCCCGGGTAGACCTGGCGCCCGCCGCGCACATTGCGCCCTGGCCCGGCCCGGCCCGGGTAGACCTGGCGCCCGCCGCGCACGTTGCGCCCTGGCCTGGCCCGCGTAGATCTGGCGACTGCCGCGCACGCTGCGCCCTGGCCTGGCCCGGGTAGACGTGGTGCCCGCCGCGCACGTTGCGCCCCGGCCTGGGTAGACGTGGTGCCCGCCGCGCACGTTGCGCCCTGGCCTGCCCGGGTAGACGTGGTGCCCGCCGCGCACGCTGCGCCCCGGCCCGGGTAGACCTGGCGCCCGCCGCGCACGTTGCGCCCTGGCCCGGCCCCGCCGCGCACGGAGGGCCGCGGCGCGGCCTCCCCGCCTCGCTCCCCGCGCGGGCCCGGCGCCCACCTCGCTCGCCGCCGACATCCACGTCGAAGAAGGCGCGCGGGTTGCGGGGGTTGCCGGGCCGCGCGGCCGGGCTCGGGTGCGACATGTCGCCGCGGGCGGCGGCGCTGGCCGTTCCGGGGCGGCGGGGACGCGGCCGCTTCCCGTCCCGCCCGCTGCGCGCTCCGCTCCGCCCCGCGCGGCCTGGCGCGCGGCTGGCCCGGAGGTACCGCGCAGCGCCACAAAATGGAGGCGCCGCGCGCGCTGGGGGCACAGCGGGGCGCCGGGCCCGAGCGTAGCCCCCCTGGAAACGCTGCTCGCCCAAAGGAGCCTCTCGCTTCCCCAGGCTGCGCTAGCGCGTCCTCAGGCACTGCCTTCATTTCAGGGCTCATCCTGGGGTGCGTTAAGAAGAGCGTGTCCAGCAGGTCAAGGGAGGGGATCCTGCCCCTCTGCTCAGCCCTGGTGAGGCCACATCTGGAGTATTGTGTCCAGTTCTGGGCTCCACAGGACAAGAGGGATGTGGAGCTGCTGGAGAGAGTCCAGCGCAGGGCTACGAGGATGATCAGGGGCCTGGAACATCTGCCCTATGAGGAGAGGCTGAGGGAGCTGGGCCTGTTCAGCTGGAGAAGAGAAGGCTGAGAGGGGACCTGAGCAGTGTCTAGAAGTACCTCAAGGGAGGCAGTGAGGAGGATGGGGCCGGCCTCTTTTCACTGGTGGCCACCGACAGAACTAGAGGAAATGGCCAGAAACTGAAACACCAAAAGTTCCACAGGAACTTAAGGAATTTTTTTTTAATAGTGAGGGTGACAGAGCCCTGGAACAGGCTGCCCAGAGAGGTTGTGGAGTCTCCTTCTGTGGAGATCTTCAAACCCGCTTGGACGCAGTCCTGTGCCACGTGCTCTAGGTGACCTGCGTGTGCAGGGGTTGGACTAGATGAGAACCTGAGGTCCCTGCCAACCTTCAGCATTCTGTGATTCTATGATTGGCTCCTGCAAATGTTTCCTCCCCTAGTTCATGTCGCATTTGAAATTTTGGACGTGAGCTCCATCAGGCTGGTTTTCATCTGTGGCGCAGGATGGCTTCAATATTAGGAAGAGCAGAGGGCAGTTGTAATTCCCAGGTTGAAAGGAAGGAAAAAGTAGCGCTGATATTAATAACAGTGCAGTGCATGTCGTGCATTGTGATTGTTCTCACAGCCTCTGTGCAGATGTTGAATAAAAGATCAGCCTTGAATGCTGTTATATCTCACATCTGGGAAGCCTCAGCAGAAGGAAAAGTCATGTGCTGCCATCTGGGAGCACTTAGTGAGGGATTAGTGGAAGCAAATGAAGGCAATTCTCTCTCTGGGCCAGAGGTAGCCAAGAGGGTACAGCCTAGAAGGAACTTCTTTAACACACACCTGAGTGAAATGCTTTTTATTGATGTTTGCTTGCTTGCTTTCTGTAACTTCCCTTGGGAGCTGCTGGCAGCTTCCCCTGGGGAAGAAGCACCGATGCGGTCCACGCAGTCCCTGCAGGTTTCTTCCCTGGCCACGTTGTAATAGACCGAGATTCTAGGGTAATCATTCATGTTACAATACGTTCATGTTACCCTATTTGCTCGGAAGAACCCACGCGCAAGGTACTTCAGAGGTACCAAGGAAGAGGCAATCCCTAGGTAGCCTACAGCCTGACCAGACAAGACAGGAAAATAATGTGAGCAGAATGACTTACCTTACTCCGATAGTCATCCAGGCACTATACGACTGTAATATACTCTAATATAGTGTATATATACTATAAGTATCAATATATAGTAATTGACAATTGCAAAAAAAAAAAAAAAGGCATAAAGTCACTTCTTTTGAGAACTTACTGGCTGATTTTTCGTGATCAAATTAATACATTGTCGTATGCTGAATTAATAGGTAAATAATCCTTTTCAAAGTCAGAGATATTTTTAAAAGTCCTTTGAGCTCTCTTTTCAGGTAGTAGAATTACTGACTTGTGATCCACTAATGCTTTGTGATCTCGTAAATTAAAACTATTTCCTGTTATGCAAATATTGCCTATAGTTAGATACTTCTAATAGTTTGCTTGGTACATATTTGTAAAGCAATACCTCTTGGATATAATTAATAGCTGAGTTGCTTGTTAAACTGTTTTTATTTTAATTCAAATATTTATTTTCCTGCCCATACAGCTTGGGCAACCCAGTAAAATTAGTTTGAATCTTACCATTAGAAAAATGTGTATTGGAAAGGCTAAAACCTGAGGCCTTTGGCAAGTCATTCTTGCTAGGGGTGACACTCCAGGGTGAGTGCACTCAATGTCAGTCAGAGCAAGGGTCCTTTTCATGTGGATCTTATATAACCCCTGGCCTCACTTTCAATATATGTCCTGTATATTTCTATAATTTCATGTAAATATATAGCGATATTTTTAAAAAAAATTATCACCAAAAAGCAGCTAAGTAGGCCCTCATCATGACTGTATTCTTTATTATAATAGAGAGTCTTTTTGGTCTGTATCAAATGTAGGTAGCATGGAGTCCAAGATGATCAGCATGGATTAAAAGATGATAGTGCAGCCGGTAAATAGTGAGGCCAACCACAGATTTTGCCTTTTAAAATTTGAGACACGGTGATTTCCAGCTAAGCTTTGGAAGGCTTCCCAGGCAGGAGGGCTACAAATGCAATATGCCAATTCTGACAACTCTGCTGCACAGGGGAAGCAAACCAGGTTCTGAACAAGCGAGGGGACACGAAATGCACCTTTGTTTCGTTGCATGTTTTATTATGTACATTAATATTTACCAATGATTCTAAAACAAGTAGTTTAAGTAATTAAGTATCACCCTTTAAAATGCCTTTATTTTTTCACTGACTTTATCCTTCATGTAAAAAGAGGGTGAAACTGCCTGTCTATATTAAGGCAACACCTTTATGTGATTGTTGAGAGGTTGGGGAAAGTTGCTGCAGCAACAGCACGAGTTACGTAACACTGCACTCGGTGAAGGATGAGTAAGCTGGTTTGGAGGGGGCTGCAAGCTCAAACTGCCTTCCTGCCGGCTTCTCCCCCTCTTTGTGAGATATAAGACATTTTGTAATATGAAGTTCTCAGTAGGAAGTCATTTAGACTTACTGTGCTAAATAATAAGATTAACGATGTGTATTTGTTAACCCCTAAACTCTCCCTATTTCTTGATACCACATTTTACTCAGGCTGTGCGAGGTGGCAAGGAATCTGACTCTGTTTATTTTACAGTATCCAAGATGTAGCTGATGCCTTGTAAAGCACCGCAAGACTTACGTGAATTCATACAACTTTATAAAATATGCATCACCACACCAAGGAGTAAGTAGGTCTTTGAAAGACGTCCTGGATTAACCAACTTTTTTGTTAAATCTTCAGCACTTACCTGTTCTGGCTTCTGGTTTCTTTTTTTGTGGTTCCTGCAAAGCCTAGTTCTTGCTACAGATGTTTAGGGTGATTTTGGACCTGTGCATTCAAGACTGGAAAGTCATAATGGAGCTAAAAGCTTAATCTAAGTTTAGGTGGTGGATAGGCTAAGTATGACTTAGTAGACTTGGCTTTTATTCCAGCCTATCCTGGCCATAAAACTTAGTTCCTCTAGAAAAAAAAAAAATCTTCATAGAGATGTATGTTCTGTAAAACACAAGAACACATACTGAAGCACTCACCTATTTTAGGATGTAAATGATCCCTTTTATGTACTGACAGCGCTCTCTGTACAGAAAGAGACTGGCCCTTCAGTACATATTATGAATAAGATTTTGATTTTCATGTGGCATACTTGTATTTTTTGCATCTCCTTTAAGAGTGAGGACTGTAGAGACACCATGTTGCTCTGAATGATGTTTGCTTTTGAGGTGGTACAGCTTTGCTTCCTTTACACCTGCTCATATTTTGCACACATGGGATAGTGAAAAATCTTGTTTTGCCAGGTGTGCTTTCCAGCCAACTCCATTTGGGATGGGATGGTACATGCTGATTTTGAAAGCTCCTTCCAGGTCCTCTGCTGATTAAGCTGTGTTTGCCCCATGATTTTTGAAGAATAAGCTTCAGGAATAGCGTGCTTCTACAAGGAAGCAGTGTCCTCATGTTCTGTTATCACTTTGAGAACGTACTGACAGTTGCATATATAAACAAAAAGTACTGTGAACTGCTGCTGGGCATCAGCCAAGGCACAGGGTGCATTTACTGTACCATTTTTGCCCAGATCAGAAGTGCACTTTTGCATCGACTCTCCCATTGTCCCCAGTAACTGCCTTTCTCTGCATCTTGGAGCAGTAGCTGGATTATTTGCAGATGAAACTGAGTCAGGTATCAGGAACATACCCAGCGTGCTCCGGCCACTGGTAGTTGTTGTGTGCGCAGACCAGAATACAACTAGTCCAAAATAAGTCAGTTTATGCATCTCTATTACAGTAATTTCTGTGTGAAAAAAAAACCCTGCTATACAATCTACCATGTTGCTGACACCCTTTTTAGAACTGTGAGCTTGCCAGGTAAAGGGTATTTGGCCTGTCACATCTGCAAAGTACAGTGATTTGCATTTGCTGTCAGCTAGTAGCTAATGACCCAAGCATTCAAAAACTTCAGGGTAGTATCCTTCACTCCTCTTCAAAAAATATCACCCTATCACTATCTGATTTTTTTTTCAGATCTTTTCCCTTCTTTACAAAGCACACAAGACTTAATTTGTACCCCTTGCAGTGCTAAATATGTGCAGTGAAAGAAGATGCAGGACTTGTCACAGGGGTCTCTTGTGCTGTACATTTCAAAAGCCTTTCGTGATTTTCTAGGTTTCCTGAAAAAGAGGGAAGATGCTGTGATTCTGCTTGCTTGCTGCACCTCAACTGCTGGTTGAAAATGAGCATTCAGATGCATGTTCTCTCGATGGACCTGTGAAAATGTAATCCCGCTGGTGGACAAAAACGCACAGCCCTTCTCCCTCCCAAGTTAAACAAACCAAAACAGGCTCCAAACAGTGCCCTGGCAGGGCCAGGCTAGGCTAGGCGGCAGGGCTACTGGGATGCAAAAATGTGCTGCTTTGCACAGGCCACGATTGAAGTCAACGATCGGATTCCTGAAAGGAATCAAAGTATTTCCACAGTTCTGTGTTAGGGAGCTCTCTAGTATGGAGACCAAGTCCAGAAGAAATTAGATTTAAACTTCTCCAGATCAGATCTGTAATTTGGGTTTCTATATGTAGCAAAGATTAGTTGCAAGGTGAGATTTTTCCCCACAGACTTTTTTTTTTTTTTTTTTTTTTTTTGGACCATGGATTTGGCTGTTGTGACAGAAAGTCAAAGCCCAATCTACTGTAGCAATTACTGTAGCAGTGATATTCCAGGATCAGCCTGTGGAAAAAAATAAAAAAGGGAAAAAGGAGTTACTATTTTGTACTAGTTTATGATGTGCAATATATAGTGCAATTATGATGTGCAATATATAGCGTCCAGAGGTTTCCTTAACTGGGAGGAAAAGGTTGCTGGAGCTCAGGAAAGGGAACAAATAGATGCTTTACACGTGGGTATGTATAAAATGTACACAAATGGAGCAGACACACAGGTGGTACGTTCCATAGGTACAGGTGTGTGTATGCGTATATACACAGAGCGCTGCATGCTGCGTGTATGTGTACCCATGCACACACACATAAGTGCTGCCCACGTGAGTGGATGTCGCGACAGACACGTGCGGGGGCTTTGTCGCGCCCCGCCGCCAACGGCTCCAACGGCTCTAACGGCTCCAACGGCTCCAACGGCCGCGCGAGCCAGGGGCGTGGGGGGCTCGTGCCCCTTTAAGGTTGGCTCCGGGCGCTCTAACCACGTGCTGGGGGCGGAGCCCGCGGCGCAGCCAATGGGGAGCGCCCGAGGGGTGCGGCGCGTCCCGTGGGCGGGTCGGCCCCGCGGTCCCGTGACCGGCGGCCGCCGGCAGCGGGGCGGGGCGGAAGGAGGCGGGGCGGAACGGGGCGGAACGGGGCGGGGCGGAAGGAGGCGGGGCGGGGCGGAAGGAGGCGGGGCTGCGCTGCGTGAGGCGGGCGGCGCGCGCTGCCCTCGTCTCCCCCGCGCGGTGCTGGGCGGCTCCGCGGCGGCGGGGATGCTGCGGCCGCCGCCGCCCGCCGCCAGCGCCTGAGGCGCCGCGCGAGCCGGGCCGGGCCGCGCCGGGCGGGCAGCATGGCCCCCACGCTGCTGCAGAAGCTCTTCAACAAGAGGGGCGGCGGCGCCGCGGCGCCCCACGGCCGCGCCCCGCGCGAGGGGCCCGCCTTCAGGTGAGAGCCGCGGGAGCCGCTGCGGAGGCGGCGCGGCAGCCTCGCGCCCCTCGCCGTGGGGGCTCCCCGCGCCGCGTTCCCCCCTCGTTTGGTGTCTCAGCCATTTTATCGGCCCCGCATCGCCACCCCGCTGCCCAGCGGAGAGCGGGGCGCCGCTGCTGCTCCCCGCTTGTGAGCGCGCGGATGCGCGGCGGGGAAAATGGCCAGCTCTGATCGCCGGTGCCTTATATAATCTTTATCCAACGTGGATTGCTGCTGCCTCCTAATCCTCCTTGGCTGGGGTTGGGGGTTTGGAGCTATGGTCCTGCTGAGCATGTGTCCTGCTCCCAAGGCCAGCCCTGGTGAGAAGAGCTCCATCACAAGCGTGTGTGGTAGCCCCGTGTCACCCAGCGTGGGCTGCTTGGTCTTGCGGCCACATAACCTGCAGGCTCGACCTGGAGCCGGGGCCTTCCCTGCTTAGACTACCGGGAGCGCAAAGGGAGGCCGAAACTGTCCCTTATCCCTCGAGCGAGGGCCGTGGGCAGGTGTGAGGGATCCACCTGCGGAGGGATGCTTGGTACTTGGTACAAGTACTTGGTATCGGAGGCAAAAACAGCTTGACGTTGTTAGTTTGAGGTTCTTGAGCTCTTTGAGGAGCTCCATGCAGGCAGATCCTGTTCACAATGTGTATCCTGTTTTAAGTCAATAAAATTGGTCTATCTGGAACATGTTGGAAGGTTAGGGGCCCCCTCATTCCTTAAGTTTGATATTGCACTTTTTTTCCCGCATTTTGAATAGCATTTAAATGATGTGGCACTTTTTTTTTTAACAATATTGTAAGTGGTCATTCTCTTTATTTACCAATTCACCATCCTCCTGCCCCTTCCCAGTTGTGTTTTCAGTATATTTAAGGTTAACAAAATTATGAGAAGCATTTGGCATGTGAAATCTTTTTTCCTTTCATTATTTTTTTTCCTTCCTTATAGTTTTTAAACGTGTTGCAACGTTTCTTTCCAATGATCTCTTAGCGATTTGCAGAAGCATACTTAATTGGTTCTTAGAAACTGTACTGCAACTTTCTAACAGGCTTTCTGTAACAGTAATAGGATAGTGATAGCGTAGTGTAGAATAGTAATAGCATAGGAATCTCTGTTGAAATGGAAACAGGTGATTGGACCTAAGTAAGGGGAAAGACTCCTTCAATAACGTCGACGTTAGGTGTGTGGTTCTGGACGCTGTTGGAGGCAGAGTTTGGGGGTGGTTCTTTGGGGTAGCAGCAGGGCTGCGTTTAGGGATGTCCCTGCTCTCTGGAGAGGCCCTGGAGGGCCCCGTGTTGATAACACGTAGCCCTGCACCTTGCATTGCTGGGAAACTCTTGGAAGTGCATCTGCCTTGCGCACCGCCTCCCCAAAGCTCTAATAAAAACACCGAACACGTCGTTATTAGATATTACCTCCTCTGGGTTGATTTACCCTGGACCCTCCAACGTAGCTGAGAAGCCTTGCTGCTTCAAGCTTGGTCTTCTTGTCTGGAAACTGCGTTGCAGAGGGCTGAGGCTTGCCTGGAACAAGTCCTGTGTGTTGGTTCCAGCGTCCTGCCCTCCTTTAAGCTCGAGTTAAAATGTGACCAGGTGTTGGAGCTGCTACCTCCCTTTGGTTCTGTGGAGAAAAGCAAGCTTCAAATTCCATGTTCCTTACCAGGACAAGCTGGCACAGGCTCGTGGGAAGAGCGTCACGGTGCGTATATGTGAATGTGGAGCCATGGGGAATGCTTTCCTGGGTGCATCAGCATTAACATTTTAATTTGGATGAGCAGTGTGCTTTTCAGAAACTCTCCCAATTGCCTTTTCTTGGGCTCACGCAGCCGAGGGGCTTCAGCGTGCAGCCTTTGGGTTAAGCAAACCTGGAGTGTTTAAACTGCTTCAACTGCTAATGGGCTTCCAGTCCTTGGGACCAGGCAAGCAGTGCATTTGAATTCCATGGTACAAGGGTAGTCTTTAGATTGGTAGAATATTTATTTCTAAAAAGAGAAATTAGAAAACAGCTGCAGGTTTGGGTATTTGTGTTGTAATACTGTATTTTTTTCAAAAAGTTTTGTGCACAGTGCAAAATATTCAAAGCTTTTTTAAAAAAATTATTACTGTTATTACTGATTTCTGCTTCTCTTAAATAAAAATGTTGGGTACTTTTCAACAGAGAAGTTTATTTGACTGTAGTTTAATATCTTTCTCTTTACCCCTAACTCTGAGAAACCCCAGTTACCTCACTTGTAAGAAATCGCTATTTATGTGTAGCCCTTAAAATATTTCGTATCCCCTTAGCAACTGTAACTTCCCTTAGAAGAGTGAGATAGTGGATGCTTAGTACATTTTTGGAGTGCAGTGTTCTGTGCTCAGCAAAAAGCCAGTTATTACTGCAAAAACATCATCATCTCCTAGATTTTTTTAAATTTTAGGGATGAAGCAGGGTATTTAATAAGCACAGTGTTTTAAAACTGGAGTATCTATCTCTGATGCTAACTGAATACTTGGGTAAGGTACCAGGGAATGGCTTTAAAGAAGTGAATGTGGGTTGCAGGTCATTTGATTGTACTTAAATTTACAGCAGTTCATGTGTAATTGATGAGATTTGCTTTGCTGTACTTTTCAACATGAAAGACTGAAGTTCCCTTTAAACCGAAGCTAAGATTTTTCAAATCTCCTGACAAGGGATGAAACTAGTATAAAAAAAGCCTCTATCTAGGGCATGTAAGAATGAAGAGAAATGCTTCAGCCTTCTTGCAAGATTAGGCATCACTTGTAAATGTGTTGTCTCTGCATGCTGATCTCTGGTAAGATTTCTTTGATATTGATATATGTAGCAAAGGGGTGTTGAGAATAGGAAACAATTTAACTTCATATGAATTCTGCAGAATGTGAGGCTGGTGTTTCAGCTCGGTTTAGAACTGGCAAACAGGCCATTACTTCAGCTTTAAATATCAGTTGCTCCTTCTGGTGTGTCTAATGGAACGGATGTCACGTTGTCGCTGCAGGATATCTATCTGGTAGCAGTTTGTTAGCTTTGGTGTATGAGATCATTTATTTGGCAGTTGATACTAGTAATTCCTTTGGTCATAGTGCTAAAGTGCTTGGTGAGATCCCACTCACTAAGCATTATTTCACAGTATTTATTAGCAGCCTGGCAGTATTCCACCCTGTGAGAGAAGGAAGGAAAGCAGTAGCGAGCTGTCAGCTTGCTTGCACACCGTTTTGTGTCATCTTGGTTCAAATGAAGTGTGTCCTGGTAAATTCTTGCAGCCTCGCTGGGTTTCTTTTGAGCTTCTTGCAGCTTTGCAGACATCCAAAGAGCAACAAAACTACTAAGCACCTGGGGACCTCTTCACACATGGACTCTACATATCTGGTCTGTAAATCCCTTTAAAAACATTTGAAGAAAAATAACAAGATCACTATTTTATGTGCTCTAGGAGGGGAAATAAGTTCTGGATCAACTCTGAGCAGGGGTGCAGGGCACATTAAATGGCAAGTGTTGGTTGTATACCTCTTTACTGACGGCTGAAGGTGGGCCTTAAGGTGCAGTATTATACCTCTGTTTTGACATTACCCTTTCTTCAGTAATGCAAGCTAAAAAGTAAGTTTTGCTGAAAGACATTGATTACAATCTCACAACAAGGCAACAGCTCGGTGAGGAAGTGACTGAAAGCGTGATCTTCTAGAAAGACCATACCTGGAACCTAGACCTACAGCCTGGGGCTCTTTGCAAGGAAAAAGACCAAAAACCCAAGTCCTTAGGTTTTTG
The DNA here is from genome assembly GCF_059628265.1 of Tinamus guttatus. Lineage (NCBI taxonomy): Eukaryota > Metazoa > Chordata > Aves > Tinamiformes > Tinamidae > Tinamus > Tinamus guttatus. Next base: position 1,599,789 of record NW_028288835.1, read on the forward strand.
AGCTTTGCAGGAATAAAGACTGTTCTTCTCCCTCCTAAATTGTTTGGTTTTCCGCTCCCCCTCCCCACTTCCGTCACTGAACAGCCTCTTGGTTTCTGTTAGCCCTCCTATGAGAAAAACTCATTCTCTTTTAAGTTCACAAGAAGAGATCCTTACTGTTTTTTTTACCTTGGGCACCTAAAAAGCTGTGCGAAAATGTATAGAAAAGCTGTATTTTATGTGTAATGAGAGGGAAGGGAGATGGCAGGGGTTTGACTTAGATGTTATAGTCATTAGTTATCATGCTACCCTGCTTTGACGTGGTGGGATGCAGACGTGTGTGGCAGTGGCCTTTCGCTGGAGTTTTGGTCCAGCAATAACAGCAGACCAAAAGCTTTATGCGAGCAAACACCACTCAACTGCTGTGTACTACAGAAAATGTGGTAGTCATTTTCATAAAAGCAAATTATTTCTTGTTCTGGCCTTTCATTATTTTTTCCCGTGGCATTTGGAAGCCAGAAGGCTGCTGCAGTGAAGCTGCTGAAGACTCTTCTTTGCAAAGAATTCCTTGCTGAAAGCAGGAGGCACGTGCTGCAAACCTCCATGAGATACCTGCTCCCGTAGCTGTTCTTCCCAACAGCAACCATCGCTTGGTCGTTTCTACTAAGTGCATCCTTGATTGAGGATCTGTATATCATCTGTAACGGTAATGTCTTAGACAAAGTACTATAAGGAGAATGTTTTTAGAGTATTCCCATTGTCAGTATTTGCTACGCAAAGGTTTGTTAGGTGGAAGATGAGAAGTTTGATTGTGTAGGGTCGTTAACAGCCTTTCTGGAGTGAATAAGTGAGAAAAGGAGGGCTCCAAATTGGACACTTCTTCTGTGGAGACAGAAGATGTGTCTGCCTGCACCTTCCCACGCCCTTCCTGTGCTAAGTGTCTGATTACTAGGGCTCTGGCAAGCGAGCTGAGCGTGGCTGCTCGCCGTCATTCGCCCGTCGTGCATGAATCATCTCTCCTGTGTGTTCTGCTTCTCCTTCCTACTCCTGGGCTCGGGTTGTTCTCTGTTCTGCTTTCTCCCGCTCTAGCAGTGCTTGCATCACTCCATCCACCCCGTCTGGACGTGTCTGTCACCCAGGTGCTGTAGCAATGTCATGGTTCGTGTGCGAGATCTGGGTCACGAGACGAGCTCCAGCGCGGATTGCGAAGCAAACTGCCGAGGCGCGAGAGCTCTGGTTTGGTTTCCTTTGTAATGCCTGCACCTTCTCAATTACACTTAGGGCAATACTGGTGCTTTTACGTAGTAAACAGACAAAATACTTCTGTTTTACCTGCCGGAGCACTTCCAGAGCAGGGGTAAAATTCTTGATTGCATTGATTGTACAGACATGATGAGTTTTACATTGAACTTACTGCCGTTAGAGCTGGCTCGTGCTCTTTCTTCCATGCATTACACTGAAGTGAAAGTCGAACACTGTGGTGTAATTACTGAACCAGGCTGGAGCTTCCTCTGCAGCCTGTTCCCACCGAAACGTATCACAGCTCAACTCCTCTCCTCCAAGGTGCTCAGTGAATTCTCACATGTGCTAAGAAATCAGGTGTATTAAGTAAACAAACTGTCAGTATTCATTTACCTTTCTAATAGGGGTGCTAACAAGCTTAACTTGGTGTTGGCACCTTCAAATTACAAGCCTGAACAGCTTACTATGGTGTAGCACTTTATAGTGAAACCTGAAGTTTTTTGGCATAATCACTCCTAGCCTTTATTATCATCATGTCTGCTGACTGTTTCATCAAAGAAAAGTGGCTTGAATAAACTTGGTACTCTGGATTTCTGTTAGGAGTCTTTGCACTGAATTCTGAATCCAAATATGACCCAAAACCTGAAACGTGTCAGCTTTGGGGGCTGGATGTGTGAGTGCATAGATCCAGGGCACAGGAAAACTTAATAGATTAGATAGGAAACCCATGAGAGAATGACCTGCAGACTCGTGTGTGTAGTTGTAAGTGGGTTATTCTTGAATAAGACCTTGACTGAATGTGGACCACTTCACAAAAGTTAACATAATGTCATAAAGTCAAAGCCTTGTCTGCTCTGGAAAAACAAACTTTCACTGACCTTTGTAACTGTCAACAGAGACCAGTTAATCGACATCTTAATGACCACATGCTTCTGTCACCTGGTGGTGTGGGCATGAGAACTGACCCAGCTGCCACAGATGAATTAGGTGCTTGTAGATGCTGCTTTTGCTTGCCTTTCCTTTCACATTCACACAAAATGACCATTTCCTACGTGTTAAACCTTAACTCTAACTTGTGCTTTAAAAGAGAAACAAAATCTCCTGTAAGAAGAGTTGTAGATGTTTTGTTGCTGAAATGCTGCCTTGTTCAGCAGAACTGGGCTACACAAGGTGGGCAGGTAGCTCCTCAAGCTGCCAGAAAGGAGGGTCAGTTAGTGCTGGTGCAAGGAAGAGGCTGAAAGGGAAACGGGGAAAGTTCATGCCTGTTCTGAAGCTTCCAGGCTTGGTTCTTGGCAAGCTGCTGCATGGTTTAGCCCTTTAACCTTCTCCCACGCCGTGTGGGAACTGATTCTTAGCTGGAGCTTGTGGCTGCCCTGGCAGAGCTGCTGGAGCTGCCCGCGGTCCCATCCATGGGGAGAGGCTCTGCTGCTGCCGGAGCCGCTTGGTGCTGGGCTCACACCGAGGTGGCCCGGAGGGCTCCTGCTCCAGCACTGAGCTCCGAGGGGCTGTGGGAAGAGCTGGGCATTGGTGGCGGCTTCGCCTCGCCGGGCAGACAACCTCGTGGCCGGTGTCTGTGCCCTAGAGCTTGGCTCTTGTGCTCTGGAGCCTGGCTCCTCGCCTGGACAGCGCGGAGCGTACGTGGGAGTCAGCTGAAACGGCGTCAGCAGCGTTGCACAGAGCTGCTAAACCACAGCAGGGCAGCGAGCAGGAAAAGTCAATCCTCCCTGCTTATCAAGGTATCATATACAGTGTCTGCCTGCGGATATATAAGGCTTGCTTACTAAGCACCCAAAACCATTTCACGATTCCAGGGTGAGTGAATAATACTTGATGACTTTAGTTTTTGGGAAGTTGTAGAGGAATGGTTAGAGAGCCGCGGACATGGCTGCCTAGCAGGCCTGCTCAATTCCAGCCTTCAGGTTTCAGTGAAAGAACAAAGGGACTGCTAACTAGGAGATAAGGAAGTAGACCAAGGTCAGAGGGAATAAAAGAGCTGTTGAACTAAAAGGATGAGCTAAACAAGTAAGGGGGGCTGTAAGGGTCTTAGTTAGATCATTGTCTACCAATTAGGAGCCTGTGTAATTACATCACTAACTGTTAGAATCATATAAATGTACTGCATGTAAGCTAATAGAGGAAGTCAGTTCCAGCTTCTATGAAGTTGATGTCTGGCATTCCTGACCCGCTCCAAGCTGCAACAAGTGGCGCCCGAACAGGGACAAGATTCCGAACAGGGACAAGATTCCGAACAGGGACAAGATTCCGAACAGGGACTGGTACAGGGACCTGGCACAACGGTGCGGGATTCCGGAAGCGACGACGTATGAGTGCAGCCGAGTGATCCGACCAAGAAGGTGGACCGGAGCGGGTAAGCCGGCCGTGATTGCGCACACGGAAAAGGCGACGTTGGGGGGTGAGAAGCCGGGACCCGGGACAAAAAGTCGACGTTGGGGGGTGAGAAGCCGGGACCCGGGACGAAAAGTCAGCGTTGCGGGGCGAGAAGCTGGGACCCAGGTTGCACGTGCAAGAATAGAGCGAGAAGCTGTGGTACAGCTGCTGCAGGCGAAAAGAGAAGCAGCAGTGAGTACGAAAATGGAGCGAGAAGCTGCTGTGCAGCTGCTGCTGGACTTATTAGCAAAGAGGGAGGCAGCAGTGAGCATGAAGAAGCTGTATGAGCTGTATAAATGGGCTAGAGACAAGGGACACTTGCAAAGACCCAAGCTGAAGCGAGGGGGTTCTGAGCCCCACCGTTGCCCAAAGGACATCACAGGGCCACCGCCAGATCGTGAGCCTCCCGAAGCTGCGAGCAGTGTACCTGTAAGGGCCTTTGCGAGCACTTCAGGACCAGGACCGCCACGCCACCGAAAACCGCTGGTGTCTGGAGATCCATTGCCAACCCCCCCTCCACATGCGTCCTCATCTGTGCCTGTGGTGCCTGCACTGTCTGTGCCCCCACTCCCGGACCACCCCGTCGTGCCTAAGAACGGCCCGGCTGGGTCCAGGACTTGTTAGATCACCTTGAAAAAAGGAGAAGGGGGGCCGGGGAAGAGAAGGCGAATGAGATCAAGGAGACTTATGTTGCTGAGGGCTTGACAACAGCCAGGAGGGAGGTGCAGGGGGATTTGATCCGTCTTTTAAAGTGGGGGTTGAAGAACTGTAATGCTTTAAGTGAGGACAGAAACCATTAGTAGGGCTATTATTTCTGTTTGCTATGTTCATCTCTATTATGTGTTGTATCCTTTGTATATTGATGCCGAAACGAGGTATGGTTGAAAGGTGGAAATTTGTATGATCCGTAGAGTCATAAAACTATTGTACAAAACAGAATCCAAGACCTTGAGAAAGAAGATGTTTGCCTGCCCAGGCTGAGTGATAAGGAGCATGGAGGCGGCTGCTCAGCCAGGCTCATAGCTGACTCCTCCGAAAGCAGTTGAAGGCAGCTGCTCGACCAGGCTTGTAGCCAACTTAACTGCAAACATCCTCTAAATTAATTTGAAGGTAAAACATCCGAGAGGGAGGGAGATGAGAAAGGCAGGACCCTCGGACTGACGGCTGGGACCACTTACTGGTAAGCGCACCTGCGCGACCAGGAGGGAAGGTTATGTGACTGAAGGCGGAGTTTGTCCGCCCCCTGGTCTGCCTGCTGGCACGTACTGGCCCTACGTGGCAGGATGCACCGGGCATAAACAGACATTGCAGAGAGAAAGCGGGGGGGTGAGACTCCTAGCACCGAGACCCACGTTGTCTCTGCGGGGACGCCCGCCGCGTTAGGAGCCTGTCAGCAACCCTCTAATCTGCCAACTCAAGAGAATGTTCAGTCTCAGTGTCCTGCCGACAAGTATTACCTCATGAGTAATTAGGCATACTTTGCTTCTTTAACGTGCTTTCACCTGAATAGCCGTAGCAACTTTTTTCTGTGTGATTATTGCCGAATCCCAAACCCATTCGCAACCTAATTGACAACGAGGATGGGACTTGGCAATTGAGACAGTGGAACTCACTAGTGGAGTGCACAGCTACGTGAGGTCGTGCCACTGGATGGAAACTGTGTTTGTGCTGTTTGTGTGTGTGGTCTTTAGATCTTTATTGTGTAATATATATATCAGCAGAGAGGGCTGAATAAGCACAACAGGAAAGTGCAGAATTTGAAAGCGGGAAAGCCAGGAATAACTCAGACTATGGCACCCCCCCGCCCCCCAACCAGTGGAGGATTGGGAGCCGTACTCTGACTTGTATCCTTGGAAAGAGACTAGGGAAATACTTCAGCATGGGAAACAAGAATGAAGCGACGGCCAAGCTCCAGTGCAACTGGCACGGAAGGACCTGCAACAGTCCTTACAAATTGTAAAAGCCTCAATGCTACTGGAGCGGGGGCCTCCTTAATATATGGAAATCCCAAGCAATTTCTGGGGAGGAAACCAAATTGAAGCTATGCAAACATAAATAGAAATGGAAATCGAGAACCTTTCAAAATGATTGGGACATCTTAATAATCGATTTGAAAGATTGTTTTTTCACCATACTATTGCATCCTGAGGACCATGACATAGTGGAACATATGAACCAAACGCTGAAATGCCAGCTATAAGAAAAAAAAAAAAAAGAAAAAAAAAAGGAAAAAAAAAAAGGAAAAAAAAAAAAAGGAAAGAAGGAAAAAAAAAAGAAAAAAAAAAGGAAAAAAAAAAGGAAAAAAAAAAAAAAGGAAAGAAGGAAAAAAAAAAGAAAAAAAAAGGAAAAAAAAAGGAAAAAAAGGGGGAAAAAAGGAAAAAAAAAGGAAAAAAAAAAAGAAAAAAAAAAAGAAAAAAAAAAAAGAAAGAGGAGAATTGGGAATTATGCCTGCAGAAAAATTGGCAAGAGCAGAATATGTTTTAAAATTTTTGAGATTACCCCAGGACAGCCTAGTCCCTCTGATGGTCAAACACAGGGCTGGGCTAAAGGGAGCCCTGACAGAAGTAAAGTGGGGTCCGTGTAAGGTGGTGCTGAGAGACTGGAACACGGGAAAAGTGACGGGACCTTTGGTCTTGATAACCTGGGGAAAAGGGTATGCTTGTATCGTTACAGATGCTGGAACCAGATGGGTGCCAGCAAAATGGGTAAAACCCTGGCTGGAAGCAAACTTGCATACATCAGATGTAGCAGGCAAGCAACCGGTACCCTAGCTGTGGAAAGTGTGAGCCTGCAGAAGAACAATATGGGAGGAAGAAGTGTTACTGTTCTTATTAGCTGTATATTGTGGCTGTTAGGAGGTAACGTTACTTTTAATGCTATTATATAGAAGCTGATGCTACTTTTAACACTAATGGATATGTTATGCTTCTTAGGCATATTGTTAATTATACTCAAGTTAAGAGTTGTTGGCTTTGTGGGACAGCAGACCAATTTGATGCACTGGTGTTAGGTATTCCTTTAAACAACTGAACAGTGTTGTAGAGCGACAAGAAAAGGATCTTAATAAGCTCCAGGCAGAGGTGGAAGATCTTGAAGAAAGGAACAGAAGTGTCCAGGCAGCACTTGATAGTGCTTACAAGGAACTTGCAGATCTTCATAAAGCTAATGCCACAAAGGACAGTGAGGCACAAGAGGCAGCCCTAAGTCGGGAAATGAAGGCAAAGGAACAACTTGGTTTAACTTTGGAGAAGGCCCAGGATGAGGCATGGCAGCAACAAGAAGCTTTGGCGATTCAGGTGGCAGACCTGTGGCTAGCGCTGCAACGTGCAGAACAACAGGCAGCAAGAAGAGAGGACTACTTACGGCAGGAAATCAGTGAACTACAACAGAGACTGCAAGAAGAGGAGAGTCGGAACCAAGAACCGAGCCAAAGTGTTACATCTGCTACACGGCCACTGCTTCGGCAGATAGAAAATTTGCAAGCCACGCTGGGAGCGCAAACCTCCTTGTGGGAAAAATTGGAAAAGAATCTTTCTAACAGACTTAGTGAATCTCAAGCCCTTTTGGCAGCAGCTGCCGAAAGAGAACGGGCTGCAACAGAAGAACTTCTTTCTACTAAAGTTCAGATGTCTTCTACTGAATCGCAGAATAGTCTTTTAAGGCAAGAAAATGCTCGTCTCCAGGCTCAACTAGAAGGGGAGAGAAACAGACTGAAGAAAATGGAAAATGAGAACAGTAGATACGAGGTTGAACTGGAAGGTCTCAAAGTTGAGTATGCAAAAACCCTTGAGGAGGCAAGAGGGGAAAAGGAATGGTGTAACGGAAATGTTACCCACAATACGGGAACTATCCGGCTTAGGAAGGTTCCCACCGGGTGGTTTTTGATATGTGGGAACCGAGCTTGGGCTGGCATTCCGCCCCAGCCTATGGGTGGGCCTTGCACATTTGGTCGCCTTGGTATGATTTGGCCACACGGCCCTCCGGGGAACAGCAAGACCCTGTTAAGGTGATCAAAAAGAGCAGCGAACTCTTTTAGCTCAGAATGTGAGGATAGCGTTGATCTCTGGAGCACTTGGGGGTCTTCGTCCCTGGGGTATCAGCCATGCGGGCACACTGAAATATTGAGCTCCTTGCCTGCTAGGCCTTGAAACAAGCGAATGCAACCAGTACTGTGCTTAGTGAGTTGTCAGATGATTTAACCCAGGTACAACACGCTGTACTGCAAAACTGTGCCACTGTTGATTTCCTGCTTCTTGCTCACGGACATGGGTGTCAGAACTTCGACGGAATGTGCTGCATGGACTTGCAAGATCACTCGACAACTCGGCGATACATGGACAACTCCACGACTTGACCAAGCATACGGAGAAAGTAACAAAGGATGCGGGATTTTTCGGTCTAGACGGACTAACGGACTGGTTAGGAATTGGGGGATGGATAAAATCGTTGATGAAATCGCTGTTAATGTTGTTACTATGGGGACTGTTGCTTGTAATTAGCTTAATGATTGGTAGTACCTGTTTGCGCGCTTTAATGTCACGTTTGTTAACTGCTTTTTCACGCAATCCGAATCTGACACCTCAAGGCTGGCTTGCTTCCCGGGGTCACCTAATCTAAAGAAAAAGGGGGAATTGTAGAGGAATGGTTAGAGAGCCGCGGACATGGCTGCCTAGCAGGCCTGCTCAATTCCAGCCTTCAGGTTTCAGTGAAAGAACAAAGGGACTGCTAACTAGGAGATAAGGAAGTAGACCAAGGTCAGAGGGAATAAAAGAGCTGTTGAACTAAAAGGATGAGCTAAACAAGTAAGGGGGGCTGTAAGGGTCTTAGTTAGATCATTGTCTACCAATTAGGAGCCTGTGTAATTACATCACTAACTGTTAGAATCATATAAATGTACTGCATGTAAGCTAATAGACGAAGTCAGTTCCAGCTTCTATGAAGTTGATGTCTGGCATTCCTGACCCGCTCCAAGCTGCAACAGGAAGTGGTGTAAGTGTCATCTACATCAGACTACTGTTTAGTTCAGGAAACAATCTGGGTACAAACTTGTGCTCAGAACTCCCTAAGCTCAGTCTTGCATACAGCGCTATGGGAATGCTTCTGGCTGGAAGTAAGGAAAATAATATGTATTTAAAAAAAAAAAAAGCTATTATGCAAAAAGCTATTATGCCACTTTTACAGTGATGTGATAATTCTAAAATGGCAATGTATAGCTGGACTGCACAATGTACTCCATTTGTAATGGGAAATGGGAATAGATTTTTTTTTCTTTTTCATTCAGTTTAATCTATGAAGCTATATACACAGTTGATGATAAATTTGCTGGATTTCTTTGTCTGTCTTGGGTAAGAAGCAGTTGAGTCAAAGGTAACCCAAACCCCTGAATTAAATTGTGTTTATCTTTGAAGGAGCGATTGCCTGTTTGTGTTCAAATGTGGGGTTGGCATGTGAACTAGGGATCTGATTGAAGCAGTGGGTATTTATTTGCATTACCGAAGCACTAGAAATTGCTTACAGAGTAGACTTCACTAGAGTTCTGTCACTAGGCCCTGTCCTGTCTGGACCAGAAGGTGAGAAGTTTGGGTTTCAGTTGGTGTGTCTGGAGCTGTTGAGAAGATGTAGCTAGCCTGTCGCACTAGATTTCAACTTATGGGAAAGTTAGACCCGTTTCTTAGTAATCCAGTCCTTTCTCATACATCATTTTATTAGAAAATGCGTGGAGTTTGTCCGTTTTTACCCTTTCCGAAGGAGAAAGATTTCTAATGTGTTTAAGTACATAACTGCTATATAAACTTACTGATATTAATATAATATTTTATCTCTATTACCATATCTCCAGTGTGTGAAGTGTTTTTCTATTTTATGACAAGGTTGTGCCTGGCTCTTTTCGGAGATTTTTGTTTAGGTATTTGGTGGTTGGCATAGATTTCTACTTGCCGCCCATATTTTATCATGCTGCTCTGTGCAGATAACTGTACTGTATACATTTTAATCTAGCCTGACTGTATACATTTTAATCTATGCATATCAAAAATACAATCTATCCATATAAAATACAAAGTGTGTGTATGTATGTTTTAGGAAAATGTTTAGCCCCCTATGAAAGCAGTTAGTGCAGTTGCCCCACTTTAAGCATGGGTCTATTTCATAACTTAATGGCTATTTATGCATTCAGAGCCCTGCAGAACGTGACCCCTGCGTACAGCCCATATGGGAAGCTTGAATCCGGCCCTCCAAGTGAGCTGCACGACTGTGGCCTGCCTGGTTTGGAAGGGATCACACTTGGAGTGCTGTGACTGCCCTGATCTCCTCTGCAGGGCTTTGGGGGCTGGCTCCTCCTGCCCTTTGCAATGACACCTGAAAGGAAAGGCATACAAGCCCTGAAGGTTCCGTACCAGGTCCTGGAAAGCTGCCTCCAGCACTGCACACCTCCGAGGGTTAAGAAGAGCCTTTTTAGATGGAATAGACAAACATAACGAGGGGAGCAAAACACGTTTTTGTCTGTAACTACCAAAAAAAAATCCCGGAGTTGACGTTATATCCGTCTGCAGTTATCGCTTCATTCAATCTAAGTCAGGATTTCCTGCTATTCATCCCGGCAGGGGCGATGGACTTGTTGATGTCGTAGCAATTTTGGGGTGACCAAGCATGGCTGCTTGCGTGTGTGTTCTTTCCTACTCTCTTGCCGCTTGGCTAAATCGGTAAGTTTTCATGCAGATTCAACACGTTTAGTTTATCTTAATTTCCTTTTTGGATCTGCCAACGTGTTATTGCAGGCTAACTTTTCAGTTACCTGTTTATTTTCTGTTTTAAAAGCATCGCTACTCTGATATTCTTGTAAGACTTTGAGCCATCTGTAAATGGTTACGTTAACATTCTTTAGTTGATCAAAAAATTGGGCTGTTTCAGCCTGTGGCAGCACCAGGTACACAACTGATATCTTTGTTTTTATGCATTAGAGGTCTTAATATATTAAAATAAAAATTGAGAACTGTGAAACATTGTGCTGCATATGGTAACTTGGACTTTAACAGCTTGATATTTAAGTGGATTATAAGATTTGTGTTTGAAGTAGAACCTAAACAGCACCTTGAATTTGCAAGGAAATGTGTAGAACCAGATAACTCTGTGTGCGCGCATGTATCGGAAAGATGCTGGTGAAAATGAGCTTTTGGATTGATGGAAGCTGCTGATTCCCTGGGAAGCGGTTTTCCTTGGAAGAAGGAAATGTCCGGGCAGAGCTTGGATCTCTCCTGTTGCAGAGTTCTCCTGGAAGGTGGGAGCAGCTGTTGGGAGCAGGGAAGAGAAGGGCGCTGGAAATGACCTGGGTAGCCCTGGAGTGGCTGCAAGGCTGGAGAGCGAGCGCCACCTCTTCCCAATCCACAGAGTCCTCCTGGGAGCCAAGGCCTCTCTGTGGACGTGTTTAATTACCTCAAAAATTGTGTGTGTTTGAGCCAAAAGGAGTATTTTTCACCTAATTAGAAAGAAAGCAGCGGGGGTTGGGGGTTTTGGGTGCCAGTGGCTTTTATATCTGTATCAGTTGGCATCAAGATATGCTGACCTAAGTCTAGTGATGTTTCTTAGTTCTTTAATTTATAGTTTCATATTCCAAAACAACCCCTTGAATGGGGGCCAGAAGAAGGCTGCAAACGGAGTGCTCTTTTCTCTTTCCCTTTCTTTCTTTTTTTCTTCAGGAAAACGAAACTCAAAACCAGGGCTTTGCAGGAGAAAGAAAAGGAAAGAGAAGGCAACCAAACCCATGTAGGATCCCACCCCTAAGGTGTGGTTGGTGGTGATGTCTGTGCCAGCCTGCTGATTTATGGAGGAGATATTAAGGTCTGAGATCAGTACTTCAGCATAGCTCGGAAATGCAACTGCAATGGGGACAGTGCTACAAATCCTTCCATTATATTCCAAACATTCCATGCTCCTTCCAAAGTTCAGTGTGTCATTCTTCCTCCTCCAGTTCAAAAGGAGGTGGTAAAGGCACCCTGGCTAAAGCTGGCAGGATAAGAGGTTTGTGTTCCCCTCGCGTGCCCGTGTTCAGCAGCAGCCTCCCTGTCAGCTCTGGTGTTTCGGAGCAGCTTGTGGAAAATATTTGACTCCATTTCCACAAACTGAGGTCTCCCGACTGTTAGAAGCTACCGAGATGAGGAGAATGGCTCTTGTGGGACAGTTGAGAAAGGTGATTAGGACTAAGCAAGGATTTCTGGGAGAAAAGACTGGATCGTGGACCCGGGCAGCTCATCATCTTTTTGCTCTTTTTAAAGGTCTGCTTGAAGTCCCAGTTTTATAACAGATGTCAATACCCTCTCCTATTTGTAAAATTCAGTGAAATATGTGGATTTTTCTTCTCAGTGCAGTTCTGAGCTTTGATTCCTTATCTCTTTGCTAGAAGGAAGCCCGTTTCTGGAGCCAGCAGCTGAAAGTTCTATTTCTGTGCAGTTTACAATGCAACTTCCAACACACAGGTTTTGTCTTTGGCTTTAGCCCTGTGTTTCAGAGAGTGCCTCAGTTCCTGAAGCTGCGACTTGCAGATAAGGCAGCGCACCGTGAATTTAGCATCCAAATTTACAACTGATTCCTGGGTTCTGAAGCTCTCATTATTCTTCATATTTGTGGCAAGCCGATGTGTGCTTATGCTGACGTTAACTTGGTATGTAGAAGAGCTTGTGTTAGCCTCTATCAGGTGCCTGTGGTTTTTGTGGTTGGCTGTTTGGTGCTGCTTTCTAGTCTAGTGAAAAACTCTTCTGGCTTTGCAAAAATTCATTATAACACCCCTCGCTAAGCCCGAGTTGTTTCATGTTTGCGTAAAAACGCATCTAATGTTTTGCTTTTCATACAGCACTATGTAGGACTACTTTTTATTAAAAAACAAACCTTTCTGTGCAGTGATCTGATATGGAGCATTGCATTTCCCCACCACAATTCCTCCTGCACTAAAAGCCGAGCGGGGAGAAGTGCTGTAAATAACATGTTCCTTCACTTGTTGCATGACTAATCTCTAATGTATCCTGCTTAACTTGTGTGAAACTAGTAACCATGCATCACACGTAAACAAGGTGGTTCACCCCAGGTTAAACAGCGCGTTACCATATTAGGGCTGCTTTAAACGATTATGGAAGAGGAACGCCGTGTGGCCTCAGCACCTCTTCCATATTCAAGGCTTTTAAAAGAGGAGGAGTAACTGGGTAAATACTCAAAATGGGGAAGGAAGGCAGGGGAGGCGGAATCCGCATCTACATAAACTGTTCAACAGACTGAAGAAAGGAAATGCATCCTTAAGCAATGCAAAATTTATTCTGCTTTACCTATAAACATAAGCTGTTCTGGCACTCATCCCAAATGTCTGGGATTGGGCCTTTTTATATGCATATATTGGTTTTGCTAAATATATCTTTCACCAAAAAAATCCTCACGGAAACAGCAGGCATGATTCAAAGTGTTTTTTCTATGTTTCTCTAGTTGTTTTCTAAAAGACATTGTGGAAACTAATGCAATCTTTTCAAAGTCTCCAGTAATGTTTTAAGTTTGAAAACTTTTTAGGTTTAATGGACAAGCTGTAATTCATACAAAAGTTATTCTTAATTAGATAACTATGGTATATATTTCTCTCCTCCCTGCCCCAAATTTCCTTGCTAAAGTACCATCCTAAATTAAAAACATTTGGGCAGTTGTCAAGATGAAGGGCAGGAAATGACCTACAAAGGGAGCAGGTGACAGACATGCTGTCACACAGCCTAGAAAAAGAATGATTAAACCCTGCGTCCCAAAGGGCTGTGTCTGGAGGGCAGGACACTTTCTTCCATTCCATGTATAATCTATTCATTGGACTCAGGTGTTTTCCTCTGTGGATTTATTTATTTATCTTCTCTCCCAGTGGTAATTTGCAAAGTATTTTGAACTTTATAGGATTCTGCAGCTGAATGCTACAGTACTGTGACAAAGTGCATCTAGTTAGTTGGCTTATGGGTGTTCCCAGTCCTAGCATTGGATGCGAGTCCAATAATGCAGTAATTTAGCTAAATGTTTCTGAACTGTGTTTTGTTTTGGTTTGGGGACAGAGTTGAATGCTCCAAGTGTGACTGCAGGACCCGCTACCAGCTGCCTTTCCTTCAGGCTCCCGAGATAAATGGGAATGCTGAGGATGGAAGCAGTGCTGGTCCATGAGGAGGAGGCCACAGACTCCCCTCGCTGAATCATTTGAGCGTCTTGAGACTCGGCCACAGCTTTTCCCTTCTTTCGGGCAGTTGGGACGAGGAGTATGGCCCTAATGTGGGGATTAGAGCGAGCGTTGCCCCTGGCTGTTACGGCCTGGTGCAGCAGAGCAAGATGTGCATGTGCTGCAGCTGCCCTCGTGCCTCGGGGCAGCGGCGGTGCAGGATGCTCCCAAGGGAATGCAGAGCTGGGCCTGGGAAACACGCTCCTCTCTCCAAGCCTTGCTCCTGGATAAGCATTAGCCAGGTCATCCCCTTCTACATCTGCAAAGGGAACAGCCCTGCTGTTGTTATCGTCTTGCAAAGTGTCTGAAGCTCCACAGGTGGAAAAGGGCTACCTAAGAGGTTAAGAACAGTCGTGTGTGGATACTTTTATTTTTTTTTTTTAAAGTGAGGATAGGAAAGAAGAGTTTGTTCCGCAATGGAATTGCCTGGGCAAAAGGGGGTGTTCCTCTGCTTTGCTTAAAAATTTCAGTTTTCTTTGTCAGAAGTATTTTATGCTATTAAAGTGTTAAATACGAGTTATCTAACTAATTTTGGAAATTTAAAAAAAATGTATCTGAGAAATATTTGTAAATTTGTCTCTTGGAGTGCTTTTTAAGTTATAGACAGGATTGTCTTTTAGGCACGTGATTACAAATCTAGCATCAATCAACTCGATGTTTGCTACTGGAACTTCTCTAAAATGCTTTTTAAAATAGTAGTTTCAGACTCCTGGCCAGGTGTAAGTACCCTTTATTCTCATAGGTAAAAAAAAAGAGTGAGAAATCTCTGGGGTGTTTCTTGGTGCTTGGGAGGAGGGTGTTTTTTTCTGTTTCCCTGTTTTTTTTACTGATAACCATATGGCACTGCTGACAAATTCAGCCTGGCTTCAGAGCTCTCCGGGGTTGCTAAGAGCTGTCAGATGACACTCGCTCACATGAGAGCCATTAACAGGGTGTTGTAGCTGGTGTTAGAACAACCTTGCAGCAATGAAGGGCGAGTCACTGCAAAAGCAACTCGGCCTTTTTTTCCCTCTCTCAGAGGCCATATGGTTCGGTCTTGTGACTACATAATTGCCAGCTACCTAATCACATACCAGGAAGCAAACATAGTTTAAGTCAATATTAGTTGTTGTATCTGCTGCGGCTTGGTACCAGGCTTGGGAGAAAAGCTCGGCAGCAGGAGCAAGCCCTTGGCTTCCAAAACGTGGAAATAAAGTCATGGTTGCTCTGCTTGGGATAATTACTGCGGCATAGCAGCTATGGATCTCCTTCTGCATTAATGGCTTGTAAAGCCTTGTTATTTTTATTTATTTTTTATTTTTTTCCTTCTCCTTAACAAGAAATTCGACAGACCGTGTTCCTGTTTGAAGAAGAAAGCTGCTAGTAATTACTGCTGTTAATGGTTGATCTATAGTAAAGAAACCTGCTTGCGGCCGCATCTCTCCAGCTTGTGTTTTTGAAGGAACCTTGCAAGAGCATCTTCAGAATCAGAAAATGTGTGGTGGGGCACCAAAAGCTACGAATGGCAGGGAGGGGCGAGGGGAAGGAGCACACAACAACCACGTTTTACTTGGAAATAATCTCTCTCATAGCAGACTGGATAAAAGGATTAGAAAATCTTTAGGAGAGCGAAATGTCAGCCGTGTGAGCAGAGGCACTGACCTGCTGCGAGACAGGTATGCATGTCATTTTTCTTTTATATACATAATTTCTGACAGACAGTGGATATTCTAAGCTGATACTGAGTTTATAATGATGATGTGCTTGAGAGGGTACACTGTGAATAATTTAGAAAGCTTTCCTAGCACCGTAGTCTGGTTGCTGTTGGTGACTGATATTCAGAAAGCCTTTCTTGCTTTTTGGAGCGGAATCTACATTCTTGATTCTTTCTGTGTGCTTTCAAACTGAGGTCTGAAGCAAAACTGGCTTCCTTTTCAGATGAGGTGAAATAAAGTGAGATAATCTTACCTTTCTAATTTTCTAATTAGCTCCCCTCCTTTTTTAATTTTTAAAATTTTATATATTTTTTAACACCCTGTGTTAGTGGGTCAAGTAGTAATAGCTTGCAGTGAACGGGGGGAATGCTGTGAAGTGAGGGAAGAGCGGAGAGGGGCAGCCACCTGCAGCACTTGTGGGTGATCCCTCGAGCCCTGTGTCAGTGCTGTGGATGAGTCCCTTAACTTGGTGGTGATGCCTTTTCCAGGCGTGTGCCAGGGTGGCTCTGGTGTCCTCATGTGTGAGTGTCTATTGCTGCACTGCTGTAATGTGAAAATACAGTTCAGGGCAGCTCTGAAGTTCTAAGCCAGGGTGTGTGGGTAGAAAAGGTGCTTTCAGGACTGCTGACCTGAAAACCAGCAAATACATCCTCGTGTGTGTGTATAAATACATGTTTAAGGTCCTTTTTTTATTTCTTTAGCCTGCGGTGTTATACTGAAATATTGGCTACTATCCTTCTAAAGTCGTTCTGAGGACAACTGAAGGAGCTTTCCAGTCTAAACAAATAGATGACTATTTAGTTATTGCATACATGCAGTGATTGCTAAAAAGATGAGCTGAAAGCTGTCTTTGTAAAGATCAGTGTTTCAGGATCTACATTAGCTGAAAATAGTGATTCAATATGAGGCAAGCTTGCATAACTTTTCCAGAAACCAACTACTCTGCTTTTCTCTAATTAAAGATCTCCTTGCCTTCAAGTCTCATACTGAGAATTTCTTCCATAACAGATAAGTCAACGCAAAATGATTTATTTGCTACCTTAGGAGAAAATTAAGCAAATGTTGAGCATAACTCTGTTACGGAATCTGGGGAGAAGGCTTGTTGGGTATCTGTAAGCTCTTTCAAACTTGCATCTTACTTTCAAAAAGTATTATCCATAATGTTTTATTATCTTTAGCGGACGTTTTCCAAGCAGAAAAACTGATGTTCCTGCTGTGTAGGCTTAGAAAGCTTGTTTTTGTCCTGAAGATCTGCCCTGCAGCAGAACTCGGGTGGCCGCCTGAAGGGCCCAGCAGTTATTGGGGCTGACACGAGCGGGAGCTGCGAGGAGGGGAGAAACGACACGTGGGATTGCTTGGGTTTGTTAGCAAATACGGTGTTTTATTCCATCAGAATAGCCGTGTCTACCCTGAAGAGTGGATATCTACATAAACTTGTGTTCTTTTAATGAATTCAGCTTTTTTTTTTTTTTTTTTTAATATGGAGGACCTAGCATAGTATATTACCGTTAAGCCAAACTGAAGCATTTGCTAGCTGGCAGATGTTTCCAGAACTTCAGTCTCATAACCTCCGTATCTTTCTAGTGTGTTCTTAATGTCAGAACCATTTTGCAAAACAATCAGACCTAGGTAGCTTCAAAAAACTTTACTTTTGTTCCTTGCATTTTTCAAATTTGTTATCAAACTCACTTAGGAGTATAGATGCCTTTAGCACAGATCACGAGAGACGTTTTAGTATTTTGGTTTTGCTTAAGTCTTTTTATATAAGCAAAAGAGAATAAGTTTTGCATAAACAGGGCCAAGGCAGATGATATTTCAGTTAGTGTATCGTGAAATTCTTATTTTTGGAAGAGGCTTCTAAGCTGGTGGAAAGACGCCGCAGTTGCTTTGCTATCCAAAGGGAGTAATTGTGTCTTTTGCTCTTGTCAAGCATTCATACTAAATGTGAAGCTAATGCTGGGAATTACGTCTCCCTTTTCAGAAGTAACGCTGTCAATAGTGGGTGTATATGGCAAAACTCCCCATATTACAGCTGCATACGGTTAGGAAAGCTGCTCTGGACAGAAACTGAGCACAAAAAAACACCCGACGAGGAGTTCACCAGCTGAGCCTTGAGGCATGCGGTAGAGGAGAGTGTGAACAGTGGTGAGGAGTGAAGAGCCTCCTTTTTGGAGTTCATTAAACATCAATATCATAGCAATTCATCATGAAGTGCACCGCTGAAAGCTTCCCAAGTGCTGCAGGCGGGAAATAAGGGCTTATTCTGCAGCATGGGGTGAGGGGTCTCTTTCTGTTTCAGAAGTAGAAGAATTGAAGCTTTTATGGCAGATTTGTCTTGATCATAGAAAATTCAATTTTGTAGTGTGCAAGTTCTGATAGAAGCTTTTTGTACAGCATTTACCAAACCTTTTCTTTACCTATCCACTACTAGCTAGGAAATATGGTCATCATGGTAATTTCTGTTCCATTAAAGCTAATGTGGGTATCTGATGCGGCCATGGACGGGAGCGGGTTCAGAGTGCATCTTCTCAAAAGTGTGTTCTTGGGAAGTGTTGAGAAATGCGTATCCCTTGGTCAGACCTGGTGGTTGAAGTTGATTAGTGACTTAACTAATTGAGGGAGGTGAATGCATATGCATGAAGGTGGCCTGAGCTCATCTAAAGCTTTTTTTGGGGGTTAGGCTAAAATATTTGTCACATGTATCTGATGTTTTGGTTTTACTTTTTAGGAAAAAAACTCATTTATATGAGCGAAGGGGACTTTTTTTTCCTTAGTCAAACCCTTAAGCTATTACTTTTGAAAATCTGCACTATGTAGGCCTAATATTCCTTTAATGTGCTTGTGTTTTTAATATACGAACTAATAATTAAAGGAATCCTACCTCTTTTCTAAAATATCATGCATGAAGAACAACCAAAAAGGATTGTCTTAAGTATTGCGAAATAAGCAGGGGGTTGATATAAAGATGAGCAAATAATATTGGGGTTGTGATTTCTAAATACCTGCAGTGGAGCTGACCAGAGAGGGTCGGTCCTGTCTGTACTTTTCTCTAACACTCTGTTTTTAGGGAATGATCAAATGGCCTCCTTTGGCCCCTTTGGGGCTGTACCTTATGTAATGCGGCTCAAACAATGAAGGGTGGAAGCCCCATAATTGCTCATCAGCTTTTGTGAAGGAATCAAAATCCTGGTCATCTGATTAGTCTTGTGCCTGCTGCTCGCTTCCACATGGGGTAATGACACTATGGGCTATATATGCCTCGAACTTGCCTGGAAATAGGCTTGATCTCATCAGATGAGACTTCCCTGGGATGCATCGCTTGAGCAGCGTGGAAGACCGCTCCGTATCGTTCCAGCCGTGGCAGGGAAGGCTGAGACTCTTGTGCAGGTTTTAAATCAAGGGTATAGAAATCCTCCTTTACCTCGTTGAAAGGAAGGATGACCTCTTCAATAAGCTAGCAAAGTTACTTTGAAAATGGCTCTAATATTGCTTGTTGCCTGTTCCCTCACTGCTCAGGGCAAAACAGCCTTGGCCTGGTCCACGGCCAGCTCCGATGTGTGCTGCACCCTCACGTCTTACTAGTGCACCAAGTCTGCTTGCATCTGCGTATCTTGCAGTCCAGATAGAAGGGAGATTCCTATTTCTGACAAAAGGTCGTTACAGTAAAAATCTTCCATGTTGATACCATCCTTCAGTTTTGGAAAGGACACTTATTTAGTCTCTTGCTGTTTGGAGGAGGAGTTGGTCTCTGAAATTCCGGAGGCGAGCTGAACCCTGGAATTCAGTATAAGGCACAAGGAAGTGAACCTGGCTTTTGTTGTGCTGTCTGAGTGTGCTTTTAAAGCAGGTGCCCATGGCAGCTCGCCGGGACTTTGGCAGGGCCTCCTCACAGTGCTGTGGCTGTTAACAGCATCTGGAACACAACAGCTTCAAAAATTCTTGTCTTTCGGCTGCATAGGGGTTTTGTGGCCTTCCAGCCATTCCCCACGTACAATCTCTGTAAGGTGTAGTTTGGGAAAATTCCTAACTGAAACCTCCGTTTAGCGCAGAGTCAGCGTGGCCTTGGCTGAGTCAATTATGCAACATGTTGAACCAACAACCCCTGACACCGGCTGTACCCTCGCCCCGGAGAGGGGCTGTCCCGCGCGCGGGGCTGAATGGACGATAGTCCTTCAGTACGATGGACTTCAGGACGATAGTCCTTCAGTAAATGTCCAGAGTATTTCAGGGACTGTAAGGACAAAATTGGCTTAGGCTGTTAATTTGGGAATATCTTTAACTGTGAGACAGGCTTTATCTGCTGGGGTGCTTGAGGAGTAGCACCAAGTGTTACAGTCACCACAAATGGACCAGCTTGGAAGGGTGCTAGTGCAATAGAAGGAACTGCCAGGTGGAATTCACTTCCCAGAACCTGTCACACCTAACACAGTTGCAGCAATGTTTCTTCTTTTGCTGGTAGGGTCCAGGGTGAGCCCTGTGTTCAGCGCTCGCTGTCGTGTGCAGTAAGATGTGGATGTAGCAGCCCTTTTTAAGGTAATGCTCCTTGACAGAAAAGAGCTTGAAGGGAAGCAGCGTTGTGTTGCTTAGGTGAGAGAAGAATGAAGGAGTGCCTGTTCCAGCTCAGGAAAGGCCGTAGCAAAGATGGAAATGACCCGTTCTTCGTTATCACGAGAGAACTGCCAGAAATGGTACACCTGCTTCGAAGTAAGTGTGTCCCAGACTGCCTGGCCAGGGAGGGAAGGAGCACATTTAATGGCTGGCGAGTGCTGGAACAGGTTGCTGAGACCATGTTTTGCCTTCCCTTTGCACAAACTTCTCCATAAAGGATGGATGAAAGCGTGGGCTGGCTGTACCTGCCTGTGTATCAATGACATTTGATATGCAGAGCACTTTGAGTTCCTGTTCAGTCAAAGTTCTGTGTTTACAGTCTGATTCTTGTGAACACTAAGATACATTCGCTGGATACCTGTTTCCTCTCTTAAACACACTTGCAAATATCATTAACCCTTAAACCACCTTTTTTTTTTTTTTTCTCTTTTTTACAATCTACAGCTGGTCCTGCTCAGAGTTTGATCTGAATGAAATCCGCCTGATAGTTTATCAAGACTGCGAGAGAAGGGGCAGACAGGTCTTGTTTGATTCCAAAGCAGTCCGTAAAATCGATGAAGCTGTGGTTCAGGTATGAAATGCTGATTTTGCTCCTGTTCTGTCAATCTTCTGCTTCCTTCCCCAAAAGTAATAATTTTAAAATGATGCTGTCAAATTTTTAATCTAGCTTGTGGCTTTTCGCTTGATCTGAATTCTGTGATAACTTCAAGAAGAGTGTTTTAGATTCCAAAGAGTCAGTGAAAACGTGTCTGCTACCTAGCATCTTTGGATATAAATATGGTACTGGTACTGAACAATTTAGTCCCTATCTTTATTTCAGACAAAGCAATTTATATTAATTTGATTACTTCCTGTCATGTTGCATAGGATTCTTTTGTTCTTGGCCTTGGTTGCCCAGCCTGGTTATTGCAGTGATATCTCATATGCCTCTAACAGTGCTTGCCTTCCTTTAGTGTTTGGATCAGTAAAGTTGTTGGCATTTTGTGAATTTAAAGTCACTCTACCTAGGCTAACCACTTAATGTGCAAGACTGGTGCTCGACGACATATGGTCACATAGCAAACTTCTCATGACACGAATGGAAGCAAGAGTAGGTGCTGCCAAGATGCAAATTCTTTGTGCCACTCTCCGGGCACACAATTATGGACTAAAGTTTTGGCAAACTGAGGTGACTGTAAGTCAAATAAAACAATAGTTTTTTTCCTACTAGCTCTGTACTTATTTTTCTGCATTGAACTGTTTCAAAATTCTGTGTTGTTGGTGGTATTTTTTGTTTCCTTGATCATTTTTTGTGGTGTTTTAAGGCTTTTGCTACAAGCAGCACTTTTAGTCTAGCAGAGGAGCTCACTGGTCGCTAGCTGTAAAGCTGAGAAATAGCAGTGACTTGTAGAAATGATTCTTAGCAAGATGCCTAAGTAACAGCAAGCATTAATTTCTTAATTTCCAGCTTAAGTAGCACCAATTTCTAACTATTCCAATCACACTGTGAAGATGCCCTGTTGGGTTTAAGCCGTATTGGTAAGGCTGAGCAGCATCTGCTGGTGAGCAATCATCTGCTTATCAGGATAAATAGGACAGATGGGACTGTTAATTTCCACCCCCTCTCTCCTTGAGTTACAAGCCTCAGTTATTACAGCAGCTTTAAGACCCAAAGTAAAACACCCAGCGTGTAAAGGACAAGTGTGTGTGTTTTGAGGGGAGTGGGGAATTGTGTTTCTGACTTCATTTAAATGCTCAGGTCATTCCACTCATGTTAAAGGTTAACTCCAAAATCTCATCAAAAACTGTGTGGAACACTGACATAAAACAGCTTATAGCCAGCCTCGTAACACATGGTACAGGATATAATCTGTTTTCTGGCCAGACACTGATCTCTGTACCCTTTAAATAAGCCACATGCTTTTGAACAGTACATAGCACATAGCTGTTAGAAGCAATTTGAATGTTTATCCCTGTTTGTTGCTGTGTTATGTTATCAAGCAGCGAGCCTAGGACTGCGTTCATGTAAACGGAAGGCAAAATTGCCTTTAAGCTCAGGCCTGTTTAAAGTGAAATCAAGAATGTGTGTGTACTGTGCACCTATCCATCTTCCAAAACACAGTAGAGCTTTTCCACATCAGCTATTCAAATATACTATTTTTGCCTTTAAGCAGTAGATTTACTTAGGAGAACTAGCAGATCCATATTTGGTTTAACCATGTGTTTTTTTTAAGTATATTCCATTTCTTTTCAGTGTTCTTAATCAAATGTCCTGCTCTTTCTAAAGATGCCATAAACCAGACCGTGTATTGGGGCACTCATAGTCATGTGGTGACTAACACTTGTGCATTTGTAACCACCTAGTGATGGTCACATTGGGATTAGATAATTAGCAGTTACACTGGCCACACCAAGAAAAGCTGCACTAGAGGAGTGCAAATGTGCCATAGAGTAAATGAGACAATTCAAGCCATGTGTGCATAAAAGGCTTTGCTTTTTTTGTAACATGCTAAGTTTATTTTTAAATTAATGGAGGAGCCTGAACAGTGCCTACAACTTAAATTTTTACAAAAATGGTAAGTAAACTTAGCCCACTGCTCTTAGCTCGCTCTTTCCTCTGTATTTTCCCTTTCACCAAGGAAAGTTTTCACTAAGGAGTTTCCAATTTCTTGGTCATTATGCCTTGAATATTCTAAAACTGACCACACCTGCTGAGTTGTAGTATTCAAAAGTATTCGTTTGAAAATGGGGTTCCAGTGCAGTATTTGGTTCCACTTCCATTCCATTTCCCATTCCAGTTCCTGTCATGCCTTACCGAACCCAAAATGTGTGACCTACATTGGGCTGCAGCTGTTTTTATGGTAGCACCTTGGTTATTGCTATTTCAGGTTGACTCTAGCAGTGCACGTTTCCAATGAGGTAAACCAGACCGACACAACATGAGCCTTCCAGAGCGGTTGTTGGTGCTGCTGTGCACCAAAGAAATGCATGTGTATATGGATTTCTATTCAGTATACATCCATTAAGCTGTTGGGACTTTCTGAAGTATATCTAAAGTTTCATAATAGGAGCTTTCTAAGATTTTTCTGGGCAATTCATGTTGCTGCAGAGTTGTAGTTTTGTTCCCTTACTATAAATTATTTCAAACACACCTGACAAGCGTGTTCTAAATAATACAGACTTTTCAATTAACACCTAATGGACTTTCAATTTAAAAAACTGTTAAAGAAAACAGGAACTAGGGTGCTTTGTCTTCAAGGTAACTTTCCTTATTGAAGGAAACCTCCAAAAACTTAGTACTGCTTTTCTTATGAAACATACACAAATTCTACCAAACGAGATATTACTCACCCTTTGTTTTTGCTGGCTGTTCTTCTTTTCAAAGAATTGATTACCAGCTGAGAAACAAAAATAATGCAATTCGGGTGACTAATTTTGCAAATGATTACAGAATGTAATTTGCAAGCAACCCATAAGCTTAGATTGATTTGTATAAACTTTGGCAAATATTGCACAGAACATTCATAGCATCTGGGAGTGATCTTCTACTTGAGCTTTATCTGGCTAATTATTTTGGACTTGAGGCTGATGCTATGCTTGTTTCTGTGGAAAGCATTTTAATAGTGGAATAATTCTGCTCTTGCTGTGATTTTTTTCTTTTAAAAACCTAAACTTTTTTTGGATCTAAATATTCTTATTTTGTTGTTGTTGCTGAGCAGTTTTTAAACAAAACTCTTAGTGTGGTATATTTACAAATGGACATTTCCATGTTAGTTTTAATTATTTTTGCCTCAGAAGATGACAGAGGATGCTTCTGCAAAGGCTTCTGCCAAGAACTGCCAAGCAAGCAACGGGAGCAACAATGTTTCTTCACATGGTCCCTCGATGAGTTGTATGCAAAATATCAAAGAGCAAATACCGAAGTATCAGGTAATCTTACAAATTTTGAAATGTGACATTTCTATCCAATCTTTGAAGCGTGATATAATAATGGTTTGTGGGTACATTTTCAGCTCTTAATCTGCCTTGACTTCTTGACTTTATAATTGAAAATTTTAGAAAAAAAAATTATTTAAGTCAAAGTGATACATTGCAGTCTCTTTTTTTTTCCCCCTTCAAAAAGAAGTTTGTCTATGTTACATATATGTTCTGGAAAAGATGTAGAAAATGGTATATTAGGGTCTTCTTAGTTTGTTCTATAGGAATATGATTTTTTTTTTTTAGATATTTGGGTTGAACCCAAGGAAAAGTGCAATTACTTGATCCGGAATAACGTAATTTGAA
This sequence comes from Tinamus guttatus, assembly GCF_059628265.1. Taxonomy (NCBI): domain Eukaryota; kingdom Metazoa; phylum Chordata; class Aves; order Tinamiformes; family Tinamidae; genus Tinamus; species Tinamus guttatus. The sequence goes on from NW_028288835.1 coordinate 1,624,185, forward strand.
GCAGAAATAGGTTAAGGGTGTGGAGGGAGGAGCAACTTAAATTATAAAGCAAGGAATTTCCTTCAGAACAACAAACTTGTCTTCATGTCTGCGATTGAGATAGGTCTTTGCAATGTGTAGTCCTGTAGCACTGTGTTCAGTTAAAATACTGTGCTGGGCTCCTGCTGACTCTGCTCCCGTGTGCCTAGTACACCAGACCAGCCTCTGATGTCAACATGCTGGGGGAGATGATGTTTGGCTCCGTGGCAATGAGTTACAAAGGCTCCACCTTGAAAATCCACTACATACGGTGAGCATCCTTCCCTGGGATACTGGGTCTTGCCAGGCGCTCGGAGCTGCTGACTCAGATGCCTGTTTATCCTTGCAGCTCTCCCCCACAGCTGATGATAAGTAAAGTCTTCTCAGCCAGGGTAGGAAGCTTCAGTGGAAGCAACAATAAGTAAGCATCTTTGTTTTGTCTTATTCTCCCCTCCTCCTGCCAGTACTGTCATCTTTCCTTCCTTACTGCCTTTTCTTCTGTTGGCCTTCTGCCACTGCCTCTAAATTTGCCTTAGCTGAAGTGGGAAGATGTAGCAAAGAAGAGGAGAAATGGAGGATGCAAGGGGAGAAGTGTGCAAATGCTAGATGTTAGCTAGCCCACCTGCATTAAAAATAACTCACTAAATAAAAAGCTCACCCACTTTCTGCTTTTTGATTTGTCCAGAACGTGCAGCAAACTTTAGAGGTCAGGTGCTTTAAACACTCAAAGCCTCTGACTCTGTCCCTTCTGAGTGCCACAAGGGTAGAGGGTGGGTTTATGTTAGGGTGTCTTTGTGTCCCTATATCTCACTTCTGTTTCCTTCAGCACTGGCAAAGGATGTAGTGTTTCCCATCTGTTCCTGTTTTAATTGTCCCCCAGATGAGGAAATAGGAATAGATTGAATCCTAAATGGAATGTAGAGAAGTTTACAGTAATCAAAGGAGGGACCTTACTGCAGAAAATAAACGGCTGCTTCTTTATTGTCTCAGAAAACTTATTGGTCCTTGAGCTGTTTTCCTCTGATTAAAATGAGCCTACGCCTCAACCTGATGCTGACTGTTAACCACCTTCTTTAGAAACACTGGCTTTTTCCCCCTTTTTAGCTTACAAGATAGCTTTGAATACATCAACCAAGATCCCAGCCTGGGAAAGCTGAGCTCTCATCAGAACGGTTTGGGAACCTGTCGCAGTGGAAGTAATTTAGGTAAATATTTTCAGGTTCTATGTCCTCGTCACAATATGAGGCCATCTGTTCATTTAGTTTGGCTTCTTTTTTTTTGTTGTTTTTTTTTGTGCGTGTGCATCACCCTTAACTTTATTTTATTTTTTTTTTGCGTTGCGTTTTCTGTCCGTTGCTCTTGTCTCCTAGGTGTGTTGCAGCTGTGCAGCAGCAAACTGCTGCAGGGTGTGTCTGAAGGAGGCCCCCTCCGCCTCATCCGCAGCGCTTCTTTCTTTGCAGGTTTGTGTGGAATGCAGCCACAGTGTGAGCCAGCCCCGTGCACACAAACCCAGCTCAATCCTCGCAGGGGAGCCATAAGCACTCTTCAGAAATAGAAAGGGCTGAGACGGAGAAGAAACAAAACTGAATTTATACTAAATTATTTTCCTCAAAAAAAAAGACTGAGTTAATTATTACTTGTTCATTTTCTAACTTCTGTGTTCAATTGAAAGATATTTTTGTAATATGTGTTTGATAATAAACGAGCCCTTACATTTCTTAGAGACCTTATGTTTCCTGGCGTGTACGTACCTGGTTTCTTGCTAGCGTGCAGCTCTTGCTGGTGTGCAGCTTTTTCTTCTTTCAGCTCTTGAGCTGTCTTGGGACCCTTTAAGGCCTTTTCTTTTTAACAATATAAATTTCTTGAAATTTCAAAACTTGATACTGCTTTACCTAAAGTCTCCTTTTACAGGCGTATTGATGACCCGTGCAGGTGGGTAGATCATAGGCTTAATTAGTTCTGTTAATTGCAAAAAAGTAAACTAAAACACCAATGCAATTTCAGCCAGTGCAAATCCTGCACTCTGAACTACTAACACTTCTATATAGCATGACAGTGTTTCTTACTGTGTTTCTTACTGTGAAGCTTTGTAAATAGTAAAAAATGACGTGGGGAGTAAATCCAAAGCTTAATGGAAGTAGTACTGGACTGTTCTGTTACAGTGGGACCCTGCTCAAAATGGCAATCTTGCCCCTTCCTCCTTCCCCTGCTTCTCCAATAACTAATCCAGCGTGGCACTTCCACAGGCTGCCTGGATGCTTTGAGTTTGGGGTGACTAACCAACCCCATTCAGTGATACGGTACTCAATATGGAAATGCTGGTTGCTGTTCCCCCTGCTGGCACCATGCTCTGCTTATTTGGAGCAGCAGCATAGGATGCAGCTTTGCTGCTGTATGACCTTTAAGCTTAAACATCTTTTTTTTTTTTAAATGCCAAATAGTATGCTGAGTTATGTAACATTTTCTGCTGATCTGATCTGTTTGTTTTAGCACACAGCACACCTGTTGACATGCCAAGCAGAGGACAAAACGAGGACAGAGACAGCGGCATTGCTCGCTCAGGTATCTGCTGTCTTATTTGCCTACTTATATAACTGATACACTTCTTCAGCTAGGTTCATCTGGGCCTTCAGCTCGTTCACCTGAAACTTTTAGGTATTTTAAGACCCCTTGGTCTGAATTTTTCTGGGTTGGCTAATTAGTTTTGCTTCTGCCTTTATTTTTTCCCCTCCAAGTCTGTACGTCGGAATACTTTTAATTATATTCTTTGTTGACAGCCATAATTCTCTGGAGTTTTACTGATTTATAAGCTGGAGGAAAATTGGCTGGAGCCCTCCTTAAAACAAGGGAAGAGCCACAGTTTTGCACTGAGTAGGAAGCCAGCCATTTGCTTGTTGTAATAGGAGGATAACACCTCTCAGGACAGAAAGCTTTTCATGGGAGTGAGGCAACTTGCTGTGCTCTAGTAGAGAAGAGCTCTGGCTTTATGAGAAGAGGCAGCAAGAATTGCTTAAAGTGATTATCATCTCTCCTTTTGAGAGTGAGTTATATGAAAAATCTCTTTACTAAATTCTTAGGTTGGGGAAAATTGTCTGAAGTTAGAGTGTAAAAGAAAATGTTTAACCAGCACTCAGTATAATTCAGTGTATGTTGCATCTTTTTGCTTTCTTGATAGCATCTCTGAGCAGTCTTCTGGTCACTCCCTTTCCATCTCCAAGCTCTTCATCATCATCTTCTAGCAGCTATCAGCGCCGCTGGCTCCGGAGTCAGACAACCAGTTTAGAGAATGGGATTATCCCAAGGTGGTGAGTGCAGCAGCTTTCTCTTTAGAGCAGCTGTTTGGCAGCAGTAGCAAAATAGATCTTAAGCTTCTCTTCTCTAAAGGGACAAATTCTGTTATTAAAAGGTACTCTTACTTCAGACTGACTTCTTTGTGTTGTGCAAGACTGCCAGTTTGAAGAAAGATCAAGTTTTGGCTGATTACAGGGCTGGATTTGAAATACAGTTGTTTTTATTGAAGGTGTACAGGCTATGTACCAAAAGACCCCCTTCTGAAAAGCAACTTAAACCACTTCTGCAAAAGCAGGGTAGCCTGTTGAGATGAAAGAGATTGTAAGAGCACTGCTGCTGTAATTACATTATGCTATGATGAAGTCTGACTAGTGAGCAGTTACTGAAAATTTGGAGTAATAGCCCATGACGACTCTTGGCTGGTACAGGATGTTCCTGATGTGACTTCTGCCAAAACAGGAAGAAAAAGAGCTGTGATCAAAAAGCTTGGCTTCTGTTTTGGAATTTCATTAGCTTTTGTAGCTCAGTGGAATAACAAAGCAGGGAATGCAACAGACCTTTTGTAGCTAACAAGCAAATTCCTCCCTCATCAGTGGCAGAATAGCAAATAAATCTTGAGTATTTGCTCACATGTACTCACCCACCTGCACCCAGAACCAGCATGGAATTAGGGCTGTCAGAGCCTCCTGCTGTGTGTACTTTTGCTCTTCACTATCTTCAAATAAGCTTTAAAAAGCTGCTAATTAAAATTGGTCATTTTAAAAATATACTCCTTTTGGAAGAGGCCAATTGCAAATATGTTATAGTTATGCCATAATTTACTTTTCCTAGGGGCATCGCTTGGATCTCTTTCTACAATATTCTCACAGATTCATTTTTAACATGAGGAATCATGCATCAGTTCAAGTCAAGTGCAGCAGTGTTGCTTTCCAAGCCACGCTTGCAGGCGAGAATAACCCAGCAAACATTCTGCATTCAGTCATTGGTGCTTTTAGCCCAGTTTGCTAAGGAAAGAAGTCTGAGAGCAGTGTATGGCAAATGGGTTCAAACTTTGAGAGGGAAACGAGGCAATCTCAGCACAGTGTAAGCAGCAGCCAAAGTTTCACAGATAGACTTGTTGAGCGTTACAGGATAAATAAATAAAGTAGCAATATTTAGCTGCTTATTCACTGAAGAGAATAGTTTGTTCCATGTTGGAGAATCCATTCTTGGAAAAGATCTTGGAAAGCAGACACACTAAACCTATTATCTGCAACTGCTTTTGCCTGGGGCTCTTTCTAAGTCCGAGGCTCTTCAGGTATTTGCTTGCTGACCACGTGCTGGCCAAGCAGCGGGTTCCTGTGTGCACAGCCAAGTTTGCACCATCCCCAGCTGGCAGGTTAGGCCCCGAGCTCAAAGGAAGAGGGACAACTAGCCAGGACTCCGGGCAGTCCATGGGGGGACAGGCTGGATGAGCAGCCTGGGGAAAGGGCCTCTTGCACAGCCAGCCCGTAGCTGTGGTCGCCGTTCTTGGGGAGCAGCACAAAAACCTGCTTTGTGATGTCTCTTAGATGCTGACTGGCCATCTTTTCCCAGCTTCCTTGAGAATTTCTGTCTCTGCATGTAAGTTCCTGAAGTTCAAATGAGGTTATGTTTTTGTCCTGAATGCTGTTTTCCCACAAGGTTTATTTATTTATTTATGGGTTTTCTTGTTATTTTTACCCTGTACTGCTGCACTCATATCTCTTTGAGAAAATTTTATTTAATCATAACTTTGTCAAACTAATTACACCATAAACTATTTATTCTTAGAATGAACTCTAGAATGAAAGCTTAGCATTCAGGCTTTCCTCTTGTTAGTTGTTTTACAGTAATCTGTAAATGCCTCAGGCTCCATTTCAAGATAATTCTGATGTGGAAGCCTTAAAAATCTTAATTGTACGATTCCTATAGCAGTTTTAACTTGTAAGGAAAGTACAAAGCCAAGCTATTTCCCCATGAGCTGCTGCTCTGAACATATTCATTCATGTTCTCCTGTTTTTTTTTTCTCTTCCTCTTCCCCCTACAGTTTCCTAGTATATAGAGTAAGCACCATTACTGAGTTTTCCTTCCAAAAGAAATTCCAACCATGTTCTTTTAATCATTTATATTTACTTATTTTAATATTTTTTTTTCACAGCAAAATTCATTCAGAAACATGAAACATGAGAGAATAGCTCTGCAAATTCAGAATCATCGGAACTTAATCCTACAGTGCATGTATTTGTAGAGGAATGGGTGGAATTGCCACCCTTTTGTCTAATCACAGAAAGTTTTAGCCTGGCAGAGACCTTACAGGTCATCTAATTGGGCTGCCTGCTCAAAGCAGGACTAGCCTGGAAGTTGAATCAGGTTGCCCAGGAACCTGTCATGTTGAATTTTAAAAATCTCAAAGGATGGGGATTCCACAGCCACTCTGGACAGCTGGTCCTGTTACCCCATTATCTAATTCTTTTGTGATCTTTTTTTTCTTAATATACAACCAGAAATTTCTGTGCTGCATCTAATTCACAGCCAGAGGACGAGAGTCACTCTTCACCTCTGAGAAGAGTCTATCTTCTGTGTAAGCACTGCCTGGATAGTGGAAGATTGCTCAACAAGCCCAGCACTCTCAGGCTCTCCTTGTCCGTCGCGTGCTTCAGGCTCCCCTCCGCTTTGGGCCTTCCCTGGACTTGCTCCAGTTCTGGCCTGGACACAGTTCTCCTGGTGCGGCCTCCCAGGTGGCAAGCAAAGGGCAAGATTGCCTTGCCTTGGCTTCTTGGCCTTGGCTCCAGGTTGCCTTGCCTTGGCCTCTTGGCCTTGGCTCCAGGTTGCCTTGCCTTGGCCTCTGGCCTTGGCTCCAGGTTGCCTTGCCTTGGCCTCTTGGCCTTGGCTCCAGGTTGCCTTGCCTTGGCCCTGGCTCCAGGTTGCCTTGCCTTGGCCTCTTGGCCCTGGCTCCAGGTTGCCTTGCCTTGGCCTCTTGGCCTTGGCTCCAGGTTGCCTTGCCTTGGCCTTGGCTCCAGGTTGCCTTGCCTTGGCCTCTTGGCCTTGGCTCCAGGTTGCCTTGCCTTGGCCTCTGGCCTTGGCTCCAGGTTGCCTTGCCTTGGCCTCTTGGCCCTGGCTCCAGGTTGCCTTGCCTTGGCCTCTGGCCTTGGCTCCAGGTTGCCTTGCCTTGGCCTCTGGCCTTGGCTCCAGGTTGCCTTGCCTTGGCCTCTTGGCCTTGGCTCCAGGTTGCCTTGCCTTGGCCTCTTGGCCTTGGCTCCAGGTTGCCTTGCCTTGGCCTCTTGGCCTTGGCTCCAGGTTGCCTTGCCTTGGCCTCTTGGCCTTGGCTCCAGGTTGCCTTGCCTTGGCCTCTTGGCCCTGGCTCCAGGTTGCCTTGCCTTGGCCTCTGGCCTTGGCTCCAGGTTGCCTTGCCTTGGCCTCTTGGCCTTGGCCTCTTGGCCTTGGCTCTTGCCCATGCAGCTCGGTGGGCAGTGAGTGCCCGTGGCACCCCAGCGTGTGCTCAGCCCCTAGGCCGGGTTGTGCTGGAGTATTGAGCAGTCCTGATCCCAGTGCTGTGGAGAGAAATGCAGCAGGATTGCCAAGTGAGAAAAGGCCTTGGAAACAATAAATGGCTGTAAATGGCCACTGTAGTGTTTTTTTTTTTTTTTTTAAGCAGGAAACAAAGCTTTTAAATTGTAGCAAATTTTGAGCTAGGCATACGTATATTTGCAGGCATTGAATTGTGCTTTCACAGTTATTAGTGAATTCTGAACCTTAATTAAAGTAGAAGCTTTCATTTCATTTTTTTAATGGTTACTTTAGAGCAGGCATCTGAAGATGCTGGGCAAGTGGAGCGTTTTCCAACCTCTCTCACAAACAGCAGGAGAGGTTAAGAACACCCCGCGCATAGTGCTGAGGAGCTGGGCACGAGCTGGAGAGCTGCACTGAGTTCCCAGCTCTGTCAGACTCCCTTAAACTTTTTCTTTTCAAATTCCTGTCTGTCATGTCCCCATTTTATTTTTATAAAATGCAAATAAATCCAGGAGGAAGGATTTTGTAGCTGTTTTAGAAGAAGGCTTTCACTGCACTTTACTGGTCCCTCTGGGGTAGCTTTTCTCCAGTCTGTTTTAGTAAACACAGGTCTTGTCCATCTAAATGCTGGCTGTTTTCTCTGAAAGAGGTGACAGCAAATTCTTGTGTAGATGGTCAAAGAAGGCTTAAGCATTAGTTCAACTCTCTATAGAGTAGGTGGGTAAATGGTAGCAGTAGTAGATCTGTAAAAGGCAAATTGTCTTTAATGTTTGGGCAACTGACCTAACAAATCTCTTGCAGGTCCACTGAAGAAATGTTTAGTATGGCTGATGAAAGCTGCAGCTCCAATCCTGCAATGGTTCGGAGGAAAAAAATTGCAATCAGCATCATCTGCTCCCTGCCTGAAAAAGAAGAAGCACAGAGACACTTCCAGGATTTCTTTTTCTCTCACTTCCCTCTTTTTGAATCCCACATGAACAAACTGAAGTATGCAATAGAAAAGGTACAGAACAGTGGAAATGTGGAAAAATAGGTGACAGTCTAGAATGAAATATTCTGGAATCTGATAGATGAAGTCTGGGAAGGAGTGGGAGAAGGTTGTGTGGCTTCAAGCTTCTCCCTCTCCTTACACATGTAGCTTGACCCCGAGCCCAGCGTAGGAATTCAGCATTTGTCTGTCCTGAACTAGCAACAGGTGCTGAAAATGAGTGTGGATTCTTTTCTAGCTGTTGAGAATGGAGAGCTGCATGTTGCAGGTCTCTCTGCTTTCCTTTTCCTCATATTCCACTGAGGTTGTCTCGACTGCCTACAGGCAATGGACAAGGTTGTATTCTGTCCTTTCCTGCAGTCATTAAGAGATGGGAACTGTCTGCTGCTTCCCCCTTCGTGGTGAGATAGGGGGGACTGACAGCCCTTGCTGTCCTGAGTGGATGTGTAGCACTGGGCTTGTTAATTATCCTGACATGTTAATGAAACAGAAAAAACGGAGAATATAAATCCTTTAAGAAGCTGTTTTGTGTTTAACTCTTAATCAAGGCCATGATCTGCTGTAGAAAAATAGCGGAATCCAGCCAAAGAGTGCAGGTTTATATCAGCCGTGTCATGGATGCCCTGGGAGAATTTAGGTGAGTTGATGGAGTTCTCAGTCAGTCTGAGAGCGGTTCTCATGCCTCTCTAAAGTTACCTCCCACTTTCAATTATTCCAAGCAATGGAATGCAAATTCTTGTAACTCGGCCAATCTTGAAGTCAGCGTGACTGGATTTTCTGTGCTGGGTGAATGTTTTGGGAAACCTCCAGCCCGCTGCAGCCATTCTGAGCACAAGGGCAAGCACAGGCTCCGTTCTGCTCACCTGTGCCTCAAACATTGGAAGGCTTCCTCAGAAGCTGCTCCTGCTGACGTCTGTGCAGTTGCTTGAGTTGTTTTGTTCAAGCAGTTGAATTGTCTGCTCCTAGTTGTAGGCACTGAGCATCACAACCGACTGGAGAGTTTCTGTTGGGGGTGTTGGTTTCTGGTACCAGCAAAGGAGGAGACAGCCCAGGAGGGAGACAGGAAGTGTATTTGGGATGGAGGTTGAGCAGCAACCAGAATGTGAATAGGATGGCTTATTTTTCCTCCTCAAAATGATTTGTATTTCTCCACCATGCAACTGTGCACTGTGTGCACTTCTCTGCACAGGAGAATGCAAGAAAGGGAAGAAGAAATTGCATTTATGTTGCATGTGGTCACTGTGCTGTGATCATCACATCAGTGAATCAGAAGTTATCACTACGCTGATTAAACAGACCAGTGTTTTGGCATTCTAGTAACTAGTGCATGTGGAAAACTTTTCCAATTGGGTCAGTGTCTCCTTGCTCTTACAAAGAAAAAACGTGTAGCTAATAGAAGAGGAAAGGGGCTGCCTGTGTGTGCTCCTTTGGACTGCTGCATGTTAACACTTGTTTGGGGCTTTCTTGTTCTGCGCAGAATCACCATCTGGAACCTATATTCTGTTCCAAGGATTGCAGAGCCTGTGTGGCTTAATATGATGTCCAACACCTTGGAAAAGAACCAGTTATGCCAGCGTTTTCTTAAAGAATTTACATTTTTGATAGAACAGATCAACAAAAACCAGTAAGCTTTCCCGTTATTTCCTAAAAGCTTGTTGACTTCCCAGGGCACGTGATACGTTTGAGCCTTTAATGGGGTATTCTTTTGCTAGTATCATGTTGCTAATGTCATTTTCTTCCCCTAGGTTCTTTGCTGCTTTGCTAACTGCGGTGCTGACCTATCACCTGGCTTGGGTCCCTACCGTGATGCCAGTTGACCATCCTCCCATAAAGGCCTTCTCCGAGAAACGCACATCCCAGTCTGTGAACATGCTGGCCAAATCCCACCCCTACAACCCTCTCTGGGCACAGCTGGGTCAGTAGCACGTGGAAATCTTCAGCCCTCCTGGGCCAGCTCCTTCCTCCATGCATTCCTCTTATCCCAGAGCTGCTGGGAAGCGTTCGCTTGTGCTTAGGGGTGCAGGAGGAGCTGGGTGGTGGTTCTCATGCCAGCCCTAAGAGCAGGATGGAAACCTGAGCTGGTAGTACCTCCACTCGTTTGCTTTCTTGAGTGGGCTGGGACCAAGATTCTCTTTCTATACTGAGCTCCACAGGCTGTTTTTTAACAAATATTACATGACTTGTAAGTTATTTCGATACTGGGAATTAAATGACAACTGTCAAATGAGTAGATGAGGGAGAGCTGAGAGAATAACGCTGCCAGCACCTTGAGAATTCCTCCTCCTCTTGGCAGCAGCTGTGAGCGTGGTATCAGCTCAGTCTTAACTTTAAATTCTGTGCGTTGTTGCATGTAGGATAATACACTTGCAGGCTGTGGCAAAGCAGAGCAGGGCTTTTGTGCTGTGCTATTGGTCATGTTTCCATCTTACCATCTCGCTTAGTTCTGTTGGCTCTTCTCAGTAGCCTTCATGGCACTAAGAATTGCTACGTTGGCCATATAGTAGTAGTAAAAGATGCAGATCTGATTCCAAGATGAACTTGAAACATTATGCAGGGAGTAATGGAATAGATTTTCTAGGAAAGAGGAAAATGGAAGCTGGCTCAGGGTGTTGGGGCTGGAGCCAGGCCCGTGGTTTCTAACAGCCAGCTGGACCAGAGGTGTAGGATGGGCAGGAGCTCTTGTGGCTCCTGCAGGAGCCACTGCTCAGACAGGAGTCTGTCTCCCTCTCACCCCTGCAACTGTCTCCACCAAACTCGGAGCAGCTGAGCTCAAAGCCCTTCCTGGTTCTGTTCTGTTCTGGGAAGCCCAAAACCCAGTATCTGCTCCTGGCACGGAGTGAGAGTGCAGAGTAAGAGGTTGCCCTCTGCTGGCTCCCTTAAAACAAAACTTAAAAAAATCCTTAGCGCTTTTAAAATGAAAATTACTTTTTATTAAGGTAAACATTTTAAAATGTCTGTCTCTACCCTCTGTGATGTGTTCTTGTTACTTTTTATGCATTAATTACATGTAAATACTGATACAAGTGTAGATAATGCTGCAAGTAAGGCTTAATACTCTCTGTTTAACCTCCACTTCAGTCTGACGTGCTTAGTGGTAGGAATTAGCATGTTGCAAAGACCACAGTTCTGAGGGGCCTTCCTGTTGTGGTAGGAATGGGTTTTTGTGTGTGTGTGTATTAAAGTCATTTGTTCAAATGAACATGAAGCCTGAATCCGATTTCCATAGCAACTGTGCCCAACTTGCAGGTAAAAAGACTTATTCCCCTTTCTGAATTGCTGGTGCTTGTGGCTCATTAGGTATTGAGATAAGGAGCATTCCTGTCCTTCCTTGAGGCTGTTTGCCATTTTTCCCTTTTGTAGTTCTAGCCCTCTCATGGTCCCCTCAGCTTGCAGAGACCTTCCTGAGGCTCTCGGTGTGGTTTTATTTAGTGTCAGTGGAATTCCATGAAGTCTGGGCAAAAGCCTTGGGCAGCCTTGGTCCAGAGCGCCTGAGAAGGCCTGAGCAAGGACTTAGCGTCCAGAAAAGCTGTCTGGTAGGGCACGTGTGGCTGGAGAGACCTGTTTGCAAGGTGAATATCTATGCTGAGGGAAGGGAATCCAGCTTCCAAGGGCTGCTGCCACCTGCTCGTGACGTTGGCCACTGTTTGGTCAGCAAAGAGCAGCCTGAGCGCGTGCCCTCTGAGGGGAATCTCACCTAGGCATTTCCTCCGAGCACACACAAATGTGGGGGCTTTTGCCCCCAAAGTGCTGGGCTCTACACCTCTGCTTTAGAGCCTTGTTTACTAAAATAATACTATTTTATTATTATTATTATTTTATTTTTTGGAGGGGCAGTGGGTAGATATCTCAGTCCTGAAATGCATCATTTAGTTTTTATCTGAATGAAAACTTGTGCTTGCCAGAAAGGAGAGGAAGACGTGGTCCAGATAAAGCAGCTTTGCGAAAGAAAGCAGAAAACCTTATATTTGTCTTTAGAGCTTAGCTGGATCGATATTCTGCTTCACCCCACGTTGTGCCAGTTTCCAAGGGATAATGTCTTTTGGCCATTTTATAAAATGAAACCTGCTGTAGTTTAGAAAGGCAATGAACAGTAGTAGAAAAACTCTCCTAAAAATAGCAAAACCCCTTGTGAATACATGCCAGGCAGAAGAAGTGTCAGGGGATTCCTTTTGGTGCTATTTTAAAATGTTATGAATTTACTGTGAAAGAAAATAACTGTCTCATTTGTCACTAAAAATGTTGCTTTTTTTTGTGTGTGTGAATTTAAGTAGTATACCTTATATTCCAGCTGTATAACTGTATGAAATGTATAATTTCACAGCATGTGAATTCTTCTTTTTCGCTTTGCAGGTGATCTTTATGGTGCCATAGGCTCTCCAGTCAGGCTGACTCGGACTGTTATTGTTGGAAAGCGCAAGGAGCTGGTGCAGCGATTGCTCTATGTCCTCACTTACTTCATCCGGTGCTCTGAGCTGCAGGAAAATCAGCTCACGTGGAGTGGGAAGGTTGGGGAAGGAGAGCAAGTGCTAAACGGAAGCACAATCACCACTGCCCTGGAGAAGGGAGAGGTGGAAGAATCCGACTACGTTGTCGTCACTGTTAAAAACGAACCCGCGCTGGTGCCTCCCATCCTACCTCCAAAGAATGGTGCAAGTGGGAGCAGCAGAGCTGCCGAGCGGGCGCGGGGTGCGGAGGGCTCTCCCGCTGCACCAGCCTCCTCCAGGGAAAAGCCCGCGGCAGCGGGAAGGACGAGCCAGAGCGCGGAAGCGTCCGGCGAGGGTCTCGCTGGCCTTCTCCACAAAGAAGCCGCTGATGGTAAGAGAACTGTTGCTGATACGGGAATCCTATCCTGCCACTTTGAGGAGCCGTCAAAATTAAGGGATCTGGATCTAAAAAAGAATCTAATGGAAAGCAAAGTGGAAAAGCAGCTGCCCTGTAGGTCATCTGCCTTACCTTGTCCTGAAAGGTCTGACCACAGGAGTGCACACATAGAAAAGGTCACCTTTCAGATCGGAAGCTCTGCATCACCGGAGTCAGACTTGGAAGCTCGTAGAAGAGAAATGGAAAAGAATCTGAAGGCACTCAGAAAAACTCCAGAGGTGATGCACTGTGCCTGCTCCCCAGGGCCGACTGTGGGGACTGCACAGAATCAACAGGAAAGCCGTGAAGCTGCTTTTACACCTTGCAGTAAACACAGTATTTGTTATGCACAGGTTCCACCTCGTGAGGGGAAGAGTGAACTTAATGACCAGTGTGTCGAAAGTAAAGAAACTAAAGCTAATTTAGCAAACACGTCTAGTGAACCACTTTCGGCTGTAGATAACGTAATAACTATAGAAATGCCAAATGTGAAGGAATCTAGAACTTTGAGCTCTGGCAATCTGGAGAGCTGTTCACCTGACGGTGTACAAGTAGCTGCTGCTGTCAGACAGGATTCTCCTCAAGTAGGTGCTAAAGATGTCCCCTATGGGGATGCTGGTAGGAAAATCCCGTTCAGAGCTGAAGGGGACATTCCAAGGAACGAGAGCTCAGACAGTGCTCTGGGAGCCAGTGATGAAGAGGGGGATTGTTGTGTCTCTGAACTCCATCAGGACAACATCAGCAAGAGACTGGAAGAGTTTGCAGAAGTGGAACTTCCTTTACCAAGGTAAAGAAGTGGTTATTACCTTAAAGGTGTTCAGGATTTCAAATCTGAAATCCTGGAATCTTGATTAAATTATTTGCTGAAGTCTTCCTAGCAGACACTGGTAACGTAGTTAAGATTCTTGTTAGCAGCATTGACAGAAAGAAAGTCAAGACTAAGTAGCCTGAGGTGTTGAAGTTTGCTAACAAAGTCGTTACTCAGATGTTTAACAAAAAGATACCAAATTTGTTAGTATGAAACTGCCTGAAACTTTTAATCTAGACATAATTCTGAGGACAACCAAAACCTTAGTTTTGTCAAACTGATATCTACTGCTGAAGTCAATTTTAAAAGACCTAGGGGCATCTTATTTAAGAAATAAGCTTTATAGGTGCACAAGTGCCGTGCTCAAGGTAAGGATGCATAAGTAGGTAGCCTGGAGTTGGCTTCTTAGTCTGAGAGCACTCAAGCTTAGTGAACCTGTTAGATGCAGAATGGGGAGCTCGTATGTACCACAAACTCTAATACATGTAGACTTGCCTTATCTGAAATCTGTAGGAATCAATGCTGTGTTAAAAATATAGCTTTTAAAATAACTCAGGGAGCACCAATAACTGGGTCTCTGTATCTTGAGTAGGACTGCTGCAGGAGAAGCAGGAGTGATAAGGCAAACATTTCATTTCACATCAAAATCTGAGTACAGTTTGTCAAGCAAGATGCTTAGCGACCTTGTTCTCTGTATTTCAGGTCAAACACGATCAGCAGTCAGTGCATGAAAAATTTTGGAAGATCACTGCTGGGTGGCTACTGTCATACCTATATGCCCGATCTAGTGCTGCATGGAATAAGCAACGATGAAAAACTCAAACAGTGTCTACTAGCAGACCTGCTGCACTCAATGCACGTGAGTTAACGCAGTGCTCCACGCAGGAGATGGGATGGTACTGAGCCCTCACAGAAGCACAGGTGTTGATGCTTCGAAAGGAACAGCTTTTCTTCCACTAGCCCATTCTTAAAAGCAGCTCTCGACGTGTCTGTCTGTCTTGGAAGAGATTGCCCCTTAATTCAGTGCGAGAAGCCTGTTCAGGGAGATTCACTTGTTTATTTCTCTCCTCTTAGTTCTTTGAAAGATAAGCACAGGGAAGACTTTCTGCTGGCAATTTCAGATTGCAAGCAAGAAGAAAAAACTCTAATCACTTCTTTTTCCAATCAAAATCTCAGATAATTATCCATATTTCACAAAAATGACCTGCAAATTGTTCCAAGTTTCCTGGCTGCTTAGCGGCAACGGAGATGAGTTTTGAGGAGGCCTGTGTGGTACTAGACTAATAGCATAAGTAACTCACCATGGAAATTTTGTGGCTTTGCAGTAAGGTAGGGATATAGATTGAGTCTAAATTCAAAGAAATTCATAGCTAACCTCCCACTAAAATAACTTCATGTGCTCATAGTATGCAGTTCTAAATATTTAATTGTTTAGAGATAATTATCAAGAGCTTCTGTCTATAGCAATTAAAACTCATCTTGGACTGAGTTCATATGTTGCCCAAAGCTGTGGGGCTCGTATACATGCGCTTTTTTTATACAACATCAAGTTGGGCTAATGTGATATTGTCTCTTCGTATGTGCCTTGCTTTGGTTGGGATTGGTGAAACCCCCCACAAAATGCCTCGGTGGTGAAACACTGCTTATACTTCCTCTACCACGGAGTCAGTCCAGTTCTTATTCTCTTTTTGGGAGATACTTACCTTGGCAGGGAAGCAGGGACACTTTGTGGAAGAGCAGCGTTTCTGAAGCCCTACCTATGCAAAATAAAATGCTGGGTCAAATTGGCAGGTATGACCTAACAGGCTCAGTGTTAATGGCTGTAAAAACTGGTGCTAAAGTTGGTATTCCTGCTTGTTTTTGATTATCATGTCTTGGCTTTTTTTATTGGATGAAAACATTCGTTTGGATCATTTTCTTACCCCCATCCCAGTATGAATATAAATAGAACCTTCCACTAGTTGTGGAAGAACATATAGGAAGATGTCCCTTCATGTTTGCATGTTGTGTCTGTTGCAGCACCCGGTGCTCGATGAGCCCATCGCAGAAGCTGTCTGCATCATTGCAGACACGGATAAATGGAACGTGCAGGTAGCCACGAGCCAGAGGAAGGTCGTGGACAACGTGAAGCTGGGCAAGGATGTCCTGGTGTCTAGTCAAGTATCCAGCTTATTGCAATCCATTTTACAGCTTCACAAACTCAACCTCCCAGCAGACTTTGTAAGTATTTTTTCATTGAAAACTGAAGCTAATGAAAATCTACTTAGCTGAGGTTATCAAATACAGCATCTCTTATACTGGGTATTTTACTGGTGTAGCAGTAAACTAGTACCTGAGTGTCAGTACCACATACTTAAAAGAATGCCTGCAACAGTCTGTTTACAGGTACTGTTTTCAGCTTGCTTTACATGTAATCAAGATTAGTCGACTGCTCTAAAATAGATGAGCCAGCATTGAAGTTTTTAAGGCATTACCCTTATGTTTATGATGAGGGTTGTTAAATTTGGCTCACGTTATTTTTTGCTGTAGAATTTCCCTCCACTTTTTCTATTGAAGCTTCTGTTTTGCTCTGCTATGTGCTCAGCGTGCAAATCTCTGTCCTTGGGACCCGTGGGCACCTCTGTACCCTGGGTGCCTCTCCCTGGCAATGTGTTTTCGTGCCCATCACCCCTTCCAGGCTCTGCACGTTCCCTGTGTCCCCGTGCACAGGCGGCTGCTCGGAGCGAGCCGGAGCCTGGGAGCGTGGGTTGTTTCACCATGTAAAAAGGAACAGTGAAATGACCACGCTAGCAGCTTATTTTCTATAATCTGTGTTAGATGACAACTCGGCCCTCCTGTCAGGGGATTTTACAGCAGCAGATCAGTGGGGAAAAGTCAAGTGTTGGTCAAACCGTGCAGGGTCGGGGGAGTGTGACTTAGTGATTCTTGTGGCTTAAATTCTGACCAAGACAAACGTCCTGATGTCAATCAAAGGTGAGCGTCATGCAGCGTGTTTGAAGTTTCCTTTTCCAGCTTGCTGTTCAGGTAACAGGTTTTGATTTTTTTTTTTGATTTTTTTTTTTTTTGATTTGCTTGGTGCCCATACTGCAGGGCCTTGTGCAGTGTTCTGGAGTGAGAAGGGAGTGCAAGTCAAAACTGCAATAGCTACACATCAGCAATCTGTCACGAGCTTTTACCTGCACCTTTAAACACATTTTGAGCTACTTTTCCTGGTATTAAAACTAACTTGGGATTTATTGTTCTCATTTAATCAATGGGAAAAGCTGATTTAATCTCTGGACCTCGAATAGAATAGGCATTTTGAACAAACTCCCTAACTCGGCGTGTACTGAAATTAACGAGGAAGACTTTTCATTCATCCAGTCATCATTCAGGAGGAGCAGATAATCCTTTATATTAATGTCTCTATTTTAAGAGTAATGCAGGATGCCTCATTTGTTCTCTCAACTTCAATTCCAAAATCCTGTAGCACATGAATAACAAAGTTTTAATACGCTGAGCTGCTATTTTGGGAAACCACTGTGCACGTCTCTGAACAGCTGAGGAAATATTAACAGGATTTTTGCATTGCACAGTTATCTGGAATGAACAAGATAAAGAATGCTTCCCTTTAGGCTAGTAGCTGAAGTGTCGTGACTATAATGACTTAAGGGAACACTTGCTCGAAGCAAAAAGCTCAAGCTGCTCTCAATGAGCTTTACCTTTCCTCTACTTGGGGCAGTTACCTCGTTCTGTTTGTGCTGTTTTGTAGCAGGCGTTTCAGAAGTGTGTGTTGGTCTTCCCTAAGACCTGTTGCACGCCCAGAAAAGTGCTTAAAATCTTGCTCAAGATCTTCAAAAATACAAGCATGAGTGGATTTTTTTTGTTTGTTTGTTTGTTTTTACTGGCAGAACTGATAGTACATATGGTATTCATTAAACTTGAAAAGTATTTTGTATGATGGCCTGAGGCCATTTGCTGCTGCTCTTTCTAATTGCTGTCTCCACCTGCCAGAATATTCAACATTTGATAATGTATGATTTGATTCTGCATGGGCTGCTTGCTTTCCTCCTGGAGTCTGGAGAGCTGAGCTTAACTTGCTTTTGAAGTGGTTGTCACTGTGGAAAGAAAGAATATATTAAATGGAATGTAGCTTTTGTCCTAGAACAAAATATTTGATGAGCCACTCTACCTGTTCAGCTTCTGCTACCAAAAAGGGATAACTCTCACAATTTTTTCAGCATCTTTGAAGCTAAGGTTTATCTGTTCTCTTGCAGCTTTGGTATGAGAAGGAACCTTGTACCATGTGGTTGCACAAAATGTATAGCACGCTGTTCCACTTCTAGCATGCCACTGATGAAAGAAAAGGGAATGATTAAACCTAGGTGCTGTTTGCCAAAAGGTGATAGTTCCAGTCAGCAGTCTTGGTCAGCAATGAACTTCAGCAATCTTAGACCGGGAATCCAGCACTGGGAATGGCAGCTGTCTAGAAAAGATCCCTCAGCTCCTCCTGTAAGCCGGAAAGCAAAAGGGCTATCGCGATCCCATAGGGGATAACAGGGATTTCCATTTCTTTCAAGTTTTATTTCCTTGAATGGCAGTTTCTCTGAGCTGAAAAGATGCTCCATTTTGGGAAGTGTTGTTTAAATTGCATCTTTCAGAAAAATAGTACTGACTGGTAGCAGGCAAATCAAGGTCCAAATATTCTGGTTTCATTCTTAACAAGACATCTTGAGTGTCTTTGGGCCTGATTTTATATAAGTCAGCAGAAAGACTTTGGCTGACTTGAGTGTGAATTGGGTGCTTTTTTGTTTTGTGCAACAAACTCGTTATTTGGGAAAATACAAAATGCCACAATTCTTTGATGGCAGGTGGGAGACAGTGGTGTAATTTTTTGAATGTTGTCAGCACAAGGGTAGCAGAGGACTTCCTTTTATTAAGTATGTTTATATTTGTGCAATGTTTGCATGCAAATTCTAACTTTGTTCTTTGGTCTGTATTTGCAGTGCATAATGCATCTTGAGGATAGACTGCAGGAGATGTATCTCAAAAGCAAAATGCTTTCAGAATATCTGCGAGGACATACAAGAGTGCATGTCAAAGAACTAGGAATCGTACTGGGGTAAGTACTGCAGATATCAGCCTTAAATCTTTGGATTGAAAAGGATTTTTTTTGCATTTTTTTTTATATTATCTGCGCATTCTGAGGTTATATGCATGTTTGCACGTTCTCTTGCACCTGCATACTTGCTCTCTTTATATATCTATATGTAAATATAGATATAGATATTTATCCAGATAGATACGTCCTTATATATAAAATCTGTAGTTAATGAAATTAATTTTGTCTCAACAAATATTGGGATTTTTGGCCAGCTCAGTGGTGTGGTACCTTGGAGGAAGAGGGGATCTCAAAAAGCAAGTGCAGAAAATCAGGAGGAGCCCCGTGCAGCTGCTGGCTCCGGTAACCGGGCACGCGGGCTGGGGAGATGTGCTGCTGCCTGCCAAATAGATGGCAGTTAGCACCGTGCCTAAAAATCACACTGCTCGGATCTCATACCGAGAAATGTGCTAGTGAGGACTGCTGAACTGAACACTTTTTTCCAGAGTATATATATTAATGTACATACATACATGTATATAGGTAGATATAGATACTCTCCTGGCCTCTGAGCAGCGTAGAGTGGAAGTGGTTTGAACTCAGTGTCTCATGTGAGTGACATTGCTGTTTTGATTGCATACAAATTCCACTTTTTGGTTATTTTTTGGTAAGAAGGTGCCACCATGTGACCATCAGGGTTATATTTGGAACACAAATTGCACGGCCTCCCATGAGGTGCTAGTTAGTAGTTGTAAGGTGGTATTTTAGACCAGGCTTACAGGGACCTGCTGACTGGTAAGACAGTAAGACTGTAAGCTAAGAATTAGCGAATAAACTAAAGCATAAAGATTATAGATCACAAAAAAGTGCTAGTACTACTCTTTTTCACTTAAGAGGTAGCATACTCCTGTTTTTAAACATGAACACCTACAGTTATTGGTATGTTATGAATAATGACAATAAGTATTAGTAAATGATAAACTCGCTTGTAGCAAAACAGCTCTGGTTTCTGGAGCATGGATGAAGAATACCCTTGTGCCTTCCTTCTCCGTGAAAGGTGACTGTCTGTTTTAAAGTCTGTCTTCCTCTCTCCTTTTTTTAATTTCTAGGATTGAATCCAATGACTTGCCTTTGTTGGCTGCTATAGCAAGTACTCATTCCCCGTACGTGGCTCAAATACTCTTATAAATCAAAATCTCAGGATAGTCGTTCCCTTAAAGTACAGAATATGGGAATCTTGAACGAAGAACAGAGATGCCAAGCACTGGTAAAGGGGAACATGTTGTGAGGAGAGCGGGCGATGACTGCGCGTGCTACCACCTCCTGCTTCGGATTGCAGCGGGGTGCTTTATCCGAGGACTTCAGTTTACATAATGTAAAAAGCATTCAGGTTTTTCTAACAACCTCACTTCTGACGTAAATCAAGAAGGTGACTGCACCCTTGCATTTTATTATTATTATTAATATTATTTGAAGGACGGAAGTTAACACTACGGCAGCCCGCAAGCTGCCCTCAGAAACGCTGCTCAAGCCGTGAAGTAACCGTTAAAAGAACAAACGGGACAGAGTGTTTCCCTCGCGCGCGTGGGGCTGTGCGCGCCTCGCCCTGGCAAAGGGGAGCCCTCAGCGCCGTGTCTAGCCTTCCTGCGCAGGCGTCTGCTCCATGGAGCCCGGGGCGCTTTGGCAGAGCGTCGGCATGGCTGAGGTGAGCAGCTGGGAACGAGGAAGCGGGATCCGCAGCCGCATCCCGGGCGCGGAGGGGCGCGTTGGCGCCTTTGCTCCCCTCAGACACGAGCGCGTTGGCGCCTTTGCTCCCCTCACGCACGAGCGCGTCGCTCCCCTCAGACACGGGCGCGTCGCTCCCCTCACACAAGCGCGTTGGCGTCGTCGCTCCCCTCACACAAGCACGTTGGCGTCGTCGCTCCCCTCATGCACGGGCGCGTTGGTGCCGTCGCTCCCCTCAGACACGGGCGCGTTGGCGCCGTCGCTCCCCTCAGACACGAGCGCGTCACTCCCCTCAGACACGGGCGCGTTGCTCCCCTCACACAAGCGCGTTGGTGCCGTCGCTCCCCTCAGACACGGACGCGTCGCTGCCTGGCTGAGGCAGCAGGGCAAGAGCACCCGTGGGAGCAGGAGCCCCGAGCCGGGCTGAGCTCCGGGAGGGGGGTTTTGGGAAAGCCTCACGGAATTTCTGCTGCAAGTTTACATTTGTTGCTCCTCTGAGTTTCCGTGATGCTGGTCCTGGGAATAGCCAAACCTCTGTTCTGGTGTCGTCAGGTATTGCTGTCTGAGGGCTCTGCATGGGACAAGCTTACAGATGGTCTCAGTGCTGCTGTTCTCAGCATTTTACCAAGCAATCAGCATAAACTCAAGACAATCTGACCTGAGTCCCACAATTCTGTAGCCAAAATTACTTTTCTCTGGCTCTTATTTCAAAATGTCACAAATAAAACAAAGGCGGGCAAACCCTGCTATTACTATGAATGTTTGCAGTTACCCTCTACAACTCTAGAGCATTCTCAAACTATCATCCCGGTGCCTTTCCTTAACAGAGAAATTGCTTTGAGACCAGAAACTACTTCTCCACTAGCTGATACTGGCCTTCTGTGTTTCTAGAAAGTAAAATAAGATTTTGTATTTTCCTGTTTTCACGTGGCTGATAGCATGAATGTAAAAAAACACTTTTTTTTGCATAAAGTACTGTTAAGCTGGATATGAAACTATTTATGGACCAGACTAAGGAAAGAACAAAGGATCAACACAAATATCCTTACAGAAAAGGAAAACTGAGCACTGGAGTCCCCAGTGGTGAGCCGGGGCACAGCATGGATGACAGCATTTGCTTGGAAGCAGTGAATCCTAGTTGGAAACGCCTGGTTGCCTGTTGGTGATTCCAGATTTTTGGCAGTGAAGGGACAGACTTTTAAAAGTGTTTTATTTCATACTACCTTGATGTTTGGACTTCTCTACAGTGAACTTTGAAGGGTTTGAAGCAATGATATGTGCACGTTGCGAGTTGCTTACCCGGGAGGGGGCCGGGGGTCGCAGGGAACCTTGTGCCGCTCCGAGGAGCCCGAGGGGACAGCGCTTCTCCATGTGCCCGACGGCTCATCTAACATTCCAGAGGCTGCTCTTGAGCGCTGCTTCATACACGCGTTACACCCGGTATTCCGCCTCAGAAGGCTAAAATCTTTCCATGGATCCGTTTTTCTCCTCCTGCTTGTAGCAGAGGTGTTTTCTTTCTTTATTCCCGTATTCCCTGTGAATCCTTCAGTGTCTCTGCAGGAAAGCAGCCGTCCCTCCGCACCGAGCTGCTGGCAGATACACCGTGTGGCGCAAGGTTACGGCCGCGAGGGACCATGCAGCAAGGGACACATTCCCGCCCCTGCCCATGGCGGAGCGCGCACGGAGGTGGCACCGCGCAGCCCTTCCCTGCGCGCATGGAGAAGGGTCGTGCGCTGCTCCCAGCGCTCCGGAGCGTTAGGAGGCAGCTCCAGTTTACCTGAAGTATGAGTTGGGCTTGGATCGGAACCGCCTGGAACGGCCTTCAGGGAAGCGCAGGCGGAAACTGCGCTAGGTCAGCAGCCAGCCAGGTTCAGCGGCTCTCCAGGCTCCTACTGTGACCAGCAACACCCAAGTTTACTGCTGAAACTATGAAAGTCTCCCTCTTGGCAAGATTTTACACTATTCGAGGAGGAGGCGTGTGAACTGATGGTCAAAAGCACTTGGATTTTCTTCAGCCCAGGCTAAAACTTTATAGTTCTTGCTGCTTTCTGTAACATTTTGCTGCTCTTCAGAAAAATACATGATGATCTGGCTGGTTTAGTTTTGGGGGACGTGGGGGGATTTGAAATTCAAGTCATTTACTTGGAAGAAGTCTGAGTAAATATTTTCCCCTCCACTAAATATACTACCTCAGTTGACAGGATACCACCTTCTAGGGCTTTTTTGGACTCTAAGTCTTTAACTTGTTTTTGGTAGCATCTTGCTGTTTATATAAGTTAGTGTAGCATGACAGAGCAGTAAATATTTACAAATGTTGTGTTAGTCATCTTTAAGGCATGTTTCTGTCTTTATTTTAATAGAATGAAAAGTGATACGAATGTACCAAGGTGTGTAAAGTTGATAATGTAGCTTAATTTCAAATATTCCAAAGTTGGGGTTTTATCAGTATTACATAGGGTTTTTTCTAAACTTAAGTACATACTTTCTTGTTTAAGTGGGAGTGAACAGACTTTCTAAAATCCCACATAAATGCAGTTTACACAGTGCAATTTAAAGAATGTATTCTTTGAGGCAAAAGTAAACATTCATGCATGGGGGGGTATAAATGGAAACTGCTACATTGCAGTATTTAATTGAGCTGTCTTTAGCCTGAAACAATATGAACATCTAAACTTTTTAATTCAACTTGGGCACCTTCCAAACTAACGAATAGAACTTTTTTCTACTTAGAATTAATTACTCAATTTTAATTTATCATTCACACTACAGATTGGTCTTCCCCGCTGCCTGCTTTTCTCTGAAGCTCAAGTCTCTTTCCAGGCACACCAAACTCTTATATGAAGTTTACACAAGTGGTCACTTATCCCTGAAGTTCCAAATTCATTTGGAAGAACCCAGATCAAAAGAGAGTCTAAACTGCTGAGTAAACTCTAGACACTGTTCTGAAGTTGTGGGCTAAATTGACATACTTAACAGGTTATCTGTAGTAGAAAATGTGTGTTGCTATTGCATGTTTGGAGAGCATAGACTTTTTTAGGACTGACTGAATACCAATGTCAAACTACATGTTTGTTTTTCTTTTCTTATAGTTGTTGTTTATGTACATTACCATTTTGGTCTATTTCGTTGCGGCATTTGGTGCAATAAACTTTCTGAAATGAATGTAAATGGTATTTGGCACCTTTTTGAGGATTTCCTTCCCAAAAACAGGCGGCCGCTGTTGACGTAGATGATGTCTGACACTTAACGCTTGACCACCCAACTAACCTGTTGTTGGGCTGAGTGGAAACTGGAGCCCAGCTCAGACGTGCATGAAAACGGCTGTCAGAAAAACGTGTCGCCGTTGCGTGCAGCGAACTGCTGTGGGACTCTTCATGACCTGAACTTTGGTTTATTCTACAGCAGGAAAGATGAGTGCATGTCATGAGTAAGTGCAATGCCCATCTGACTTTCAGTCCCTGAAAATCTGCTCTGTTTAAAACTGACAGTCAGGGCAATGAGCGGCTCGGAAGAAGGGAAATTTCGGTTCAGCATAGCGCTCTAAAGCGGTCACTGGGTTAGCCCTGACGCTTACTGCAAAGCCCTTGTTTACAAAATGAGAGGATTAACTGTATTTGTCCAGAGCATCTGTGAGCTGGTGCCAAGGCAGGGCCCGACACGCTGTGCGTAGGCACTGGTGACCCCTGCGCTAACCCTGGGCCTTCCTCTCAGCCAGGCGGGCAGGGACCACGACCCGGGCACCCCGGCATCGACGATTGGCACAGCTTTGAGTGCAGCTTTTGCCTTTCTGGTTGGGCTGCATTATCAACTCTAGAGTTTTTGAACATTTCTCATGCTCAGGGATGCTGAATTCTTGCATGCGCCCACTTGAAATGAGGAGAAACTTGCCTGCTCTGCTGCCTCTTTGTTCTCCAGTTAATACTTTTGCATCTGTGCTGACCTGTGGAGGGGTTAACTACATGTGGTGCTCACGTGAATGGAGATTTCTCATATGAAATTTATACCGAAATGCTGGCGATGAAGCCTCCATCCAGCTCCTGTTCTTGTTGAATGCTGTGGCTGCCTCTCTCTTCTCGAGTCTGTATTTTCATGCGAAAATGGCTTGAACCAATTCAGCAGCCCTCTCCTGGTGAGCGAGAAGACCCTGTTTCCCTGCCCCAGCTCTCTCCTGAGCACAACAGCTCTACCCCTGCCCTGATCCTGCCGCTGCTCACTCTGGACCCCTCATAGGCAAGCACAGCTTGTTTGCAGGGGAAGAGAGATGTTGATGACAGTCTCTTTAATTAAGAAGGTGAATCTGGCCCCACTGAGTGCTGCTATCATGCAAGGAAAGAGATAGATAGGGATAGCTAGAGATGGGAGAGAAAGTGAGATTATCCTCCCTCCTATACTTGATACCTGTGCGCCACGGGATTAACTCAGCTGTCGGGGCTGTGCAGCAGCCCTTGCTTCCACTAGAGGCTTGGAAGATTCCATATTGTTCCTCGGCTGTGATGCTATTTAAAAGAACAAAGGAAAAAAACAGTTAAGTTGTAGATCACATCCACTGCTTTTGTGTTTTCTCTAAAGGGCACTTTTTCGTATAAATTCTGTAATCAAGAGATTGACTGTGTGCCCTGGCTGGCAGCTTAGCAAGGGCAGGTGTGCAGACTGCTGGTGTAAAATGAACAAGCATTGGGAGAGGGTGTAGATTTCTATTAATAATGATTTATGTGGCATGTATGAGACTACCAAGGAGCTTTAAAACTGATCACTGCAAAATAGCAAATAGGTGTTTGAAAAACTCTGGAATGTGGTTGCATAGCTGATTTAGCCATTTTTCCCCTTCAAATAAATGACAATGAGAGTCACAGAACTGCAGGAGAGATTCTCACATATAAGAAGGAGCTCAAGGCTACAAGAGACATACGTAAGTGAGCATGAACACGACCAGAGAGCAACCAACATTCTGCCCCAGTCCTTCTCCCTCCTATTCTTACTGAAAGGAAGAAGAGCTATAATGCAGGGAAGTTGGGCTAATAATAATAGTCTATACGTTATTTTCATTTTCTGGTTGTGTATATGCAAACGAAGAGGGTGCAACCAGAAATATAATGGGCTTTTAGACTGAGAAGAGCTGAGCGATAAGCCATGAGACTTTGACTTATAAGGTCTCTGATCCCATATAAAATTAGCTTAAGTGGCCACATGCTAGTAAACCGCATGCTGGAAAACTACCCCTCTAACAGTTGCAGTCGGTTGTCTGTTTGGCACAGCCCCAAAGCTAAAGCAGCCCAAGAAGTACAAGGGGAGCTGCATCTTGTGCAGAAATCCTAAAGGTCAACGCAAGGCCACGGGGCTTAGGAGGGAGCGCAAGGCATTTAAAGCAAGTATAATCTTGTAAATGGGATTTCTTCTGTTTGGAGCAGTAGAGCTCCCACGAGTGGTCTGGCAAGACGGTATCTGACAGGGACCTGAGGAGGGAGTTTCCCCAGCAGGAGGGCGAGCTCTGCTCCTGCTTGAGGCGCAGGAGCGCGAACCCTGACTGCTGCCTCGAGCTCCTCCTGCCAGAGGGACGTTTGGCTGGCAAAAATGTTCTTCCTTCTAGTGCAGTGAATGCCAAATGCCAATGCCGTCCTTCCCAATCGAACCTTTTGCAGTTACTAGCACTTTGCTGCCTCATCTCTTGTTCCAGAAACCTGCAGGGTTTGCTGCTCTCTTCAGTTCATCCCTGGCACACAAGTAGAGCTTTTGTGTTTGTTTTCCTACATCATCGTGCCTCTTTTCTAAGACCCGAACAGACCCTGATTTCTAGTTCCTAGAGGGACTCCTGAAGTGGTTCACCTCAGCTTTGAAAAATGCCAAGTTCGAATTAAGTGTTTTTCAGCTGAGCTGCTTGCGCTTCCCTAGACCGTGCACCTTTTTCCTGTGAGCAGAGGGCCCCGCCACAGGTAATGTACAGCTAACAAACACGCGCTGTCTTCCTCCCCAGGTGGGCGGCTCTGCCCTTTGTAGGTGACTAAACGGGGTGTTGCGGCCGCGGTGCCAACGCGGGGCTCGTTTGTGGGAGCGGCAGTGTCCTACCTGGCGGCGCGTGGCCGTGGTGGCGCCGGGCGGGCGGCGCGCGCGGCGCCTCCTCACAGCCGCTCGCGGTCCAGGCCAGCCTGGCGCGCGCCCCGTGCCCCTGCTGCTCCAGGACGGCGGGCGCCGGCTGCCTGCGGAGAGCGGGACCAAGGCGGAGTTAGCTCCTGTGGAAACCCGGCCGCTTCCCTCGGCCCTCTGTTGTCAGCAGTGACTCACTGCAATATCCTCGTGCCCCATACGAAACCGTGGCCCAGCCTGAAGACTTGTTGAGCAGGGTCCTCTGCGGGTTTGCCTGATGCCTTCCCCATTCCCAAAGCGAGGGAGGGATTGACCTGACCATGTCAGCTTGGTGCATCAAGGGATGGAGCTTGGACTCCAAAGCTCCAAGTGAATTTGTCAAGCCTCTGGTATTTAAACCATAATATTAGGCCTAACTATGGCTACACCTCTTAAGGTACGTGGCCTTCTCTGGTTTTCCACACCCATTTCCTCCCCACAGGAATGCTGTATTCTCCCCTGTTGCACAGTAAACCCTAAAAGCCGGCGACGTGAGGCTGATTGGCACCGTTGCTACGTAGTGCTGAGCACTGAGGGAGCCCGTCAGGCAGTGGGAACGTGAGGATAATTGTGGGTTGCTCTGTGCTTGATGGGAACTGCAGCCCTGGAGAGGGCCTGGTGGCTGCGCGGGCAGGTCGGGACGCTCTCCTCGTCCTCACCCGCCTGCCCTCCTGGGCCTCCTGACGTCTGGCCTAGGCTGCTGCCACTTCACTCACCTCCCTAGTTTGTCAGTGGCCGCCTATGGACCTGAGAGAAAAGCTGGCTTACGCACGCTTTGCTTTCTAAAAAGAGCTTTTTTTCTGACTTTTGTTCCAAATATATCTAAATGTATTTTGTTCTGAACCTCTCTTTCCCTATATCTATAGCCACTGGTAGCTGCTCTGCCAGCCCCGGTGAAAGCTGCTCTGGGTTTTGTGGGTATTGCTGAGGAGCCTTCAACTCTTGCTCTGGTCTGAGCGCAGCAACGGTGACACGAGCCCAGGAGACAAACTGCTCGAGGCGGGAGCCCTGCGAGGAGCTCCTCGAACCCGCTGCCGAACCCGCCTCGGAGCGGCCGCTCTACCTGCCCCTCGCTGCTCCGCACCGTGCCGCCGCGCCCAGCGCTATTCCCACAACCACCATTCCTAATTCTGGAATGAGGGTCACTGATGGCAGCTCAGGAATTTCAGCCCCGTGCCTATGGCTCAACATAAAAGAATCTGTTTTCCTCAGCCTTCTGGTAATGAATATGGTTGGATATGGAAGGATGACCCGATTGTCCAGAGGTACGTGGGAAGGCCGCGGCCAAGATCCGTACCTGCCCTCCTGAGTCCCAAGGTAACGTGTTCATCGCTGCACTGCTTGACAAGTTGTTGGGATTTTTTAATCAGCACAGCCAGCTCTTCCCTTTCCCCTCCTCATAATTCCTTTAGGAGTCAGAGAAACTTTATCTGGCACCCAGGCATCTGCCTTTCCTTTGGGGAAAGGCAGAAGGAGAAAAAGAATACTCCTTCATTCTTGCACTGCCTCCATTGCTTATTATAGGCACAACTGTAATTGTACACAAGGGCAGAGGTTTAGCTAAAAGTGTCTGCCAGATGGATGGTGCCAAAGAAATATATCTTGCTTTCCAGCCACCTGCTTCTTTGCTCTTTTGCATCTTTATTTTTTGCTTGGGATGCATTGGCGAGGTGGAAAATAACTCTGGGCAAGCTGCTGAACGACCCTAAGTGAGAAATAGCAAGAGTAGGCAACTGCTCAGGGGAGAGAAGTGCTAATTTTCAGGAAAATCAAAGCAGAAGTGAAAGATCTGAAAGGGTTTCTTGTTTAAGGCGGTGGGAAGGTGTGAGAGGCAGGACTGCAGCATGTACAAGGCGTTAATTTAGTGCTCCCCAGGAGCAGCTTTTATACCTGCACGTCGACATGTGAAAGCTGGTGCGTTTGTAATGAATGTTCTGCTGTGGCAGTGCAGGCTGCTTCCTCTTAGCACAGAAATGATGTGACACTGCTCTGCGCTGAGCCGTGCGTGTGATCTGAAATAGTGTGACTGCTGCAATGGCTTTAAACCGTGCGCAAGGGTAGGAAGTTTAGGCATGAGCAGAAAAAAAAAAAAAAAAGGTAAAATTACGGATCATAAATCCCGCTTGTCTGTTGCAATGTCGTTTATGAGTTCCTGATTCGATCTTGGTGCTACTCGTTTTAATCTAAAAGGTAGGGGTGGGAAGATGAAAAGCATCCATGACTAGACAAAACGTGACGGCCGCGCTCCGAGGGGATGGGTTGCCATGGCAATCCGGGCCGTTGCGCTCGGAGCGCGCGGGTTTTGGGGCAGCTGCGGGGTGTCTGGAGGTGACGGGTCTCCTTGGGAATAAGCCACCTTTCGGATAATTAGGCAAACATATAGGCTGCGTATTAGAGCAAAGGGTTTAAATGATTTCTTAATGCTGCTTGAGATGAAATAGGGCTTTTGTTGCAAGACAACCGGTTGAGATGAGCCACAGGCTTCTGAGGAGAAGAGCAGTAGGTGCCAAACCCAGCTGCAGCCCGGGGTTTTCCCACATCCCTTTTAACTGGGGCTCTTCCCAGAGGGGAAGAAATGCGACGTTCAACAACAAAAGGAAGAAAAGGCCAGGTCTTTGCTGCGGGAAGGGAGACTGTTTGGGTGGAAATACTTTTTTTCCCCATCTCTGTTCCCTGCATTAAGCTTCGGTGAGGTCGGCTCTCTCAGCCCCTAGGTGTGTGAGCGCTACTGCCCGCGCAAGGGCAGCTGGAGAAACGGGAGATCTGTCCCATCCAGCAGAGCCCCTGGAGCGAGGGAGTGAGTTACCACTAGCACTGCTGGTGCTCCGAGCACAGGCAAAAGAGGTGCTAATAAATCAGGTGCGGCAGCAAAACCGCTGTCCTCCTGGCTAGCTGGGAAAGCAAAGCCATTGGAGAATGAAGGTGAAGCGCTGAGCATCCTCCACGCTCAGAAAGCAGCTCCGTAGGAATGAGAAGGAAGAAGGGGCTGTGTAAAAGGCTCTAACTTCTCCTGGAGCTACAGCTGCTGTTCTTCAGGCTGAATATTCTTCCAGGGGACGAAATGCTCCCACTCCGCTCCTCCAAATAGGATCAAAGGGGTCAGCTGGAAAAATCCATCAGGAGGTGGAGCGATTCTGAGGAGAAAGCACAGGCTTTGAGCAGGAACTGCTGGGGAACGAAGGTCAAGCAATGCCTGAATAACTAAGAGTTTGCCCAGAAGCTCAAAGCTCTTAAATCAGACCCCAACACTCACAAGTGCATGAAAGACAGAGTCCACTCCTTTAATTAAATTCCTGTCCAGTGTGGGAAAGGGCAGTGTTTGCTGCAAGCCGCAAGAGGAGAAAACGTGACTTCCTTTTTCAAAGCTTTTTGCTTATGCGAGCTCAAAACTCCACACCAGGCATTGCAAAAGCGCTTATCAAGAGGACTGATAGCTCAGAGCATTAATGATCCTAAAAATGGTGCTCTGTTGGAGACACGGGTGTCCTGCTGGAACTGGCACTCGTCATCCCATTAATCTAGTTAAAATTTTATTAAGATCATCCTAGCTTGTTTTTCAAACTGGTACTTCTGTGTAATCTGCCTGGATTTGACCTCAGTTATCTTGGTCACATGTCCCTCCACTTAAGCACTTGTGACTGACCGCTAGTAATAGCTGTACTTTTTGCAATTTTTTATCTTAGCTACACGGATCTTAAGCTTCTGCAATATGTTTTATCTAACTTCCTGTGCCCAAGTTAACCGAAAGCTATTAAAAACTGTAGATTTAGACCTAGCTGTTATAGAAATAAAGCTACTTTTTGCCCATCGCTCTTGCAGGCACCCAGGCTTGCTAATGCAGTGTAAAATTCCATCTGAAATCCTGCGGAAATGTGACTAACTGAAGCTTTGAAAACTGAGGGTGCTCTTTTTAAATGGAAACTGGTACTTCAGACTGCACACAGCTAGAGAGCTGCTTCTAGAGGGCCAGGTCTACGGCCCCATTTCTGGAGAGGATGGTGGGAGCCGGTCCCTGCGGCACCTTGAAGGAGCGGAGGAAGGACCGCAAGTTCTGCCTCGCTGCCAAGCAGAGCAGATCACCAGGTGGGTGAGGCATCCAAAGCCACCTCATTCCCAGCGGCTCCTGCCCAAAATGCCTCGGTAGTCAGGAGAACATGAACCTTCTCTGTTACACCTGGAATGTGGCGGCTCTGCTCCTTTCTGTGGGCACCCTCTTGCTGTTTGCTGCCTTGTGCCCAGCACGGACAGCCCTTCTGCAGTGATCCGGGCGCTGCGTGGCCACCAGCGCCGCTCAGGGCTGACGGAAAAGGCCTGTTGTGAAGCTGCCCAAGGGATGGGGCCTGATTTGGGAAGTGTTCTTCTTTGAGCGGAGCGCAAGAACCCCATGGGGATGTTTAATCACCGCTGATAGCAAAGTTTTATCCCGGTCATGGGAGAGTAGTGAATAATCCAGCATCCCGCTGTGCGGAGAGGCGTGGATGGAGCTACTCCGAGCTCCTCCTGGCCACGATCCCTTCCTTGCTAACACTGTTCTCTCCTACCTCTGTTTTCTTTCTCTTGTTCATCTTGACTTGTCTAAAATTACATGGGGAGGCACCTGTCCACGCTCATAAAGTTTCCAGTGTCCGGTTGGAAGGCCACAAAAGTTAGCTCTTTCCCATACTCTACGGCCCCTCAAGTTAGAAAACCGGGACTGCAACTGATGAAGCTGGCTACCTGTGGCTCTCCTTTTGCAGTGTATGCTCTGCATTCATTTTTGTTTTTGTTTTTTTTTTCACCTAAGCCAGACTAATTCCTAATGTTCATGGGTTTTCTTCTTTTGAGGTAGGTAATGCAGACACTGCGGTGGCACTTCCACGCACAGGTTTAGAAAACACTGCTTGAATTTAATGTTGGTGAAAAAGCTCCCGTTCCAACTCTGAGTCAACGCGTCACGTGTCAGGCTTGCAGCAGCCTTCGTGTGCCAGTGCCTATAATAAAATCCTTATCCATCTGGCCATCCTCAGCCACAAAAAGCAAACAAAAAAGCCCCTAACCACTATCCAGCCCAAGCCTGTTTTCTTCCTGAACCAATTTGGATGTGTCATGTGCCATTTAAAAGCTCATATCAATAATAGCACTATAATTAGTTCTTGTACTTGAATATTTTGCCATTATGAGCCCTAATTTTCTCTCAAGCCTTGCCTTGAGTAAGAGAGTACCAATTAGGATTTTTTAATAAGTCTCACAGATAATCAATGCTTAAAATATATGCAAGCATACAAAGAAATGTCCACCTAACACCTATTTGGGAACAGAAACAGAATTTCTACGTTGTTACCTCTTGGTTAGTTATTTGCATTCCCACTGTGCTTCAGCCAACAGTCAAATCTGATTGTCTTTTAATGCTGCTGCAGTAGAGATTCATTATTATGTTAAATAAAAAAAGAAGGAGAAATTAAAATAACATTAAGGTGCAGAAGGAAACATTTAAAGGTAGGAAACGAGGGGAACGAGCAAGCATTCCCCACTGAGTTTTACAACTGTTTGCTAGACAGCAAGGGAGTGCTGAGGCTCAAAAAAACGGGCATTTGGCAAATTCTGGAAAAAAAAAGGAAGCAGATGCGAGAGAGGAAAGATTTCTTTGGCTCCCATTTCCAGCCTCTTCCTTTCCTCCTCCTTGCTGGCAGCCTTTTCCCCTTCCTGCTCCTGCTGTTACTCTGGGGCTCTTCTGCTCTCGTCTCTTTCCATCCTTCTTCATTGCCACCCTCTCCTGTCACGTTGTTTTCATTCCTCCTCCTCACCGTACCTGCTCGGTGCCCTCCCTGTTCAAGGGACGTGGAGCACTTGCAGCACTGGGGATATTCACTTAATTTATATGACAAAGTCTTATGGATTTCTTTCGAGATGATGAACTGCTTGCCCCGAGCCACAGGACTTGGATTCATGGAAACTGCCAAAGTCCATCTGCATCACGACAGCAAACTCAAGAAACTTCAGGTCTCCTCTCTGGAGTTACATGGTGTTAGAACTAATGAAAACTATTTATTTTGTTAAGTCTTTTTAATGAAAGGGAAGGAATACGCTTCTCCAGTCCCTTATTCTGAGAAAAAGATGATCCACTATAAAAATGAAAAAGCTGAACTTTATAAAAGTCAGACTGCCCACCTGGCAGGAGCAGCTATTTTAATTGAATGATTTCTTTGGAAAAGATATAAATCACCAAAAAGAGCTTCCTTAAAAAGGAAAGTACTGGGCGATCATAACGACAGGAGCTGCTGCCTCTACCGCTTGACATGCGGAGATCTGAATTACTCCCAACTATCACAAAGGACAAAAAAGAAAAGAACGAATATTATTGGCAGAACTGTGTTCCTCTCTCCTCATCTGATGAAAATTCATCTTTTTGCTGGAGGAACATTTTGAAAGGACAAAAAATTTAGCCAATAAAATCAGCAAAATTCTCTTTCTTCATTAACTAAGTGCCCAAGAGATAAATGGACAGAGAGCTAGACTGCTCTATTCTATAGCAGGCTGTGGATTAAATGATGCAATAAATTTACCCTTGGGTTAAAAGTGAAGTTTTCTTCTAGCAGAAAGTCATCTTTCAAAGCTGTTGGAAACTTTACAGAATGCAGGCCAGGAAGATGGGGACCAGCACTGCAAGGCTCTGCACGCTGCAAAGTTCCTGTGTCCCCAGAAGAGCCCTTTGAACCTGGGGAGCCAAGCACCAGGGCTGCAGGCACTTCAAGGGGGAGGAGAGACACCCCCGAAATGGAATAACTCCTGCTGGTGTAATAATAATAATAATAATAATAATAATAATAATAATAATAATAATAATAATAATAAAGCTTAGTATCAGGTAACTGTCTTCTAAATAAATATTCTGGCATGTTGCATATAAATTGGCAAACTACTAAAATCAGTGAAATATTTCCAGCATAACTATTGTTTTTTCCACAGTTATTGTTTTTCCCACATGCTGTCCTCTTCGCAGGACTGCATATCTTATTTTATACGTGCCTCTTTTCAAATATTTGGCAAATGTATTTTTGCTTAACGACTGAAAATCTCAGCACCAGAGAAGGCAGGTAGTAAATGCTACTATTTGTCTCACTTTTGCAGCTCAGGCGACGAGGGAATAGGCAAGTCAATGCTTTGTGAGATGATATATTGGCATTTTGCTTGCGACTAGCAGTTTCCTCAAAACCGAAAGCCTGACCTTTGTAAAATGGCCCTGCTTTACTGAACAGATGTGTTTTTAATGCATTCTGCTCTAGCTGCTTGCTGCGGTGATCACATGAAACTGAGCTGCCTTTTGCATGAGCTGGCGCTACGAGGAAGATGAGGGACGGAGCTGCCTCCGACTCCATCCTCCTCCTCCATGCGGACTGTGCTGTGCTAGTCCCTGTGCCATCATCTTGTGCCATTGGAAGGGCTCCTTTTGGGAATCTGGTGCCTCTTCTGGTCAGTGGTTGTTCGGCACCTGTGTGAAAGGAGTCCCCATGCCCAGCAATTAGAAATATTGGGTCTGAACTTGCCCTGTTTTGTGGGGGATATCCTGGAATCCTGACACAGAACCCTAAGGAAACTTGAGCCACAAAAATGGTTTTGTCCTGCTGTTGAAAACGGTGAGAAGGTTTAGTCAGGCCAGCTAAAGCTTGACTCATGTGCTTGCAAATCTGTGTACCTGAAGCAATGAGCCAGGGCTGAGCGTGGTTTTAGCTCCTGGCACGGCTAAGCCGGGCGCAGGAGCGAGGCGGGCAGGGGGCTGCGAGCAACAGGGCAGGACGTGGCTGCTGCCTGGAACGTGGCACTAGAAGGCAGCGTCACTTTGACAGCTTGTTGTTCAAATCAGAAACAGAAACTCAGAACTACCCCGTCACAGGCTTGTCCCTGCTCTTGGGTGGCGTCCCTGGAGACGGAGGCTGCTGAGAAGGAGCTTCCCCATCCTCCTGCAGAGTGACAGGCACCCCGTCCGGCACTTGTCCCTCAGCATAGGGACACCGGCTCTTCCCACAGCACTAATGCAGCAATGTGAGGGTTTTACTAGTGTTGCCTGTCTGTGCTCGCATCTAAACTGAACACTAAGGAGTAAGGAAGAAGGATCGCCTTATGGCTCAGTGTATTCAGATGGCAGTTTGGAACAGGGAACTATTTCTGGCTCTGTCGCAGCTATGGCCAAGGACAAATACTTCAAAATCCCTGGGAGTTGGGTTTTTCCATCTCTGAGAGGAGGATGAACGCCCTCGTGACTGACTGGACGCCCGAGTGCTTTGAGTCCTGACGGGAAGTTCTGGAGAAAACAAACCCCCAGTTTGCAAGGTAAGGGTGAGAGGTGCTAGTAGTGACGGGTTCTGCCTCCTCCGCTCGGCCCGCGGGGCTTCCCTGCTCGGAGGGCTCTGGGGCTGCGAAGGGAGGAAGAGCTCGGAGATCTGAGCAAGGGCTACAAACACAACGGGAGATCAGGGCTACAAACACAACGGGAGATCATCTCCTCACCTTGCTCTCTGGGCACACCCAAATAAAGCGGTTTATCCCACATATGCCCAGGAGCGGCAGGGAGTAGAGGGAATAAAGGAGGAGCCAGTCTCTGGCTGTGCCCTGGGCTCCGTGGTCACTCACAGGAAAAGGTGTGTTTGTTCATCCCGATTTCCTCGCCCTCATGGAAAGCGATTGCCCTGAAGTCAGTGGCATCGCCGCGGCCTAAGAGCTGCATCAATTCCTTGCACTTCATGTCCCTTGCATGAGAAAATTAATAAATGGCTGTTTTGTAGCAAAAACACTTCAGACACAATAAAAAAAAAAAGGGCTCAAGGCCCGGAGAGCCGGATCGGTGACCAAGGGCAGAGCGGGCGCTGGGTGAAGCCGCTGAGCACAGGTTTTCTGCCCTGCTTTAAGGCCATACACTCTGTTTTCCTTCCAGGGATTACAGCAATGCAACCCAACCGTGCGAGCAGGCCTACAGCAGCTTTAACTTTGCAGCAACGTATTAGCTCTGCAGCAGCTAATTTATTTATTTCCCCCCGCCAAACCACTAAACGTGTGTCTGCAGAGGAGACGGCAGCGGTTTCGCTGCGCTGGCCTAAACCTTTGCAGGCTTTCTGAAGAAAAGCCCCATGTCTGCTCATGCACAACCCGCTCGAAAAAAGTCCTTCCCTTCTCAGGTCAAGCTGGTGGTGCTCAAGCAGCGACCTCACCCCTCCAAAACACTGCAGTAACTAAGGGCTGCCTACAGCTTAGCTCTCTGCCTTTTCCACCGAGGAAAATATTGCGTCTTGCGGGAAGCCATGAGGGTGACATACCCAAGAACACTGCATATTTGATCGCTAATAATATAAAGTAAACATCTTTTAAATATTTCCAGCAACATCTGTCCCAGTTTAACTACTGGTTCATGTTGCATTCCTTCGTGGAATAGCACTCATCCCAGAGAGCAGTGTGTGTGTCACTGCCATCCATTACAAGAATTAGGCTTGTGGGATTTTCTCCGTCTACTGAAGCTGAATTCACTTACTTCAACTTTTGAAAAATGCTTCCTTCTAATTTTTCACCATCGCATGATCCCGTTTCTCCAAAAGTTTGGGTGCCACATGTGATCTTACATGTCTGGTGTTTGGCTAAGTTGGAGAGGGAGCAGGGCAAGATAGATAGTGATTTCACTCATGCGGGGGGGGAAAATTCCAGAGGAAGGAGTTGTACTAGTTTAATTCGAGCTTAACTTTCCACCAAAATTATAGTTTTGAGCAGATACACGAAATTTACTGTGCTCTCTAAAGAGGAAAAATTCTACACGTGTTTGCAAAGAGGAATAAAGAGCAATGTGGAAAGGACTCCACTGATTGCCCTCAATGCTGCTGCTGTCCAGACTAGGCACATTTGTCCTCTGCTAAGGTGTATGGATTGTACATGCTAAAGCACAAACTGACAAAGCACTAAGCATTAATGTATTCTAGCGTTTGGGAGGAAAATCATTCATTTTTACTGAAAAGCACTGCTTTTTAGTAGAAAGAGGAAGAAAAACAATAACAACAAAAACAAAACTAGGCGTTACATAACTAAAAGTTATTGTTTTTACAGCAGAGTAGATTTGTAATATATCCTACTTAGGAGCAAAAAGGAGCGTATTGCAACCCAAATAGTTCTGATTTATGGAAATCTTTCTATGAGTTAAGGCAACTGTTGTAGGAATAATAATAATAAAAAGGCACCAAAAACTTTTTGCATGGCAGCAGTTGTAAAATGCCAGCACTTTAAAAGAATAAATTGGACATGAATGGTAGCTGACTTTGAATTAGGCAGAAAGGCCTCCAGAGGCCATGAAATTCAGGCGTATATTAACCCTTAAACTAACACAGAAACAGTCCTTCTTTTTCTTTCCCAATGTGTAATCTGATTGAAAAAAGAGGCAAAAGAAAATAAAACCCAAAAATTTCTCTTCTTTTTTTAAAATTAGGTGTGGACTCTGCAAATCACACATAGCAAGACTGACCTGCGGATACAGAGTTAGTTTCCATAGCAATGAGATCTAGGATTTCTCAAATTATTCAAGTCCTTAATAGGCTAGAGGCAGATAAAAATAATATGCTCACATGGGGGCATGCCAGATTTTATCCCACAAAGCACTCAATTTTGAGCACAAGTATGGAGCTAGGAGAGCTCCATATGTGCTCCAGCGTTTTGCTTGCCTGGGAAAGGGATGCTTCCCTTTGGAAGTGCCTTTCTGGTCTCACAAAAAAAAAAAAAAAAAAAAAAAAAACAACCTCCAGTTTCCAGTAGTTTTGCTGTAAATTGGCATCAGAAGCCACAGGTGAAAGCGCTCGGGTCAAGTCTTATTCTAACAAATGGTGCTAAATAATATAATAGCTATTGGAACTGATTCCTGAACACCGTGTTCAGTCAGAAATAGCTGAAGTGTGTTCCTTTTCCTCGGGAATCCCAGCAAGGTTATTTAGCTTAGAAATGCTTTTCACAAATGACCACTGATATGAGACTGGGAACAGTCAGGACTGAAAGATATGATAGGGAAAAGAAAAAGACAAGGGTGGAATATAAACCCCCTGAATATTTCAGACAGTTTATGGAAGGAAAAAGAAAAAAGGCATAATGATTGAGCGAATCCTCCATATCAGGAGGCAACTAACTTAATTATCTAATAGTGCGGCCTCTTATGAGATATTCCATTAGCTAATCAAACATATTTAATTTATTTGCTTCCACCGTTGCCCTATCTCCCTTCCCGTGGTGAAAGCAAACACAGCATTCCCCAACTGCAAAGCGCTCTTGTTTGCTCGACAGCCGTTTTGCACGGGGATTACTCGCAAAGCGCTTGATTAGATTCATGTTTTATGAATGCTGCACAAAAGCGACAAACCTGCTGCACGCCTGCTTTAAAAGCGGCCTCGCTGCCTCCCGGAGATGCACCCCCAGGTTTTGTGGGAGCATCTTTTGTTTTGTAGCCTGTGCCCGGGCTACAGGGGCCTGCACGGCTGCAGTAACTCACCGGAGCAGGGCAGTCGTGGTGAGTGCAGCGGATTCCTGGCACAGAATCAAACCAGCCTCAGCTTTGGTTGGAGGAGCGATCACGGCTAGTGCAGCTGCTCCTGGCGCTCCCACCATCGCTGGCAGTGCAGGGACAAGCTTGCAGGAGCTACTGCTGAGGCATTTACTGCCTAGATATACATATATGTATATATGTGTATATGTGTGTGTATATATATATATATATATATGTATATATTGCAGCCACTTGAGCTCCGGGCACAAGCACTCAAGGTTGTACAAGCAGCAAGGGGATAACAGTAATAACAATAATAGCAATAACGGTGGGAGTGCGCGTGCAGCCCGGGAGCTTCACCGGCTGCTGCGGGGGGTTCAGGCACTTCCCTGCTTCCAGTGGAGACTGTGAGGTCTTGGCCTCGTGCTCTTTAATGTGCCGTATTTCCCAGTGGGATATTCATGGGGAGGGATGGAACGCGCCCGGCAGAGCTCCTCCAGCTGCCCTTCTCCATGAATCCTCACGGCTCTTCCCACCACTCTCCGTTGGGAGTGCCTTGGCAGCACGTAATCCCGGGAAAAGCTCCCCATCCGGATGACGCTGACGAGGCGGCAGGTGTTGCTGGCAGGGAATAAAGTTGTGCTCCCAGCCGGGGTCGCTGGGATCCCGCTGTCCATCCCGCAGGGCTTTCCCTACCACCCTCCTCCTAACCAAGGAGCCGGTCTCTGCAGCACAGCCCTGGCTGGAGGTGGTCACCACTAATTAGCACTGCTTTATAGACCTGGGCTCTTTTTGAAGGCACATTAATCAAAGTAACTGGAAAAAAAGTAATTCTGATATTGAAAACTAATTGGGCTTCTGTGAGACAGGGCTCTCTCTTCAAAGGGAATTAAATAGTCCCCAGAGAGCTCTTCTAGCTGCGTGAAATGCATGGCCGCTCAGCCCTGCAAGGCTTCTGTTGACTTTCTGCAAAATATCTGCTAAATATTCTATTCTCAGTGGTTTCTGCAGCAGCAGTTGGCAGTGGTAGAGGTTCATCAGATCTTTTCAAAGGATGCCAGTGAGTTGCCTATTCCAGGTATCCTCAGAGAGCATCCCTATAGACCTATATATGGAGAAAATTTTCAAAGATTAGTAGGCACTTACCATGGATTTTGGTACCGATGTGTTATTTTGTCTTCAGCAGCCTGTCGAAACGGTCCAAGCTGTAAAGAGAAACAGAACGTCAGTGTTAAGGCATACGTGTCCCTCTCCAAAGGTACCTGAGAGGAAAAATAAGTTCATTTCCGTCTGGAAGACATAAAGGTGGATATATGAAAAAGAAACTAGAGAATGTGGAAAATAAGACCTTACTTCCTTGTACATTGTGCAAGGATCGTGAGGGAAGTGACCTGGCACCATTTTGACTCCTTGTAATTCTGGGGAGAATTATATAGAGAGGTAACAAAGTATCACTTATGAAAAAGGATTCCTGCACATTTTTTAAGTAATGGAGCAATTATAGGAAATGGAGGCGATCATTTCCCAAACATCTGAAGGCTACCAAGGGGAAGCAGAAAGCGGATAATAGCAAAAGTTTGTGACACACTTGTCCTCTAAGAGCACAGCACACAAATGCAGCCGGGATAGCAAATATCACTGCCAGTGAGTCGAGGTTCAGGCATCAACAGGAATTATTTTGTAGAATTATTTTGAGGCAGGAGGCTTTGGGCTCGTCCATGCCCCCGGTTTCCAGCTGTCCCCCCGGTCCTGCTTGCCAGCCTCTTCTCCTCCTCTTCAGCGTTCCCCAGGTCTGTGCTAACCGTTGTGCCTTTCTTGTGGCCTCCACCAATGGCTGAGGAACCAAAAAGTGTCTCTTAGGCTGGAATTGGCCCTGGGTTCCCGGCGCTGCGTTTTCGGAGGGCAGTGATTCCTTCAGAAGCAGCATTTTGCTCTCATGTGTAGTGTCTTACCAAATCCGTGTTTTAAGTTTGCTTTCTTTTTTTTTTTTTTCCATGGGCCTGGCTGTCATGACAACCAGCATAATTCCAGAAAGAATAAGCTCGAGTGAAAGAGAAAAGCCAGAGGCAAAGCCCTATTCTGGCCCGTGCCGCAAAGCCGGGGAAGGCTGCGCCCTGGGACCGGCGCGGGCTTATCGGGAATAGCGCCAGGGCTGCGGTCGTACGGAGCGCGCAGACGTGGGCCTCGCGCGTAATCCTTACGGAAAGCAGTTCTTCCTCGGGGAACAAACAAGCAGAAGAAAAACAGGAGGGTTTTTGCTATTACTTATAATTTTCCTCGCTATTACGTAGAACAGCGAATGTCCATGATACTTTATGGATCAGAGAAACCGCTTCCCTAAAGCAGCTGCTCAGCTGGGGGCAAAACTGTTTTTGCACTAAGGCTGTACAGTGCAAAAGGCCGAAGCGCTGCGAGCGCAGAGCCCCTCTGCACTATGCTGATTTTCACTGTCTGGTTATTATAAAGCAGGAATGGAGTGTTGTTTTAATATCTGTTTTATTTGCTGGAAAGCAGCTAATACTATTTATGAATTTCAGGTGAATTTTGCAAACCCTGGTGCAGAAATAGGTAAAAAATTAGAAATGTTGCTAGAAGAGTTTCAAAATGACTCTTATCCCCCCATTTTGCAGGAAAAGGAAGTGGTCTGGCTTTTCATTCCTGGAAGAATATTCTTTGTTTTGCTTTATCTGAAATATTTTCTTGCCCCATGTTTTCAAGTTCATTGGGCAAATATAAAAAACAGTTTTTTTGATCCTTTTCTAGGGAGACAAAGAGACTCTCTGTTCCGTCTCATTGTCATTCTAACTAAAGGCTTTCCTTGCATTTATCCCAACTAATTGTTGCCTTTCTTTTCTCAGAAGGAATACCGTATGCTAATTACGGCTCTACAAACACTTAAAGCAGCATCCAGGGCATCATCCTCAAGAAACCCAGAGCGTTGGTCTGTAGAGGGAGCGCGCTTGCTTGGTGCAATTGAGATATGAGCTAAAAGCTTTCTTTTTTCTAATAAACTCTTCTGAAGACTATTTATGCTAACTGCTCCGAGTGATTTATGTTGCTTTTGTCTTAATCTGGATTGACAGCAACATCTGCGGATCAGAAATGTGAGAACTGAAATTATTTGAGGACTCCTAGATATTTAAGAAAGGGACTTGGAATCCTGGCTATTGGCTTTATGTGAAGAAAATGGTTCAAAAGAATTTTAGCAGTGGAAAAGCCCACCTAGAGATACAAAGTTGAATATAAAGCCTGTGGAAAAGAAACCCCATTGTATATAGTGACAGCTCATCCATTTCTCTCATTAGAGAGGTCATTTATTAAAGGGTTCTGATAAAGCAATAAAGCTGCTGTAGCAGGTTAGATTAACTGCTCTTTGCCATATGCAGACACAAGGGGGAAGGCAGGAGCACCTGTTCTGGAGGGCCTCCGGTCAGCTATGTGGAGCTGGGATGTTGCTGGCCCCCATGGCCACAGCCAGAGATGCAGAATGGGCCCGGTTGTGACAAGATGTTTCAGACATCTGCTTCCTAATTCAGCGAGATGCAAAATCTCCCTTCTCTGCCATTGAAACCGTCCCGCAGTGCTGGCACGTGGCCGTGCCCCTGGCTGCAGGGACACGCGCAGGACAGCTCCTTCCAGGAATGACTCCTGCTTCCCGACAGCACGGAGCTCCAAGCCAGCGTGCCAGGGAGCCCTTAACGCTGCGTGCTGGAGCTTCCTAAGAAGCCAGGGGCTCCTGCTGCACAGGCCTGGTGTATTGGCAAACATACACCCAAGATATAAGTTACATATATACCCAGCCTTATTAATTTTTTTTTCACAGCTTTTGACTCATGCCAGATCCATTTCAGCAGGATTTTTTTTTCGGTAATAGTAGGAGACACTGGTCAATGCAACAGTCCTTTCAAGGAAGGTACACGTGTTCAGATTTTGCAGAGAAATGATCGCTGAAGATTCAGAGTTGGACCAAGAAAGGTGGCGTGGAACAGGGATGCTAAAAGGGTGTCCTTGGGGAACAGACGAGATTTGTCGAGGGTTTGCTGCCTTTAACTCCTGCGTCACATTAAAGCACAGAGCACCAGTTCCCACAGACTAAAGATTTATCAGTGCAGCACCAGATAGCTCTGCCTTTCAAGGGGATCTGATGTACTCAGGCTTTTTGATTTCAGTCGCTAGTTAATTCAGACAAGTAGCTTCATGCACGTAGTACACTTCCAGCTGCAGCCACTTTCCTGCCATGCCACTGAATATATCCCTTTATTTGCACATAGCCATGGGTAGGGGAAAATAAACTGGGCGAGTTCTCCTCTTCCCCTCTCCGAACCCATTCAAAGTGATCAAATACGAAAAATCTACTCCTGTTTCTTGCTTTCCTTCCCCACCATGGGCTAGGTGGCACTTTGCCATGTATTTGGGAGGAGAATGTAAGATTCCCCAAAAGGGATGAAAAGTGCACAGATTCAGAGCTGATAACCTGGGGACCGATCACTGTTCCTGTGAGGGGACACCGAACCACCTAGAGCTCCAAGGTGGATCGCGCTCCTTGCTTTAACGCACTACAAAAAGCACACCAGACCGCTGAAGCACAAGAGCTGGTTTTCCATGAGGCAATTTTGGTACAACCGGAGGAGACCCAGGTGCAAAACAGACACTAAGAGCTCTATAAACACATTTTACCCTCCTGGGAGGGCTCCCTCCTGACCTAACAACCTTCCAGGAGCTTCCTGGATTATGGCAAGTGGTGCACACTGGGTCCCCAGAGATGGTTTCCTTTTAGCGTTTAAGCCTTTCTTTTAGCGCTTAGACATTTTAGCGCGTCACGTACAACAGCAACGAGTGAAGCAGCTCCTGTCCGAAGGCAGGTGCCGACTGCGTCCCCACGTGTGACGGAGGGTGCCAGGCTGACCCACCTGGAAGCGCGCTCCCCGCTGTGGCAGACGCAGCGCGCCGAGGCCTCGCAGGGCGCCGGGGCCTCCCGGCTCGCCCAGGCCCCAGCCGATGTCGCCGGCGCGGCGAGGCCGGCGGGGCGCCGCATGCCGCGTGCCGGGCGCCGCACGCCACACGTAGAGCGCGTCGCTCGTGCCCTCGGCCGCCGGCCGCGTGGCGCCCACGTAGTGCGTGTCCTCCGGCTGCCGCGGGCGGTAGTCGCTGACGCCGTCCGGGCCTGGGGAGCGGAAGAGGGATTTGAGTTACTACACAAACATATTTGTTCTTTAGATATTCCCTTATTTCGCTTGTGGTGCAGCAGTTTTGTAACTAAGAAGCTTCTTGCAGCTCTCGTCCCTTTTGCTAGGCCGTGTCCTCCAGTGAGGAGTCACCTACCATCTTCTCCATTAAACCATTCCCTTCTGTTGCCCTTAAAACCCTGCTTTTTGCCAAAGCAGTACAACACAGAACAGCCTTGGACACCTTCTTTGAGTAAAAAAGTGGATTTTTGTTGTTTCCCTGCCCCTAAAGACGGTGCTTTCAGTTTATCCACACTAACCTGCTCAGAAGATGGATACATATTGGCAGAAGATACAAATTTAAAGCAGATTCAGTTTATTAAGTTAGCGTAGGCATTTGAATTCAGACTTAGAGTGGCCTTCATTCATTTTAATTGAGCCCATTGCCAAAGTCAAATGTAATTGAATGCAAAAAGTCACACGATGAGGCCAGTGATTTCGAGCGACTTGCTTGAGGTCACTCAAGAGACGCGTCTGTGAGGAAATTCAGCGACCATTAAGAGAGGGTCTGAATTCATTGACGGAAGTGCAATTTCTGTTCCTTAGTTAATGGGGCTTAATTGGCACGTAAAGTGGGGATGAGGATGCCCCTTGAAAGGAGCGCAGTGCTCGACCTAGGCTGCTCTATGAACTCTCCAGACGACGTATAGAGAATCAGGTAAAATAAGTACTTGGAGGGCTACTTTTGCAGCATGGATAGCTAGGAACATAACTTGAAGGCTGATGGTCGCATGCTGTGTC
This sequence comes from Tinamus guttatus, assembly GCF_059628265.1. NCBI lineage: Eukaryota > Metazoa > Chordata > Aves > Tinamiformes > Tinamidae > Tinamus > Tinamus guttatus. Next base: position 1,668,030 of record NW_028288835.1, read on the forward strand.
CCCCAGATGTGCAGACAGGACAAAAAAAAAAAAAAAAAGGGACTTTTAAGTCATGAAAAACCCTGTAACATCAATTTACATCCTGAGATTAATATTGATATTTTTACAGGCAAACTTGAGGGTAGTTTGAGCATAACAGCATGTGGAGGCAGATTCTGCCTTAATAGTTATTACAAAGCATTCGGAGTACAGCTTCCAAAAAAAGGTATCCCAAATTTAGTATTAGGAAGTCCTTAAGAACATGCTTCCTTAAGGGGACAATCTTGTTACCATTTCTACCATCTCCTTAAAAACTGGCAACGGATAAGGATTCGGCCACCAAGCATCATTTAGCCAGGCCAAGTCCAAACGAGTTTTCAGGTAAGACGCAAGTATCTCCCATACATGTCTGGGGAGCAAAAAAAAGTAACACTTCATAACTATTTAATTTTTATAGTGGCGGGCAGGTCCATGGGCATGAAGGAGTCTTGGGAGTCAAGATGTCCTTTCTGAGGCAGAGGCTCAGCACCCTCTGCCACAGAGCAAGACTATGGAGGCTGGTGCGGGTCTAGACCTCTGGAAACGCCACACACGGTGGTTTTAGTTAAAGTTAGTTTTTAGTTAAAGTCTCCTACTGCTGTGGCAGCTGGCGATGCCAGAAGACTTCCCTGCTGGTGTAGATTTATACTGACTCCCTGCTGGTCTACTCATATTTATGTGACTGCTTTAGCTAGTAGGGATATATAGATCCTGCATGGGGAAGAAAAATTTAAAAAAATCATCCTCCGAATTATCAGAGTGAGCAGAAAACTGAAACAAAGGTGCAAGAGAGGAAGGGGAGTTTTCACTGGGAGTATTTCCAGAGCAGCTCCTGGAAACAGATCTAGCAAAGAGGGAAGAAAAGGGGAGCCTTTCCATATATTTGAGGAGTTATTCAGGCTTATTGAGGAGTTATTGCTATGAGCCTGTGCTAATCCAAATGAACCTTCGAGCGGAGATAATCCCTGACGCCTGTTCCTGGGCAAGGATTCATTTCCAAGACACAGGTCTTGAAGGTGGATCCTTCTCAGGATCCACCAGGTTAACTGGAAAAGGATCACCAGGTGCAGAGACACTCAAAACAAGATTGCTGCAGTTCAGTTCAAAGTCTGATGGATTTGCTGGCACTGAATTGCACCCTTTAAGGGCAGATCTAGCCCCATTTGGCATGGAGTAGATTTGACGTCCAGGGAGCCCACGTGGCACCCCATTGTGTTTGCAGGGTCCTGTTTCGGTGAGCGCGGTCTGCGTTGCAGCTCCCAGCCGAGCCTCTTCTCCCCGTTAGCTGCTGGACGCCGCACAAAAGGGGCCGTGCTAATTTCCAAGAGCTTTCATTCCTAGTGGAAAGCCATAGGGAAATGTTACTAAATCCATTGTGCTAATCCAGTTTACTGCAGCACACTTGCACCGGCATAGCTGTGGGGGCAGCGAGCTGGGTCATAGGCACAAAAATAAAGAGCAGGAACCTCTTCCATCAACCCTGCTGCCAGGAAAATATGTCTTGCAATGATATCCTGGGCTTTCCATGGGGCTTACGATTTTTTCAAGCCCATAGTCTGGACTATCGCGATATTCCAGTTTTGGGGGAAGAGCCTTCAGTAACTGCACGTGTTACCGCTTCATCTGGACTGCAGAGGCAACAATGCTGTTGAATAATCTGATCACATTGAACGGAGATTTAATAGCAAGTCCTGTGGCCTCTTAACAATCCCATTCCCCAGCAAGGAGTATGTACAAACGTAGTGAGAACCAAGTCATTGCTAAATACAGAACCTAGAATATCCTTTAGGGAATTAGTGTCCTCCCTGTCCCTCAACAACAAAAATAGTTCATCCTGCTGGCCAAGCACTAACTTGCAGGCGACAAGCATTGACTTGCTGAAGCTGGCACTTCGGATTAATACTCATGGTGAGTGCAGTTAAGCAAATACTTTGCCTAAGTCTTCAGAGAATCAAAGTCTGAAATGTCACAGCCGCTTGGACCTGACCGAGAACAAACACACAGCAAATACCCTGACTTGGTTTGAAGGTTGGCATCGCTCTCGGTTAACTTTTCCAAATTGCGTGTGTGAACTTGCTTTTTCTGGAACATCAATATTGCTTTCCAGAGTAAGTGGCCACAGGCAGTGTTACCTAGGAAAAGCTATTTATTTCACGAAGGCTTGAGAAAAAACACTGCACAAGCAGGCCCAGGACGTGTGTTTGCAACAAAGCCTGTTAATTTCCATAGGGGCTGAAGGCATGCTGTGATTTGCAGGAAGAGTTAGAAAACGGAGCCCCACGGGCAGCAGTGAGGGATAAAACTGTTTTGATTCTCCCTTAAAACTGAGAAGCCAAGTCTGTCAGAGTGCTAAGAATTTAGTTGTGAAAGACAACTGAAATAACTGAAATTGAAATATAATGAAAAGTTTAAGTTCTGTCACAGGCTGCAGTTTCAAACGTTGCTTCAAAATGCACATGTGTATCTGGAGCTGATTTAATGGGCATTATTTTCTTCAAAGGGTGGAGGCAAAGTTTCAGTATCGCAAATTGTCTTCTGTCTTTTCTCCTTTACGTTCTCCTCTTTGTGCAAGGCACCAAATAGGAATCAGCAAACAGAAATAACCAGGCCCTGCACCGACAGGTCAGCTCAGGCATCGGCAGGGCCGCTTTGTGCCTTTTCCCTGGCTGCCTCTGGAGAAAAAATAACTCGGCCCTCAGCCTTCCTGGGTCTGGACCTCGTGAGTATGCCCATGTGGATGGCAATCACGGTGCTCACCTGTCTCCTACAAAAGTCCCCCAGGGAGAGCTGCTCTGAGCTCATCCCCTGGCATGGGGCTGTGGTTTGGTGCAGTGTGCTGGTTCTTTGCAGGGACACTTGCTCCAGTTGTTTTGCTCTCCCTGTGGCTGCCTGTTGGGCTGAGACAACTGTTTCTCTCCCATATGGTAAAGTGTTTTTGTTCTTTTTTTTTTTTTTTTCTCCCTCCCCCTCTGGTTATTTGAAGCACAGCTCAGTTTGCTGCTCTTGCTGTCTTGTTTTCTCCATGGCCTCAGTGGAAAGCAGTTATGCTGATGCAAAGGGTCCAAGGAGGCAGCAAGCGGCCGAAGGACTGCAGCTATGCACAGGGCTATGCCCTCCCCTGTGCACGAGGGTGCTTGAATGACTTGTGTCCCCCAAAAAACACCACCTGGAGGTGGGTGGGGAGGGATAGTTTGGTGGTTCCCTACTGGAAGCCCTGAAATCACAGGTAGCCCATCAGCTGTGAGGCTTGTGTGTTCTTAACAGGCTGATGCGATGCTTTTTCATTTCCCTAGCCCTAAGAAAGTCTCTGACATTTTACTTCCCTCCTTACGTGTCATGAGGGTGAAAATAATAAGGCTCTAAGGCACAATAAGTATTATTTTGGTACCACAGTTGTCTAACTGGGGTAGCATTTTCCAAAGGCAGCTTGTATCTGCTGAGCCCCCTAAAGTTGATTCTCAAGATATCATGAGAGCATGTGGTGGGCAGTGGGCAGAGGCGATAAAGTCTAGCTCTACTTCTGGGTCACCTCCTAACAGTCCATCAGGCAGTAAATCGGGGTTCTCCACAAGACAGACAGACAAACGATACGGGGAAGAAACGGCGTTGGGTCAGGTTTATCATTCTGTCATCCCGTTTATCGTCCTCGCTCCCTCGCCAAGAGGCTAAATGAGAGGGTCAAGCCCCTCTTGACCTCAGGGCTGTTGTTTGGATCAGCAGAGGTGGCTGGAACTAACGGAGTTCCTAGGACATCACTGTGGGACATCGGAGCGTGCTCTATCTCGGAAATTAGATTATGAGGGAAGGGTCGTGGAGTTTGTTAAAATCACAGCCAACAAGCTTTCATATCCTATTACAGAAATAAATCCTGCATAGTATAGCATTTTATTTTTAAGGGATTATTAAAGGGATTTTTACAAGATTAATCGCCCAATCCTTATGTGGTTATAAACGTAACGATAACCATGAATCTATCCAGAATATTAGGATATGGAAATCTAAGTGCTTGTTTTGTTATATGAAGAGTCATAGGTTACATTGGTTCAAAATTAGCATGATATTCCTATCTGCTGACTTTTAAATCCGTGCTAGCATGCTTGTTCCTTTAAAACAATAGATAAAAGTCATTAGGCAAGGCTGACCCTTTGCTTTAAAACATAGCAGTGTCACTAATAGCAAACTGTGCATTCTTAATGACAGCAAGTTAATTGCAACCTAAGTTGCTTTTGATGCTTTAAAAATGACCTTGATCAGCAGGAGTGGTCCCTATCGCTTCCCAGGGCTACTTTCCCTGGAAAATATGTGCTACTAATAGAGCCTAATCCACTGTCTACTGGAAGCAATAGGAACCTTATGGTTGGCTTCACAATATTAGCTAAAACAAGGGCTAGAAAGCTCTTAGATAAAAAAGAACCTCTTAATATAGCCTGTATCCCAGCAGCTGCACTGAAACAGGCTTATCCAAGTTGGCACGTCTCTAAAACTTGCCCCGTTTTTAACGGAGTGAACAAGCCCACAAAGGAGCAGAGTAGGTAAGCTGATTTTGCCAGGATGTTTTTTGTCACTAGAGGTTTCTTACTCAGGTAGTTTTGCCACTACTGGCCCTTTGTGGCGGGGGATGGCGATGGCCTCATGCTGCAGCCTAGTCGGAAGGCGCCTCAGCCTGACCTCCAGTTGTTGTGCCATTGGCCGGGGGGATGCACTTACCTTGAAAATTAATACTGATTTGGAACTAAAGCAAAAGCCTCGAGCCCATTTTTCAAGGGAGTCTATGTATTTGTATACGTACACATATGTATACACACATACACAGAGCTTTTGAAAAAGAAATGACTGAAGAAGCTGTAGTAAAGAACTAAAAATAATGATTGCCGTGAAGAATGTGAATAAGGAAAATTGCAGCATTTCATAAAAACTGGGATGAAATTTCTAAGAGCAGATTAAAAAAAGGAAATATTTTTCCACACAGAACATGGCTTAATTCTGGCACCTTTTGCTGGGTGAGACTTAAGAGTAACCATGAGCGGGGTGTTAGGAGAATCCTTAATCCGACTCAAGGCACCATGGACTGTGCAAGGAAGATTTAAATATGTCCTAGTTGTATTCTGCAGGTTTGTGTTGGCGCTTGGCCGCACGTGGCCTACCTGTGAAGAGGATCCTGCCCGCGCCGAGCGCTCGCTGTGGCGAGCGCCTCATGGCGCTGGGCGCTCGCTGTGGCGCTCGCCTCATGGTACTGGGCGCTTGCTGTGGCGCTCGCCTCATGGCACTGGCGCTCGCTGTGGTGAGCGCCTCATGGTGCTGGCGCTCGCTGTGGCGCTCGCCTCATGGTGCCGGGCGCGCTCCGCGCTGGCGCCGGGCGCCCTGTGACACGGCAGCTCCGCCGGCGCCGTGGCGCCCGCGCTGCTCGCGGCCCTTCGCCACGCTCCTCATCCTCGGCCCTCGCTTCTGTTGCGGGCGGGTTTTTTGCTGTTGCTTTGAGTTTTTTGGCGCTGCCGACAGAGACGGGATAAAAGCGCCCTAGGAAAAAAACCAAGAGGTGTTGGAGCTGCCTGTTCGCCGCAGCTGCTGCCCATCTGTTGTCTCCTCTCTGGATTTCCTGTGCGAGCACCTTAGGGCACGGGGCTGGAAGGTGCGTTACAACCCCTCAGCGCTCCTGCAACACGTGTGGTATCAATAGCACCCAGCAGAGATGCCCCGTGTATTTCCAAGCGCGTCTGAAATGAGGTGGCTTCTAATTAACAAATAAGCAGAGATGAAGTAGCGTTCATTAACGCTCTGTCTAAACGTGCCACAGGGCTCGGATTTGTGCGCTGAGCCCTGCTCACGGCTGATGCGGGCGCTTCGTTTTTCCCAGCCTTCCTCGGAGGGCGGCAGGGGACGTTGCTCCGTGCGCAGCACTGGCTCCGCGTGGGCGCCCAGCTGGTGACTCCGGCCCCGGGTCACCGGTGCTCACTGAGCAGCAGCGCTCGGCTCCCGGTCCTGGCCATTGCTGACCCCTCCAGCTGCTCCTCCCCGCCACGCTTGTCCCGTCCTTCCTTTTTCCCTGCCTAATGGTGAGAGTAGAAAATCGCCATGCTAGCTGTCACAGTTTATATTGTTTTTTTTAGCAGGAAAAGCCAAAGAAGTCATGCAGGAAAAGTATGCATGCTAGCGAGACTATAGACTAGACGGTGTGATTTCAAAGTTTTGAGCAGAAACAAGAAGGTTCCTTTTGCAGAAGGGATTGTGAAAGAGCGTCTGGCTTGAACCATCTGCCCGGCGAGGATCAGGGCTTCCCCCGGCCACGCAGAAGGGCCGTCGTGCCGGAGGGACCCACGCGGCAGGGCCGTAGCGGCAGCACCTTCTGCTGCTTGTGCATGCAGAGGGGTGCTAGTTTTGCTTTAAAACAGTTTTAAAACCCATGGTATCTGCATTCATCAGTTGGTGAAGCTCTTTACTGAAAATGAAATGTTGCGTTTTGCTTATTGGGATTTATTAGGGGCTGCCGTTGATTTGCTAGCAACACCCCACTGTAGGTGGTAGGAAGCCTAAAGACTTTATCCCTGCAGTGTCGTCTCCCCCTTCCCAAGGTTTGGCTCCGAGGAGCGCACCTCGTCCCTCACTACGCAGGGTTCTTCGCTGTGACAGTGAGCACGTCGGCACCAACGCAGGGCTGAACTTGCCTGGAAAAAGGCCTTGGAGATCCCAGGGGAGTTATTGCCTTATTGCAGAATAAAATAGCTGATCGTTTTTATGAAGGGGAACTCCGCTGTGAGTTATGCTCCAGCGAGCTCGGCGGCGCCGTCTCCTCGGCGGCCTCGCAGAGCACCTCGTGGCAGGAAGGCAGAGGAGTTACGGCAGGGCTCGGCCGGGGGGGACTGCAGCCACATGAATTATTGAGCGTGTTAGCAGTCCATGAATTGCGCTGCATTGATCTGCAGCAAGATAATGTGAATTAAAAGCTGCTTAAATATTTAATTCCAGTCTCTCTCTCTTTTTTTTTTCTTTCTCTCCTTTTTTTTTTTTTCTCTATGGCAGGAATTTGAATGAGGCAAAACATGAGTCATGCCTGGAATGAACTTTTCAGCAGAGACAGGCTATTAGGGTGAAAGGCACTATCTAAACGTAAATTGTGATTTATTATTGTGATTTATTAAAGGGGAAATCTCTCATGTAAACATTTTAATGGAGGACTGCAAAGCTTTCCAGCTGAAGTCCTCTAAGGATGTGATGATAGCTGGAGATTTTTTCGTTATCAGTTCGATCCCTGCACGTTTTGCTATGTTAAAGCTTGCTGCGTTTGAGGCAGTGCACAAGGTACAGCGGGGGGAAAAAGCCAGGAGGAAGAAGCCGTGCAGGAAGGGAAGGATGTGCAGGCTGAAGCTCCGTGTGTTTGGGCAGCCCTGCAGCAAGGTGCAGCTCGGGGGAAGCCAGGGGCTGCTCCAGACACCGGAGAGGCGCCAGGTGACCGAATTTCCTGATGATTCTGCACGGGGGCTCGTGACACTAGGGCCGGACTCAGGCACTCGGCTCCCTGCGCGTCAGCAACCCCGGCCTAAGCGCCCTTGGCAGGGAGATAAGTGCAACCGGGGGCATGGCTGCAGCGGGAGAGGGGCCCGATCTCGGCAGCACAAGCTCGAGCTCGAGCGCCCTCGCCCAGCCTGCTGCCCCCCTAATGCAAAGCAGACCCGCTCCGCGTGTGGAAATGTGCGTTATTGCAGCCCTTGGTGCGCGCAAGCTGGCGTCATCTTCAGCGAGGAGGCTCCTGCCTGCTGCCATTCCCTCCTTCCCTTTTGTCTCACTTCGCTTCTCCATGTACCAGGGAGTTGGGGTATTTGTCTCATTTTTTCTCACCCTTCACAAAAGCTGTCCTCTGCTTTACATGCACATTCCTCCCTTCGGAGCCGTTTTCCTGCACGGGCTCTTGGGGCTGGCCAGCTGCCAAACGGTAGGGTGAGCTGCATGAAAAAGCCTTGATCACTGACAGGCTGTCTTACAGTTTCTTTCTTGTGTTCAAGATGCAGATGGATGTTATTAGCTTTTTTTTTTTTAATAATTTGAATGTGCATGGCTTGTCCACATGCCTGGAATTAGTGCTCAATACTTATACGTTGCTTTTCATCCTCAAGTAAGCTGTAAAAGTGTGAGTCCTCAATGCCTTGCTGAGGTGGGTACGTGCGTTTTGTTACATGCTGTGTAACACAGGGCCATACGTTCATGACTTGGTCAAAGATGAGTCACACAGCAAACCTTGGAAAACAAGAAAATCTTTACACTTCTCTAAAGTTCTTCCGCTATGGTTTTCTGTCCGAAAATGGTAAGATTTCTCAGAGCAGAATATCTTCCCAGGTCAAGGAAGCGTGGCATCAAAAGTGAGATTGCATCTCTGACTGCAGTTAAACTAGATCAATTTGCAGCATTTCTAAAATTGATGAAGCCAAACTTCCTACTGCAGTGAGCTTCAATTAGTGTCGCAGAATGGGAGCTTAAGGACACCATCAGAAAGATTCAAGGTTGATACGGAGCGCTTGCCTCAAACCATGCTTCGGAAACAGGGGGAAATGATTTTAGGAGGAGTGAGGAAAATGCCTGTGCTCTCTGCTGAAAGGACAGAGCAGGAATCTATGGGGATTTTGTTTTGTTTTGTTTTTCCTGCTTTAACTCCATGATTATAATTAGATGAGTGACAGTAACAGCAAAAATCCCAATATGAGCTCAGTTCTTCTGCAAGTTCTTGCTATGCTGCATCTTCTTTTAGTGAGGGAGCTGAAATAAGCTGTGGCTGTGAAAGGCATCTTTATCCCGGCACGTTTTTGCCCAACTTTGACTGGCGTGGCTACGCTGGCGCGCTTCACCTTGCACAGAGCAGCCAACAGAGGCTTCGAGTGTCATCATGTGGCTGGGGCCAAGCTTGCCCTGCGAGATGGGGTTTCTAAAGCAGGTCAGTAAGGCCTTGGCAGGTATCGAATAGTCAGCATTAAGGGTCTTTGCATCCTCAGCGAGCGCCTGGGTGCGTTTAGGCAGCTGGGAGAAATTGGCTTCGAGGCCGGTAGTCACCTTAGCCCAGAAGGGAGCTGTAAATAAGGCTGAGGGATGGTGAGGCGCTCGTCCTGACTGAGCCACGAGCTTCAGCAGAGCAGAACAACAAGGACTTGCTTTGCAAATATACATCTACTTAATGTTTTCTGGGTAAGCAGCTTGAGAACAGGCTGTCTAGCTCGAGTCACACGAACTCTAAAGCTAGATAAGTTAAAGGAAGCATTTACTTTAATTCTGCTCTCTTCCCCATTTCCATTAAACTTTGTTTTTATGAAGATTCTTGGACTGTGCAAATAAATGTACAGCACAAAAAGAGGAACGGTGGAAAAAGCTGCATCTCAGGAAAGATTCTGAGAACTGATTTCTGAATTCTGTGGTGTGGTGCAGAGGCCCATCCTGTGCTGCAGGTTGTAGGAATGGAAGGCAAAAGAGGAATAAACCAGTCATGCTTGTTTTAACCTAGAAAGGGATCCCAGATTGTTTTGCAGGATAATTCTACACTTGTGTCTTGTTTCTTCCTTGCTGCTCTGGGAAAGGTGTCTGGCCCCAGGCATTGCTCTGGAGAAAAGGGAAATAAATGCTCTTTTCTGCTTTTTTTTCCTGACTGCTACGCAATGTTTCAGATGAAATTGTGGAAAGGATGAGCAGAGAAATTCATGAGAAGTATTCTATAGGAAATTACAACTGGAACAAGCTACAACATTTTTATGGGTTCCCCATCCACATCCTTTAAAGTCAACTAGCCTCTTTCACTTTATAATCATGTTAGTGAGTACATCTCAGACAGTCTAGCATGTTTTGTTGTAGTTTTCTAGGCCTTTTGAAGAGTTTCAAATGTCTCCTATGTTGAGATAGAAGACATTGCATGATTTGCAATGAGGCTATAAGTCTGTAGACCACCTGTGTGGCTTTGCTGAGAAAAAAAACTTGTGTCCTCATGGCAAAACCATTGGTGTTTCAGGCTCACAAATGCTTGGGATGTCTTCAGCACTTCCATCTCTCTTTAAAACACGTGAGAGGAAAGAGTTGCAAACGCTGTGGAATGAGTTCAGGGAACTGTTGGACCAGTCGTTTTCATGTGTTATCTCTCCCTCTATAGATTCACTTCCTGATTCCCCAGAAACCCTTGGAAGTGCCAGGTTTGGAGCTCCCACAAAGCGAAGTGCAGCTTGACTTGGACATGCACGGATCGTCTGAAGATCTAATCATGGTAAGAAAATACTTCCCCTAGATTCAACTCAACTAAAGATCTGTATCAGTGGTGCTACTCCCCCAAACATGTGATGTTACTGCTTGGAAGGCCTCTCTTTGCACTTGCAGCCTGTTAAGTATGTGCTGATATGTGTTTTTAATCAATTGCTTGACATTCCCTAGCTATCAACCTGCAGTCTGGCTCAGGGAACAGGAGCACCACTGAAAATGTACTAGAGATGAGGACAGGCTAACGTCTAGAGACACCTCACATCAAACTTCAGAATTCAAATATAACAAAAAATACCCATGCAAACACTTTTAAGCTCTGTAGCTTTGGGATTATTTTTGAAAAACTGGGAACCAGGGTAAACTTAACTAAAGATGAAATTTTCTGTTGTACTTCAGCTCCTTTCCTACATGGAAAGAAGAATCTAACTTCATACCTGAATGCAGAAATAACGCAAAGGCTTGAGGCAAAATCCTAAGCTATTTACATCAGCGGAATGAAGTTATACAGCCAACTTCAACCTGAGAGACTTATTTTAAAAGCTCAAGCATTGCTAGGAGGACACAGATGTCGCCACTGGATGAACAGGGGCAAAGATCATTTTGTTGTTTTTTATGCTCTCCTTCCCAGGGGCACTGGGAAGGTTTGGAGACCAAATGGGGCATACCCATCCTCTCTTGTCACCCTGTGAGAGATCCCAGCAGCTATGACAGGGATCAGAAGGAAGGAGCAGACCCTCAGTTGTTGTAAAGTGGCAGAATTTCGTTGACCTTATTAAAATGCATTGATTTCAATTGAATGAGGAGCTGGCCAACAATATGAAGGTAATTCAGAAGCAGAAGTGCTTAGTTCTGCTGCTGCCTTCCTCGCTTCAATGCTGATTTCACACAGGAAAGGGCTGCAATCCCCCCCTTCAGTTGAACTACGTCTGAAGTGTTTCAAGCCTTCCTGATCCCAAGGACTAAATATTTTTAGCTGCCTCCAGTCCAGCTGCTTTTGAGGAGTAGCAAAAATTAAATATGGATCCTCATGTTCATCATCACATAAGTATACAGGACTCTTATATCAGTCTGCCTGCAAGTTGTTTTCAGGTCTTTCAGTTCTTTAACAGTATGAAAAAGAGGAAAAATCCCAGTAAGCAACTTCCCTACGACGCAGTCTTTAGGAGTTCATGTGTCCTGTAAACGGTGCTTGTCCTTCGGAGGAGTCATGCAGTTTCCCCCGAGAAATTGCACGTTCTGTCCAGCTGTTCCGTGTTTCGCTCTCTTCCTCGCCTCCAAACGCATCCGCAGGGTCTCCGTGGCCGGCTGGAGAGCATCCGACTTGATGATCTCTAGAGGTCCCTTCCAACCTTCAGCATTCTATGATTCCACGACCATTTAGCTGACAGCCCTAGGAAGGACTGTCTTAAGGACAGGTCCAAGTACTAGGAATAATACTCTGTAAACTCCTGCTCCATGGCCAGCAGGGGTTCACCCGTGCAGCGCTGCTTAAGTCTGACAGTTCCTTCATGCTGTTATATTTTCCTATTAATTAAAGATTTATTGCTTCAACTTATTTTAATGTTGGAATTTGTCACTGTGTATTTGTAGCGAAGAAGCAGCTGGCAGTCCAAATGGAAACAACCACCCCACTCTATAATAAAGTTCCCCACAGAAAGAAAGCAGTATAAAGTCTTCATTTTCACTGCTGACATTACTGATGCTCACAGGTTCCATGGAAAATAAATGTGGCTTAACACAACCTTTTGAACCCAAATTGTTTGTTTTTTTAATGATCTTTCTGTTAGAACATTTCTGGACTATGGCTGCAATGACACACTGGGCAAGTTGTCATTAATTTGTCAGGAGTCAGCGGGACAAGTCTGTGTTAAGCTCAGGTTGCCTGGATAGCTTACCTCAGCTTTGATCTGTCTGGAATATGCTTTCCTGGGGTAAAATAGTCAGATTTGTCTCATTCCAGGTGCCAGATGGTTTCTGCCTGGAAAAATCAATGGAACATAAATTGATGGATTACAGCATCGCTGATTGGTAAGTTAAAAATAAATAAATAAATAACCCCCTTTTCTAGTTCTTACTGAGCTCTAATTTGGTTCTATCCATTTAAATCAGTACCCAGTGCTTGTCATATTATGATATAGGTGTGAATATACTTTGTCAGATTATGTATGCGTGGCATAAAGACATACACACCCACACATCCCCATATGCTTTGAACAGATCCAAGCGGTAACTGGAAGATGAGGAAGGCTGAGCAGCACAAACAGTCTCCACAATGGTTATTAATTGCAAAGCAATGGAATAAATTACGAAGGCTATTAGTAAGCAATTGGAATGTAAATGCTGTTCTAATAATTGTGGGTAGCATTGTATTAAAAGCAATTTGTGATGCAATATACTGTGTTAAAGTGAGCAGTGAAGAGCATTGATGAGCTCTATAGAAAATGATGATAAGAGCTGAAAGATGATGGGTGTGCAGCATGCAGGGATTCATTCCAAGAAACAGTTCTAGCACAAGCTAATTTAGCAGTGCAGTAAACAGTGTTTTGTAGCTCACTGAGAAAGGCAATATCTATAATAATGAATCAATATCTTATTACAGAAGTTTAATCCATAGCACAGAAATTGAATAATTATGAATATATTGATATTTTTTGAAATAGTATAGACTGAAGTTAAACACATTTTATATAACTGGACACTTTTTTTAAAAAAAAATCTGATTATACAGGGTGAAAATTAAGCAGTCATTACAGAATCCTCATACTGCAAATAATGTATTTGCAATGAAAGGTCTTAATAGCATATTTTATACCAAATTATTCTCATATTGTATTTCTATATGTTTCATTTTCCTGGAAGATTTTCACGTGTTTTATTTAACTTTCTGCACGATATATTTGATCATTTGACTATTATTTTGATCATTTGACTATCTACTTTTAATAACTGTGAGTTAATTTGCTTTAAAGACTGAGTCAGCTTTGAATAAATAGTAAAATGTCATGTAGTAATAACTGGCTTCCAGATCATTTTCCTTTTCCATTCTTCAGCACAATTATGTAATGTTGGGGTTATTTCAAGTGATTATTTCAAGCAATTCAATTACAATTATTTTGGAGAAAGTTGTATCTTTTCTTTTAAGAAGAAATACATTTTCTGGAGTGTGCTAACAATGGAGCAGGTGCTTGCTGGTGTGTGCTCAATGTCCCTCCAACTAAAGCAACCCTTATTGTGCTACACATCCCAATAATGACAAAAGATGCTATTTGACTATCTTGCTCTGTCAATTCTCCGTCAGAAAATCTCAGCATACCATTAGTGCAGTTAGTATGTTGCGGTGCATTCCTCTCCTTGCCCCAAACCAGGTTATGATATTTTACACAGCCTTTCAAGTACAGAAGGATCCTAAACGCCTGGAAGTCATTCCAGCGTTACTTCCACACTGGCTGTGGTAGCTGCACACTCGGAGGACCCCCACACTGCTGCAATCTGTGCTGCAGGGAAGGCAGCTGGAGCGCATCATCTACGACATTTCTGCTTCAAAACTCTTTTTTTTTTATCTCTCCATTCACTGCACTCTAAGGCCTTTTAGCACCACAGCTTCAAAACCATTAAAGCTAAGGTGTATTACCAGCCGCGCTCTCGGACTGTGTGGAAGTAGGTGAGACTGAAAACATTCTGCTCTTGATGCTGTTAAGCATGATAAAACACCCCAAATATTAGAAGCCACATTCTTGGAAATATTGCCAGCCAAAAAAAGAAGAAACTGAATGTAAAGGCTAATCCAGTTCAAAGGGGATATAGGCTCCCCTTGGTGGTGGCCTTAGTTGGACCTGAAATCATTCATGTTTGACTGCAAATCCAATGGAACGGCCGCTGTTCTGAAGGTCAGCGGAGGAGCGTGCGCCAGCTGGACGCCTCGGTTCTCCTTCGCTTTCTGGCTGCATGGGGAATTATGAAAGTGACTTTTTATGATTGCTGAGAAGGTGCCAGGAGAGCCGTGTAAAACTTAACTACTGCTGCGAAGGCTGGGCCTAGGAAAAGCCCTGTGTTTGTAAAGCCTCTAAAGTACTTTGAAAAGAGTAGGGCTTAATTATAGTTATCCAAAGGGATAGTATGTTGCAGTGCCATACGTTGAGATGGGTCTTTTTCATACTCCTGAATGCAGCAATGCAGTCTCTATCGTGCTTGGTTAGCTCATGATTTTCCGGTGTAATATGAGGTAGGAAACCTATGTAACATGATAACATGACCAGTTCAGAGAAAATGAAAATCAGGTAGTATAATGCACAACAAGAAGTAGCCATAAGGCAACTGCAAAATGAATGGCAGATCGTGATAGCTGAGTTTATTCTAAAATGTATTGATCTCCTGTTAAACTTAGAAAATAAGAAAGATGGATTGAGACTAGCTGAATGTGAAAGTTGAAACACTGACACTGTAAATTTCATTTTATTGACTATTTTCATGAAAATTAGTTTTCTTGGGGACAAACAGATGTGTTTTTAATACTGTCACTTCGTCACTTGACAATTGTTTACTGTTGTTTTCTGTTCAGGTATAATCTAATATTGACAAGAAAAAGCAAGGTAAAAGATTTACATCTCAACTAATATGTTGTTTAAAGGCACTGAATTGTAAGGCGAAAAGAGTTATTGTTAAATATTATTGAGAAATTGGTGAATGTGTCTATGTATAGCTCTCCAGCTCTCACTTGTTCCTGTCTCCAGTAATCTGCCTTACTTTGCCATCCCTCTGTAAGCACTAAGACCTGCTGTGCTGATGAAATGATCGTCGCCAAAAACGAAACCCAACAGCTGAAATTAAACAGCGTGGTGACTCACAGATACTGCCTTAGCAGATAACACAACAGAAATGAATTGGAGCGAAACACTTCACCCGGTGTTGCTGAAGCAAATAGGTCTGAAATTAAGGATAATTGCATATTCAAATAGAGTGGGTAGCTCTGTTTTGATCTAGAGATAGGAACGTGTCAAGCAAGCTCCCGGCTCTGCAGCGGGAGCGCAGGAGTGCCCGGCAGGGATTCGGGAAGCGCCCGGCGCAGCATTCCTCGCATTCCTGCGGCACCCGCGGCGCGCGCGCGCCCCACAAAAAAAGAAAACCCGAACGCTCTGGGTCGGTAAATTGATTTTGAAGAAAAGCTGCCATTTACATATTGCTGTAGGCTCGATTAACTTGAAATGATGCTCTGCGGTGACGAGTGCGAGATGGATATAAAACTGTTATTCCGGGGGTAAAGGACGTGGCGTTATCAGTTCAAAAAAAAGAAAATTGACCTCCTTATATTGCTGGTGCTGGTTTCCATGTTTTGGGCAGACTTCTCAGTATTGGCTGCAAAAATTTTGCTGGCGCACAGAGGATTACCCGGTTATCTCCGTTAATGAGCCATATGCAGCAATTCAAGGGCTTTAGCAGATTACAGGCTGCGGGCAGAGCCTCTTGGGCAGCCGCCTGTGCCCCCAAGCGCAGGGCAAAGACGGCCTCTCTGGAGGCCAGGAGCATCCAAAGGAGGGAAAACGCGATCCCAAGTAACCACACAACCAAATGGCTCCTTTCTGAGGAGCGCGGCGTGCGAAGCGGTGGCCGTGGTGGCCGGGGCAGCGTGGGGCTCCCATGGGCAAACCCTGCTCAGCCAACGAGCGCGGGCCAGCCGTGTCCTCCCGGACCCTCGTGGTGACGGAGGGGAAGGCAAACGCTGGCGGGAGCTCCCGAAACGGCGCTTCGTTTGGCGTTTTGCGCCTCGTTTTGCTCCATTTTGCTCTGGCCGCGCTCCCCTTGCAGCGCCGTGGGAGCGCTGGGGGAGAGCTGGAAACTCACGAAACCGCCCCGAAAGTCACGGAAATGGCCGGAGCGGAAAAAAAATAGAAAGGAAACAACAAAAAAAAAGCCCAACGCGGACGAAAGCCCCGTCGGGAAGGCGCGGAGCGGAGCGCGGCCCCGCCGCCTCCTCAACCGGGCGGCGGCGCTGCTGAGGCCTGGCCCGCGCCGCCCGCCCCGCTCCCGCCCTCCGTCCCGCCCTCCGTCCCTCCGCGGGCCGCGCAGCCCCGGCGGCGGCGGCAGGAGCGGCAGGAGCGGCAGGAGCGGCGGCGGCGGCGGCGGCGGCAGCAGCGCCAGGCCGCGCCCGCGCCTCCCGCCCCGCGGGCAGCGGCGGCGGGAGCGGCCGCCATGGCGTCCTACGTGGATAACAGCTTCCGCCAGGCCGTCATGAAGAACCCGGCGGAGCGCGGCGCGCAGGTACTGCCCCGGCTCGGCTCGGCACGGCACGGCCCGGCTCGGCACGGCCCGCCCCGCCGTCCGGCCCGGCCCGCGCTGCTTCCGCGGCGGGGGGCGCCCCTGCGCCCGCGCAGCCCTCAGCCTTCCGGCCGAAGCGGCAGCAACAACGCGCATACATTACATATATATATTTATATATATATATATGAATAAATGTGTGCGTCTCGAGTTGCTGCTGCGGCGCTGGGGTCCGCGGCCGCCCCGCCGCTCGCCCGCTCCTCCCCGCGGAACTTGGGGCCTGGCGGAGGCTCCGCGTGCCCGTTTTTTACTTTATTTCATCCCTTCCTGTGCGTTGGAGCTGCTGTTGCTGCTTGTTCGGGCGCTTTCGGCCGCTTCGTGCCGTTTTTGGGGGGCTTTTGCGCTGTTTTGGGAGCGGGGGGTGAGGGGGGAAGCGTCGCCCTGCGGCCCGCGCCATCCCGGCTGCGTCACGGAGCCGGGGTTATTTTTATCCGGGCGCTCATGGAATAAGTGTGAGAAAATAGGAGCTCCCGTGGAAAAAGGGGAAAATCCCCGGGCCGCCGGGGTGCTGTGCTTAGCGTGCGTTCGCTCCTCATCTTCCTCTTTTTGTTTTGTGCCTCTTTCCTCTTCCTTCCTTTCTGCCTCCCCCTTTTTTTAACTTCTTGGGAATGTGTTTTCCTGGTGCGGATGCCGATCCCCTGTCCTTGTTTGACCTTTCTTTCCCCGAATGCCCCCCTGCTGGAGCCGGCCCTTTGGGTGGGATGCGACCCCCCGGGTGCCGGCCTGGGGATGCGGGACGCTGCGGATGTGGGACGCTCGGGAAGCACCAGGGCAAGGACGCGGCTCGCTTGGCCTCGCTGAGTTAGGTTAGGAGCTGGGGAGGGAGAAAGAGAGAGAAGTAATGCGGTAAAAAGAGGTTGGGAAGGGGAAATATGTTCATGGCATCCGTGCCAGCGCAGGACGGAGTGGGAAGGAGATCCGCGCTCGCAGCGGGAGCTGCTTCGTGATGGTTTAGGGCTATTCCAGGCTCGCTCCTCCCGGTGTGAGGACGTTTCCACGCTGCTGTTTTGCCCTGCGTTGAGCACGATGACCCCACGGGCGGCTCAGGTGGGAGCAGCGGGACCGTGCGCGGCTCTCGCCTGCGCAGCCTCCATAGCCACCCAGCGTGATAAGAATTGTTATTGCAAAGAACAAATTTAGCTACTTCCAGAGCGATCCACAGTGAATTGTTTCGGGAAACCCTCAGCTTCGTGTGTCTCTGTGTCCTTTTTGTGAATTGCGGCGCCGCTGCCCCTTGGCTGAGGAACCCGGGACGTACGCGGAGCTGCGGCGCTTCCCACCGCGCGCCCTGCGCCGGGCGGCTCTTGTACAACGCGGCCCTGCCCTTTAATTGCTTTATTAAACTGTTCCCCTTCTCTTTGAAGGCTTTAACTAGGAAGGTAATTTAACTTCTTTGGGGAATCTAGCATCTAAATGTTCATAAATTACAAATGGTTTTATGCCCTTGAGCTGTGTATAATAGTAATCTATTTTTTTTTCTCCCCCAAGCCTCTTTTTATATGAACTCTTTAGCTTAAAGCCTTTTCAAAACAGCTGATTTGCTTCAGAGGTCAGATTGGAAAGCGTGCAGCTTTATACCCGTGCATCTAACACAAAAAAATAGGCCGGGTTTTGTCTGCAAGTAGAAGAAACGCTCCGAACCCTGAACTTTATCATAACAACTCACTTGCATGGTATGTTACACGAATAACTCGAAACTGCACATACTGGTTCACTGTTTTCGTGCCAGGCAATGACGTCGGAGGGAAGACTTTTTTTTTTCTCTCTTTTTTTGAATATATTCCTTGGTTTGCTGCTGGTGCGTCACTTAATGCCAGAGCACATCTAAACAGGATGCTACTGTTTGGCACACAGCCCCTTCTCAAGCACGCGGGAGAAGCGGCGTTCGCTTATCGGAGGTACCTGTGCCTTTTCCAAATAAACTTCCAGCTCCTTCTCCAGCGGTGGCGTTTGGAACTTGCATGCGCTGGTAGCCTGGTCGTGGGCAGCCTTTCGAGATAAGGCAGGAAAACACACTTATTTCCTGATCTCGGGGATCTGCTGGCAAGTGAATGTAAAGCAGTCTAGCTTAGTGTGATCGTAGAAAATAAGTGCGAGTCTCGAGGCTGAAAGCTTACAGTTATCTTAAATTTCAGATTTGGTTTTTGTGTGTGCGTCAAGTTTAGAGAAGGCTAAAATTAACTTTTTCAAAGTGCTTATTTGATATTTCTTGGGAGCTGGGGAAGAAAATAAGATTTTTCTTAGGTTTCGGTGAATGTAGCGTTCATGTTTCTTCGCTGCCAACACGCTGCCGTGTTGCCATCTGTTTCACAGCAGTATTTAAAGCCGAGCTTATCCCCCTGCCAAGCTGCTAAGCGCCGCGGTGTGTCGGGAGCTGGGCCTGTTCCTGTGCCGGGCCTGGGGCCTTGGGGGAGGCTTGGTGAAGAAGGGCAGTCGCATGGTCGTGGTCCCCACGCGTTGCTCTTGGTTGGCTTGAAGCTCAAGTTGACATCATGAAGGCCGCTGTAGCTCTCGTTGGTTTGAGGAAAACGAGCAGAAACCCTCAGAACCCTCCAGACATTGCAGGATTTTGGAAATACGCTATTTAATGTCCTTAGAAAATGAGCTTGTCTGGTGACTTGTTAAGGAAGGGTCAAGCAGTGCTTCTTGGGCTGCATATCCCTTGGGCTATAACTGTGTGGGAGAGGTGTAGATAAAATAGAGGTGGTTATAATGGACAGATGCACCTTTGGCCTGAGAGGCTTTTCCTGCCATGCTTCAGCATTTCACTCATAGATTAAAAACTAAAGTAACTATTTGGAAGAAGTGAGGTGTTTAATTGACAAAACAAGTGATATGTTTGTTTAGTATAGAGAGGAGGAAAATGCAGACTTTCTATGAAGTAAATATGTGTATATATATATATGTATATTTACTCTTGATATCTTTTTATGATCTAGTATTGCCGAGCAGCCTAATTTTATCCCATACAGGCTTACACGTGTAAATATGTCTTTGTGTGCCTGGTAGCTAAGCCTGAAAATCCCCACGTAGCTCAAATTCTTCCTTGCGACTCGCTAATCTCACACTGTCAAAAAGCTCTGGAGCGAGAGATTCAGAACCTCCTCTATGAATTGTCACGCGGTTCCTAAAACTTACACATGTCCTGCCCCGAGTTTCTTGGTGTTGTATGGAAAGGAGGCAGGAAAGACTTGGGTTTGTGCTCCAAGGAGGGCGCTTTGCTGCTGGGAGCGTCGGCTCGTGGCTTTCCTGGGGCTTTTGAAGTCTCTTTGCTTATGCAAATCATTAACGAGTGTTAGATCCGCTCTCATGAATTACTGATTGGGTTTTGATAGCTTTTTTTTCTTTCCAAAATACCTTTCTAAACAAAAATGCGACCTTCCAACTGGTGGGGTGTTTCAAGAGTAACCGTTCCGAACAGTCATTGTAAGAACACCGACTTCCTCACTGAGGGAATTCTGCTTTTTTTTCCCTCCCCCCTCCCTCTACGTCCTCATGAGAAAATACATCTTGGCCCGTCCTTTGGGAACTTTCCCACAGGAGGAGCTCTCATTTTTGCGGGGTATTGTTTGGGGATTCAAAAGGAGCGCTGCCCGAAAGACGGGCCCACAAAGATTCTTTGTGCGGGGCGGCCGCTGCTCTGGGTTCAATGTGCTGGGGATGGTTTGCAGGAGACCTCGTGCCTTAATAAGGCTGGTGGTGCCAGTGGCCACTGGAAGGGCCGTTTCTCCTCTGCTGAAGCTGCTTTTGCAGGAGAAGGGTCTGTGCATTCCTGTGTGCATCTCTGTTTTTTGCCTGAGAAGTTATTTGATACTTCAGTTTTTCAGCAGTACAAAAGATTCTTGCTAACAGTGTAATAATGAGCAGTATGTGTATCATTACCCAGTTAAAACAGTGAAGGAATAAAAATAGTGTATGTCTATTTTATGCTCTTGGAGAATAAAAGAGCATGAGTTTACGTTTCATCTCTGATACAACCAAATTCCTCAGATTTTTATCAGTGCTTCTCTAGTTAGGAAGATTTTCCCCGTTTTTTGGCCTTATTTGTAGGTACTCTGGTAATCAAACGCTTCAAATGATGTAGTAGAAATGCATCTAATACCAGTGTGAAGTATCTAGGAAAGTGCATTAAGTTTCATGGGAGACATGCGGGTCAGGCGCTTACTAGGCTGTTTGTTTCTGTTTATGTCCTTTTTTGTTTCTTAAATAAAAAAAGAAAATAAACTTGGCTTAATAAGCAAAGAGAGTTTGTGAATGGGAAGATATATCCTGCTTCCCACAGGCTGATGTGCATATATTTTAGAGGCTTCTTTTTAAATTTCAGCTTGCATTTGCAGTTCTGCTGTATTTTTAAGAACGCTTTACCTCCCACCTTTATTTTTACTTTTTCTGTAGTGGGAAAAATCATGACACAGCTTTCCTCCGTTGAAATTAATCATTTATTTGGACTTCTGGTTGTATTAACCAAAGAATAAATAAAAAAGTTACGGGGATTATATCGCAGCGAGGATGTGGTTTGTAAGCAGATGATGGAAGAACAGCACCACCAATACAGCTGCAAGAAGCTTCTGCTCGTGACTTGTTAAAACAGAAGGATTTTTTTTTTTTTTAACAATATATCATTGTATCTTTCTATCAGCAGAACTTGTTTAGGAGCCTTGTTTCCCATGCGGGTGCTTTCTGCAGCCTCGTTTGTGCTGGCCCAAGTGTTTGTGTGGCTGCGGCGCAAACAGGATAAGTGATAGGATCTCGCTAGCAAAACAAGAGAGAAACGAGTGACTTTGGGAGCGCGTCCTGCTGCTTCCCAAGGCCCGGGTGACTCGGTAGCCCGGGCTGGTGCAGCTGGAGGTGCGAGGCTGGCCCTGGGCAGGAGTTTGTGGACACGCATGGGGCCTCTGCAGCAGCCGGCAGCACTGGTCCATCCTCAGCCACCTTCCTGAGGTATAAAAAGAACAAGCTGGGTGGAATATTACAAACTATTATTTATTCTGGACGCGTTTCCTAAAATGAGACGAGCATGACACGTGAGACATGCAGCGCGGTTCTTCTTGAGAGCCTTCTGTTTTGGTTTGCTGTTTGAGGGATTAGCCTCGGAGGAAGCTTTCGTAATGAGTCGCTCGTTCCAATGTGGTTTTGGTTAAAATCCAGCGCCGGTAAGAGCAGTAGCACTCGTCTGGCATGAAATGGATTGGGTGGCCAAGGCCTCGTGCGCTTCTGCACGTGCAATCGCCAACCTCTTCCGTATCTGCACGGTTGCGTTTTGGAAGCTGGAAGTGGATTCTGGTGCTCTGGTTTCGTCGGGGCAAGCAGGAGGTGAAGCATCGCCTTGGTACGCCAATTCCGTGACGTGCAAACGCTCCCACGTGTTATCTGCTATCTATTAGGACATAGCTGTGCTGGGCGCCCCGTGATGGTTTTGTTTTGGCTCGGGGATAGGGCCCTGCTCAGCCTTGCTGGGAGCCCCACGGCCTTCCGAGCAGCTTTCCCAAGACCCCTCGCCGTGCTAAATCCAGTTGTGTTTGTGCTCATTGCCGGTTTGAGCAGCTCAGTGCATTTTGACTATTGTAACCAAAAGAAATATTGGACTATCCAGCATCAAAATGTAGCCACGTAGCTACTATGCTGTAAGTGAAATGGAGAGCGTTGGCCATGCTCATTTCTTTGTATCTCTTGGGTGCCAGGAACGTCCTCCTCGACCGGTGCAGGCACAAATCACTTGGATTATTTTTACCAATTCTGGTAGCTTGTTCTGGTTGTGGAGGTGGCATAGCTGTGGTAATAAAATAATAATAAAAAAGCAATTTCATTTGTGTAGCTGTGTCAGTGTTTGGAAGCCATAATATTTTACTGTATTTGCGTATGATGATACTTAGTGTCGAAGTAGCTTAAAGTAAACAACTATAAATTAAAACAAATTGGTTATGTTGTTATATCATCCAGGAAGAGCAGGCTCTGCCGCGAATGAGAGGATGTTGTAAAAATTATCGCTAGATTTTGTGCTGGGTGATTAGAGAAGTGATTAGGTTGGAGAACCTGCCTGTGCCTGGCCCTGGTGGTTGTGCTCTGGAATCAGAGTCCACAAAAGCATTCAAAAACTGAAAAAAAAACAGCTCAGCCCTTTTTATGGGAGATTTGCAGAGCTGTGGTGCTGCTTGGGAGGGAAGCGTTGAGAGGAAGGCAGGTGCTGGGCACTGCTGACGGGTTCGGGTACGTGTGGCCAAGATGTTTTGTGGTGTTGGGCTATTTTTACCTCGTCACAAGGTCGTTGTGAGGAGAGCTGCTCAAAGCTCAAGAACTAATGTAGTCCCTCTTGGTAGAGGATGTGATTTCCAGTCAGGAGAGGCCAAAGCTTGGGAGCTTCTCCAGCGAGAGCAGCGAGGCCCTCGTTGCAGAAGCCGTGGAAGGGCCGTGCAAGGTTAGCGCAGCTCCTGGGGGGAGCGGTGATGACCCGAGCGGGCTTGTGCTGGCCCCGTTGTGGCCACAGGAACCAGGTGCACCTTGAGGAAACCCCCAGAGAGGGCAGCAGAGGTGACGAGCAACCAAGGCGAGTGGCTTTAGGCCTTCACGAGGGCCTGTGGGGCTCGCGCTGAGTGGAGTTTCCTGCTGGCTGCAGCACCTGGTGCCCGCACGTCCAGGTGGCACCGGCCTCGCTGGTGTCCGTGCCGTGTTCGTGAACTGCCCGGGTGACCCGCGTGAGGACCAAAGGCCATGGCACGCAGGGCCTGGAAGCACAAGCGGCTGCTTGGGAACCAGGGAGTCGGGTTTCCAGCCTCCTCCTGCTCTGCTGAAAGCTGCTAATTACGCTCATTAGTGCTCCTGCCCTGCTCGCCCTCGCGGTGCCACCGTGCCATGGCAGCGCGGCTCCGGCTCCACGGCCGAACGTCCTGTAGGGAAGCACCGGCCTGGGAACGACGGGGTTGTTCCTGTGTGGAAAAGGAGCATCTTTGCCCCCTGCAGTCCCTTGGGTCACCAGCTCTTTCTGTGTTCCCGGCTCCTACTTGTCTGTGCTGGGTGTTATTGACGGGAGCTGCTCTCGGGCTGGTAAAACCGGGTTATTTCAGGGAAGTCGAGAGGTGCGTCCCTGTGGGCTGGACACGAAGCAGCTCCGAGGCAGGAGGGCAAGATGTGCAGGGACATCCCCGCTGTCCCGTTACCTTGAGCTCCGACTTCTTCCTCTATAACCCGTATCGTTGTTAGCGACGGTTGGGTTTTTCTTCTTTCTATTTATTTATATTTTGCGCCTTTTAGTGTTTTTCTTAGGAGAGCAGTCAGAAAGATGGAGGTGGCTTTGGCTAACCTTTTCCAGATGTTAAAGAGGAATTTTAACTCAGAAATTATTTACAATTTGCAGCACTGTACATATCATATGAGTAATCTTTTACTCTTTAAAAAAAAAAAAAAAGTACAAATATCCCCAGTGTGTCATTGTCTGACCTGGCATATTTCAAATGTTTCACTTAATTGGATTGCTAAAGTAGTAGCTTTTAAGGTATTTTTGGTATTTGTACACAGTTCTTGAGTATCTGGGTATGAATTAATATTTTATGCAAACTTAAAAGATGTCACACAATAATGATTTTTTTTTCTCTCTGTCTTAGCTTGAAAGTAAATGAACAAATAAATGAACTGTGGGGGGGAGTAGCACAGTTCTTGGTGGCAAACCTGTGTAAGTCCAGTTAGATTTCCTGTTGACATTGGCTTGCACTCCAGAACATGAATTACCTTGAATTCCTTTTGAACGAGGAATAGTTTGTTTGAAATAGCTGTTGTAATGATTATGCCCAGCATTTTAAAGAAGATCGGGGTTTTTTTTTAAGGTGAGTTATTCCTCTGTTAACCTTGGGTAACTCTGTAAGGCTCTTGGGTTTTTGGGTGAGATTTCAGTTGTAAGAAATTGTCTTGGCTGCAGCATTGTGAAGTTTATTCCCTTTAACGCTGCCGTTTATTTTTAGACCTTGCTTGTCACTATTTGTCAGTTAGCCAAATATTGGCCCGTTTGACCATTAAATAGTTTTTAAAATGCAGTCCCAAGGTGCCTTTTTTCCACTGCAGATAGTGAATTAATACCTGCGCTGGCTGTTCCAGGGAATGTCAGTAGGAAACATGCAGCTACAGCTTGCCAGCCTCCTCAAGACCCAAGAAGTGCTTAAAAATAATAGATACTCTCTTATTAAATGTTGTAGCCGTCACATAACGTATTGCATTGAGTTAATGGGCTAAAGTGGGTGTGGGCATCTCCCGTGAATTTCTTTAAATATATTGAAAGGTTTGGAAGGTTATTTATCATCAGAGGGGGAAAAATGTTTCTAAAGGAGTGTTTTGTGGAAGGAGCTGGGGGCTAAGGAGGGAGCGGGGAGCGGAGGCAGCGCCGGCTGCGGGGCCCTCGGCGCCCTCCGAGCGTCCGGCACGGAAAGACGCACGTTCTGCTTCACCCAGGTGACATCTCCTCTCTCGTCTGGCTTCCTTTTCCTATCTGCCCTATTTATAGATGTCTTGGGGTTGGGATTTCTATGACAACTGAGATCAGGAAGTGCCCCCATCCAAAAATACCGCTTGTTGTGCCTTTCTGGTAAGTGCTGTCCCCTCTCATACGGCCACTTAGGGCAAGCGGGTGCCCTGAGGGGCTTTGGAGGAATAGCTTTTGCTACGAGCGATTTAAAACCAAGTTCTGTTTAACGACCAGATTAACATAATCCTTGATTATTAAAATAAACAAAGTCCCTACAAAGATGACACAACCCCCAGGTTGCTACGACTGGACTGCTACGACTGCTACGACTGGACTGCTACGACTCTAAAATAACTGGGAGACTAGAATAGAGGCCAGAAATCTCACTATCCACTAACTTCTGTCTTGGTTTTCCAGTCATAAAATTAGGGGACGGTGGTTGCAATGTTGCCCCTCTTCAGGAGTCCGGTGAAAGTTGCCTTTCAGACAAGGTCAGAGCGTATGCAGAATGTGTCGCTTTGCA
The DNA here is from genome assembly GCF_059628265.1 of Tinamus guttatus. Classification (NCBI taxonomy): domain Eukaryota; kingdom Metazoa; phylum Chordata; class Aves; order Tinamiformes; family Tinamidae; genus Tinamus; species Tinamus guttatus. The sequence goes on from NW_028288835.1 coordinate 1,693,553, forward strand.
CTCAGTGTAATGGGTAGACTTGGTACCCGTTAAGAACAGGGAAAAGCCACGTGCGAAGTGTTCGAGACGATCTTTGTGCATCGACTGCTGTGTTTTGTAGTTTGAGAAGTACAAGCTCGCTAAAGCCGAGTGCTCAGAATTAAAGATAGGCTCATTCTTTCCAGGAAAGAAAGCAGGCTAGGTAGTTAGTGCTGGTGGTCGCCAAACCGCGCTGCGGCTGGTTAATGTCAGCTATTAGCGCACCCGCCTTGAACGTGGCACCCTGCAAGGGCCCAACGGTGCTCCCCGATGCCCCTTGGGTGCCGCAGCGTTTGAGCAAGCGGCTCCTTTGGAAGGATGGGAATAACCTCGTGGAACATCCGCAGAACGGGAGGATGCTGCAGTGCGGAGTTGTCCAAGAGCTGCTGGCGAGGAGCCTGTGACGGGTGAAGTGCCTCTGTGCAGAGCAGCGTTGCAAGTGGATTCAGGTTTTCTTCGTGCGTGTCAGGTCAAGTTTTCCTTACTTGGCCCCCCTTGCTCTTCTGTGTCGTCCGCATGGTAGAATTGGAGCAAGGAAGGGGCTAGCCAAGTTTCCTGGTGCTTTCGAGTTTCTAGGTAAAACTGTTCAGTGCGGTGGTTTTCCGTGTGGGTTTTTTTCTTTCCAATTGCTTTGTCCTGTGGAATTCAGTATTCTGAGAGTCCAAATTTATTCCTTTTAGTGATGAATGGTGCAAGGAAAAAACGCTTTAGTGATAAATCGGAACTCGGTCGCTAAAGTGCTTTTGTGGCTTGCGGGCAGGTTCCTTCCCCAGCCTCAGAAATACCCCTCCTACGAATCCCGTGGCGTGGCAAAATCCGAAGGGAGGGATATTGATTGCCCTGACATCTCTTTGCGTGCTAAAGAAGAAAATTCCACTAGTTTTCTTTATTTTTGGCTTGTTGCTTATGAAATTTCAATTAAATCAATAGTCTTTGTGGCTTACATCGGCCTTATTTAATTATTTATTTTTTTAAATGAAGTTCCTCGTAGTAAGAGCTTGTCACTGAGATGACACACAGTGGAAATAGCTTCTGACCGTGTTTATATTAACAGAAAATTCAAGCATCTGTTTACGCTCACATAGGATCAAGTAAATGTACTCGCTGTCCTGTGTGTGTTAATGTAGCCACACGTAAATTTGTTTGATGGACAGCACAAAACGTGCTTGGTGCTTTTACGCTTTTTATGTTGTCTTTTTCAAATAAGCTTGAGTTAAGGTTGCTGTTAAGAAAGATGTAATTTCTACATTATTTCTATATTCTCAGTTTGGACAAAAAAAGTGTGCTCTTAAAAGCAAAAGCATCGTCTCCGTGCTGTGTCAGAGCGCTGTAAATAGCATAAATGAGTGCAAGGAAATCCTTGCTATCTCATATTTGGGGCTATGGGTAGAAGAGCAGCAGTTTCTCAGTGTTCCCTCTGTGATGTGCGATGATTCTTTTTGGTTTTGTTTTGGCCAAACAATTTTGGTTTAAAATAAACCCCAATTCTGGGATGAAATGCATTGGCAAAGTTGCTTACATAGCGACGTTAGGAAATACATAGCGTTGTAATAAATTGCATGCAGTACTGTACCTGCAGGAGGTTCTTGTGCCTAGCCTGGGAGCATCTCAAGAAGGAGAAAATCCTCTGATGTTTCCTTGTACAGCAGCTCCGGAGTAATTTATACACCCTGGTTGCTTTTATACCAGCAAAAATGCTTTTGATCCTTTTATATCTGCAAAAACTCATTTTGTTCTGAGAAGTGACATAAAATGGTACTGACAAAGCAGCTTTTGCAGATGTCTCCACCAGCGTGGAGGAGCTCGCCAGCCCCCCAGGCTGCGAGAAGGGAGCAGTGATAAGGGCAGCCTTCGTTTTCATGGGAGTTAGCAAAGCGTTTGCAGGCTCCTCGAGAGAACCCGAACAGGCCTGGCGCGCTTCGCGACAGACACCCAGAATATGTTGGAGTTTGTTGTGAACCTTTCCGGAGGGCGAAAGGGAGGGAGAGCAGTGCTAGGGTTATGGACATCGCTGTCCAGAAGATGAAGCTGTTAAGGGAGGCTGGCTTAAGAGTGAGGTTTGGATTGGCTCTCTTGTAGCAGTATTTCCAATCCTGCTAGTTTGACCTGTCCTTCCAGGAGAAGGTTTCACTGGAAAAAGGTGGCTTGTGTGGATTCCTCATCAGATGCTTATTCTGAGGGGCTCAACAATTTACTTTTCTCCCTTCATTTGGGTGATTTATTTAAAGTTGATTTTGGTAAGGCTTCTTAAAATTTGCATTTCTGCAGGAAACTGCAGGCCAGTGTGCCTCAGCTCCATCCCCGGATGAGGAACAGCTCATCCTGGAGGCCATCTCTGGACATGTGAGGGACGGGAGGGCGATCGGGAGCAGCCTGCGTGGATTCACCAAGGGGGAATCGCGTGTAACCAGCCTGGCAGGACACTGTGGTGGAAAGACTGGCTGGGTGGGCCGGGGCGAGCGGTGACGGTGCTGCTTGGGTAGCCGCATGGGTAGCGGGGGTGACCGAGCGCGGGGACAGACTGCCCAGAGAGGCTGTGGAGGCTCCTGCTCTGGAGATCTCCAACCCGCCTGGATGGACCCTGTGCTCTGGGTGTCCCTGTTGGAGCAGGGCTTGGACTGAGTCATCTCCAGAGGGCCCTTCCAACGTCAACCACTCCATGATTCAGGAATGAAAACCACGCACTGTGTGTCTGTCCTAGCGTTGCTCGGCTCACAGGGCCGTGCTTCCTGGTGGGCTGGTCAACGGTGCCGCTAGCCGAGCTTTGGCCCTCCCTGTGCTGGCACTACTTGTGTGTTAATGTCCGAGGTAGTACTTGTTGCTTTAAATATTGGTTGTGACAGCTGGAAATTGAAGGTGACGCTGCTAATGTCAATTGAGAAAGCCTCAAATTGCTGACGCAGTGCGCGTATGTGGAAGGCCTCTATTCCTGCTTCTTTACTAGAAACAGGCGAACCAAAATCACACTGAAAGATTTATTCATTCTGGCATTGGTGAATACACTACTGGCATTACAGTATAGAATAATTCAAAAGAGAAGCAATGCTGAAAACTGGTTTATGAAATAAAACACTGAACTAACAAACAAGAAGCAAATAAATAATGCTTTATATCTACTCAAACCTCTGATCTCCCCCCACACCGAATCCTTCGTTTATAAGTAAATCTTATGTCTTCTTTCTAGCAGAAATGCGGCCTAAAATCTAACAAAGATAGAGCCTCTTTGTCATTAAAATGGACTGTTTTTAAGATAGCCAGGCAGTTTCTATCATGTCAGATGATACGGCAGTTAGAAGTTAGATTCTTATTTAGATTGGGGGATGCTGTTCTCCTTAAGTGGTTATCACATACAGTGGCTTGGAGAAAAGACTTGTAAATACTCAGTGTTTAAGAAGGTCTCAATTTCTGGTGACATGAGCTGACCTGAGAGGGACGTTGTATGTGGATAATCTGGAAACAGGCGAGTTTCCGTTACAGCTAAACAGTCTTTTAGGAGACAATGCTGGTTGTATAAACTATTGAGGCAAAAAATAGCCTTCCAGTAGCCCAAGGCTTATTTGTTTTTCACAGTTGCATCCTTGCTCATAAGAAGGTTTGCAAGTTGTTTCAGTAAAGCTTTCCCTGCAAGCGAAAGGAAAGGTTATCTTTTTTTCCCCCCTCCCTTCCTACTTGATGATTCTTTTTATATCTCTCGCGATGGGCATGCTGGCCTTGGCAGCAGAGCCGGCCGCGTGTTTTGCACACCGCTTTGTTTTTCCCAGCCGAACTTAAGGAATAACTTTAAGCAGTCCTAACCTGGATCTGTCAGATGTAAAGGTGAATCATTTCAGCTCCTCCGGCAGTGTGGGTTTGACAGCACGTGTGCTGTGTAGCAAAGAGAGTAGCAAGTAGATGAGTGGTCCAACAGCAGTTGCCAAAACTCTGCAGTGGATTTAAGCCATGGCTATTAATCAGTTCTGCTATGAACAGGAGAAAATGCATCAAAAGCCTTTGGGCGTTGGGAGGGGAAATTCCTCCTCCTACTACACAGAGAAACATTCTTTATTTAGGATACTGCAACTTCTTAGATAGTCTGAATTAGCAGAGTTGCCTTTAAAACATGTTTTAGTGGATTACAGTTTTTGCAAATAATAGCTGTTTCTGAAAGCTTAATTTATGCTATCAAAAATTCATGGAAAGCAGCAAAGATTTCGTCTATGCACTTTTCTTTAAACTTGAGTGTTTCCGCAGAGCATATAATGGAGAACATGGATAAAAATTGGTTCTACTACTTCTTGCCGGTCTTGCCTATAGCGATGCTTCCTCTCTATTCCTGCCCCCATCTGTGTTTGAAGCGCAACAAAATAACACTGCAGTATTTTTAAGTTATAAATTGTGCCATGTTGAGAAGTACTGAGGCTTATTTTACTCTCGTGCTGTTACTAACAAAATATATATTGTGCTGAATTGAGGGCAGAACTCTAGAAACGGATCTCTTGGTGCAACCTGAGGAATATTTCTCTCTCTTTTTTTTTTTTTTTTCCAGATTTACACAAGCTTCTTATACTGCTTTTTCAAATTTAAGGGATGTGTGTAGCAAAACCCCCCCAAATGAGTCACCTTTCCCTCAGGAAACACTGAATGCTCCATTTCAGGAAATGGAATATAAATAATCTTCTGTAAGAAGACCAAGAATTCTCTAGTTAATATAAAATTTTAGTGGTAGAAACTGAACAGCAACATTTCAAGGCCCAGAATGAATTAAGCGTGAGTCACCAGTGCTGGTACCTCTCGGAGGTTTTTGAAAGATATGTTTTGATTTCTGTTGTCTTTCTAGATAACTCATGCTAGAAGAGCTGTAAAGATTGGAAGCCAACACTGCTGCTTTGCAGGTTCGGGTGGAGATGGCAACAATTGATAACCTTTTATTTGTTTATTTAATTATTTTCTTCTATCTGGGCTTGGCGAGATAGTCAGGAAAGCATGAAGTATATCTGCATTATTGCGATGATTGCATCGGCCATGAGCTTCTTGAAATGTCAAGGAAGGGGGAAGATCCCGAAAGTTTCCAGCTCGCATAGCGGAATTGAGTATTGGAGTGCATACAAATACTGTGCCATGATTTTTCCCTGGAAGTAATTCCTCAGTGTGACTGAAAATGTACATTCGTTTATACGACTCTAGTATTCTGGGAGAAATCACCCAGAATCCTGTGGTTAACACCACAGTTTGTGTAAGCAGGCGTTGCACATCACTTGGAAAACTCGCTGGTATTTTTCTTGATTATTTGTTATGTTTATGTTATGTGTAAACTGCTGCGTAACGGCTGTGAGGGCCGTGTGGCGGCGGCGTGTTGCCCCGTGGCGCAGGGGCCTGCCCGCGCCTCACGCCACACCATGACACCGTTAAACTGTCGCGTGAGGTTAGACCCAGTGACGGACGTGTCCAGCTCTGCGGAGAAAGACCTGGGTGTCATGGTGTACGACAAGTTGACCATGAGGCAGCAGGGTGCCCTTGTGGCCAAGAAGGCCAAGGGGATCCTGGAGTGCATTAAGAAGAGCGTCTCCAGCAGGTCGAGGGAGGGGATCCTGCCCCTCTACTCAGCCCTAGTGAGGCCGCACCTGGAGTATTGTGTCCAGTTCTGGGCTCCACAGGACAAGAGGGATGTGGAGCTGTTGGAGAGAGTCCAGCGCAGGGCTACGAGGATGATCAGGGGCCTGGAACATCTGCCCTATGAGGAGAGGCTGAGGGAGCTGGGCCTGTTCAGCTGGAGAAGAGAAGGCTGGGAGGGGACCTGAGCAGTGTCTAGAAGTACCTCAAGGGAGGCAGTGAGGAGGATGGGGCCGGCCTCTTTTCACTGGTGGCCACCGACAGAACTAGAGGGAATGACCACAAACTGAAACACCAAAAGTTCCACAGGAACTTAAGGAATTTTTTTTTTAATAGTGAGGGTGCCAGAGCCCTGGAACAGGCTGCCCAGAGAGGTTGTGGAGTCTCCTTCTCTGGAGATCTTCAAACCCGCTTGGATGCAGTCCTGTGCCACGTGCTCTAGGTGACCCTGCGTGTCCAGGGGGTTGGACTAGATGATCTCTAGAGGTCCCTTCCAACCTTGAGCATTCTATGATTCTATGATTCCTTCTGCCTAAACGTGTTCTAGAACGCGTGCTCGCCAAGAGAATGTCTCCCTGCAGGCAGTTGGTGATAACGCCTCTCTCACGGCAGCCATGTTTTGTGGCGCGCGGCCATGGTTTGTGGTGTATGGGCTTGTCCCGCTTGTCCCGCCGCCCTCCCATCCACGGAAGGGTCCGAGGTGACTCCATGGCACGGTGCTCCCGGAGCTCAGGGTCTCCGTGCAGCCGGAGCGCGTTGGCTCCGAGCGTTTCGTCTGCTCCCCCGTGCGTCTCTCAGGCCGTGCCCTGCAAAGGCCGGTGCTTCAGTAAGGTGCCCGGAGCTTCCAGTTCAGGGCCTTGGCTTTCATGGCCTTGCTTTATAGAGACAAAAGTGTGCAAGTATCAATTGCTCCAAATGAAGTAAATGAATGTTTTGTGCTTTCTCAGTGAAATCAAATTCCTTTTCTCATTCAAAAGGCCGCTGATCACATACCTAGCGCAAGGGCTGCTCTTTGCCAAGGGAACATTCTCATAACATTGTAGGCTAAAAATAGAGTGGCTGTATCTCTGTATTTTTTTTTTTTTGTGATTCTAAACAAAAATACATCCTGTTGATTGTGTAGATCAGTAGGCAGTGGATGTCTACCTAAAAATAAAAAATGCTGTTTGGTTTTTGGGAAGATTTACGGGTGGGGTCCCTGGTCAGGAAGAGATGTTTGCAGGCAGGAACTCCAAGATGTTTCTGGAAACAAAGGCCTGCCTTTCGAGAAAGTGGATTTCTGTGCTCTGTTTGTGTTTATTTGACCCTAGGAACACCGAGTGAGCCAGACTGGAAAATAATGGAATGCAGTGGAAAATAATGGAAGCTATACTTATCTGGAGGAGAAAAGGAAAGAGGTAGAAATGACGCGTGCTCCTCATTGCTGGGGAAAAGCCCAGCAGTCGGGGTGCAATGTGCCCAGATGGAACGTGGTTCATCTCAGTGGTGCCGATGTTCTTGAAGCCGCAACCTGCTCTGGGTGTGTTTAGGCTCAGCTTTATGTGTAGCTTCTCACCTTTGCTCAAATCATCGTCGTTTTTCCCTTTTCCAACACCCAAAGCTCCTAGCTTGCATCGCTAGATTTATTTGATTGTTTTCTTTGTTATAAAGGCCTAACTTCCAGTATTATTTTCCTTAATTTCTGAAGTCAAGCAGGTGACATAAGCTGATTGTGACTGGTCACCAGAGGTGAGCAGGGAGGGTGAGTTTCCCCAGGGATGCATGTGTCCCAAACAGGGTCATTGGGAATCTCCCAGTGTGGAAGAGCTGCTGGTGTCTGGAAGAGTAATGAGGGAGGTGAAACGTGCCACTCTGATAGTTCCCTACGCAGGAGCCTCATCTGCTTTTCAGGTCTGCTCTGTTGGAGCACTTTGCGTACGCACAGAGAAGTGAATTTGTGTGGAGTAAAACAAAAATGACCACTGAGCCTTGGCTCACTTGTTCTGCGGATGTATAACCCTTCCTAAAAGTAGTTTTCAATGCTTCGTCTAGCTTGTCTTGAAACTCTGTTTCATTTCCAACCTCCCCTTTGCATTTTTTGGGGGAATTTATGTTGGGCATAACCTAGCTGGTTTTTGTTGTAATCTGTCCAGAAACTCCTTTTGAAATTGCAATCCAAGGAGGTTAAACATGGAGAAGATTAACTTCTTGATGCTTAGGTGTCACCTTCGCATAGCTCAGTGGGTGTGAAGGGAGGAAGGAAGTATGTGTAGGACTTGGAAGTGTTCTCGGGCCCTGAACATGGAAAATGCTAGTGTGTGTGTGAGAGAGAAAAAGAGAAGGAGGTGTTATTGAGATTGCAGTATAACGAGGGAGCTGGCTGAGAGGGAGGGTGTTGGAGGGCAGAGCCTCCTGACGCTCGCCGTGCCGGGCGGCTCGGGTGCCGCGGAGCCCACGCGCACGTGCGAGCGAGCGGCGGCCGCGCCAGTTGGCTCAGGGTGCTCCTGCTTCTTCTGATTCACTTAGAGCACAGCTGCTGCGTGGGCCTAGCTACCCTGTGTGCCGGCGGCCTCGTTTATGGAGGGCAAAGGGATTCGTCTTTGGTTGCGATGAGACCAGTTGGAGACAAGGAAGGGTAATAGTTGGGTAGCAGCTTGCAGGGATGTGACTTTTGTAGGCTTTTGTGCTGCAGCAAAGGACAGCTTTTGTGTAACAGAAAGAGGTGGTGTGCGGAGATGATCTTTACGCTGAATAAAGCCCAATGTGATCTCGGACCGTAGCCCAAATCCTGATTCTGCCTGTAGCTGGAGCAGCAGTTCCGAAGGCAGCGGTGCCGGCGCACAGCGTGAGATCCGTGAGCTCTGCACACCCTCCCGTGCCCTCCTGCCCTTCCCTGAAGCTTCGGCCTGTTGTAGGAGCGTGGGGTGTTTTGGGTTTGTTTTTTAAAGGAAACACAGTGGTGATTTTTCAGGTTGTAGTAGAACCTTGGACAAATGGGATGTTTCTGTTTCTTGTAGAACTACAGGTTCTGGGTAACGGGGCTTTGCCACTGAGTAGCTATGCAAAGGGTAAACATTATGCTCTTAATGTCAATATTTTTAAAGCTGAGTTGAGCGTGGACACAAGTAGATGCTGAAAACTGAGTTTAATACAGGAAATCCTGTTTGGGTGCCACGGGGAGGATAACAAAGGACTGGAGCTCAGAAATGAACTCACTTGGCAGAAGCAGCGGCTGGTTTGGGGCCCTGCTGGCCAACGTTTTGAGAGCTCTAGCTGGCAGTGCTCGCTCTTATTTTTCCCCTCCCCAGTTAATGTTGTTTTCTTCGTATTGGCCTTTTTTTGCTTTTGGAATGCCATTTTTCATCGGTGCTACATGACACGACAGCATGATTGAGCCCTTAGGATTGCGAGCCCTGTGAAATTGGATGTATGGGACTAACGTCACCGTATGGCTTTGAGCTGACATTGGTCCTTTCTGTCTCCGTTGCAGCACATGCCCGTTGGGTGTGCTAACTGGAGCACAGGAATGAGACACACAGGTAATGTTGGTAAAGTGTGAACTTCTGGTGAAATGACACTGCTGCGTGTCTGGTAGATGCCTGAGACTACCCAGAGGAGTTCAGAGGGGAGGAGAGAGCTGCTATGGGGATCTGCAGTCCAGGAGACCTGAGCATGGGCGACAGGTCGCATCGAAGAGTGTTCAATCTGGATAGTTTTAAAGATTGGCTTCTTAAGCTTATGAGAGGTATTTGTAGAGGTAGAAAACACATCTAGACGTTAGCTGGGGTTGGCTCCTTTCTGTACAGTGAACTTCTTGCCTCTCCTTTGAAAAGTTGTGGCTCAAGGGTCTGTGTGCTGTATGGAACTTCACTGAGCTCTGCTGGTGGCACCCGCTGGGTGTGCTCTACTGGGAGCAGTGCTTTGGCAAGGCTGGGTGGCAAGAAGAGGTGATCTACCTGGAGAGCTGCTGGAGAGAGTCCAGCGCAGGGCCACAAGGATGAACAGGGGCCTGGAACATCTGCCCTGTGAGGAGAGGCTGAGGGAGCTGGGCCTGTTCAGCTGGAGAAGAGAAGGCTGAGAGGGGACCTGAGCAGTGTCTAGAAGTACCTCAAGGGAGGCAGGGAGGAGGATGGGGCCGGCCTCTTTTCACTGGTGGCCACTGACAGAACTAGAGGTAATGGCCGAAAACTGAAACACCAAAAATTCCACAGGAACTTAAGGAAAAATTTCTTCCCAGTGAGGGTGCCAGAGCCCTGGAACAGGCTGCCCAGAGAGGTTGTGGAGTCTCCTTCTCTGGAGATCTTCAAACCCGCTTGGACGCAGTCCTGTGCCACGTGCTCTAGGTGACCCTGCGTGTGCAGGGGTTGGGCTAGGTGATTTCTGGAGGTCCCTTCCAACCCTAAGCAGTCTACCTCCTTGTAACCAGGCGCTGGCTCATCTTGTCCTTCTCCTTGCTCATGTTGCTGTAAAGTGGGAGGGGTGACGGGGAAGGATGTGTGCCACAGCGGAGATGCGGAGCAAAGATGCCTTTCAGAGAATTCCAATTACTGCTTTTTGAATCCCAAAAGCAATTAAAACGCCTGGCCTGGTGCTTAAGAATGAGGAACCGCGGATGTAGCTCCTCTCGGTCATATTAACTTAATGAATGTCAGCTTGACACTTGAGGGTGTCCCGAGTGCCTGTCATCGTTGCTCTGCGTGCCCTGCTTCACGCAGGAGCGGGCGCCATGGGGGAAACGAGTGAAACGAGCCTGGGAATGGTCCCTGCGTCCCGGGAATGGGCCGGGAATGGGCCCCATGGGCCAGGAATGGGCCCCATGGGCCGCCCTCGTGCTGTCCCGGCCTTGGAGGAGCTTCAAGTCCAGCGGGGCGAGCGGGCAGCTCCAAACCCGGAGCGCTGCTCCCTCCGCCGGCACCGCACAAATACAACTTGGGGAGGGAACGGGGCTGCTCGAGGGAGAAAACCCTCATGCATCTTCCACTCCAAGTGCCTTTTTAAAAACGTGTTTTGTATTTTAAACCTCTCTCCTTGCTTCTGACTCCCATTAGAATATTCTGAAGCTTTATTTAGTTTATATTAAGAAGTAGTACAGATTTCACTGCTCTTTAGAAGTCATTAATCTATAAATTTTTAATTTTAATCGTAACAGTTTTATGATTTTTAATAATTTATGCGGACGTGCATGTGTAAATTATAATTGTTATATATTTGCTGGCACATACACAGTGTTGTCGAATTTAAGCCACCAAAAATCACGTCAGGCCTCACAGAATATGAAACTGGATTATGAAGTAAATGGGAGGAGAGAGTTTCTGTTTTTCTAAGGTAACAGCCCTGGGCCCTGTTACGAATGCAGTAGAGGAGGCCTCTGGGTGAGGGAATTGCATGTTTGCAGCTGTGCATTTCCAAACCTGGTGTTCCTTGCTGGGTAACCGTGCCCCTCTTTTTAGGCTATTTTTGTCCTTTTGTCTTTGTATTCTTCTTGCTCTTTATTATCTCCACTGAGCTGCAGTCACCGTAAACCTCTTCTGTTGGCCTAACTAACCCCTCAAAGATTTCTTTTGTGGGGAGAGAGGGGGTTTCCTCTCTTGTTACAGACTGGTTTTTTCTCAGCATTACCTGCAGCTATCCTGATTTTGAATTATTCTGCCTGAATGAAATGACTAGGTAGGATCCTAAGGGTATTTTGATGAATGACATCGTCCTTCTGTTATCTTACAATTTGCATCTCTTTCACAGCTACATTGGGGCTGCTGAAAACCGTCATTTAATTAGACAGAAAGCAAGTTTTTTTTGTTTTTTTTTTTTACTAGATCATAAATATTTACTTTCCATTGTGCATGACACTCTTATGTAATTGAGTTTCAGCTGTTCATGCAGGCTTTATCTGATAACTGTGCCCTCACAGTTTTGTACCTAAGAGTGGCCTTAAATTCAGTCCAGAAAGGAGTTGCAGTGGCTCCTTTCTGCAATATCTTGAATCACTTTTTAAAAATCATTATTTATTTGTTTCATCTCTACAAATAGTTATGTTCTCCAACTTTAATAGGTTTTTGTATAGCACTGTATGAAAATGTGTTCATAATAAATGATTTCAGGTCTTCAGTTCATGTGGTCAATGTAACGCAGTTTTAATTTCTGCTGTTCCAGGCTCAGAACAAAACCTCGAATTAGCTGAGCAGGAAGGTTTTTCCTCCTATGTAAGATTTGCATCACTTTTCTCAAACAACCTTCTACCAAAAGCCGCTTCTGCAAAATAATAGCAGATATAAATTCTAGCATTTTTATCTGTAATCCATTCTTCAGAAGAAGAATGGAATTCTTAAGGTGTGCATAAGTCTGATGGGAGAGAATTTCTCTTCCACACAAAAATAAAGAAAATAATTTCTTGTCTTGGTAATGGAGTGAAAGAAGCAATTTTTGTTCTCCTGGAATAAAATATTCTCATTGAATAATTTTACCCTTTAAGATGAACTTAAAGCTATTGCCAAATGATAATTGCTTAAAGATGTAATAACTGCAAATGTTTATTCATTCAGCATAAATACAGTAAAGGCTGTGGTCCTGACCGTCAGCTGTATGTTTTGTGCACTGTTAATGCATTCAGATCCCAAATGCAAGCACAGAATAAGCTTGAGTTGAAATGTTGGTGTTATTTTGGACAGTATAAAGCGGTGTATGAGCTTGTTTTAAAGCAGCAATCAATACAAATATGTCCACTTGAAGAGCTGGCGGTTGGAGTATTTGTTGGAGGGGTGAACGTGCGTGGAGGCAGCTCGGTTTGCTGTAAATAATTTTCTATTAGCAAAATATTTTGACATATTTAAAATCTGAGTGTGTTTGTACTGATAGAGCAGGCGGCTAAAACGAGTCGTGGTGAAATCTCAGACTCACCCTTTTCCATGGGTGGTTCGAAATATCTTGGTCGTAATGAAGTGGCACGACAGCTGCATACGGCCATACAAATGGATGTTAAATAAAAACCCCGGGCGCTGTTCAGTAGCGTCCCCATTGGTACTGTCTGGGTCTGTATTATGTATATAGGCCGGAGCACCTGGAGGTGGCTTGCAGCAGTGTCTTCTTTAATGCATTTCTCCTCTGGCGTTTGGGGTACTTTTGTCCTTTTTAAGGTGGAGCACCCTTCAGTTCAAAAAAAGAAAAAGAAAGAAAAAAAGGGGGGAAAAAGTACACCTTGACCCTTGCTTCTAATCTTCTCCTGTAGCTGCTTGACTGCGCAAACAATAGCAGCCCCTCGGGTGCAGGGACATCCTATGCAGAGGTGGAAACAGCTGCATCCTCCCCCCTTGCCCAGGAGGAACCCTATTGTTTTCAGATCCGCAGGTTAATGAGTCTTTGGGAAGACCAGAGCCTGCTCTGCAAGTGGTCTCCAAGACAGCTCCTTAGCCCTGGAGGAAGGGGGAACACGGCTGATGTGCCTTGCTCCTCCAGCCGCTCGGGGTTAGTGCGGATGCTGCTGCAGGCTGTAGCTTAGCCCGGGCTTTGCCAGCGGCTCCTTGTGCCGCGGGGCCGGGGCGCAGCGGGCCCTGCTCCAAACCTGAGCACGACACCTCTTAATGTCCCGCTGTCATCCTGCTCGCAGGCCCTGCTCCCTGCCCTGGCCGCAAGGAGGGATTTCTCCCGTCCCCTGAGCGTCCCCGTGGGCTCAGGGGCGCCCTGAGCATCCCTGTGGGTCCCTGGGTGCCCCGGGGCTGTGGGCACCCTGAGCATCCCTGTGGGTCCCTGGATGTCCCTGGGGCTAGGGGTGCCCTGAGCATCCCTGTGGGTCCCTGGGCATCCCTGGTGTTAGGGGCACCCTGAGCATCCCTGTGGGTCCCTGGATGTCCCCGGGGCTGGGGGCACCCTGAGCATCCCTGTGGGTCCCTGGGTGTCCCTGGGGCTGGGGGCACCCTGAGCATCCCTGTGGGTCTCTGGATGTCCCCGGGGCTAGGGGCGCCCTGAGCATCCCTGTGGGTCCCTGGATGTCCCCGGGGCTGGGGACACCCTGAGCATCCCTGTGGGTCCCTGGATGTCCCTGGGGCTGGGGACACCCTGAGCATCTCTGTGGGTCCCTGGATGTCCCCGGGACTAGGGGCACCCTGCCCATCCCTGTGGGTCCCTGGGCGTCCCCAGGGCTGGGGGCACCCTGAGCATCCCTGTGGGTCCCTGGGTGTCCCTGGGACTAGGGGCACCCTGAGCATCCCTGTGGGTCCCTGAGCATCCCTGTGGGTCCCTGGATGTCCCCGGGACTAGGGGCACCCTGCCCATCCCTGTGGGTCCCTGAGCATCCCTGTGGGTCCCTGGGTGTCCCTGGGGCTGGGGGCACCCTGAGCATCCCTGTGGGTCCCTGAGCATCCTTGTGGGTCCCTGGGTGTCCCTGGGGCTGGGGGCACCCTGCCCATCCCTGTGGGTCCCTGGGTGTCCCCGGGGCTGGGGGCACCCTGCCCATCCCTGTGGGTCCCTGGGTGTCCCTGGGGCTGGGGGTGCCCTGCCCATCCCTGTGGGTCCCTGGGTGTCCCCACCGCTGTGCTCACTCATTCCTCATTCAGCGATGCCCATTGGGAGCAGCTGAAGTGGGAGCAGGGCTCAGTGCAGCCACCAGAAACCGCCTTCACTTCTACTGTTTTTTTTGTTTGTTTTGTTGTGTTTTAGTCTTTCCATCTATTCTTGGTGCTTAGCTATACTAAAATCAGAGTTATTTTACCCAGTAGCTTGTTACTTGGGTTATAGTGTAGTGCATTTATAGTAATTTTAGCTCTTAATCCAACTCTTCTGGACAGTTAGTGTCTTAAATGAGGCAATTACTTTATGAAAAAGCAGCAGGGTGGTATCTTTTTTCCCTTAGAGCATATTTTTCTTTAGAAGTAGCTATTATTATGGAAATCAGTGCACTCTTTAGTTCTCTTGACCCTTATCTTGTTGGAAATCTTTTTGTAATTAGTAATCTTTAGTAATCTTTTAGTATTAGGCTCTTTGTTGCACGGGTTCCTTGGTAAATAGATTAATCTCTGGGTCTTGTGACTGTATTAAACTTGCTCCGTGGCTTGGGTTTATTGAGGGATTTCTAATAATTAGGGCATCTTTGTGCTTGGTCTCAAAACACTTACTGTTTTTCTTGGGGTTTTAATGGTGTAGGTAACAGCGGAGACAACCAGATGCATTAGTAGCAAGAGGTTCTTTTGTAATTTCTGCCTTCTGTGTTGTGTAAAAATCTTATAAATATTTATAAGTAGTTTTTGAGAGATACTGACCTTCAGACACTGCAGCTTCTATAATCATAATAACTCAGCAGCAGTGTTAATACGGTGGTGTGTGAGTTCGGGGGAAAGAAAAAGGATTTGAAAAAAGTGCTGGGTTAAGTGAAGTATTTTCTCTTTAATCCAGAAACCCCTTTTTTATTGTTTACACTGACATTGTTGGGGGTGGCCGCTCCTGCTTTGGGCAGCCGCACGGTGTGGTTTCTCGCTGCAGTTTCTCATTGCCTGGGCTGCCTCCTCGTGCCTCTCGCTGCTGCAACGTTCCTAGCCGAGATGCTGACGTGGGAGCCGATGTGACCAGGCAGCGCCGCTTCTTGTGAGATATATATATATATACTGGCTTTGTATTTCGTTGCAAGCCTGTTTTGGCACATCCCCTCTCATTACTTAATTTCCAAACCTTGCCGTGAGTTCCAGCTGTGAAGGAGTGCTCGGTATTAAGCGAGGGGTGAGCTGA
Source organism: Tinamus guttatus (assembly GCF_059628265.1). Taxonomy (NCBI): domain Eukaryota; kingdom Metazoa; phylum Chordata; class Aves; order Tinamiformes; family Tinamidae; genus Tinamus; species Tinamus guttatus. The sequence continues at coordinate 1,708,850 of NW_028288835.1, forward strand.
GGAGCGCGTTGTTGGCCGCGCGCGTTGCCGCTTGCCGAGCGCGTTTTCCTAGACCGTCCTGTGCTTCCCGAGGCCGGGAATGAGCCCTGCTCGTGGGCACGGCCTGTAGAGCACTCGAACAGCAGGCTGCTCCGCTGAATGAAATGCCCTTTACCAGAACGGGCAACAGGAGCGTTTTTATGGTTTTAATTTGCTTAAGAGAAGGAGATTACAGCCGGAAAATTGTCTTGTCGGGCAGCCAGCTCTCGGCTCTTGGCCTTCCATTGCCGAGCGATCCGGCTTCTCCTCCCTCCCCTGCTGCTGGCTCCGTGTGAGAGCCGGGAGCCAAAGCCATGGATTCCCGTTTGCTTGCGGGGCAAAATGCTACCAATCAACAGACAGAAGATCAAAGCATCACTTGCTTTATTTCTTCTCTCCGTCTGAGAATTCGAGCAGGCCAGTTTGCTCACGTCACCACCAAGTCATCCTTTTATTTGGAGGCGATTTAAAAGTATATTTCTAACTCGAAAGTGGGTAGAGTGTTCTGCTTTACTACCGTACAGCTTTTAGTAGCTAAACGAAAGAAAACCCAGTATTAAATATTAACATCGACTTGGAAAGCCTGGGAAGGCTGAACTGTTGTTTCAGGTCACTTGTTTTGGTATGAAGCACTTGGCAGTTTTTAATCTTTGTGAGAAGAAGTTATTCTGTGAACGCCAGAACGTGTGTAAGTACCTGTGTCTTCAAGTGTTTGATGGTTCCCAGCTTGTGCCCTCCGTGAGCTCCCAGCCCGTTTGCCCATTGCTTCCCATTTCTCGGCATTTCTTGGTACCTTCCCTTCCTGCTGTAAGTCCCTGCTGCCAGGTTGGGTTTGTTGCTCAGGCTCGTGCTGTGTTTCCTGTGAGTGTGTCTCGTAATCAGTGCTCAGATGGCATTCATTTCATTCCTCTTCCCGCCGTGCCCTCAGGAATTTAAAATCACTCTAAAAAAACCAAAAACACAGCTTGGCTCTGGGTCCGTTTCCATTGTTAGCAGATCAGAACATACTGGTATCACAAGGTATTCAGCTATTGCCAGAACCCAAAAAGGAGAAATACCAACGGATCTGTTACACAACATCCACTGCGGCTCAAAAGAAAATGGTTTGTTGCAGCGCTTGGGAATCCCCAGAGGACTTGGTGTTCTTGAAGCAAATCCAGGAAGCTTGGTTAGTATGGCACAGAATTCGCCCTATGGGCTGTCTGTCACCGTGTGTACGCGTGTGGAGTTTCACCCGTAGTAAAAGCACCTGGAATGTTTTTGTTTCGCGCCGGAGATCTTGTTTCCCCCCAGGCTGGCTCAGGAAAGGGCAGACAGTCCCGATGGCCACTTCCAGGGCTGACTGTGCTTCACGCGGGTCCCTTTAGCCTCGGGAATAGCTAAGCTCTAAGCCCGCTCCTCTTGCCAAGCTCCTGTGTGCTGTTCGTCCCCAGTTTAGGGTGCTGCTTTGAGGGAGTGTCCATCCTTACGCTTGGTCCAGAGCTGAGTCTTTTCTCGTGTGCCATCGGAAGCAAAACTCAGACATCTCTGGAAGGAAAATACCCTGTAATTTCTGTTTATATGGATGGAATTCTTTGACTTCTTGACATGCTAAAATGAAAAAGGAGTGTTTCATTGCTTTAAAAAAAAATCTTGCTATTCTTGTTTTTTTTTTCCTCTAAATTCATTCATAAGTCTTCCCCCAAACTCACCAAGGAGTGCAAGTCAATGGCAAGAGAGTGTGAAACCACCCTGCAGGGGTGACAGCTGCCCTGGACGCCCCGGATCGCGGCTGCAGCGTTGGGGAAGGTCTGGCAGATCTTCCCGGGGACCCCGAGTTGCTGCTGTGCTCCGTGCTCTGCACGTCCCGTGGAGGCCGTTCAGTTGTGCAAGAAGAAACACCCGGGATGAGCGGGGCAGTCGCGCTGCCCTGCGCTCGAGGTAGGGAAGGGGATGGGAGCTGTGGGATCCCCGCTCCTCCGAGGTGCCATGCAGCGAAAACATGACTCCCAAGGAGAATATTCCACTGCTGATCGCTTTAGCAGATGCATCCAGCTTGTTCTAGAGCTCCAAACTGCCGTCCGTACCTTCCTAAGTGCCAAAAGCCCTTAGTTAAATGTACATCTGGAACCTGCATGCAGCTTTTACCAGATTTGCAGGATTTCGCTGGCCATAAAATGTGTGGGGCCTTGGAGCTGCTGTTCCATTTACTCAGTCTTGTTCTAGCCCTGGAGACTGCCAAGAGAGGTGACATTTTTTTCCCTCTCTTCTGGTAGTTATTTTGGACTTCATGCGTTGGCTCTGTAGCAGCTGCTGGGAGGCCACTCATTCATTTTTATGGTGGTCATCAACTGCTTTTTGGATTGTTGCGGCTAAAAGCTCGTATTATTCCAATTACAGAAGGGAAAGTAGTAGAAAGTTACCAGACTTAATTCTTTGAATTGAGGATGAGGAAAAAGAAGACATTAGACATACCTACCAAGGTACAGCAATTGCCAAGATAGCTCCAGTCTTGGGGGGAAAAGTGGAATTGGTTTAATGGGTTGGAATAGGGGTGGTGAGAGGGATGAACATGACAAACTGGAAGCTTCTTTTGGGCACAAGTGTTTGATTTAATGCGTGGGTCGTGTGCTTAAAAGCATATATTGTAACCTTAAGGTGCCGCAGCCGTGCTAACGGTGACGCACGGAAAGTTCCCGCTCCATCCGCTGCCTCTGGAACTCGCCACTTTGCCCGGGGCCCTTGGAGAGAGGTCGGCTCCGGCGGGATGCCACGGCACGTGGCAGGAACGCTCCGCGGAATGCAGTAAGGAATGCTGTAAGGAATGCTCCGAGGCAGGCGCAGGGCGGATGAGCGGCTCGGGCGCCCTGGAGGGCTCGGAGGGCTGCGCTGCCTTCGTGTCCCGCCGTCCCCAGCGTTCCCTCTCCCCCAGTGCCCAAAACGTAGCTAAGCGGGTGCCCCCTGTGCCGCGGGTCCCACGGGGCACGCTTGGAAGATGTGCACCGGGCTGCCGCGGCGTTCCGGGGCGATGCTCCCGCTCGATCCCCCCGTTTTCCGTGGGCTGCCCCATCCCGAGCCAGGAAACGCCAGTTTGGTGCTGCCAGGAGCCTGCCAGGCTGCCCCTGCGCGGCCGCGGTGAGCGAGGTGTTGGTCTCCCCTCCCGTGAGGATGTCCTAGGCCGGCGCAAGCAGTAATTAACGTGAGTCACGCTAATTAACGTGAGCCACGCGGCCAGCAGCGCTCCTGGGAACGCTGCGGCGCTGACGCGGGGCCTCTCCGGCTCCCGAGGGCCGGCGGCGTCGCGAGCGGTTTTGTAGGGAATGGTGATGGGGTTGCACACACCCTGCCCTGGGTCCATGTCCTTCGGAGAGGGGTTTCACCAGGATGCTCTGGCTAAGGAGTTTCAAGTTATTTTTAGTGTTAAAAAACCAAAAAATAGCCAGACTTGATAGCAAATGAGTGACTTGGCAGGTAAGAAGTGATCTCTAATGGGGGATGCGCTTGCTTTCGATACACCCAGTTCTGTTTGTTGCTAGAATGCACAAATTTGAGCTCTGGGTTAAACTCCTAGTTGCTGATAGGCAGCATCTTGTTAAGTAATTGGGTGACTGTCGTGTGCTCAGTGTAAACTGATTTGCAGAACAGCTGGTAAGCTTTGTCCTAAATCACGAGGCGTGATTTAAAACTCCACCGAAATGTAAGAGCTGGGCGAAGAGATGCCGTAATGAAACGGAGGGTATGTGCTTAATTATAGGCAGGAAGGGGAATGTTGTGTAGCTCCGCTTAGTTAACGTACGCTACGCGAAGAAGGCGACGTGTGACACCGCTCTGAAACGCCGTGATGTTCAAGGTGGGTTTCCCTTTAGCAGGGTTGGATGAAGACACCAAGAGGCGGCTCCTGCCGTCCCGCCGATGGGTTCTCGGGTGCCCCGTGTTGAGGGCCCGTCCACCAAGGTGCCCGTTTGTCCTTGGCAGCTGCACCAGGGCGAGAACCTGGGGCCCCGCGCAGGGGGACGCTGCTGTGACAAATGGGATGTCAGTTGTGCCGTGACAGCTGCGTATCTTGTTAAGAGTTGTTATAAATTAAAGCCTCTTGCTAAGTAGAGCGTTCGTGGAGCAGATGCGGTCGCTGCCTTATGCTCTTAGCTAAGAACCCTGCAATGTGAAACAACAGTTGATGGTATCTCCGAGCGAAAGCTATTCCAGGCAGCCAAGTGTTTGTACACAGAAGCTGCCTGTGAGCAAAAAAAGAATCAAGTGACTCGCTGAGCGGTTGAGCTTTAAGTGTCGGTCAGGTTATTAGACAAAAAATCCCAAGCCGGCCAAGGCAGCGCTTGCCAGAGCGAGACGGGCTCTATTCCCTGCCTGTTCCTTGGGAATCGCGTGCGTGCCGCTGTCCTAACCTGCGGTGCGAGCGCGGTGTGTCCGGGCAGGGGGCTGTAGAGCTAAAGAACAGAGCCGTGGCCTCAGCTTTGAGCTGTCTAATGCACAGGAGGGAGTTTGTCTGGATCGCTGCAGCAGGCGTGAGGAGCTAAGGGCTTCCCAGGGCTTGTTCTGAGCACAGAGCAGCCTGGGGAAAAGCCTTAGCTCCACCGGGCACGGAGCATGAGCTCCAGGAAAAGCCTTAGCTCCACCGGGCACGGAGCACGAGCTCCAGGAAAAGCCTTAGCTCCACCGGGTGCGGAGCACGAGCTCCAGGAAAAGCCTTAGCTCCACCGGGCACAGAGCACGAGCTCCAGGAAAAGCCTTAGCTCCACCGGGCGCGGAGCATGAGCTCCAGGAAAAGCCTTAGCTCCACCGGGTGCGGAGCACGAGCTCCAGGAAAAGAGGTTCTCAGCAACTTGAGCTGGCTCTGTGGGCAGTGGAGAGCAAGAAGGTCCAACCTGCTTGGCCATGGGAACCTTTTCTTTTAATGTTCTTTTATGGGGTTGTTACAGAGCTCTAATTAGGTCACAGAACAGGCACCCAAGAGGGCTATGCCTAAACCCCACATTAAGGTTTTGGGTGTCTAGCCCCTATGGGTGCTTCCCCATTTGACTTGGAAAGCGATAAGCTCTGCAGCCGTAAGCACAGAGCTGCACGTGGGCCCGGAGCGCGGAGCAGCTCCACGTAACAGAGCTCTTCAACGTCACTGTTTGCTGGTGTTCTTTGTTAAATTGTCTGTTTTGGAGTAGCTGGATCTCTTGGTGAGTTTGGTCTGCTGCAAATACCCGTACACTGCGCGGTGTGTATCTCTGATGGCTTTTGGTGATGCCTTTGGGGAAATAACACCGTGCAGCTGCAGTTGCCACCTGGCTGTAATGTTAAAGTGCTGTGAGCTGAGCTTTGCAGCAGCTCTGGCCTCTCGTAAAACAGATTGCGTTGCTGCCATGGGAATTTCCTCAAGCCCCAGTCCTGAGCAGTGTGCTTCCTGCATGGAGATGGGTGGGAAACTCGGCTTTAGTTAGGCCTAGGCGGTCTGAACTGCAGTTCCTAAACTGGTGTCACATGTGTTAGCCCTGGCTGCTCCGTCATGCTCCTTCCCCTCCCCATCCCATTTGCTTTTACCTCTTATTTAAACGTTTCCCTCATCCTCCTTTTGCTCTCCGCATGGCAGAGCCCAGCAGGAGTTACCTTGTAGTGGTTCACTCCAGGATTCTTGTGGATCACTTCAATTTCCCTGTTTGGGCCTTGTTTCTGGTTTTTGGTACAAAAATTACCTGTCGTTGGAGCCCTCTGTGCTTAGATGCATTTATAGAACATTCATCTCTTGCTGCAAATAGCTGTTCAGAAATAAATCCCGCTGTGTTTAGTGCCTGATCTAGTTGTTATGCCTAGATTGATGTGTTTTTTCTTTAGTAGGATATTGGAGTCTTGCTCCACAACTAATAGAAAACATGGGATAAGTAACAGGCTGCCTGTGAATGATCCGAGACTCTCCTCAGCATTAAAACAAAAAACAAACCAACCCCCGCAGGAACTGGCAAAATGTGCAACAAAAGACGTGAGTGTTTGTGCAGCAAATGTGAAAATGGATAGAGCAGATTTAATGCAAGTTTCCAACTGGTGGCTATAAATATTGAAAAGGAGGGGAAAGGCAATTATGTATTTTTTTTTTAATGGTGAATAACTTAAGTGCCTTTCGGAATAATGGACTGTGCAGGCTGCAGGCGACATCTTTTAGAGCGAAACCATTTTGTTTGCGCTTGGGCTTGTGACCAAAGGCTGCGTTTGTGACGGCGGAACCTTGCGCTTTTGTGCTAGCATTTAATTGTCTGACTTGGGAGAGTCCTGAAAGCTGACGAGAAAGGCACAGGCTACCCTGTAATTTCCCCTGTTCATTGGGTTTTTTTCAATGATTTCCATGAGATGGCAGGCTTTAATTTCCCATCTAGCCTTTCTGCGCTTACCCCCATCTCACAGGATGATTATAATCAGGAACGTCTTGATTTCTGTGCTTTATTCTGCTAAAAGCATTATGAGCAGTGGAATATGCTGAATCAATTGTGCTAATTTTGAGCTAGTATTAAAAATCTGCTTGTCCAGGAGGGGCCATTTGAGCAGGTTGTACTGGCAAGACTGAATATCCCCAAACCAGAGCTGTTTGTGTTATTGCACGTAAATCTGTTGAGGCACTATGTAGAAGTGGAGACTTTTAACCCATTTTCCATTAGGAAAATAATAAAATACTTCAGGTGAAATTTTCTTTCCAGTGAAGCATATTCTCAAATCAGTGAGGGCAGAGGAAGGCACAAAAATCCTGTTTCTCCACAGCTGTGTGCCATGATCCAGTGATATTTCTCCAGCCTCGGTTATTTGGAGGCAGAAATGCAGTTGCAGGCTTTGGGGAAGGGTGTTTTTGTTCCGTACTGGGACAATTCCCTGTTAAGGGAAACCAGGAAAATGGGATTTCTTTGTAATATTTACAAGGTTTTGGAGTTGTTCCTGATTAGCGTCATATGTGGGTACTGCCGCTCCAGATTAGAACTGCCTGTTCCTCCTGTTTCCAATCCGAAATTCCTGTTGCAACCCAGAACAAATGTCCTCTGCTCCCCCATGCCCCCACTCCCAATGGAGCTAATAATAAAAATTCTAGTGTGTCAACAACTCTTAAGATCATTTTAATTTCCGTATTTTTGCCTCGTGTAGATGCAGCGGAGGAGGTGAGGGCTCACGCTGGGTTGCTGCTCTGCAAAGTGCTTTAAAGGCTCATTCCCGAGCTCAGTGACGCCGATTCCTGTGCAGTAAAGCTGTCACACACATTTTCTGAAATGCCACGATAATGTGTGTTAGGTGAGACAAATTCAATATGCGTTTAAGATGTGAAGGGTGTTCAGAAGTTAACGCAGTCAGATGGACTTCTAAAATTTGCCCTGTGGTGGGTTTAGCGGGTGCTGAGATGTGAGTCCCACATCTTTTAATCCCAGCCCAATTCTGCAGTTTTGTCACCTGCTTTTAATACGGATGGTAATTTCACAACACAACCATCCTTGGCTTTGTTGTTTTTTTACGCCGCAGGTCTGTCTCTGGAAGCCTGTGCACCACGGAGGATGGCTCGCAAATACCCTGATAGCCTTCAGATGGGTTAAAAAGTAACAGATTAAGTAATTTATCTTCAACTGTGCTATTTTAGCTTGGATTCTGGCAGGCCGCCCTCCCCTCGCCTTGAAACATCTTGACGTAAAAGACCAAAATAAAGCGTCCAGCTTTGCGTGACGTGAAAAATACTTCATTTCAATCCCCTCAGCGAATCAGTTTTTGTTCCGTGTGGAGGGTGTTGAGGGTTTTTGTCCTGTTTTTTGACAATCCACCGTTTGGAAGGGGCGGCCTGCCCTCCGTCCGAGGCCTTGGATCTGCCGGGGGAGCTTCCAGCCGCAGTTTGTGCCGCGTTTCCCTCGGAGAAACGCCGCGTGTCCCCTCCGGAGCTGCCGCGGGCCGCGTGGGAGCGGGAATCGGAGCGGGAATCGGGAGCAGGGAATTGGGAGCGGGAATCGGGAGCGGGAATCGGGAGCAGGGCTGCGGAGCGGACACGGACGTGCACAAGGGTCAATGAGAAGCAAGCGAGGCCGCTGCAGCTAAACTAGCCGTGGAATTCACGTCAGCGGAGCTCCTGTCCCTGCAGCCGCGTGAGCTGCTCTTCCTGAACTCTGCTCCCTTCCTCCTGGCAGCCCTGGCGTTGCTTTGGCCCTCGTGGACCAGTGCAGGCAGCTAGACAAGTGGTAAATGAATGACACAAGAAACGGGGGGAAAAAAATCTGCTTGGCATCGCTATCGGAGCAGCTAGGGAGCCAATGAGCTCCAGTGCTGCATGCCAGAAATAAAAGGAAAAGGCTGGGATCATGCAGCTCCAAGGACAGAGAGCCAAGACTGCAGCAACATTGGTTCCGACTGCAGTTTTTATCCTTCCTAGGAAGAAAAATGTGGCCTCGTCGCTCTTGTGAGCGTACCACAGATGGAGCAAAAATGCATTAAGATAGTTGAGAAGAGAAAGGGAAGGTTCCCCTCATGAGACTTGTCCATCCCAGCTGTGGGGCCGCCTTCCTGCTGGTGACTTCATGGCCCATTTAAGCCAGTCCGAGACGTTCAGGTCCCACGTTCTCCAGCCCGAGGAGCCGCCACCTTCGTAGCATGGACACGAGAGCCGCTGCGGCCGCGGGCCTGAGAGGGAAGGGAAGGCTCCTCCACTCGTATGCCGTGGTTTCAGACATGGCAAATGCGGTCGAAATAGTTGAAAACAGAGCAAAGCAAGCAGGAAGGCCTGTGCGTAGCTGCAGGTGCACGTTCTGTTGCAGTTGAGATCCCGTGTGGAGCTGCAGACAGGTTTCCACAGAGCTCCTTGAAGCCGAGCCCGGCCGTCGTGTGCGAGAGCCCACGGGCACCCCGAGTCCCCCAACAAATAGGGACACGTTGAGCAAGCTCTTAGTGGCTCCTCCTGCTCTTTTTATGGATATGGCTTATGGTAGCAGAGTGTTTTTATCAGCTGCAGCAGTTAAAATTAGCTTTGCTCCTGCTGGCTTCCATAAACCGCTATAAAGGACTGGGAGAAAGTGTGTGCGAAGGAAACGGTCCCTGAGCTAGCGGTGGCTCAGCCTGCCACCCTGTGGCATGAAACGCAATGGAAACGGTGTGAAATGTACGGGAGGAAAGCGCTACGGAAGGGAAAACAGCAGGAAAAGTGCATCAGGCTGCTGCTAAAATTGGCCGAAAATGCTGCAGGCCTGAGGTGGGCGAGTTGAGCTGTGCCATCCCTGGAAATTGCATGGGTCCCATGCTTGAGTTTGGCAAAATGCCTTTTATAGCTTCACCGAGTCTGTGAATTCTGCAAATATTTTTGCAGAATTCTTGCATTGCTATAAAACATTTATGCTCAGTAACGAGTATGTTAATATTTGCTGCCTTTTTTTTTTAAGGGTTTTCTGGAGTAAGTGGAAAACTGAAGTGCCTCATGAGATAATTTAGTGGGGTTTTCTGCTCCAGCCTTCTACATTTTGCAGCTTTGGGAATTTAAGGAAAGGCATGACGCCGGAATTTGCTACTTGAACTTCAATCCCGAACTTTGAGTGCTAGAGGGAGCTGTTTCACCCTCTGGAGAGGCACAGGGCGTCTTGGAGGATTCTCATGTCCCATATAGTGGATATAACTGATATAATGTGCCCAGTGTCCACTTCCACATCTGCAGAGTCACTCAGTGTCCGTGCTGACTCTTCACCGTGTTGTTTTCTGAGCAGGGTATCTGAGGTCCACAGGAATTGTTCTGGCTGGATTTTAGTCTTGATTTTTAAACTTTGCTGTGTAACTAGGGCTGTAGTCATTTTTCTTACTGTTATCGTAGTCATTTTCTGGTCATGGGAAGCATTTTCTTTTCTTGTTCACAAGTGCATTTTGCAATTTAGCTGCTCTATTTGCAGAGGATATAGTTTTGGATTTTTTTTTTTGAATTTTATCAGATTTCTTTTCCCCCAAACATAAAAAAGACTACTTCACACTCCCACAAGCTTGCTTTGCAAAATAAATGGAGTTTTCAAGTATGTTGGCATTGGGAAGCAGGGCAGTTGCAAAGTGCTGGAGTTCGGGACCCGTCTTGTTTACTGAACCTGAGTAAAGGCAGCCAAAGTCTAAAGGTTTTCAGTATTTCATGGTGTGGACAGCATCGTTCTTCCCCTCGTAGGCTTCCAAACCCTGATCCAAGGTTTTCGTCTTGTAATTAAGTCTTGTGAATGTGCTATTTCCAATGTTTATGTCGTTCACACTAGGAGAACTCCAGAAGCTTAATGTAAGCAGCATGTTAACAACTTGTGCGATTCTGGGGATTCTAATAAATATTTCCTGTTTGTTTGTAGGATTTGGAGATTGTGTATTCTTATTTACATGGAATGGAAGCCCTGTCTAATCTGAGAGAACATCAGCTAAGGTACGATACTTTATCAAAACATTGCTGCTTGTGTGTGGAGAAAACGTGGCCACGGTTGTGTAGAAATACGGATCTCTTACAGACATCACAGTCTTAACGATTCTATGTATTTACTTAGTTCTGTGATATGTGGAAGTAGTATTTTAATCATCTGTTCAACACTTGCATGTTGGCCCTTCCATCAAAAAGGCCGAGTCGACGGCAAACATTTTTCATTACACTTAATATTTAATTAAATGATAATTCCGTGGTTGCTATGAAATAATTTGTAACTTTTATTACAGACTTCTAGCAGAAAGTTTCAACTTTTGTGAGATGAAGTGTCATCAAGGTGAAATACAAAGAAGATTTCTGTAATGTTTCTATTTTTATAAAATATTTTGAGGTGATTATGATATTTTTTGCAGTTCAAACTTTTTGGTGGGAAGCTTCTTCCATCCTCAGTATGTATTTAAACCCGAATTGATCAGAAAGGCCACGGACAGTGGTATTTCACCTCCTGCTGAGAGGGGAAGGTTAGAGCCAGCCCCTGGCTGCCCCAGTCCTCCCCCTTGCCATGGAAAAGGCCAATCCCTGCCGTATCTTGGCTTCTACATTGTGTTTTCCTTGGCTGTCTGCACACCTGAGCTGAACAGCTTGCTGCTCCTATAGGAGCAGCTTTTGCACATCTTTTCATCACTTCTGCATCCAGATGATGCATCATTCATGGCATCATCTTCAGAAGTTGATTAGGAAGTTATTTAACAGACTTCACATTTAATCCTCAATGACAGCTGAAGTTGAGAGGCTTTGCAGTGAAGGTGCTGCGGGAAGATGTGGCCATGGCAGACAGCAGACATAGGGTATAATTATTAGGAAGCTAAAACTCAGTCAAATTGAATAAAATTTCTACCAGGAAGAACTTTCCAGCTGCCAGAAAAAGAAGTGGTGATTTGAAGTTGTATGCCATAACTATACTAACATAGCATTTATTGAAATGTAGTCATTATTTCATTATTTCTGGAATATTTAACGTATTAATACATGTTGATTAACTAACAAAGGAGAGGAACGGAGATGTCTGTAGCGGTAGGCCACCCTTCTCTGCCATACCTCAAATTGAAAAGCTAGCCATTTTTGTGTCCCCTTCTTCTTCTCTATATCCATTTTGTTATGCTAACACTTTTAATATTGTTTGTGTGCATGTGTGTACCCCACTTGTTGCTTGTTATTTCTTTTATAATTTCTGTTATGAATTTCTGTTATATTCTGTTATGAATGCATTTTGCTCTCTTCAGGCTTTCAAACAAGCAATAAATACTGTGCATACAGAGTACAAGTTCCAGACCTGAATGAAAGCCCATTTATAGCCCTAATCATTTGTGTACTGCAACAGCAGACTCTGTTGTTCAGATTCTGTGTTACTTGGTGCTTGTTATTGTGCAAAAGTTTCTGACATACCATGTACTATGCATGCACACGATACTCACAGAAACTAGTGAAAAAAACAGCGATTTTTTATTAGTTTAAGCCATGATGTTTTTGTGGCTTAAAATTCAAGGAAAGAAATTCAAGCAAAAGCTTCTGAGCTTTCTCTATTTAAAGATGTGCTCGTGTTTGGCCTCAGTACCTTGGTTCAGCTGGGTATTGGGTTTGTGGCATCAGGACATCAGTGTGGCGGCAGCTGCCTGGGGCCTGAAGGATGCAGCTTGGGGTTAGGCTAGTTCATAGCCTAGTTCATAGCCAGTATTTGGCAAATTTGAGAAAAGAAGATTTTTTTCCCCCCCTGGGGAAGCGCTTGGGACGTATTTTGCAATTGACTTAAAAACTGTCTAATTACCTGTGCTTTGGAGGACGCCGTGATGATACCCCGCAGTGTTTTCTCTCGCGCAGGACCCTTGCTGCACCCGTTGTGCGTGGCTGGAACAGCAGGGACTCCTGCTAGCCGGGATCAAGGGATGCACGTGTGGCTGTGTGCTCTGATATGCGGCTTCTGGCTTCCCGGCCAGGATGAGGTTCTTGCTCAGGAATGTGTGGAACTCGGGTAGCTCTCCCAGCACAGTGAATTCCTAGAAGAGAGCTTCTGTTTACAGTACCATACATGGGAAAGGCTGCATTCCCTTTGCAACTGGGGGAGAAAAAGGTTTCCTAAAATTGTCTAGGATACAGCATTTCTCGTGGCAGTGAGATGCCAAAAACCCCTCAGGGATGCATTGGAACTAGTGTATTAAATATAGCTCTTATTAGTGAGCAACTGCTGGTGATAAAATCTTGAATTTATTACCTTTCAAAGAATCATAGAATCATTATGGTTGGAAAAAGACCTTTAAGATCATTGAGTCCCACCGTAAACCCCTCGACACCATGGCTGCTAAACCCTGTCCCTAAGGTTTGCTTTAGGATCCCTTTTAGGATTTGTTTAGCTTTAGGATCTCTTGGACAAAGATCATATTCTAGTGAAAAGTAAACACTCCAATTGGCCAAAGCTTATGCTATTTTCTAAATATTTAAAGAGGTAATAGAGTTTCTACTGTTCAGTCACTTTAAGTTCTAGCTGTTGCAGTTTAATATAGGATTGAAACACTTGGCTCTCTCCTGTAAGAGAGGCTTTTCCTGCTATTTATTACTATCCATTCATATTAAAACACCATAAAACTCTCATGCAGTGCCAGGGTGGAGCGGTGAACTTGCTTGGCTGAATCAGGAATGCATTTCCTTTGCTCCAAATTCACGGGGGAACAAAACTCGCTTGTGAAATAAAGCGATTCTGTTTCCTATAACCCCTACTCCTAGCTGGCCTGTTGCCCAGAATCTTTTTTGACCAACGGGGTATAGACTATCCCGTGTGTTCCTTGAACAGTATTTTCATTTTTAAAACTCATTTTTAGCAAAGATTTCTCTTTTTTTTTCTTTTTTTTTTTCTCTCGTGCCTTTGATGGTTTTGCTACCAGTATCCTCATGTCGACGCTCAAATTCTCTCCCCAAACAGAGGACTGGGGAGAGCGCCCGAAGCCCGTAGGGTTTGGAGCAAGACGGCAGCTTTTCCAGGCCTGTAAGGACTTTTGGCACGAGTTGCCCCTCCGCTGGTGAACACTGCCTCAAATGGAGGAAATCTGGGGTTCAAAAGGCTGCTTGCTGTGCAAGGAAACAAAACGGCCTTTACTCGGCACAAGCTTTGGGTGGAAACAGCCTGTCGGAAAAGCGCTCAGAAATGGCTGGCCCCGTCCTGGATGGGAAGGGGAAGTCCTTGAGGTTTCCACCAAGTGGGACCGGGTGTGCGGTGCCTCGCTCAGCTCCGCTGCCGAGCTCTCCTGTAGCTGCTCTCTATTACACCACATTTATCAGCCACATATTGAATGCAAAAAGGTTTAATCCTCCTCTGTAGCCAGAGAAGATTTTCCTGCAGAAAATTCACTCTGCTTCCAGCTCGCTGACAGCTCCGTGTTAACGTCTCTTAATGATTTTTAGGTTTAGCTTCTTCGGATTAACGTGTTTTATCTGTTGGGCCTGACTTGGAAAGGGAAGCATTGCTTATATCATGATGCTTTTGCTCAGTATGGCATACTGTAAGCTGGCATCCATTTCCAATGGGTGTGAATTGTCTCATAATAAAGCAACTTCTTTTATCAGACCACTGTAAAAATGAGATCAGTATCATTCTACCCTTTTTATAGTTTTCTTTTATTAATGTTAAGTAATTACATCTGAGATTCTAAATCAGATCTCATACAGGATGAGCTAATAACTTTAATACTTAACAGTTTTTTTTTCTTGAATTAACAATCAGCTTTAATTTATGGTAGTTTGTGTAAGTGCTGGAGGCAAATGTGAAAATGATGACTAACTTTAGAAGTCCTTCATGACAATGATATGAATCCTAATTAAACATGACTTCTTTCCTTCTCTTTCAGACTTATGTGTGAAACTGTTAGATACGAAAGACATGAAGCCAATGAAGTTCTGTACTAGTAAGTGCTTCTTCTTCCTTTCTTGTAGTGTTCAAAGAATTAATTCATTCTGAAACGTGTTGGAGTCGCTGGTTAGAGGAAGAGGGTCCGCTGCCAACTCCCTCGCCCAGTGCATAGTCTGTGAACACAAATGAGCCGCTTCATTTTCATAATGCGGCTGCGGAGAAATTCCCTGGTGTCAGCAGGAGAGCTAACTGTGACCCTTGCTTGGCAAAGAACCTTGTGTAAATTTTTGCAAATTTTTGTGAGATTATACAGAGATGGCGATGTGGGATGTCTTCTCATTGGAGCAACTTGTCGTTTGGTCTTGCAGCAATTTTGTCAAGGTAGTGGTGACCAGCTTCTTGTGCCAAAGCGGACAAATCTAACATGGCTTGGAATTACCAGGGACGTGATCTAATGTCATTTCGGATTTATAGCAGAAAACTGAGGATTGCAGGTTTTTTGTTCATGCAAACTGCTTGCAGAAACAAAGCACAGGTCGGATTTTTCCCTTACTGCAGCTAAGCTGTGCCCTAAATGCACTTTTTGCCTGGATTGCTTGATATCATCTATGCGCAACCTCCCTGCCACCACCTGCATCGTTCTGCAGATCCCCATTTCCACTAGTGAGCATCGGTGATTTGTCCTCTTGTAGCTACCTGCTTTTCTATTATGTAGTGTTTCTTTCTTTCTTTTTTTTTTTTTCTAATCTCATATCTCCTCTTAACTGTTGGTTAAAATGTGTATTATATGGTGAGCGAATAAAGACTGTTCTTTATGCACATACTCAAAACAGACAAAACTTGCCTGGAAAATATATGTCTGAGAAAATGGACTGCACAAACAGAAAATTGTGAAATCTGGGTTAACCTCCAGTGCTTCTCGCCTGTCTTTTTCACTGATTTCCTTTGTCACTCCTTTCATGTGACTTCATCTTCACCTTGGTTGCTTGCCTGTCCTTCCTATTTACTCACTTCTCGACATTTTTCCTCCCAATCAGTAGATTTATTAGGCAGTTTGGCAGTTTCTGGGTATAGATGCTAATGCGAACTGTTCTTCCCTACTATTTCACTTCTGGGATTTAGTGTTTAATAGGATAAACCTGAAAACTAACACCGATATTATATTCTTTTTAAGGAGCACTTTAAAGTTGCAATAAATTAGATCTGAGTTGTAGCTTTATATATTTTTATTGATAAATGAGATCCACATGGTGAGAAAATCCTGCAGAATCTATGGTCTAATTTCAGTGACCTTTCTAGTATTTTTTCAGACTTGGAAGGATCATCTTTTTTGGTTTCATAAATTCAGCATACATACAGGAAGATATTCTTCTAAACCACTGAATCCTAATTTTATAATTGTACATTTGTTTTGAAAATCACTTTGAGATAAGTGATATAAAGATGTTAAAATCAGTTCCCTCGGTTATAGGAAATGAACTTGTATTTTGAATATAAAGGTGGAAGTTTTCCAAAAAAGCATTTAAACTGACTAGCCTTGAAATTTGGAAGCCGATGCTAATCTCCTGCCTTCCTTGGAAAAATACCCACTGAAATATCTGCTCCTGCTAGAGCTGTTAAAAAATTGCTCTGCAAGGCGCTACGCCATGGCTCAGTATGGATAAGCTCAATTCTTATATTCCCGCTTGTTAATTTGAAAAGTGAGGAGAGAAAAACCGTGGGCTTAGAAGGATCCAATGTGAATCAACCTGAAGAAAACAGTTTATTGAACCAAAGCCGTCCCTTATATAGCAGTTCCGCCCCCGCGCGCTCCCGCCTCATCTGATTGGCTGGAGCCTTTGGAGCCTCTCTCCTGATTGGCTGTTGTCAGGCTCCGTGGCTCTTCCCTTAGGCCGCAGGTTCCAATTAACCGTTTGCTCTGCGCCACGTGCTGACTCCAACGTCTCCTATGGCTGCTTCAATAGGCGGCCGTTTTGCTCCAAGTACGACTCCGTAATTCCCCCTTTTTGTTCTTGAACCAGCCAAACCTTCCTTAAGGCTTTTTCAATGATATTAAACACACATTTCAACAAGCAAGGCACAATTAACAGAATACAACACAAAATCAACACCACCATCCCCGCACCTCTAATTAACCATTGTAACCATCCCAAAGTTCCCATCCACCTAAGAAATTTCCCAACCATGACAGACCCTCATCCTGTGTAAATTTATGCAAAATCTTTGCGTGATCCCAAATGCCTTGGGCATCCCTAAGTATTTTGTCGCCACAATTCTCTGTCTCCCCTTCATTATTAACTGAATAATCAATGCAAAAGGATAATAAGTAAAAGGCCAATATCAGTCAGGATCCCAGCGATATGTATATGCTGTAGTGACTTTTTTGCTTATTGTTTTTAAAGCTTGTTCTGCCTCTTCTGTCAATGTTAGAGGTGTGTCTGCACCCCCTCCTCCCTTTAACAGTTTCATTAAGGGGCTAGTTCCAAACTGGTAAGACCGCAAATTGCTCTTACCCAATTAAAATCTCCCAGTACCTTTTGAATATTCATAATAACATTTATTATATATTATATATTATAATATAGTACATATACGATATATATTTTATTATTATTAATAACTATTTATTATTTTGAATATTTATTAAGTATAGCTTGCGTAAAAGGCCCATGCAAACCGTATTGTTGTACCGACTTACGAGCTTCCTTAATCAGATCCCACGACAGGGGCACCCGCCGATTTGCTGATTTTGACCCCCCATAACTACCGTATAGGCCTTAGGAAGGAATTCTCCTTATCGAACCCTTCAAACCCCCCTCCTCCATCCCCTCATCGTCTCCTCGACCCCGTCCTTTGTTCTCCTCCCAGCTGGTGAGCGCAGCCATTAACAGTTCGTTTGCCCGCCCGGGGGTGCGAGGGGCCCGAGGTGCAGGAGATGGAGGCGGTGAGGGCGGTAGGGGTGGGTAAAACGTTGTCCCGCTGCTATCGGGCTGCTGACGCCGCGGTTGATGGCGGCCATGGCTCAGTATGGATAAGCTCAATTCTTATATTCCTGCTTGTTAATTTGAAAAGTGAGGAGAGAAAAACCGTGGGCTTAGAAGGATCCAATGTGAATCAACCTGAAGAAAACAGTTTATTGAACCAAAGCCGTCCCTTATATAGCAGTTCCGCCCCCGCGCGCTCCTGCCTCATCTGATTGGCTGGAGCCTTTGGAGCCTCTCTCCTGATTGGCTGTTGTCAGGCTCCGTGGCTCTTCCCTTAGGCCGCAGGTTCCAATTAACCGTTTGCTCTGCGCCACGTGCTGACTCCAACGTCTCCTATGGCTGCTTCAATAGGCGGCCATTTTGCTCCAGGAACGACTCCACAGAAAAGTAATACGAGTGCTCTGTTTATTTGATGGAAGTTTGTTTGTTGTGAGGATTTTGTTCCTGCCTACCTCCTCCACGGCACTTCTGAAAAGCTGCATTGCCATTGCTTGCAGGTAATGCTGAAAATAGTGTCCACTTTCTGCAGAAATATTGTATTATAAGTTTATACCCTCCTTTTAATAACAAAAGCAAGGAGATGTCCATAATGCTATGTAGTTTTTTATTTTTTTAAGGTCAAAGGAGTAAGATGGAACATGTTGTTTAAAATTGGCTTATCTCATCTGCGTTTACTATCAGCGAGTGTGCATGGTAGTGACAAATTCTCAAACCCCAGGGCCATCTCCCTGTTTAAATGGAAACTGGGTTATTAAAAGTGGCAGCTCAGCTCCAGCTATTCTTCATTTGCCTGTCATCTGATTACTTTCATTTGATGTGAAGTTAATGGCGAAAGGGCTTAACACCTTTGAGGCGAAATTTCCCGAATTGAGGTGTGCTTGCCACAAACACCCGATTGTCCTGCCTGCTTCGAGCACCTGCAGCTGAGTTTTAGGGGATTAGTATCTGCAGTTGGGGAAAAAAAAATCTTTAGTTTTATATTAATATGTCGCCATGCTCGTGTCATTTAGCTGTGTAACCTTGTGCGTTTTAATGGAATACAGCGTTTTAAGAGATGTGCACAGTGACCTGTGAGAGAAGTGGAGTGTGTGTGTGTGAGCTGCAGGTATGGAAGGGGAGAAGTTACACGTTAGTGCAGCGAACGCCCACAGCTGCTGTGGGAATGGAAAATGCAGTTGTTGGCATGAGGAGGGAAGAGATATGGGGCTGGGAAGTGGAGAAGGTTATAGAAAAGATAAAATTTTGAGCAGTCTTCTTGCATATCTCCCTTTTTAGAATGAAATTCTCGGGTCTGGGAGCAGTAGCATTGCCATCCGCTCAGACACTGATACCTCAGAAGATTTTAGTTATAAGGAAATACTTATTTCCTGACCATGTGGGGTTCTGCATATCTGCTTGTCCCAGTCACAAAGCCCCAAGTAAAAGAAACCTGGAAGGGAGAGAAAAGAACACGATTTTTTTTGGTTACCACTCAAATGTATTTATTTATTTTTTTTCTTCAGTTGAAGTCAATGTCTTCCATTAGATAGGAAAAAGTGGTGGGAAGAGGCCAGAGATGTGAGGCCCTCAAGATCTGTCAGGAGAGAAGCAGTGTATGAAGAGCAAAAATAATGCCAACGTGATTCTGTATTTGTGCATTTCTTTATGCAAAGGATATATGATAAAACTAAACTAAAGCCTTGTCCTTAGGTGTTGGGGTATCATTTTAGACAGAACAGCTCTGGCGCTGAAGTTTGTCTCCTGGCACATCCATCAGTGTTACGAGGTTGTGCCTGTCCTCTGCACGCACATGGGATGACTGGGGAGGGCAGCTTTCTGTTCTGTGCAGATACGATTTGTCAAATCTAGATATAAAACTTGAAACGTAAAACGTTACCAGAAGGAATTCACTACAGTAGTACATGAGGTGTCGGTCTGACATGCCCGTGACAGATATGTGAATTATCAGCAGAATTTCCTGTTGCATTCTGTACTGCTTTACCGTTCACCAGCGCTCCTGGCTGTGACCAGGACGTGCTGCACAAGGAGGCCTTGGTCTCTCTTTGGCACCTAGGGTCTTTGTTCACTGAATGCACTTGGTGCGGAGAGCTCCAATAAAACGTTTCCTTCTTGATCCCCTTGGAAACATGGGACACTGAAAATGTTTTAACATGCCTGAATGAACAGTTAACTTGGAATACAGCTATTTGAAGCCTCTGTCTGTATCAGAATGCTAATTTTCAGGTGCACCTCTTCAGGCGATGCATATTTATTGTCCTTGTGCGCCCAGAGCTTTCTGTGAAAGTCGTCCAGCAGGATGTTCAGTAATGCAAAAACACTGCTGCAGCAGGACGGGATTCCCTGCACCTATAGGCGTGTGGCACCTCCTGGTGCCTGCCCAGCTCTCCCTATAGGTGTGTGGCCCCTCCTGTACCCTACCTTTCTCAACACAAATGTTTCACTAAAGATTATCACGTTTTTATTTTGTTCATAATTCCGAGAATAAAATCCTTGTTTCATAGAGGAACTTTGTAGGGGTTTGAACTTAACAGCTGAATTGTCTAGCTTTGATGACCACAGAATATTTTGGTTTTATGATCATGTTGTTTCACTGCTTTTGCCATTGTTTTCCAAGTGATTTAGTAGATTAAATCTCTCTCACTGAATGTTTCCTGTTTTCCCTCAAGGACTAACCGTACAAACTCGGTATCAGCACTTTAGTGGCAATAGATCCATTAGCTTGCATAGAGGCACCCTTCTATTGAGTATTTATTGATTGCCTGTTTAATCAGCTAAGTCATACAGGTTTTACTGACACTGCAATAGTCTCTGATTTGACTGACCCTTACGTTGTACCTCTGTTTTATTGAATTTTTTAAAAAATATTTATTTATTTTAGTACAGAAGGGTACAAATACATGAAGTACTTTAAAAGAAAAGATGCTTCTGTTTACTTGTTTTCATGCACACAAAGGAATTGTTTCCTGTGGTTGAAAGCTCAATATATTCTGTATTACCATCTCTTCTAGGAGGCACGATACGGGTCTGTCCATCAATAAAAGATACCTGTGGACATTAGCTGAAATATGCACTTCAAAATACTCATTTAGCGAAAGTTAGAAGCTCTAGTTTTTGAGCTAGGAGTTTCATCCCTGGATACATTTAGACTATTTATTATTTAGAACAAAGGTGAGCTTGAAAAGTCAATGTTTGCCTCCTAAGCCACTTCAGTGCTGATGTCTAATTGTGGCAATGGTTATTCAATTAAGCAAATGATAAACTATGTCTGGTTTTCAGCATGCAGGAGATAACCAAAATGAGCAGAGGCAGAAAGAGAGATTAGTTTGCTGAAGCCAAATCCTAGGGGGAAAAAGAAGCCAGTAGAAAATTTCTTTCTAATTTCTTGCAAACAATATCTAAGTTTTTTCTGTGTTTACATTATGCGATTTATTCGACTTTCAGCAGCATTGAGCATGAATTCATGAAAAGTCCCTATAGCAGCTACATCTTATTTTATATTACAGATTAAAAAAAAATCAAAATAGAGTTACAAATATTGTAGCTGTGGGAAAGGTACTATGGAGAGTCTAAAGATAAGTCCTGTAGGAAACCTGCAGCGTTTGGAATCTTAATGATTTATGGAGTTACTAATTTGAAGCAGCTTTTCGACACTCAGGAAAATGTGCGGATTTCCTGACTTTTTCTGTGTGGTGACTTAGAAAATACCAGACCATGTCTCTGAACTGGGAAGTGATTATTTCAGGTGCGGATGTTTGTCTGGGCTCTGATCACAAATAAAACTCGTGACTTAAGTTCTAAGTAGTATATATGCAGCTTCTTGAGGATCTGGGAATAAACAGCTCCAGTTTTCAGTGGAATAAATAGTGTGCAGTGTGAAGAGGATGGTGAGGACAGAGCCCACAAATCTCTTGGACCTTGGCAATCTGGAGTTTGACTTTGTTCCATTTATTAGTTCAGGTCTTTACAAGTGATTAGTGATCTCTTAACTTTGATCAGCTCTGAAACCCCAAGGCACGGTGATACGCTGGAAAGCGTAAAGCCTAAATCTTAGCATACTGTCTGGCCTTACTGGCAGTGATAGCCTTGTGGTGTCATCAGACTGGTAAATCATTGTAGAGTTTCCAAGTGCAGCAGTTCGACTGCTACAAAAAGTCGCTTTTGAAGTTCTAAATGAAGTTTTCAAGGTCGGTTTAACTCAAGCTTTAAAGCTGTAAGAAGTCTGCTGTCCGGCTGCAGGTTGGAGTTGCGTAAAAAGGACTACGTCAAGGAAGCTGGGGAGGGAAGTGTGTAATGGGAAGACATCAAAATCCAGTCTCTGGATTTCCTTTTCTAGTTCCCCAATTTCCATAAATTACGGCTTTGTATATTCTGGGAAATTAAGTGTAGATTCCTCAGGAAATCCCTTACTTGCAGAAGAGTCATGAAATATAATGCTCAAGATTTAAAGTCGGATTATGTAAATTTGGTAAGACTGGCTTACTGAATTAAGGGGAAATTATGAATAAAGTCTACATAACTACTCAATGTTGACGTTTTTGGGGGGACTGCGGGTAGATTTGGGTATGCTGAGAACTTCACCAGGAGGTAACTGCATCCATCATAGAAGCTGCAGGAGGACAAAGTTGAATCTTGGCATCCAAGATCTTTTTGTTCTTGTCTTCATAGAATAAGAAGCTTATCTCAAGATTTCTGCCAGAGAGGGTTTTCTTGCTCTTCATATTTAGACTCTTTCCCCTCCACTGCAGCTGGATGTTTTCTAGTGGGTTTATGGGCGAAGTCTGAATTTGGTGCGTTGGCACAAGGGAAGATTGTGGCCTCCTGTGGCCTGAACGTGCCCCTAGTCCCCTCGTTTTGCACAGCTGGGATGGAAATCCGCGTCACCGAGGATTCTCTGAGATTTTTGTTAGGTTTGCTAGAGCCGACCACGATGGCTGTATGTACTAAATGAATCTTTTTGAGTGCCCTTTGAGATGGTGCTTTGGGGTTGAACTTCTCGTGCTTCTCTGTGTCATTTTTCTTGGTGATAAATCTCGCTTTCTCTAGCTCTGGGAGCAGACAGCTGTGCTGTACTGAGTGAGCAGTGTAACTTAGAGCCCTGAATTTCACCCCCATGAAGACCCAGAATGACCCAGTGGCTGAGTTGGGCTTGGGATTATGGGCATGGCCAAAGGGCACTCGCTCTGCTCTTGAATATTGGAGGCCGTGTGTTCCATCCCTGGGGGCAAACAGGTGAGAAGGTGTCTCGCTGCAGGGAGCACTTGTGGAGATCTGCTGGAGAGGCCAGCAGCAGTCCCGAGTTCCAGCATCTCCTGCACCCTGGCAGGGCAGGGGAAGGCCGGGAAGGCCCTTGAGGATGAGCAGGGGCACCCGTGTCCATCCTGCTCCTGCTAGCTGGGGAGGTGCTTGCGGACACCCAGGTGATGCCTGTCCCCAAGCCCGGCCAGGTGTGTGCTCCCTTCCCAAACGGGCCCCTTCAGGGGTTTTCTATGGTGATCCTCCCCCTCACGGGAAGCATTTCTGGAAGGACGAGCAGTTTGTAGACACCTTTGCAGACTGCTGGTGGTTTGCAGTATTCCAGCAGCTCCAGTTTCAGGGTTAGGTTTAGATTCACACTCTAGAACGAATGCTTTTTAATAAAGTGTAATATGTGATTGCAAAGGAACTCTTTTAGATGTATAATACGGAATTTGCGTGAGCCCTCACGTGGCTTGAAAAAGTGCCTTTGTAGCTCAGTATAGCTTGTGGTGTCGTTTCTTCCATGGTTCCACAGGCACAAAAGTCCTGAGGAATGTGAGATGTGCTGTAGTTAAATGAATGTCAAATGCAGAATTAATTGAAAACCACTTGATGCATGAAGAGTATTGTGAAAAGTCCTCTGTCTTTAAAAGAATTCTACACGGTTTGCATAACAGTGCTAACGAAAGAAGAAGAATTTGGCTGCCAAAGTGGCTTTGCTCTTAAAACTTTAATTCTAAACGAATGAAAGTGCAGCAAGAGTTGGGGAGTGTGGGAGTTGAATATGTCTTCACATAAAAGAACTGTATCGAAGTCTTGTGTTATTTTGGGGTGGTGCTGAGGAAAGGAATGCATCTTCTATGCATGTGGTTTTTAAGATGGGTTCTGTTTTTTCCCATGTCCTCTTGTTTTTAGGGCAGACTGTTTCTCAGTGTGGGCTGTTTCAGGATGAATTTTGGGGAAAGAATGTCTAAAGATGTGACTTAACTGAGGTGCATGTTTATGCTTCTGAGAGCAATATTTTTCACCCCAGGTGGCAGGTTTTCTGGAGTTGATCTCTTGAACTCGCTGCTCTGTGTTTATGCCCCACGTTGATGTTTTTTCTAGAGGAGCAAGCGGGATGAGCCTGGTGCAGCTCCACGTGAGAAGCAGGGATGTAAATAGCACCGCACAAAGGCGGCCTCGTGCGCTTCGTTATGTAAATCACAGTTGTTGGTCGTCTCAGCTCTGCTGGCTGCCAAGTTACTGACTCATTTGCTAGTGACTGCATAAAGGAGGAGAAAATACGCTTTATATCGTCGGCGTAAAGCAGCATTGCTTGAGCTCTTCCTTGGAAGACACCAAGCTTTCCCTGGTGAGCCCAGTGTCCCTCTTCCGTGCCCTGTACCTCCCTGCCTTGTGCAGCTCAGCACAGAGCTCCTTTACAGATTTGCGTTAAATTTAACCTATATTTTGACATTAAAACAGTTTTGGTGAAGGCACATAAGCTTGAAGGCACTATATTAAGAGCTCGGCTCTGGGGGCTAGTACATGCACACTTAAGTAACATAAACACTCGAGTTTGTAATTAAAGCACCATCCCACAGTGTTGGCCATGAGCCATCAACGAAGATGTCACTCTTCTCTCCAAAGTAAGGCGTAGGTGAGAGGAGCTTTATTGTCAAGCAGAAACAGTGAGAAAGACGAGACAAGCTCAACTGTAATTCGTAAGGACAACAGCTTCAGTGCAATTCAGTGTGGCATGAAAGACTATAGCATAACCCTATGTTCAAGTACTGCTGACTTCTTGCAAGGACAGCATGCTAATGTGGATTTGTATATCAGCAAAAGCATAAAAAGCTTTAAGTATGGGTGCTGGGTAAAACTTCACGTTACTAAATCCATAGTAAGCATGATGTGTTGTCTGAAGTGCTTTTCACATTCATGGGTTTGTTCTCCAGGTATTTACTCTCCGTGCACTCCCTTTTTAGAGCATATCTATTTAAAACCAAAGACTTGCTGGTGTCTGCAGTCCTAAGTGCTGTATTTGCTTGGCCACTTTGGTCACAGACCTAATAGAAACAAACGTAGGCTGTGTCGTTTGGATCCCTTCTTGTGCCCATGGTTGTAGACTGCAGTCGTAATGCCCTCTACCAATCCTCCGTGTTTCTGATGGCTGTCCTTTCTCTCATGGTGGTATTAAAGCGTGAAATAGAAGTATTTTCTTTTCTACATGTGGCGGTTTGTTTTTTACTTTCAGCTGTTTTACTTCCAGCCCTCTCTTGCCCCCCTCGTCTTTCCTGCAGCACAGTGGGTGCTGAAGAGCCGCTGCTCTTGCTTGGAGAAGGCCCTGTGCCCGGCGGGTGCTCTCCAGGCTTTGCTCCAGCGACTCAGCAGCGTGCTGCTGGCTGCAGGAATCCTGCACAGCTTTAGCATCGGGTTTAAATACTAGGCTGTCATTGTCTGCTACGAGACGTGGGCTGCTCTTGCTTGGAGTTGGAACTGATTGTTGCTAAGGACTTGAGACATGTAATTTGAAAAAACGAAGGTGCTGCAGATTAATTGGGCCATCTGCATCTCCGAGAGTGTCGGCGGGGAGGTGTGTTGGGATAAGGATGCTGGTGCGGGTGCAGGTTGGGTTCAAGTCTGCTGTTCCTGAGCTGCTTTGCAAGGAGCAGGAGGACTGGTAGGACCTGGAGTAGCGCACGCACGAGTCTGAATGGCCACGTCGGTCAGAATAGCACGGGCTTCTGCTGCGGCTGCTTCCAGGGACCTTAAACAAGTTTCTTTCCCTGTCTAAACATTACTCGAAGTTATCGAAGAAGAGAGTTGGAGCCTGTTAAAAGGGTTTCAGGCTACTTGGGGAGAAACATCGGCACCTACTGCACAAGGAACTGGGCTTGGATGGCAGAGGGATGCAGGTGCAACCTGCATCCACACCCTCGTGCTCTAGGATGAGAGGAGGGAGAAGAAAATCTCCCTTTAATGGGGATCTTCTTTCCTCGTGATGGAAAGAAGCAAGAGATGGGTAGTGAGCAGCAGCAAAGCTGGCTGCAAGTCTGGTGCAGACTGTAAATGTGTTCAGTGCTCTTCTGCTTTTTGGGGAAGGCGGAAGGATGCCAAGAGACATAATCCTTTGCTGAAGAAAGGGAGAGGAGGCAAATGATGTCTAGAATCGGGAGGGAGCCCTGTGTGTGCAGGGGAAGCTGCTGCAGCCCTGCTTGGGAAGAGGGAAGGGAAGGATTCAGCAGCACACGGCGCCCCAGCGTAGCGTGGTTGCCTCCTAACTCGGTTCCGTTACCATTCATTGCACTTCTGTGTTACTACCAGATGGATAGATCTGTTTTTTTCTTTTTTTCTTTTTTTTTTTTTTAAGGTGAAGTAAATGTTACGAGGCATTCTAGCAATGTGTGTGGTTTTAGGTGGAAACTACAATGATTAAAGGTTTATTTTTTTTCCCATTAAATGATGGAACAGTAGCTTTCTTCCACAGCTTTGAGAGTTTCTGGCTCTTTGTGCTGCTTTTGCTACTGGAGATCTGCTAGTCCTATCAGCCCCTTAAATCGAGTGTCTTACCTCTTTTTTTTTTTTTTTCTCTTCCTTCCAGCCCTGACGATATTGGAACCTGTTGGTACATCCTGCTGTCTGGTTCAGTCTTCATTAAAGAGTCTATGTTTCTTCCAAGGAGCAGGTATGTCGACTATAAACACATTGATTTTAATTCTAAAAATTCTGTACGTCCAACCCATTACTTGTGTTCATAGTTGGGAGTGCAGTCTGGTTTTGCTCAACAAAAGCTAGAAGTATGCACATAAACACACATTTCTTGCTTTTACTAGCTGTAGTGCTAGTTTTGTGTCCCGATGCTACAGCTAGAGTTGAAAACCCGTTATTTGGGGTGTTGTACAAATGTGCCTAATATGGCATACAAAGACTGTATTGCATTGAAACAAACAATCAAAGCCAAAAAGCAACAAAGCTATCAAAGTGCTAATTCCTGTGGTATTCCAACCTTAAATCATAGGATGCACTAGGTGGAGGATTTACTTACTCCACACAAGTTTTTAGAGCAAGTTTTGCCAAATGTTTAGATGCTGCTGCTGCCTGTTCTACCAGTTGTGCTTAATGTGCTTCATGTAAGTTCATTTGCAATAAAGAGCAGTATTTACATGAAAAATAGATGTTAGAGCAGTCCATGTTGATAGAATGAAAAAAGAAAAAGGTTTAAGTTGTTTTGAGCTATGGAGAAAATGTAAATAACTGCCAAGATTTTAGACAATAGTGACTGAGCTTGATCATATTTTAGTGGAAGCAGAACACAGAGACATTTTAAAATGTTGGTAATAAACATCTTCATTCAGACTGAAGTAAAAGGTCTCTCTGATGTAAATAGCATATAAGAAAACTTGCGAAAAGCAGAATGAGACCATCTCCACATGGTATGATGAGAATGAAAGCGCTAGAAACTTTTCTAGTTGCCAACAGTAGGAGGCCAACTGAAAGCTAACACTGGTCAGTGCACAAACAGCTACTCAGATCCACCTTCACCCAGTGGGAGCACAGTGCTGGTCTCAAATCTGCTGTATGATGGTCACAGATACAGTTCTGGTGTAAGCACAAAGCTTGCAAATGTGAGAGGACAGGCACTGCAGGTAAAACAGTGTGTGTGATGTGCCATCAAACACCACTGCATGTGACAAAGGTGCAAAACTGCTTATTGTGAGAGGCAGCAACAGGCAACAGGATCCCTGCTGCTGGCAGATGGAATAAAATTGCCCCGTGTGTCATCCCTGAAGAGGTGATGCCAGGAAAAACGCTGGCGCAGAGCGCTACCTTTAGGTGCCAGCAGAAGGGCTGTAGGATATCTGAATTAATCCGTGGTGCTTGTGTGTAGTCTGTGGCAAGGAGCCTTTGTTGCTTTTAATTAAAGCCATACTTGTGCTTCAGATTTCTTTGGAATGCCTCAAAAAAAAAAAAGTGAGATTTAAGAGAATAAACAGCTGGTGGTTCTTCCTGGGAGAATGGGGAGGTTTGCATATATGGAAAGTCTGCCTGTGACTATAATCAGAGCCTTTAAGAATAGTACAGAATAGTGATTAATGGAAAAAGGGGTTAACTCAGTGTGGACAAATTCAGAAAAGATATTTTAGGATGCTGTCAGAATCCTCAGAAGAGATTTTTACCTCCAGGAATTTCAAGTGTAGAAAGTGTCATTAGATGGTTTCATAATTGTGGATGTTGTGGATGCAGTCAAGTGGCTGCTAAAGTTGGTGTCTTGGAAAACAAATCCAAGAGAAGTTCCTTAATTAACAAAGAAATAAAAGAACAAGTCCATGAAAGCCAAAATAAGGATCTTGAACTTAATGGTGTGTGATACGAAGTATGATCAGAGAGCCAGAAGAGTGGCTCTTGTAAGAGGCAGTAAGCTCAGAAAAGAAGTTATGGTTATTTGGGAAAAAGCTTGTCAGGTTTTCCACTTCCTAAATGAAGATGCTGCCATATTTGGGTGTGGGAATTGTGCGTTAGCAGGAAACTTGGGAAGTGGGAGACGTGATAGTGGTCATTGGTAAGTGTTTGAATGCTTGGGGCTTGCGTACGTGTGTCCGTATGGGTTGTGGGGTTTTGTCTTTGTAATAGCCCGATGCCAATGTGTCGTTCTTGGTTGGATAATGCTGGGGAAATGTTGTGTAGCTGCAGGTTTTATATAAAACACTTTTTCAATATAAAACACTTTTTTTTCTTTCAAGGAGTTATTTCCATGCCCTTGGTTCCCTGTGTTAGATGGCGTTTGAAATGCTTTGGGGAGAGGGAGCAAGGGCTGAGGTTGGCAGAGAGCTAATGTACCACTGGGAAGAAAAATCTCCTAAAGAGAAAAGTTCAAGCTGCCGAGAGCAAAAGGACCCAGCATTCCCCCTGCTTTCCCACTCGAGCCACGCAGAAATAACTGCAAACTCTGCAAACAAGCAGCTTTGTCGTGTACTGTGTGAAGTGTGTATCGAATAGCAGCTAGCTGAAATAGCCCCGTGTGCGTGGAGCAATTAGCGATTTTTACAGGACGGTTATGTGCGAAGGATGGGGTAGTTTTATTTGGCTACTGCAATGTAACTTTAGCTTGTTTAAAAACCGGCTAGCCCTCGGCTAGAAGCAAAGGTTTGCAAGGCTCTACTTGTATTCCATTAATTGTTTGGGGAAAATTATAATTCAGTGTCCTAAAGAATTGCTGTTTTAATGATGGAAATTCCTGTAGTTCTGGTGAAACCAAGTAAATTAATAGTTTTCTTAATTTCTGTAAAACTGCAACAGGGAGATTTGCTATGAAGCTTAATAGAAGGTAATTTTTCCCCCACGCCACGCTATTTTACTATTTTTCTTTCCGTTCTTTAAGGTTTAATTTGATTGCACTGTATTCTTGCTGTTAAATGCCTTACCCTCTCCCTTCTCCCCCAAGCCAGCCCCAATTGATACTTCCTTCCCTCATCGCTTCCCCTGAGCGTCTGCACCCTGGAGCAGCGCACAGGGTAAAACGAGGTTTGTGTGTTAAATCCAGAAAATAAACGAGCAGAGAACAGAACACCCCGGCGGTGCTCCTGGCTCTGCTGTGTTCCCAAGCAGCTGCAGGCACGCGGAATGTGGCAGTCCCACCAAATCTCCCTGGAATTGCCCCGGCATCCCTAGGGCTGCTCCAGTCTCGCACCGCTCTTGCTGCTCCGCCTGTGTTCGCTTTTTCTCGGTTTTTCTCAATTTTTCTCAATTAAGTTTTGAAGTTGAGAGCATCTTTTTTTTTTTCTCTTCCTTTTTCCCTGTCTCTTCAAAATTATAGATATAAATATATTAAAGATATACCTATTAAAATATTGATGATTTAGCCCTCAGGTCTCCCCTAAGTTAAAGCAACCAGTAAGGGAATAGAACAGCAAATACTGCTGGGGAGCCATTAAGGAAATTATGGACTTATTTCAGATCTGTTTAAAGCAATAACAGAACTCATTTTGTGCACAGATGATTCCCACTTTTTATGAATGTTTTTGTCAGATGTTTGATTTCCTCTTGGACCTCAGGCAGGTGGTAGTGAAACATACTTCTCAATTTACTGCTTTGATAAATTTATAAAGACACTCCGATATGGGTCTCGAAATTGTTTGATTATCTTTATTGTCTAAGTGAGGAAGTACTAAAGTACTACCACTGAATGCAAGAATATTTGTAAAACTCATCTGACTTCTTAAAAATTATATGGGTCTTGAAATGATTCTTTTTCATTATAAATAAATAATCAACTTTGATTTTTTTTCCTGCATTTCTGCCTTAATGTAGAGAATATATTTGTTTCAAGACTGTTATGAAATGACTTTTTTTTTTAATTTTAATTTTTATTTTTTTTACAATCCCTTGCCGTTTTACAAATGGAAGAAAAAGTTAATTGGAAGGAGGTTAATTTTAATATTTAATACTCTTAAATGGTAAAGACCGACACAAATGTAGTAGATGTTTTAGGCTCACATGTTGGTTCCCTGGTTGATACAGAAGTCAAGGACCTTTAGAAGGCATCTTGGCCGCAGTTGTGTGCCTCATCCTTGTCCACGAGCGAAATGTGCGTGGTCAAAGTCTGCTCTGATTAACACAGCAGTGTCACCTTCCTCAGGAGGAGGCGTGTTAGCGTTGGCAGGTAATGCATATTAATATTGCAGTGCTCTTCTGCGTGCTTGGCTTCGTGCGCGGTGCTGATGATGCGCTTTCGTGTTGAACACAGAACACTGTTTTCTTCTCAGTTGATAGAATCGTCCTGATAATTTTGATCACAACGTCTGTGTCTCAGTGTGATGTTAACGTATGTGCAGCTCACATGCTTGTTAATAATAGATGCTGGTTCTGAAGCTTGTGAGATAACTTGGAACAAAACCGAGCTTTTAACTGAAAGATAGTGGCCAGGGTGCAAATAAATTCTTAAAATCCAAATAAATTTTGAATTTGCCTAGAAAAGAGCCCTGCCTCCCGCAGTTTCCTGACCAGGAGACTTCAGGATGACTGATTTAAGGGATGCTGGGACTTGTGCTTCTGGGAACTGCTGCTTTTGTGATCTGAAGACACCCAGGGAGCTGATCCAGAGCGGTGCGTTATTCCTGCAGAGCGTTTCCCCTTTCTGAGCTTTCCCAAAGCTCGGTTCATGTTCGTGAAGGCCACGTGTGCTTTTTGTCCCCGCTAGCTGCTGCGGGCTCTTCCCGGGCGCTCCGGTTGCCGTGTGGCTCCTTCGTCCCGTTGCAGAGCGGCGCTGCGGTGGGCACGAGGGCGGCGCGCGGCCCCTCGGTCCCTTCTCAGCCACGGTCGCGTCGCGGTTTAATCTGGGCAGCTCCGATCAGGAGCTGAAGAAAGAAGAATTAGCGGAGATAACGCCTGCGTCTGTGACTGGGGATGTGTCTGCTGTTAATTATTCACGGTGAGTTTAAGATCTCTGGCTGCTGTTAAAGACTGCAAAGGCATCCCACGTCCTCGCCGCCTGCACGACACCCAATGGATCGGTTCCACAACGCGCTCCGTTTCATTTTCTGAGGCTGAGGCCCTTGGGAACGTCAGAGCTTCCCGAGGAAAGGGAATGTTCGGGGAAGCTTGTGATCCGACATCTGCCTTGAGTCTCCGGTTGGTGCCGTGGTCAGCGAGGCCTGGAGCTCAGCTCTCCCGTCTGCACCAGGTAGTGCCAGAGGAACCGGGGATCCGCGCGTGTCCGTCCTGGAGCTGAGCTCCAGGCTGGCAGGCCCCTGGGGGCGGTTTCAAGCTCTCTGGCTTCCTCATCCAGACCAAGTTGGAGTTAATTGTGGCCACAGCCAAATTAAGTGACCCACGAATTAACTGGACCCTGTCTGCTCTCCTCGCCTGGTGTCACAGCAATGTTGGGGGTGAGAGGACCAGTAACCCTGTCCTTCCCTGCCTGCAGAAACTGGCTTGCCGTCTTCCTAAAGTTTAACACACTAAATATTTTTACTGGTACTTTAGAGTCATAGAATCATAGAATGCTGAAAGTTGGCAGGGACCTTTGGAAATCATCTAGTCCAACCCCTGCACACGCAGGGTCACCTAGAGCACGTGGCACAGGACTGCGTCCAAGCGGGTTTGAAGATCTCCAGAGAAGGAGACTCCACAACCTCTCTGGACAGCCTGTTCCAGGGCTCTGGCACCCTCATTGGGAAGAAATTTGTCCTTAAGTTCCTGTGGAACTTTTGGTGTTTCAGTTTCCGGCCGTTTCCTCTAGTTCTGTCAGTGGCCACCAGTGAAAAGAGGCCGGCCCCATCCTCCTCACTGCCTCCCTTGAGGTACTTCTAGACACTGCTCAGGTCCCCTCTCAGCCTTCTCTTCTCCAGCTGAACAGGCCCAGCTCCCTCAGCCTCTCCTCACAGGGCAGATGTTCCAGGCCCCTGATCATCCTCGTAGCCCTGCGCTGGACTCTCTCCAGCAGCTCCACATCCCTCTTGTACTGTACTTAGTTCTATATTATGTATGTTTTACTTTGTCTAACCCATCTCTTCTGCTGATCAATGTTGCATTTGCTGAAGACTGAGGTTGGTGACCTTCCAAAGGGGCTGCCAGTGTCCGAGGTGTTTGGAAACGGAGGAGGACAGTGCCAGAGCCATGAGATGGGTGGCGTGTAGCTGGCGTCGTGCCTGTGGAACCAATCCATTGGGTTCTGCTACTGCACAGCTGACAAATTGTTCAGGAATGTAATCTGCTACGCTGGCATCTTTGAAAATAGAAATAGAAAACTATTGTAGTAGTAGGGGTGGAGGTACCGGGCTCTCCTCCAGGTTTTTAATGACAACACAAGAGGCTAAGAAAGGTGGAGAGCATCAGATGACCTGAATAACTTTTAAGTGAGCTTGAATATATCTGATCCCTTTTAAGGTGGGAGGTGCTTTTAGAGATGAAAATGCTGGGAAAGAGCAGATTCTAAAAAGAAGTGCTCACAAGCTGAAGGTCCCCTGAACTGAAAATCATTTATCTATTTAATTATCTATTTATTGTCACAGTCATAAATGCTGCCCCTGCACTAGTTTGGGCTGTAGGTTTTAATCTAGAGCTACAGACTTGGGGCTGTTTCCGTTCCATTTAGGCTTTTCTTTTGTTGTTTTTTGTCCAGGTAAATAATGGTCATCTTCCCTTCTCGGATCTCAGAAATGAAATGCAAAAAGTTTAATGTAGCCCTATTAATGACAGAATTATTGTTGGACATTTCTAAGAAGGAGAGTAGAAGCAAGGTGTTTAACTCAAAAAAAAAAAAAAAAAAAAAAAAAAAAAAAAAACCCTGAAGCACCACTTCATAGCGAGTCACCTGTCAGCCAACCAATTTTGTTAATTTTTAGAGTGTGTATAGAACAAGAATAATCTAAATTTACAGTGTGATATGAATATGGGATAGCCAACGATAAAGAAAGTGGTTGAGAAAGAAAGGGCCATCCTTTCTTCCTCCCCTGTGCCAAGATCTTCAGATTGGTCTCAGACCTGTGTAGGCTGAGTAGAATGGATTGCCTAAGCAGTGTGCAAGGAGTTTAATACTTTCTTCCACCTTCTAAATGTTTAAAAGGGATTTCATTATGCAGTTATCTCAGCCCTTTTTATACAAAAATCTGCATAAACCTGCCAAAGAATCGAAGATCTTGAAGCTGTTAGGCATATTTTAATTCTATATTGCTACCTATGTTCCCCAGTGATTAAAATGCCATAGAAATTCCTGTAAATTCCTATGGAATTGCATAAATGTCTTTTAAATGCAACTGTGTTGCCAATGTTTTATCAGATAGAGATTGCTCTACTAGACTACGTGGTAGTGATGATAAATTATGGGGGGAAGAAAATCAGTTTTGATCCGTGTAACAGGTTTCTAACTTTAGATCTATCGTTTTGAGTAGAAAATTTGCAAAAAGATTGTAATTTCAGTGAATCAATAAACACTGAACAGTTACTTAACAGTTAATTTAGTTTTGTTGGAAGTACCAATCAAACCTGTGTGAGTTTATTGTTGTCAAGAAATAGATGATAGAGCATGCTGTGTCTTATTGCTTGTCCTGGTCTCTGGTAGTTTTGCTTATATAATGTCTCACTGGTCGGAGAGACGTTTCTGGTTCTAGTATTAGTGTTGTAATGGGGCATGCTGCAATTCAAAGTGATTGAGAGCAGCCTCTGATCAATCCTGGACACATAATTACATCAGGGAACAGTAAAGCAAGGCTGAATAATGTGCAATTTGCCAGCTCTGTGTGAAAACAGCACCAAGTCCTCCTGAGAAAGAGGAACACCGGGGAGATGCAGTGTCGGAGAGGTTGCTTTCTGTGAAATATTTCAGGTATTTCTGAAAAATAAATCCTAGTAGATCCATGAAGCATACATATGTAGAGTGCACGCTAGAAATAGGCTAGTAGAATAGCGACAGTGCGCTAAAGGAGGATCAGTTTATTTCTCTAAATCTGAATTGTAACCTACAGTGCTATAAAATTATCAGTGTTACTTTATTGATTTGGTTTTACTCAATTACAGTTTCAGGACACTTATTGCAAAGTTATCTCGTGTGTATCTACATTTTAGTGAAAAGATTTATGGAAGGCAGTTACTGAGGTCATCATGTATTTGACCCTCTGTGTGAATGAACCCTTGTGCTGGATGAGTCAGGCATGCAAGTGAGGATGGAAAATGGTTGTATTTTACCACCAAAAACCTAGACGACAGGACAGATTATTCATTTTCTGCTTTTTAAAATGACAACTTCCAATACCTAAAAAAGAAAACCTATAACAGATTTTAAGTAGTTCACTATGCCTTTTCCAGATTTCGAAGAAAACAAACAAAAAAGCTTTAAAAGCTTTAAAGGCTTTGCATCCTGTCGGAAACAGACTTCTCTGTTTTAATGGATTTCATGAATGTTAACGGGTCAAACTGCGTTCGGACGAGGCCTTGCCTCTTGAGTCATGTTTTCCAAGATTTCTCCAGGCCGTTATGCCGAGCTCGTGATGTCATGGGAATCTCGTGGCAGCGCTGATGTCACTGAGGTGAAGCAGAGGCAAGGCTGGGTTTATTCAAGCAGCGTATTACAATTTTAATTTAAAAATTGCAAAATGCAAAAAAAAAAATGGCCTTTAAAAGAGAAACTTCAATGACTGACTATATTTCTAAAGTATATGAACAGCAGAATATTGCATTAAAAGAAAAAAATAGATCATTTGCTCCAAAATTTGCTTCTTTCATAAGCTATGAGAGGAGAGGGATTTATGGCATCTTTCCGTGAAATTCAAGGTCTGTTTTTGTGAACTGTATATGTGAACTGTGTGTGTATATATACTCACTAAAAGGCTGTTTGTGCGTGTGTATACACAAGTATATGACGGAAAGGAAGGTTTCTGGGAATAAACGTCCACATAAGGAGCTTCCAGGTGATTTCAGATTCCTCGCTGCAGCCTGTGTGTGTGTCCCCATCCCAGAGCAGAGCTTGGCGGCACGTGCTCAGCTGGGCTGTTGCAAGCGAGTCCCTTAACCTGATCTGTTGTGGCTGGACAGTAACATCCAAGGTATCGTGTGGCCCCAGATAGCATAACCAGCCTCATCCGCTCATGTCTCCAGGGTTTGAGACCCGAACAGGGCTGCAGAGGCCACTTCAACTCGTCTTTCGGTTGCCAGCGTATCAGCTTTCCTCTAGGCTATAAAGTGTTCCTGTGAAGCAGCTATTGGCATTTACCAAAAAAAAAATCCAACAGCTTTGTGACCATTAAGTATAGTAAAGCAAAAGTGAATCCGTTGGTGTGGTATACGGATGGCTCTCGAGTGCTTTTCCACGGGGTCAGGAAGTGGTGATGCCGAAATGAGCTTTCTTCAGAGCCCCTGGGTGTCCCCCCGGGGTGGCGGTGCGAGGGAAAACGCCTCTAAATTATAACATTTTTGACCGCCTCATCCTTGGCAGGGAGGAGTGGGATGGGGGGAACAGCCTGGGTTTTATCGTGGCCAGGGCAATGAGCCGCTATGACAAGGCTGGTGTTTTTAATTCCAACCTGGACACACCGGAATCAAGAATGCTGTCCTTTATTAAAGCAAGGTGCGGAGAAAGGAGCAGCTTCCCTGAATCCTTTACATCTAAGTGACAGATGGAAAATGGGCAGCCCCCCCCCCTTTCTTTTTCTCCCCGTTTAGACACCAAATAAATGCTGTCCCACAACACTCTCGTCAGGAGTTTGCTGGGACTGGGGTGCCAGCAGGTGCAATCCCGCAGGCCTTGTGGAGATGGAGCTAAATGGGAAGCTTGAAGCAGCAACAACGTTAACTCACATCTTCCCTTGGGCTAGGACTTCTCTAAATGGAGCCTGTGCTTTTGGGCTCGCAGGAAATAGCGACCGATAGTCCTTAGTCTAGTTCACCCCCTTCTTTGAGTGTTACATTTATAAACACGTACATCTGCAGCGGTGTTTTGCACTCCCAGATCTGCTGGAGAGCATGCATTGTACAGCTGGGTATGCATTACGGATCTGTCTTTGTAGTACTGTAGTGTTTCTTTTCACTATCGTGTGTTTCATATGTAAATTATTACTTTAAGCTAATAATACTTTAAGCCAAAGGAAATGAAATTGCATAGTTTTTTATATGGCTTGCCTCTTTTTTGGTATTTCTCACTAGAGAAATTACATTTTTTGGAGCAATCTTGGGACTCGCACATTGAAGGACAAAAAAAAAAAAAATGCCAGTGACTAGTGAGGAGGGTCCCTTTCTTGAATGTTTTTTGCAGCCAGTGGAATTTTCGTGGGATTTTGAGGCCCTTTGGCCGAATGCAGCGGCGTTCCAGCGCCGAGGAATAACTTTCCGTCCGGGAGCTCGGCTGACGCGAGAGCAGGAATGCGGAGGCCCCGGGCGAGGGGACGGCCGATAAGGGCGCCCTGTGTCCCGCGGCCGCCGGCTTTTCCGAGCGCTCGGGAAGCAGCGTCTGTGCGCGGGCATGGCCGGGCGCCGGGGGCCACGGCTGGGCCGCGTCTGCAGGAACCCGCTCCGTGTCCCCGTGCCCTGGTAGCGGCGCCAGGGACGGCTCCGCACGTGAGTGCCTTTACCAACCCCTGCGGCTGCGCGGCTCCGAGTTGACCGGGAGAGTCTGTCGCTCTGTTCTGTTCGCGAGTTCGGGAATCTGAAGGGGACGAAATGCAGCTGGTAGCTTAGTTATTCTCATTTTGTTGTCTGGGAGTC
Organism: Tinamus guttatus; assembly: GCF_059628265.1. Lineage (NCBI taxonomy): Eukaryota > Metazoa > Chordata > Aves > Tinamiformes > Tinamidae > Tinamus > Tinamus guttatus. The sequence continues at coordinate 1,745,526 of NW_028288835.1, forward strand.
ACTGAGGTATTTGTGCCGATTGTAATTCTGCAATTGCAAAGACTGCAAATGAAACCTTGCAATATGAACTTCAAAATGCGCAAACCCCCTGACTTTCGCTTAAAACTTGTCTTTTATTAACAGGCACAGCGTAGTCTCTGGTGCATCTGTTCTTTCTGTAGCCTGGCTGCGCTTTAGCCAAGTGTATGCACTTGGAATATGAGGAGTTACAAGGTGAGACATGCAAGGAGCAGCAAGCTGTGAGCCCTGCTGTCATCTACAGCTAGTGCAAACTCAACTTCTGGAACGCGTGAGAATGGAAGTCAGGATTCAAAACAAGCTGTGCGAATGAAAATGCCTGCTTTTATTAAACATAATGAGCAAAAGGCTCTATTAGTAACGGTGAATTTAGCTGGAAATAATGCTCTTGAATACTCAGGTAGGAAGTTAGTCTTTTGCCAGTTGTTTGGAGGAATGGTACATTTAGGAATCAGTTGCATAGGAGAATAACATAGTAAGAGATAAGTTTTGTGTGTTTTATTATCCACTTTCACAATTGCTATACTGAAATTTGCTATAAAGTGCATTTCTGCAAATAAGATGGTGTTTTGTTTAACCTTTAAGGATTTTTTTATATAGCTCTATATTCACAGCATACATTTTGTAGCTCTGAGGGGGATAAAAGCAACTACAATATAAAGGGAAATTGCCTCTAGCACAGGCACTGAGAGCCTCTGTGAAGCTTTAGTCCTCGAGGAACCTCAAGCCTGAGCTTCCGTGGTAGCAGGAAAAGGAGCGTGGGAAAAGCTGCTGCAGAAGAAGCCTCTCTGGGGATGGAGATGGGCAGCAGCATCCGCACGGGGCTGCCGTCGTCTCCAGCTGCGTCTCCAGCATGTCGAGGGAGGGGATCCTGCCCCTCTACTCAGCCCTGGTGAGGCCACATCTGGAGTATTGTGTCCAGTTCTGGGCTCCACAGGACAAGAGGGATGTGGAGCTGCTGGAGAGAGTCCAGCGCAGGGCTACGAGGATGATCAGGGGCCTGGAACATCTGCCCTATGAGGAGAGGCTGAGGGAGCTGGGCCTGTTCAGCTGGAGAAGAGAAGGGTGAGGGGGGACCTGAGCAGTGTCTAGAAGTACCTCAAGGGAGGCAGTGAGGAGGATGGGGCCGGCCTCTTTTCACTGGTGGCCACTGACAGAACTAGAGGAAACGGCCGGAAACTGAAGCATCAAAAGTTCCACAGGAACTTAAGGAAATTTTTTTTAATAGTGAGGGTGCCAAAGCCCTGGAACAGGCTGCCCAGAGAGGTTGTGAAGTCTCCTTCTCTGGAGATCTTCAAACCCGCTTGGACGCAGTCCTGTGCCACGTGCTCTAGGTGACCCTGCGTGTGCAGGGGGTTGGACTAGATGACCTCGAGAGGTCCCTTCCAACCTTCAGCATTCTGTGATCCTGTGATTCCATGACCCAAACGACTGTCGCAAGCTCCGTGTGCTGCTCTGGCCACCAGCATCGCCAGGGCAGCCCCACGCTGCTTCCCTGGCTCGGGGCTGAAGTTCTCCACGGGCACCTCGCTGATGTGACCAGTAGTGACCAAGCTGTGGTTCTGCCCCTGTGACGCTGGCGCAGGGCAGTTTATTGAAATGGAGGATTTTACGGGAGTACCAAACGTGAAGTGCGCATTACGTAGAGCTCCGTACCGTGTTTTAAACACAAAAACCGTTCAGCTTGAGGCTCCCATGCGAGACCACATCCCTAGGCTTGTTTCACACTGCAGCCAGGTGCTTCAGGCTGCGGTTGCCGAAGTTCCTCTCTGTGGTTGGTCTTTTGCGTGTTTGTGATGTGCGGGCGCTTCCGAAGCTCCCAAAACCTCTGGAAGCTCCCGGAGAAGTGTCCTCCTTTTCACTAGCTATGCAGCTTCTTCACTCTGTGCCGATGAGTCTGCAGCAGCAGGTTGAAAGTCAGGAGGTTTAGCTCATGTGTATCAGCCCTCGAAAGGTCATTTGACTTTCTTTTGCCTTAACTTACTTGTGTTCTTGTCCGCGATGCTTCATAAAGATTACAGAGACTGTTTACAGCCCTAGGGCCTTGTGATCTTTGGTCGAGGGTAATACACACATGTGATGTCCTGTCTGCGCCCGTAAATACGACGTTGTCGCAGGAATCCGAGCTGTGCAGCTGCGATGTGGTCATTGCTGAGGGACTTGGGGTGTTATCCGGGGTGAGAAATACGGAATTTTACCCCTGGTGTAGTAATTGAATACACGCCTTCTGTCCTAATTGTTGACTCTCTGTTCCCATGTGCTGAAGGTTAAAATTCAGGACAGGTGGGAAAGAGTAGGAAAAAACACATTGCAACACACTTTTTTGCTATATTTGGCAGTGCTTGAGACTTTCAGATGGCAACAGTTATTATCAAGTGCAGAAGCTGAAGGTTTAGAGAGGCTTAGAGATAGCAGTGCAACAGGAATATGGGAGTGCAAAAGCATCACATGCATTTCCTTTTGAAGTCAGTGATCTCTTGAAGGCTAGAAAATGTGCTGACAAAAAAAGAAAAAAAAAACAGTAATATTGTATTCTAGGCCAAAAGCAATGCTCAGGAGGAGATGATCTGCAGAAGACAAGGAAATATTTCAGTGTTTTCAATCAAACAAACTTGACTTCCTTATGATCTCATGTTTGCATTGCTACGCTTTCAATCAATGAAGTGGTATCCAGTTTTTTTTTTTTTTTTTTTCTCCACCCCTCATCCCCCTGAGATTTTAAGGAAAAATTATGTCTCTGGATCAGGTTAATGACCAGGAAAGTAAGTTTGTCAGTTTTTCAGTGGTCTAATGAATCCAGTTAATGGTTTCGTTTCTGGTATCTTTAAGGTAGTTTCAGATTATATAAAACTCAAGATCCTGTTGTAGAGTAAAACACCCCGTGTTTTTCTGCTGAACTGTAGGAGGAAGCATGTGTTTGCCTCTAGGAAAATACATGTTTTGTTGGGAGATTATCCTTTTTTTTTCCTTTTTTCCCTACTGAATGTTTCTTTTCAAGAGGCTTAGTATTCTGTAAAAATTTTTCTATTGTAGAAGTCCCATGTACCATTAAACACGATTATTATTTTGATGAATAAGCACAGCTGGCATTTCTTTTCAATATCTGACTGCCTTCTTTTCCAGCTATGAAAGTGCTGTTGTCAAGAGATTAGCCTTCAGGGTAGCAAGTTAAACTGTTCATTTCCACTAATCCCCAGGCTGGACAGGCAAACAGATACAAACTGGCTGGGTATGCTGTGCACAACAGTGTTCTATGCTCTCCACGGTATAAAATAAGCTAGTAGGGCGTTTGTGAAAAGGAACTTTTAAAAAGCTGAAGCGTGTCGTGGTGACTGCAGGCAGTCAGGTAAAATTTCAGGTTGAGAGTCTTTTTGGGTCTGGTTTGTTTTTCAAAAACTTAATACCTGCCTTTAAAAAAATCTTCAAACTTGCCCTCCTCCTATCTCTTTTATTCATATATATATTTATACACACACATACACACATATATATATATATACATATAATTATGCCCTGCTTCCTGCACTCGCCCTGGCCGCTGCCTGTCTACAGTTGTGGGCCGGGGGGCCCCTCTCATAGAGGCAGGTCCTCCTGGACGCTGACACCCAAAGGGCCTTTCCTCATGGTGCAGGAGATCTTCCAACCCACCTGGATGCCACCCTGTGCTCCGGGTGTCCCTGCGTGTGCAGGGGGTTGGACTAGATGATCCCTGGAGGCCCCTTCCAACCTTAACGATTCTATGAAGCCAGGGATCCCCTTGCCTGGGTGCCGTGCCAAGGAGGGACAGCGGATGAAAGGCGGGATGGCCTCTTGTCCCCATCTCTTCAGCTTGTCCCCATCTCATGTTCAGCATGTTTACATTTTGCATTTATTTGTTATTTCTATATAAAGCGGGGCTAATTGAAGTTGATGAGCCTTTTCACTTTCTTTTCCCAGGTGTTCTAGTTAGCCTTCCTTAGTCATGCAGGTAGCAGAGGTAATTTAATACTGTAACATCAGAAGTACATGGTTATTAGTTCAAACTGTCTCGCATGTAGTTTAGAACCAGCGATGCATCTTAATTAGTACTTGCCTGACACTTCCTTTAGTGCCTGTCAGGTTATGTAGCAGGTACCTTCAGTAATGTACGTACTTTAAAAAAATCCATGGCTGCTGATGTCCTTGGGCATTAGTTATGTGAAGGAGAACTGTTTCCTGGAGTCCTTGTATTGCTCAGAGGTTTGTATATTTTTACATGCTTTTCACTGTGTGGAGAAAACCTAACTTTGGCTTGGAGATTGCATTATGGCTCTGATTTTCTGTTCTGATTTAAGTGTTTCTGTTCTTTTCAGCTTTGGCAAGCGATCCGCAGGCAGCTTCAGGCGGGGCTGTGAATGCATCGTTTTGGAGCCATCTGAAATGATTGTGGTGAGAATATTTCCGTTATTTTTCCTCCAAATATATTTTAAGTAGAACTGTATTTTACACACTTTATCTTTCAATAACCTGTTTTTTTTAATATTTATGTCTCATATGACTATCTTGCCGTTTCCTGCATGCACCTTTGCCTTGTCTAAGTGATAAAGGTATCGTCTTACATTACGTTAAATCTACTTTTGCACATTTCTTCTAAAGCAGTAAGGTTTGCTTATGTAAACAGAAGAGTGGGACGGGCTTTTAAGTGCAGCTGCTTTGCTATTGTAGCTAAGCACAGATGTTTTAAAGCATTAATCCCAAGTTTGGTGTTTCATGGAGGTGAGTTTGCTTTCAGCGGTGTGAGATTTCAACCAGCATTTTGAGGTCCTACCAGCTTTTCTGGTTACAGCTTGTCTCAGGAGCAGTCCGCTGTAGTCCCGCGGTCAGTTAGCATCATCTCTGAGCGTGCAGAGCTTCAGAGTTTTCAGCTGGTACTCGGGGTGATAAATCATGCAAACCAAGTTACCATGGAGGGGCTGCACGTGTTTCACAGTGTTTTGCACGGAGACGGTGGCCGGTTCCTGACGCAGGTGCCTGAGCCCGTGGCGTCTTCCGAAGCGCTGTTATCCCGGGGGAAGCACTGGAGAACAGGGCTTAACCCGATCCCCATATATGGCCGGTGCTGAAAAGTCTCCTTTTACTGTTGCTGTGGCTTCTATTAGTAGGGTGAAAAAAGAAGAGATGTTAAATTACTATAAAAAGATTGTGCTCCTCTTCCAGCAGAATTCTTTTGTTCCAGTGTTTTCGCGGCTGTTATGAGGAATTCAGGAATACTCTTGAAAACACCCCCTCTGAAACAGGGAGAACTGACTTTGTATTAAGATATTTCCAATATCTATTTTTTATCCTTCCAGCTATTATTTGGAAGTGAATTTTTTAATGTAAATGAAGTCTTTTGCAAATCCTTCTTTTAGGTCTCCCAATATTTGAAGTAAACTCGCCTGTTGAAGAGTGAAGCCTTTGCAGCAGGTTAGCTGGGGAAGATCCCAAGTGATTAGTTCAAGTCAGGAGGAAAACTACCAAGTGATCTCCCATAAGTGTTTCCTTTTTGTAATTCGTTGAGTAGTGGAGTGTTTGTATTCTGTATAAGAACAGAGGAGAGGAAAAAGCTTTTTTTCTTTATCTTTTCTGAAAGGAGTGTTTATACTCAGCAATTCTGTTCATACCAGTGTTTGCTTTTTTTTCCTCGTTCCTGTGGGTATTTTTTTTTTTTTAGTAACTTCACAGTTTGCATTGCTAAAATACAGGAAATTGGTAGCTAACCACTCTCTCCAGAAACAGGAGTAGTGGTGTTGCTAACATGCAGAAACAATTTTCCTTCCTTGGGGAAATGACACTGCGTTGCCTTTATTATAGGTCGATTACATGGATGAGAATGAAGAGTATTTTCAGCGCCAAGCTTCTCATAGGCAATCACGAAGAAGATTTAGGAAAATCAACCAAAAAGGGGAGCGGCAAACAATTATTGATACCGTCGATCCTTATCCCGTGGGGAAACCACCTCTACCTAGAGGCTACCACACGGTAAGCTGGGTGTGTTTGGTTTACATGAGCATGAGCAGAAATGCTACTGAAATTGGCTAAATTTGCTATGTCTTGAAGTGATATAGTACAAGTCTGTGGGGGCATTTCCCCTCAAAATACCGTGTATTTGGCTCCAGGGGTGTGTGCACAAGGGGGCAGCTTGTACCTCAAGTTCAGGCTGAGGTTTGAAAGCAGTATTTGTGAGTAGGATTTGCCATGCCTTCATGCTGCAGTTGTGAAAGAAAGCAGCTAAATTCCAAGTTCCTTTCGATATTAGATTACAGTGCACATATGTGAACGTGCAGTGTTAAAAGGCCAGTTAGTGCAGCACTCATCTGAGAGCTGTCGCTTCAAAAGGACCGCATGGTTTTGCACTAGGCTAAAATCTCGGGTTAGATCTGTTGTTTCTTTTTGGAGTCCAGCCCTTAAAGTCAAATTAACCTTTACTGATGACTTCAGGAACCTTTATATACTTGGGTTTCAGCACACTAAAAATATAAATATGAATCTCTCTCTCTATATATAATAGGACAGTCTTGTGTATTGTAAGTGAACAGGCCTTCTCTTGGATTGAAATTAAAAATTAAAGCTTATTTAACCAAGTGGTTTGTTAAAGCTCTATTAGATTAATGCTTTTTTGGGGGGAGTTAATTTCAAGTGTAAGCAGAATTCTGGAAATGCTGTTTGTCTCTCAGCTGATTGTTTAAGCCCCCAAATCTGCAAGGACTGTGCAGGCGTGGGCATAAATAACTATGCACATTTATTCTCATCGAGTTCCTTGAGTTCATTGGGCTGGATTTTGCATAATGTAAGGAACATGCCTATAAATTTGCAGGATTAGGGCTTTTGCATTTTTTAAAATGCTGTCTGTGATCTAATGCAAAGTTGTAAGTTTTATCCTTTTCCCCCACTTTATCCCTGATTTGTCTGCCAGTTCCCTGTATATTCAGTGTGTGTCTGTAAGTGTGTAGATGTTTGATTACATCTTCTGTTAATTGCACAGGCTTTTCCTCATGAGTTGAATGATTACATTTTACGCCAGCAATTTATGTTTTTTGTTTATACAACAGCTTCTAATGGCTTAATTTCCACGGCAGTTTTAATTGCCTTCAAATTTAACGTGGATGTTCCAGTTGAGCCAGTTCACTTGATTGGAAGTTGAGACATTTTACTGGGCTGTTTTTGAAAAAAAAAAATAAAATGTGGCCTATTGTGGTTCGTAGGGGTTATGAGCATAGGAATAATGAGAATTATCCTTGTTGGCGCTGCCTGGCGCGTGCGTTGTGCTCAGCAGTGCTAGGTGATGTTTGTTGGGCAGGATTGAGGACGAGGCAGGGCTGGGGCGCACGCGGCGCCCTGGGCCTCGGCGGCCCCTTCCTGTTGTATAAATTTCCCTCTGGGTCGCACCGTCGTCGCTGCAATCGAGCTCTGGGGCTGGGACCCAGAGCCCGTTTGTGCCCCCGTGTCCTGCGTGCCCACGATGAGTGTGTGTGTGTTGGTGTGTTGGTGTGCATGTGCTGGGGACCCATCGCGGGGGAGGCTGCACAGCGGGGTAGAGATTGCCAAATCCACTGTAAAATTTGAAGTAATCACACTCAAGGGTTGCTTTTAAGCGTACCATGATACATGCTATTGACCCCCCCACCTTTTTTTTTGAAATAAAATATTTAGTCAAACAATCTCAGCTGATTATATTACAGCAATATTATAAAGATTTTTCCCGTATTGGCCTGCTCCCTCCTTTTTTACAGTATTTGGTGATCTCGTTTACTTAATTCTCCCAGTAGATCCTATCATCAATGCTACTTCTTTTGCTTCAGTCACATGTGATAAAGGTTGTGTTGTCTTTGCCTTCCTGTTTTCTGTCCCTTGATTTTTTTTTTTTTTTTAACTTTTTTAAAAAATTAGTTGAAGAAATTTCTTTTTGTTGTTGGTGAAACTCAGAGGATTTCAAAGTGTATTCTGGCATAAATCTTCAGGGCTTGTTGCCCATCCGCTGATCAGCGTCTTTCAGGATCTGATCTTTAGTTCTGCTTCTAAATTTTGGATAAACAAATAAATAAAATCATTACAAAAAGGAAGATGTTCAGAGATTGCAGCAAATAACCTGCTAAAGGCAAATTGAACACAGATGAATATGATTAGTTCATTGCAGATGTATTCTGCTTTCAGTGTTAGATACATTTTGATTCAGAGTAATAAGGTCTCATAGATAGCACACTCAACATCTTTAAAAAATGTACAATTAGCCTTTTTGTTTGTTTGTTCTATTTTACCCCAAATCCTTAGTTACTGTGTAGTGGGACTTTTTGTTGATGGATTATTGATGCTTTATTTCCAGCAGTGTCAGAATGCTGTTCTCCAGAAAGGTCAAACAGGATTTTCTGAAGAGTTTTAGATCTTGTTTTGGAAATGTAGCAAAAAATATTGAACAGTCCTAAATAAAACTGCATTGCTGTGTTTTTCAAGAATTGGAAAAGGAAATGCAGCGCTCGCGGTGGCGGCGCGGCCTCCCGCACACAGCCTGTGTTGGCCTGTGGACCCGCATTGACATAACCTTAACATTAAGAACACAGTGTTGGAATGTACTATGGCATGTCTGATAATGTTCATCTTTTCCTTTCCTCCTATATGGCATTCATTTCATTTTGGCTCTCAGGAATGCACTAAACCTCAGGTATTGTAACCTACTGTGTATGGTCCACTAACAAATTACTGGTGGGTTTTCAGTGTGGTGTCATAATACCGATGCAATGTCACGACTAAAACTGCCTCCTTTGCTTTGATTTTTTTTTTTTTTTAATATATTATTTTGGAGTGGAGCTGCTTGATGCCCCATATTTTAGAGACTACAACAGAGAATGGTAAGGAAAAGGGTAAAAACAAAATATGTAGTGCTTGTCAGATTGAACTCATGCATCTCCATGTGAAATGGAGAACGTAATCATTTGTTTGGGGACAAAAATTGGCCCTGTGGAGTCTTTGCCTGGCAGTAAAAGAGGGAGGTACGACAGGGCAAGCGCTGAGGATGCAATTTGGGGCCTTCCTTTTCTTTTTCTGAACCAGGAAAACACTGGTCCTGGTTCACCCTTGGGATGCTGCGACGCGGATGTAGGTGGCCAGGCGCTGAAAGGCAGCTGGAGGGGACAGGAGCCTGGCCCATAACTTGTCCCATCAGGTGGACGGACACACGCGTTGCTCAGCCCTGGGTCTGGACAGACGCCCACGCGAAGCGCCGACGTTTTGACTGACATCACATTTGTCTGAATGGCATCTTTTGAGCTTGAAGTCTATTTGTCAGGGAGTTGACCGACGCCAAGTTGGGGAAATACAAAGCATCTGCCAAAGCCAACATTTACCAAGAGCGTTTGTGTGTCTCGTTGAACTGTTAGAGGACTTCAGGGTTAGGATTGAAAAAACTTTTGTGGTAGAACTGGTCCACATATTATGGAAAACTATTTACTGATGCATCAGAATTCTTTCCTTTAAATATGACTTGGCTCTATTCCCTTGATTATTTTTATCAGGAATCACAGTCATTTTAAAGGCTCCTCCTTTTTGCTGTTGATGCTCGAATTCTGTAAGAATTTCCAATAGCCTGTTCCTTGTTTTTGTTTTTTCTCCATACTTTATTCAGGGAGTGTGGCTGACTGCAGCAGTGCGGAAGTTAATAAGAGGGCAAGCAGCGTTCGCCTGTGGTTAATGTAAAAATTTACAATTCAGAGGAGCTAGTTCCTATTCCGGAGCTTTGTCACCGTCTCCAAATACAATGTTGGACAGGACTTAACATTGTGCACGTGTGTGTGGGCATCTATCTGCTCACATGCAGACGTATCTATGTCCCGGGGTGATTTCAGCCCCTTGTAGTTTGAATCCTTCGCATGCCTCAACTTCAAGAAATCAACAGAATACACTCAGTCCTTCAAACCTGTAGTTAACACAACACTTAAACACTCAATGTTCAGGTGATCTAAAGAATGATCTAGCACTTTCTAATGTAAGTTCACTTAATAAAATACTCAGAATCATAAGTAAATATTCATGTCAGGGAAAAAACAAAACCAAAACCCTTGCTTTTAGCCAGAAAGAGACACATATGAGCTAGTTTGCAAAGTCTATGGATTATTTGTATGGTCGTGAACAAGGAAGCACAGGCGCATGGAAACAAAATGAGCTTGTACAAAGGTACAGAGGATACAGGGAGATCATGGTGGGGAGAAAAGGTTCTGGATGACCTTGATCTTGGAGGCGTTAAGTGCATCTGCTTATGAAGGAGGAAGAAGACACACAGAAAAAGAGAATTCTAATCAGACATCCTTGGTAATGGAAAGAGCTTGGGGGGGGACAAGTTGCTGGGAGGTTTATGGCTTTAGTTACTATCATGTCTTGTGACAGCTGAAAGCCATCAAATAGATCTAGCTTTTGAACTTGATGCCGACTTAGTTTTCTGCCAGGGAGAGGAAACGATGTGGAAAGGTAAGCAGTAGGCAAGGAGAAAGTAAGCCCAGTGAAAGCCCTGTAATGTGGCAGGTAACATGAGGGGTGATAAAATAATATAAAATTTTATTTTATATTCGCATAAAAATGCTACCCACTCGCAGTGGGCCTTCCTGTCTGCATTGAGAAGCTTCTAACAGAGGGCATGTTTTGAAAAGTCAAGAGAAAATTAGTGGGGGACTTTCAGAGCAGGACAAGTGAACCGGGCTTGTTCTGTCCGTGGTTATGAAACGTTCTGTTAAATAATGTTACCAGTGAATTGATAAATCAAAATTGTACACACACCTTCATTTACAGCTGTGTTGCTCATGGGCAGTATACTATGCAAGTGTGTTGTAATTACGCAGTGCACAAAGAATGCATGACTGTTTTTGCCTTTCTTGGTGTAACACTTTGTTTAAAAGCATTTAAAACGGAACATAGTTTAGCGATCAGTCCTTTTATAATAAAAAGTGGCCAGCTCCTACCATTTGACAAAAATTAGCGTCCTTTGTGCCCTTTTACCAAGAAAGCTGTTTGTCTTGTTGTTTTTGTCCATTTATAAAATTCAGTGCAATTTCATACGCAGCCTTTAGTTTTTGTCACTTCACGATGGTGATAATCTACTCATCGTTTGTCATGTTCATCATACCAAGGAATATGAAAAATTTAAATTCGGAATTTGTGTTTTTAGTCTGGATGTGTAATACTTAAACACCTCTGCAATAACGTGCGTTCCTCAGAATCTGTGACTGTATTACATATACAAGTCTATTTTGTGTATATTAAATTGAGACACTTGGGACAATACAAAAAGCATGGGTTACCTTTATCAGACACCCCAAAGATAATTGGACAACTCCAGTTAACTTTGTGGGGTTTTCTTATTTTTTTTTCCCCGGAAATTGCATGTTTCCTTATGGGAACATCCCCGGATAATGTTACAGTGACAGTGCATAGTTCCTATCCCAGATTCTCTACTTTTTGGCCAATCATAATCTCTTAGTTGCACGTTTTCCTTTCTTTGAAAATATGCTGTAAAGTTATGTATTTATATATTAGTATATGAGCGAGCACCGCCACCATTTTATTTTGTGGAATGCCCAGAGTAAACCAAAGCTGTCTGTTCATCCTCCTTTTAGTGCCGTGTCCTGGCAAATTGATGCAAAATTAATGGTATGCAGTGTGCTGTTTACTCCACTTGCAGCCTCCATCAAAGGATGTCTATTTTTGTGTCTTACATCATCTCTGCTGCAGAACTCAGGTATCCGCTGGGATTTACTGTTTTTCCAGAGCCGCCTTTGGAAGGGCGGACGTTGGTATTTGGGGAGAGAGGTGCAGGGGGGAGTTAAATAACTTGCATTACTCAAACATTAGTAAGTCTGAGGTAAAATCTTGTGATGTGCAAATCCTTTTTTGCCTTACTCATTAAATGTGAATGTTAATGTTCCCAGGCTCAAGCAGGGCCCTGTCAATGCCTCTAAACATGCGTGCTTTTCCTGCCAGGGAGCGGGGAGGAAACTGCTTGAGTGTTGTCACTTGGAGAGCGTAAAGCAGTTTAGCTCGGGGTTTGAAAGTCTGTAAGTGATCCACGGCAGTGAAAAGACTGTCTTTAAAGAAAAGACTTTACAAAGTTTTCTGAAATTAGTCTCTGAATCCAAAACCAAGTAGAATCCATTTGGTAGAGAGATTCGGGCTGGTAGGACTGTGCTTCTACCCGACTTTGTTTAAGCACTTCTGTATTTGGGTGTCTAGTCTTGCAATTGCAAAGGGGAAAAAAATGTCGTATTAAGGTTGTAAAGCAGAGCATCCCTTACTTGATGGTAGTTAACTCCCTGATTTACTTGATAATTGGTTTTAAAGAAAGCAAAGAAGGAACAGGTTGCTTCCACTGCGCTCGGGCTTGCTGTTTAAACTGCAAAAGCAGAAGCACCTCCTCTTTTCCTTTTACTTGATTAGCACATTATCTTTAACTCTGTCTTTATGCTCAGGTGAGAAAATTTTGGAAACATTTGGGGAAAAACCTCCCTATAGTGAGAGACTGAATTTTTTCACTCCTGAATTAGACAACGTTAAGGAAATCAAGTAATCTGTGATCATTCACTCAGTCTAATTTTTAGCATTTAATAAGGATAATAAACATTTTAAAGTCATGTTAACAGCATTAAACTTCAGATTTATGTAGATAATAACACATTATGTAAAGACACAAGTAAATTAGGTATCACATAATAAAGTGACTTCATAAATGTGTCAGTGACTTTTGTGTAAGTCTTTTCTATCTTGCAAATGAAAAATTAACTAGTAAGAAAGACAGTTACGTATCATGGAGCTGTTAAGGTTTGGTTTTAAAAGCTGTGATAGAGCACTTTTCCTGATGGTTTTAGTGGTATTTTAATCATAGAAGCTCACCTTGGGACACCTACTTGGTAATTTTCTAGAGAAAAGGCGAATAGAGCAGGTGTGTCTAAAATTGGGTGTCTGGGTTCTGATTTGATGCTGATAGGATGGTGAATTGCTTGCATGAACCTGGGCCCTGTGGCCAGTGATTTAAGGGCACCGGCAGCAAATTTGTCAAAGTATTAGAATGAAAGACTGTTTAGTTACTAAATGAGACACTAAAGTATATGCTTCATTGCTGTGTCTGTTGTCGATTGCTGTTTGGGGAGTTTTGCTGGTATTTTTATTTCTGGTTATTGTAGTCATAAAGTGCCAAGAAATTTGGAGACACTGCACCAAATGTGTAGTCTTTTTGTTGTCTTTTGTCAAAGAATTTGAACATAAAGGAAACAATATTCTATATTATTATACTGAAAGGAAAGGAAAAAATGTGCTTTTTTTTCTGTTCTTGAGGCACTTCAGGAGAAGAACGTTTTGTGTAGTTAATTTTTACAAAATTAAAAAATACTGGAGTAAATAGCCGTGAGTTGACGTGACTGCTTGACATAGAAGATCGGAGATAATCCGTTGTTGCAGCATTTGTCATTAACCTAAAAGGTTTAATGCTTCCAGCCTCGTTGACATGGCTGAGGAGACCAATATCCCGGAGCATGTTCCAGCCAGGAAAATGGAGCTTACGGGAATGGCACTGGGATGGTGCAAGCTGCTGAGATCTGTATCACTTCATCTTCAAGAGCTGCTGTTCATGGATCCTGTGGATAGTGCGGGGTGTCCTGGCACTCGCGCTTGGACGGAGCAGGTCCGTGTGTTCTGCACTGGTGTTTGAGGCTTGCACAGAGAGGTCAGCTTCTTGTAAAGGTAATAGTTGGAGGCAGGGGAGGACAGCCCATCATGTCCAGCTATTGCAGATCAGGTTCATTAACATCTCATTTTAATCACCTCATTTGCAGAAAACCTAATTTGCGGAAAAATTTGCTCTTTTCAGACTTTGTCTAAGCAAGGAGTTTTTATACGTGGGCTTTGACATAGACCTCAGTGGAAAGTTGTACGTTGGTTTGGTATTAACTGTTCATAGTTATTTATGATAGAAATTTTCCAAAGAGCATTGTTCTGCTGTCTCTCACCGATTCAAATTCTATTCATTTTTCCACTGAAAGATATATAGTCATTGAGCTTCTGCCATGGTTATTTTTATAAACCCTAATTTATAGGTAATTATTTTATGAAATGATAATAAGTGCATATGATTATACTGCATTGTGTCAGTGTACCCAGAAAGTGGTGAAAGTAGCAGTAGCTGAGAAGAAATAGGGAAACGGAATCAGCCCTTTATTTCAGAAAGTCTTAATATCACAGACTGCCTGTGTTGTTTGTTTGTTTGTTTGTTTTTCACCTAATTACATTTATATATATAAATTTTATATATCTATACACACACATTTAAGGTGCAAAGATTTTTTTTTCTGTTTCAGAAACCATCAAGTTTTTGATAGTTTGAGTCACACTAATAGCAGACTGCCAGGTTGCTTTAAACCTGGCATTCGTGTGTATAGTACTGACTTAATTTTACCACGGGAGAGAAGAGTATATGGTGGTGACCCCTCTAATTAATAAGGGAGTGTTTCATGGTTTTGTCATGTAGTTCTCCGTCTCTTCTCTACTGTGTGTAGACCACAGCAGGGTCAAATTCTGCTCATGGGGTCAACCACGGGGCCACCAAGTCAAACTTGAGACCGTTTTAATTGCTTTGTCAAAAAGTAATACTTAGAATACTAGAGGAGGTTTGTGTAAATCTCCTGAAATTAATAGTTTCTGCTATTTCTGGTGAGGATTTCATTTGAAAGTTGATTGTGCTCAGCATTAGGCTCTTTTTATATGGTTTAAACATAAGTTAACATTCAGAAATCGTCTGGTATTTGCGATGCTTTGTTGAGTGCCACTGCAATGCTTTTTAATATTTGGAACCAATTATTGTAATGCAGTTGTTTTAGGAAACCCTTAATGCCCTTCAAGGAAACCTTTTAGCATGCAAAAGAAAATGAAGGGCACAAGTATCATATTAAACTCTCATAAATGTAAATATATTCAATTTAAGTGTGCCATGTATGAAACAGTGTCCTTAAAATAACTGCACAAGTGAAGTAGCCCAGATAGTTCAGGATCTTCCCTTCCCTTTTTCTTTCACAAGGGTGGTTGGCGTCGGTGGCAGTTTCTCCTCCAGCCCCGTTGAAGGCTCACGCGCGGTAGACGCGGTCGGACAGGACCGCGCCGCAGGTGGAGCAGGGAGCGCTGCTCCGTCCCGTGGGCTTGTGGCGCCCGGCGCGCGGGCCGAGCCCACGCGCGTCGCTGCCCTTAGCTCCTCTGCAGGCCTGTGCGCCGGTACAGAACCGAAGCCATGCACTGCGCGGGGGAGTGACTGATGAGAATGGAGGTTAGAAATACACCTACGGCCTTGGACAAAAACGATAACAAACATACGTGTGTCATCATTTTCTGGACCGTGCTTCCCCCCTCCCTTTTTTTTTAATGAGGTTGGCTCATTTAATGTACGTGTAACTGTAATATCCATGTCCGGAAAGGTGTTAAATAACATTTACAAAGCGCTGGCCGTTGGCCGGGCGCAGCGCTAGGATGCCTGTGCGGAAGCGCTGGACGCGTTGGGCTCCCCGGCAGCGCCGCGGGCCGCTTCGGGTGGGAGAAGCGGGGTGCTGCCGCCCCGGCCTCCTGCCTGCCCCTGCCTGCCACACGAGGAGGGAGCTTTTTATTGAGGAGAGGAAGCGCGTTCTCTGTGCCCAGGAAATGGCCTTCCTGGCGCGTTGCTATGCCAACTGCCTGCAGCCATGCTCCTCCGAAGTAAGCACAATAACGTAATGCTGTGGGCGCGCTCGGCACGCGCGTGCGGGCGGCGCGGCGCTCCCGGCGCCGTCCCCGCGGGCGGCTGCCCCGCGGCGCAGCGCCGCGCGCCCGCCGATGTCACACGCCGCCCGCGGCCGCGGCGCAGCCCGGGGAGGACGCGAGGAGCGGCGGGGGCGCCCGGCCGCCTCCCTGCGCGCGTAGCTCTGCGCGGCGCCCGGCGCAGGCACTATCTGTGCAGTCAGCCATTTTAGCTTCTCTTTCCCCCCCGCCTTCTCTCCCCCCTCCTCCTCGTGCCGTCCCCGGGGCTCCGGGAGCGGTTTTGCTCCGCGGGATGAAGGCTGCGTGCGTCGGGTTTCAGCCGGCGCGCCGCATCCTGACACGCGGGGACCTTCAGCGCTGCGAAAATGGAGCCGGGCGCTGTCGTTTGGATCGCTCCTCGGCACTACAAGTGTGAGGGGGCTCTGGAGCTCGCCAGTAGTGACACTTTTAGCTCCAGCCTGCTTTCCTCCTCCCACCCTCCTCCTCCTCCTCTTAATTTAATGCTGTAGAAGGTGACTTGCCCTCCATGAGAAATTGGTGCATGATGTGTAGCTTCAGCTCGGCGTGTGTCTCTTCATTATGAAACCCCTTGCGATCCCAGCTAGCCATGGAGTTACGGGCCAGCAGGAGAAGCACTCGGTAAGTCTGGCACGTTCTGCTCGGGCTCTCGGTCGCCTGTCACCGCGAGCGGCGTGGGGACGGGAGCAGGGACGGGAGCCGCTTGCCGTTCGTGATCGTGCATTAAATGGTGGCTGTGGAGGGAAGGCTGCACCTGAGCCGGCGTGAGGATTTGTAAGGGTCTGTATCGGGTACCGCTTTGAGCTGAGAAAAGGCAGCTCCCGTTTCCTTCCAGATGTTAGAAAAATGAATCGGAGCGCCCTGATGTGCTGCCCTTGGCTGCAAGCTGTGAGCCTGCAGTTCAAATCAGCACGCACCAGTGGAAACTTTAAAGGAATACGCAGGCTGTGCAGCAAGTGCTGCGCGTGCAGATGGCCATCGGAAGGGCTTCCTGGCGCCGCTCGGCAGCGTGCTGGCCCTTAGCATCCGTGGGGCAAAAACTGTGAGCAAAACCCGGGAGGAACAAAGGCCCCAAGTGGAGATGCTTTCTAATTGACCCCATGAGTCAGCTGCACCTCTGCGGCGCTTTAATCCCCGCCGAGGCCTCTGCTTGTTGTTTGTGGAAAACGCATCCCCAGGCAGAGCCGCAAACCAGGGTGTTTGCCAGGGCCTAGGGGCCAAACCCTACGGACTGGGGCTTTGCTGCTTGGAAAGGCTTTAGAAATACAGATCTTTGTCACTTAGTTAATGCAGGTGTCACTTCACGCTGCTCTGTAAATCTTGGCAGTAAAACCATGTGTAGCTTAGTATATTTTTTTTTCAGTCTTACCATTTGTTTCTTCACAAGTCCTTTTCCTCTGCATGCATTCTGATCGTATGTGCATACCTATAGGCGTGTATGTAGGATGCAGGAATCATAAGCACGGGGAAATGTGACAGCAGGAACTTTTTCAAGGAGGAGCAGCTTCTTCAGGAACTCAGGTTTTGGCCGCGTTCAGAAACACAGGAACTAGTCTAGAAACACTTCAGAACGCCTCCAGAACGGTTTTTCTTATGTACACAGCAAGTGTATCGCAGGTTCTGGTTGCAGACTGTGTTGTTCATCTTAAAAAAGCAGCTAGTTTAATTACATTCTCACTATAAGGGAGTTCATGTTACCAAATCATTGGGTGTTCATGAAATATTTAAAACTTAATCTAAGAAAGTCTCCTTCCCTCCTGAAACTCAAGGACAGAAGAAGCCGAAATAGAATAGGATATCCTGAATTTGCAAATGGCAATAAATTAAGAAAACTGTACTTTTTAAAAAAATACTCTTGACTCTCTAAAGAGTGTTTATGAAAAGTTCTAGATTGACTCTGGTAGCACAGCAGATCTAATTAATATAAAATAACTGCTTGTAGATAAAGCAAAAATTCAGTTGTATATTAGACTTGCATTCTAAGTTCTCTCATCTTGGAGTACTGTTACTCAATTTAATTAAACCATAGACAAAATATTCACCCTGTGGGCAAAAATGGGGGAATAAAAATCAGTGAAATGGCAAGGTATTGCTTTACTGGACAATTAGTTTACCTTAAGAAAATGTCCAAATATGTTTAAGAGGAGGAAATGATGTTTTGACATAGGAGTGGCACGGAGCTGTGGCTTTTACGTTAACAAAAGCCATAGTTCAGGGTTTGCACAGAAGTTTAAAATTCAGCTTCCATGGCACGATTCAGCTCAGTGAAAGCACCACTTTGGCAATGAGACTTTCCATGCCTGTTCTCCAGACAGAGGTTATTTTGCCTGGAAAATGGGACTGAAGCACCTGAATTCTTGGTAGGCAGTCTCAGAGCTTTATGGTACCCAGGTTTGGCTCTGCTGCAATTAGAAGGCAGACTTAATGCGTTCACCATTTCTGATGATGGATTATTTTCATGTTTGTATGTTCTGAGAACCTGAAATATGTGTAATTGGTGTCCATCTGAGCTTGTTTATTGGAAAGAGCTCAGTTACTTTTCTGATATCATGGCTTAGACTCTCACTGTTGGTTTGCTGGGATAATCTGGGAACCAGGGCAAAAATCTCCTGTGCAAGCTTGCACAAAATTAACGAGAATTGATGTGTTTAGTGTTGTGCAGCTCTCCTGCCGTGTCCCAGGTCCTGCCTGCACCTCTGTCCGCTGTGCTTAGCAGGGACTTGCATGGTTTCTAGGCGGCCTGACCTCTGTCTCTGTATTGCTTTTGCAATATCAAACATTATCGATGATCGTTTCCAAAAATGTCACTTCACGGATCCCGAAACCACCAACTTTGGAACAGTTGCACACGTTGCAGCATATGCCTGCTTT
Organism: Tinamus guttatus; assembly: GCF_059628265.1. NCBI lineage: Eukaryota > Metazoa > Chordata > Aves > Tinamiformes > Tinamidae > Tinamus > Tinamus guttatus. The sequence goes on from NW_028288835.1 coordinate 1,764,183, forward strand.
ATTATGTAGAAAAATCGTATTAATTAAGTTCAAGGTCTCCCTAGTAGACTGAGGCACTCTAAAATCTAATTTTCATATGTTATTCCTCCTTTTCCCTCAGATGTGTTGCTTTTAGAAACTTTACTCAAAGTTGTGTATTTAAAAAAAAAAAAAAAAAAGAGTGACAGGGTGTAATGGCTTTTAAAAAGTGTGACTTGAGATGCATAGTTCTTTCATTAGGAATTGCAGAATGTTCTGGTGTCAATTATGCCCAGTCTAAAAGGACAGATAAGTTGCATTTTTGGTTATTTTACTGAAATAAAGGCTAGTCAGAGCAGATACACTGGCAGCTCAGTAACTCTCCATAGTGGTCGTGTAGATAGTGCAATCTTGATGGGTTTGGCCTGTCCTGAATTAATTAAATATATATAAAGCAAAAAGTCGGGAAGTTTGTTTTGTTTTTTCCTTCTTGTGAGCGTGGAAGAGCACGAGGGCGACGCGGCCAAGGCAGACGGCTGCGCTGGATAAGCTGTAGGGATTGGGAGGGTGTCGAATCTTTTGTGCATTTCCCGCTATCGAGCTATCTGGGTGTGGGGGTGTGTACATGCACGTTGGAAAAAGCCTCAGTAATTGCCTGTTTTCTGCTGTAGCTGCAGATGATGGTGATTTTGTTCATCTTGCAGAATTACACATTACATTGAGACTTGCTGCAGGTTTTTTGTTGTTGTTAGATGCCTTTAGTTTTATCGATTAATGAATCTGTTGACTAATGAAACTTCTGTTTTGCCCTCCTTTTGATTATTCCTTTCCTTTTCACTTATGCCTTTTGGAAAAATCCTTTCTGAAGACCAACAACGAAGCTGTGGCTTTTTCACTGGATTGGAAATGGCATTTGGCCTCTCTGTAGATGTACTATCATATTGGCCCTTCATTATGCATCTCCGTATTATTTTCTCTACAAGATTCATCTCAAAGTGGTTCCTCTGGCTTAATGAATAGCTGTTTGCTATTTTGCAATAGTTAAATTAATTGCTGAAATGGCCAGGTCGTGTTCTAGTGTGCTATTAAAGTCCTACTCTTACGACAAAAGTATTAATTTTTATTTCCATGACTTTTTATGGTGTTTGTAGCTACAGTACCGATGTGCTTTGCTGAGGCGGTGCAGGAGGGCATTAGCTTTGTGTTGCAGATAGCACCGTTGAAGACAAGCTTTGCCAAGAAGAGTAAGGACAGAATGTCGAGACGTGAAGTGCGTGTTTTGCAGCAGAGCCAGGTCTAAGCAAACTTCCAAAGCCCGGGTTTTGCAGTCTCGCTTTTCTGCGTGCTGGCCCGTGGCCTAATGACCATCTGAATGGTTGGTCTTAAGCGATTTGCCGGGCATCAGACCAGAGCTCCGTGGTGGAGTCTGGATGGAGCGCTGTTCTCCAGGACAGCGTTTAGCTGCCTGTTTGCTCCTGGGCTCCCAAATGGCAAAATTTGGGTCATTTCACGGGAACCGCAGTGAGTGCATTAGTGACCCGTAGAGACGGCAGTGAGGACATCTTTGGCACCTAGATGGTGTCCTGCATCTTTCCTGTTACTGCTTCAAAGCCCGGGGATTGTGGAGCTGGAAAAGCAAAACCACCATATGTGTGTTTGTGCTCACGCAGAACCGTGTGCCCAGCCTGTTTTGCTCTATCCTCTTCTTAAGAAAAAGCTGATTTTTTTTCAGGTCAGTGTGGATGCCTCGTGTAGAAAACGTCATAGTAGGCATTTACCTAGAAGTTAGTTTAGAGTTTTTAAGCTAGTAGAAGAATTCAGGCCTCATAATGAGAATTGGGGAAAAAATATAATCAGTATTGCCAATTCTAGTTTACATTCCAAAGTGGCCAAATCTGAGGGTGGTATCAGAGTGCTTACAGAGTGATCACGTGTATGATGGTATGCAATGAAATGCCTAATTCATAGAACACAACTGGGAACCTGAAGAGAACCAAGTCAGGTTCTTTTGCTACGCTCTCTGAGGCCACCCAGCCAATGTTAAAATCCAGCTAAAATACAACCCTCCTATCCCCAAAATGAGCAAACACACAAACCAAGAAATTAAATCCTTTGACGTTCCTGATTCTGCAAGTTAACGAAGACAAAGCATAAACAGAAGCTCAAAAGAAAAAAAAAAAAAGATTATAGTGGAATGTGCTTTCCACGGCTTCCAGGTGTCTCACGCTGTTGTTAACAAGGTGGTAAATAGCCACGTAAAAATACTGCAGCAGGGTTGAGTAAATTCGTTTTCTGGAACTTAATTTTTACTCATCCGAGGCAGGGATTCTCCGCAGTGATGTGCAGGAAATGGGTGGCTTGTTAGAGGGCCGAAGGTGCTGCCAGTCCCGTGGCTGCCCTTGTAGTAACCACGGCTGCGTCCCATGTTCTCTGGAAAACACTCCCGTGCTTGCGAGGCCTCCAGGTTGGCTGCAGAGTCAATGAAAGGGCTGCAGATCCTCCCTGGAGGTCCCTCCCAACCCCAGCCATGCCCTGGGATTTGTGCCAGAAGGTAACGGCACGTAGGCTCCTGATTTGCTCATTAGCAAACTGTGATTTCTAATTTGTAAACTGGAATTGGATAAACATGGAAACCGTGTTCAGATCATCAGCTCTGGGGTAATGGATGTTTTTGGTGCTGGAAACTCGTAGTATAATTTTTTAGTCTATTTAAAGTTTAATTTTCCTCAACTATGTTATCTTAAATGAGTCTTATTCCTTGGTGTGTTCTAGGCTTTAAATTCTACAAATTAGTCCTTGACAACATTCTTGATGTTTGGAAAGCTACGCTAATTTTCCTAAACCATTCATGAATGCACTCTGCTCTGATTTTATCAGGCTGAAACAAATACAGGATTTCTCAGGATATCAGCGTCTCTGATGGTCATTTTAGCTTTTTGCTCTCTTAATTGTAAATGTTAATATATAGCTACACTGTTAGCTATGCTGTTCCCTTATCAGTTTTGATGTATTTCTGCTGGTCTAAATTTAGAATTATTATTTTAGAAGTAATGCTGTTTGAAACAAAGGAATCAAAATGGTAAGGAGGTATTTTAAGATTTCATACATATAAGGGTAACACTGAAGGAGCATTTCCAATATTCCTTATTGCCAGTGGAGCACAAGTGCTACTGACTGCAAAGACAACGCCAGGAGTAAAGCCCGTGCTACGGATTAGGGGAAAATGGGAAGTTAATGCCTCAAGATTTATTCCTGACCAAAGAATCTTGTACCGACACATCTCGTTTTCAGTATTGAATTAGAAGGTTCCTGGCAGCTGCAGCGCAGGAAAAGCCTGGGATGATGCTTTAGTGTTCCAGCCCTTGGGTGCTGAGGTGGTGCAGCTGGTTCCCAAACCGTCGCTTCACTCGTGGGCTGGTCGAAGCCCTTCCAGGCTGGAGCGTGTCAGCAGCCTTTCCTGCTGGTGGTTTTTGGGATGCTGCTGATTCAGCTGAGAGCCACAGGAGAATAAAATTACCTGGAGGGGTCTCTGCCTGCTGCTCCGTACGCTCGGAGCGCTGTTAGTGAAGCCGGTGCTAAGCCCAGGAGTTCGGATTTAGAGGGAAGTTGTCATTTACTCGGTGTTTGCATGAGGATGTGAAAAGGGCAGATGAAGGACAACAGATTGCAGTGCTGATAGTGAGGTGATGCTGGAAGTAAACAGTCTAATATTAACTTAGTACTAGCAGAAATAGAGCTGTTATTTAGTCCCTGATCCAGCTGAGGGCATGGCGTGTCGATGAAATGGGAAAGACGCAGGATTGGAACTATTACATACGGTGAAATAAAGCCAAGATGGAATTTGGATAGGTGACATTAGACAACCGTGCTGTGGTGATACTAAGTACCAGGTCTAGTCCCCTGGCTGTCTAGCCTTTCCCGAGGCCTGGATTATGGGCAGTCAGAGCTGCTGTCCCTCCTGTACCATGCCATTAACGCCAGGGCCTGCGTGATCACCTTGAGGAGACAACCAGTATTTTGGTCCGTTTCACAGTTTCCTGGGCCTCGTGGAACCCTCTGCTAGGGCCAAGCAGATGGGAGCGTGGGAATGCCCTTGTTTTCGTTTAGGGTATCTTTCTGCTTTCCCCTTATACGTTTTGCCGTGTTTCAGCATCGTTAGTAGACAAAAAAGGCGACAGAAAGGTCTGAATTATTTGACCGAATTACACCTTCGGTGTCAAGGTGCTTGAGACGCTCCCTGGGCAATACATGAAGCCTCCATACTCTGCCGCCTGTGATGGCAGTGGCCATCCAGGTGGCCCAGCTGAAGGAGAAGCAAGGCAGATTTAACACCAGCCTTGTCCTTCAGCCCGGTTTGTGCCTCGAGCTGGCTTACAGACACAAGGTGAGGAGAAGCAACACCATGAGTTCACATGCCAAAAAGGACGCAGTATTACCCTGCGTCTGTTTGAAGCTTCTGTCAATAGGGTGACAGAAAGGGCTGGCGACCATTAGATGATGGTTGTACCTTGCAGCGGTGAGCGAGCGATTTTGAGTGTCTGAGAGAGGCGTCCGACACGGCCACGTTACCCACGTCTCTGCTTGGTAGCGCCAGGGCCTGCTCCTTGCCATGGACCTTCCTGGTGTTCAGGCCTGGTTTATGGACAGCCAGGAAGGAGTACAGCTGTAGAACTGAGTTGGGCAGAGAGGAACCTCATGAGGTTCAACAAGGGCAAGTGCAGGGTCCTGCACCTGGGCAGGAATAACCTTAGGCACCAGGACAGATTAGGGGTTGACCTGCTGGAAAGCAGCTCCGCAGAGAGGGATTTGCGAGTCCTGTTTGACAACAGGTTCCCCATGAGGCAGCAACGTGCCCTCGTGGCCAGGAAGGCCAATGGGCTCCTGGCTGCAGCAGGAGGAGCGTTGGCAGCAGGACCAGGGAGGGGATCCTGCCCCTCTGCTCAGCCCTGGGGAGGCACCTGGAGCATCGGGGGCAGCTCTGGGCTCCCCAGGACAAGAGGGACCTGGAGCTGCTAGAGAGGGGCCAGCGCAGGGCCACGAAGGTGATGGAGGGACTGGAGCATCTGTCATATGAGGAAAGACTGAGTGAGCTGGGCCTGTTTAGTCTGGAGAAGAGAAGGCTGAGAGGAGATTTGATCAACATGTTCACGTACCTGAGGGGTGGTCGTAGGGAGGATGGGGCCAGGCTCTTCCCCATGGTGACCGGTGACAGGACAAGGGGTAACGGGCACAAGTTGAACCCCAGGCAGCTCCACGTCCACGTGAGGAAGAACTTCCTTGGTGTGAGAGTGCCAGAGCCCTGGCACAGGCTGCCCAGAGAGGCTGTGGAGGCTCCTGCTCTGGAGATCTCCAACCCGCCTGGATGGACCCTGTGCCCCTGCTCTGGGTGTCCCTGCTGGAGCAGGGCTTGGACTGGGGGATCCCTAGAGGTCCCTGCCAACCTCAACCATTCTGGGATTCTGTAATAATCAGTGCTCAAATTCCTCCACCTGAGATTTCTCTCACTCAGTCTATAAATCTTGCCTCATTTTATCAGTCTGAAGTCTGTCAGCTTCTTTTCTTGCAGCACTTGTGCACTAGGTCATCTGCACACTGACTGAGCAGGATTTATTGGTATATAGCTTGACTCCAAACTGTGACTTTGCAAGCAAGAGAAACAGATGAGAGCTTCCAAAGCTCCCTTTGCCACGCTCCCTTTGCCGCGCTCCCTCTGCGGAAGGGCTCTACACAAGTGACGTCGCGCTGTTTTGTAGGTCTGCTCCCTTTGTGTGCTTAGTCGTCTTGGCTTGCTTTAAAGTTTAAAATAGGCTCGCACTGTGCTGTGCCGCTGTTATTCCCGCGGAGCCAAGAGCACGCGAGCTGGGTGGTGTTCCTGGGTCGCGTTCCTTGGTGGAAATGTTCCCGAATTCCGGCGAGCCGCGTGCCTGCCGGCCTGCAGAGTGCTCTTATGCAGGAGGTGCATCAATGTTGGGAAGGGCCCTTGGGGCTCGCGGGACGAGGCGGCAGGACTGAGCCTGCCGCCGGGACTGGATCTTGGCCGGCTGATGGATGGCTTGGAAGCAGGATGGGGAGGCCTTGCACCTGGAAACCGGGCAGCTGTGGCTGCCTTGGAAATGGGATCCTCGGTCAGAACTGTGGGGAACCCAACCTGCTCGTGGGGCTTTTTAGTGTTAGTTTAGCTATAACCTAGAGTTTGCAAAGCCGCCATCACTCATCTCCTTTTAGTCCAGCTACACTTCCGGTGCTCTTTTTATTTACTTATTTATCTTTTACAAAGCAGCTAAACATAGTTAAAGTGATATTGTAGGCTCTCTCTCTTCTTCCCTGATCCAACCTCTAAATCTTAATTTACTCTTAATAACTACCTAGGAAAAAATCCTCCAAATACTTGACAAACCTTATGTCTCTGCTACTCTGGATTGTTAAGGAAATAGCTGCATGTTGGACTTGATGTCTCTCCCCAGCCTGTGTCCATACACAGTTTTGGTTGAAACCATCAATGGCCTCATTAGTAGCTACATTTGTTGATATTTCAATAGAAGCAGGATATAATATATATCTTTTGCTTGAGATATGCTTAAATGACATAGAAGGATCTACTTCCTCTCTCTGGCTCTGTGGTCTTCGCTTCTAAGTATAGTGGCAAGAGGAGAAGGAAAATGTACACACTTATGTGTCTGCCAAGTGCCCTACTTGAATAATTGCCTCTGTGTCTAGAGTTTTTTATTTTTTTTATAGCAGCAGAGAAGTCTACTACTAATTTCCCTTAAAGCAAAGCTGTTCACAACTGCAAGAGCAGAATAAAAAACAAAATGAAGACAGAATGTTAATTTCTGTTAATAGCTGTGAAAGTCTGCTTGCTACGAGTACCTCCCCTTGCCCATTCGAGTACAATTTCTAAGAGTATTTTCCATCATCTGGCTCCAGGGTTTTCTGTCCTGGTCAGTCTTGCCCAGTTCTATGGGTTTATTTTTAGCTACAAACGCTTTTTTCTACTTTTGTGAGGAGCCGTGAGATTCCTTGGACCTGAGAGCCAAGGATTTTGGCTCTTTCAGTTGAGCGGCGAGGTTTTAGGGTCCCTGCGTACGGCTGGCGTTCCTGAGCGGTGAGGAGCAGTTTCACGAGCAGGGATGCGCGTGCCAGCAGGAGCACAAGGACAGTGCAGTTCTCGGCCTCTCTCCTGTCCAGGTACTTCAGTGTCGCTCCTACCCCTGCCTCTCCCCTTGGTGTTGTGCATCACTGCCAGCTGCGCCGGGGGTAGCCAGGGAACAAGGAAATTGAGGAGAGCCTGGGTCACAGTAGTAGGATTTTGCTTTACTGGGGCTCTGGTGATGCAGTTTTTTGCTCCATTAACTGTGCAGAGATAACGCAATGAATGCAGGAGATGTCTAAAGGGTCTGCTGCTCTTAGAATCACAGAATGCTGAAGGTTGGCAGGGACCTCTCGAGGTCATCTAGCCCAACCCCTGCACACGCAGGGTCACCTAGAGCACGTGGCACAGGACTGCGTCCAAGCGGGTTTGAAGATCTCCAGAGAAGGAGACTCCACAACCTCTCTGGGCAGCCTGTTCCAGGGCTCTGGCACCCTCACTGCTAGGAAATTTTTCCTTAAGTTCCTGTGGAACTTTTGGTGTTTCAGTTTCCAGCCATTTCCTCTAGTTCTGTCAGTGGCCACCAGTGAAAAGAGGCAGCCCCATCCTCCTCACTGTGTTTGGCTGCTCTCTGAGAGGAGCAAACAGCCCAGTCAGTACAACTGGGGTACGGCCCTAGCGCTGAGTCCCATCGCGTTGCTGTGACATGGGTGCCGTTGTGATTTAAAAACTCATAATCATCAAGCTGTTGGAATAGAAGATATGTTAGTACAGCATTAAAAAAAATCCCAGACAAGGCAAACGTTTTCTATTTTAAGGTTTCTGCTGCGTTAGCGATGTATAAAAGGAAATGCTTGTCACTTAAATATTTCGAGTGAATCTTGTTGTTGTGCTATTTTTACATTATCCAGCAAAATTGAGACATTCTTTTAGGATACATTTCTTCATAATGCGCCTATGAAACTTTCTTTTTACTTTTTGTAAGTCAATCTCAGAAGTAATTTTTCCAGGCTGTAACATTTTTTACTCTCCCCTGCCCCCTCCTTTTTTTTTTTTTTTTTTTAACCCCAAATTCTTAATTTTGTTCTGTAATGATGGTTTTGAAGTGCTGCATGTTATGAAGTTAGGAACTTCCCCAATAATTGAGCAAAACAATGCAAACGATGATTAAGGTAATACACATTTTAGTTTTGTATTAAAAAAATGCTGCCGTCAGCATGTTTCTAAGAACAAGATTGAGCAGGTGCTTTGCTCTCCACTTGTGCATGGAGATATGTGCGTCTGCCAGTGTTGCAGTTCAGGCTTTTTGTTTAATGGGCTAAACAAAACTGCAAAGATCAATAGTCTAGAGCAAACACATAGAAAACAACAGTAGTCAGGACATGATTTCTTATTTGGATTCAGTCATTAGTGGAAGAATTATGTATGTGCCTCTCCAATCATTTGAGTTACTGAAAAGCAAAATTACTTTATTAGAAAAAGATCTTGTGAACTATATCTCGATGCTGTAAAGCAAAGTTGGCATTTTAGTTAAAGCTCCAAAAATGACATTTATATTTCCTTTAGGAAAAAAAAAATGTTAATTTGCTTGTAGGTAGTTGTCACGTCATGTTTACAGATAACTGAAATGGTCGTTGCAAGAAGGTTTAGTGCAGTAGCCCAGTGTGAAGATGCAGTAGTCCCGGGTAAGCAGCTGCAATTCAAAATGCGATGCCTCAGGCGGTCTTGAAAAACTTGGCAAGTTTGTTTTGGTGAGTAGAAGGCTCAAAACATGGACTGCAATAGGTGGAGTATGAAAAAAAAATGGAGCACATGGTGTGAGAAAGGTCTACCAAAGGCCCAGCTCTTAAAACTGAAATACATCACAGGTCTTTTTACATCTGCAGTGTGTCCAGGGTAGCTGTAGAGCTGTTAGCTCATAAAGACTAAGAAAACAATATCCCCACCGTGTGTGAGCAATAGTGTGCTCTGCACCAAAGGCAGCATCATTTTGTTATTAGTGCTAGGTAGGGTATCATGACCTATGTGTCTTCTCTCTCGGGAAATTAATTCTTGGAAGATTTTGAGACATGACAGTAGCTAACGTTTCCCCATACAGTTGGGTAACTCGATGGAAAATTGTGTGGTCTGAAATATATATCCACAGTCAAAACAGAATAGGCTCTTTACTTTGCTCTCTAGGTCCCCTTAGAGCAGAATTGTGGTGACTCCAGAACCTGCACGGATTCCTGTCCCCGCTGGTCAAGTGTTTGAGCAGACATTTCCTGGCTGCCAGCCACTTCTGAATAAAGTTATTGTGGTGTTGCAGAGTTGTTGCTGTTTGCAAGGGTTTGTATTCAGAATTTCACGCATGTGAACCTCAGGTTAATTTGGTTTAACTTGACGAATACATCATGCATTTTTTCTTTTGTATTCCTGCTTCACAGTCATTAGAAAGGCTTGTATGCTGCTATTTTTATTTAATTTTTTATGGCATTCGTGAGTTGTTGCCAATAAATTAGCATTCATATTTGCTGCAGGAATATTTATGCAAGATCTACAAGTGTGAAATGCCACGTCGAGTGGCATACATAGAGCCTGTCTGAAAATGAGTTTGTTTTTTTTTTTTCCTAGATAGCAATAGTACTCAGAATATTTTCAGAGTACGGGCTGTGCCTTGTCTTATCCTCTGGAGTCGTTTAAAAAGAATTCTCAAGACAGGCCTTTGTGAACTTTAAGCCACTTTCTTCATGTAAAGATGTCTGATTAAGAAAATAGATTCAAAATACAACGTATATTTTGTGTGCCCTTGCATTAAGTGAATCATGCAAAATACATCATTCAAAAGCCAGAGGTTTCCTTTCACGTCTTAAGCACTTGGCTCTTCTGTCAGTGAATTTTTCAGAGAAAATACACACATTCTTCCGACAACTTTCTGCATCCCACCCCTGAGTATAAGGAAACGAAGCTTCCATGGGAGTTGCATCCTAATTGGAATTGTGCAAAACTTATTTTGAATTTAACTCTACAGTGGACATGTCAGCCTGCATCATGTCTAAAGACAAAATCGATAGAAATTACTTTATTATTCTGTAATTACTTATATTGACTGCTGCATTTTAAATCACTGAACTGTAAAAATAATGTTCACCTTAGTGTCTCTGCTGGTTAATGAAAGAACTGTGGTTAAACAGCAAGTCGAAGAATACTCCCCATTGTTACATGTTTCTCCCTTTTCTCAGGATATGTCACTAAATATCGTAAATCTGGACGTATCATCAGAATTCAGAAGCTTTGCAGACTTCTAATATAAAAATAAATACATAAAAATAGAAAAATAAAATGTTATTGAACTGATAGAAACTGCAGAATGCTGTTTTGTAAGGTAGGCTATTCCATTGCAATAAAATTACAAATTAGATCTTGTATCTTTATTGTCATTGGGAAGAAAATTAGAGAGTCAATAGTATAGCCCTTCATTCTGTGGCGACTCTTGCTTTTCCTGTAGTAAAAGATGCAGAACACCAAAAACAATGTGTTTTAACTGATTTATTTAGACTTTTCGGGACTAAGTGCATCTTATATAAAAGATTTAAAGTGATGCTAATATGAGAATGTTTTTATTGTGCTGTTTTATTTTTGAAGAGATGCTACAGAGTGGTCATAGAAGCTGAAGAATCAGTGTTTGCTCATTTAATTGTGGAAAAGGGAAGGCCCCCTCGGAAGGTTGTGGTTGGAATTCTCTCCCGCGTCGGGCGCGGGGTCGTTCAGGAGCAGTTGCTGAACTGAACGTTGCTCTCCTAAACTCCCTCTTTCAGCCGATGCACTGCAGGTTCTCTGCAGCCTTTACAAACCCTTCCTGAAGCGCTGGGCAGCCTTCAGCAGAGGACCTGGCCTAGGAGGTGTTTGACGACGTGGATTCCCTATTGGAGCTCCTCAGGCAGAACTACTTGGTCTGTTAACATTACATTCCGAGATTGGGCACTTTATTTTTGATGCTGTCTGAATAAATTGAGCCCAATCCCTGCACGCACCGGGGCCGTGGAGCACCCGCGTTTGGCGCAGGAGCCCGGCGCAAACCCGACCTCCGCCGGGGCCTTTCCTTGTGCACGGAGGAGGGAATCGGGATGTTCCCAGAATAGGAGCAGCCCTGTTCAGAGCACAGTAATTGGTGGCTTTGCTGCGCGCCTGTGAGCGATGACTCACCTCGACGGGGAAGTAATAAAACGCTGCTGCAAGATAAGAAGCTTGAGGATGTGTTTGAAGATATTGCACCTTTCAAAAGGGAGATAACCCTGTGCCCTTCAGACAGCTTCCCATAATTGTTTGGTTTTGTTTAATTGTTCTCACTGGGAAAACTCATGGAGTCCTCAGAGGGTGTGCGCGCTTATGTGCATATATATATATATATATATATGTGTGTGTGTGTGTGTATGTGAATATATACACATAAAGGCACTTACACATACATATGTGTATATATAAATGTATGTGTATAAACTCCTTAAGTGTGTTTGCAGGCACCCGTATTGAGCTATGTGCAAGAGTAGAAAACACTGGTGTGACTTCTGTCAAATGAAGATTACATCGTTAGCATTAAGCATTTCATTAGTTCATGCTTTGGATTAAAAATTTGGATTATTTTTTGTTGTTGTTCTGTAAAGCTTGATGAGATCTCTCTGTTCAGAGTCTACGTGTTTCTCGCTTGTGTTTTCTCAATATAGCTGCTAACGGCACAGTTATCCGACTCTTTAATATCGTGTACATGTTATATATTTTAAAAATGCATTTGCTCTAGAGTGAGTGGCACATTTATTTTCCCAGGCTAGCCTGCCCTGTTTTGTCCCATCTGCTGGTTCATTCTGGCGCTGTGACCACAAGCGCTCAGTAACGCAGCTAAGAAACATCGTGGCTGCCTCCACAAATCTGCACCTTAGTGCTTGGTGTTGTCCCAGAAGATAGGTGTTTGTTTCCTGAAAGTTGCTTTTTTCTCATTTCTTTGAATGGCTTCTTAAAACTAGCCCTTGCTTAGAATACAAGACCAGCAGTGATGCTGTCTGTGCTGTCTTCAGCATTCTGTTGCTGATGTTCTCGAGGGAAACACTGTGTACTTCGTTTTTCTTATACTGTCACATGCTCGGGAGGACAAAACTTGCATTATGGACAGGACTTGCTTTAAAACATTACAGGAACACCTTTATTTTTCTTGTCATGCTAACTGCTAATGTCAGCGCTAAGCGGTTGAACGAAAGGCTAGTTGCATAGAAATACTGTGTTAAAAAAAAAAAAAAAAAAAAGATAAATTACATGTAGTTTGCACAAGAAGCATTGCTACCTGGGTTTGGTTTGGTGTAAGATTCTTAAGAATTGTGATTGCACTGATGAAATAAATGCAGTTGTTGCTAATGTGTTTGAAAGTCATGATGCAAAAGCAGCGTGTTTGGCAGAGCTCAGACTGAGCCGACATTGGCTCCTCTCTGGAGCTGCCCTTTATCGGTGATTGAAATAGCTTCTGCTTTATAAAAGGAAGAACTCTCAATTCATCACTGTTTTTTGGTGATTTTTCTTTAGATTTGTTGGATCTAACGCAGTTTGGGCATACATGTTAAAATAATATATGGGTTTTCCGCTTGGAAATGAACCTGGACTGCTCTAGTTCTGGGAGGCCGTTGTGCTGGGAGGGCACAGTGAGCGACGTGTTCATTCCTCACGTGGGGAGAGGGCGATTCACTGCCCGTGCACCCTGCCGGTGGAGCGCGCGTTCCACTGCAGCGCGCTCCGCATCATGGGCAGAAGTGAATGCCATGGCCTGGTTATCAGTAAATGATCTGCAGTTTGGTACCAAATGAAGGCTGTGGGTGAAAAAGGAATGCAGCTGAGAAAACGGGCATAAGCAATCCATATTCTTTTATTTTCTCTTTTCGGGTGTATAAAACAGTAGTGGTGAACGTAACTAGAGGTTTTTGGTTTTTTTCGGGAGGCATCATCCAGGGCTGTCTGGGTTAGAGTGTTACCCATGCGTTGTTGATCAGCATCTGAAAATGAAATAGAGCCCGGGCTCTCGGAAGCCTTTTGGAGCTGGTGGCAGCTGCTTCCTGGGTTTAGCCCCTCCTTCAGGAAAAGCAGAGCAAATTCCCCCAACTCGAGGCAGCGGGGCTGGGTAGGATGAGGTTTGCAGGGCGCCTGCTGCCATCCCCGCTCCTAAAGCCAAGGTTCAGGCCAGGTGGGTTCCATAAGCACAGACCAAAACCAGGCAAAAAGCAGCAGGATTACTGAGCACCTTTAGCTGCAGCAGCTGCAGCACCTTGTTGCCCACCGTGTTTCTCCAAGCCTGCCGTACCAACCAGGCTACTATTGACTAGCAATAGTCTGAAAGCTCGTTGGGAACAATGAGCAGGAGTGACTACGTTTGCTCTTGAAAGGCGCTTTCAATATTGGTGCAGACGTTAAGTGTTTTCCTTAGGAAAGGTCCCTTTCTGCAGCGCGGCGCTCGCGGATTCCCGCGGGAGCCGTGTGCGTAAAGAGGAAAGACATGGCGCACGTGTCGGTGGTGGCTGGACGGAGCCCCCCGCTCAGGGCGCACAACGCACGTGAGCAGACACGTGTCGGGCTGGCGGCTCTGCTGCTGCGGCAGCGTTCCAAGGCTCCCACGTTGCCGTCACGTTCCCTGGCTCCAAGGCAGGTCAGTGCCTTGCAGTTCGCTTGTCTACGATGCACTTGATGAGCTGAAGAAGCTAAGGAGTTGGCCAAAGGCAGAGCGCTGTGGCGTGGGGTTTTGCTTTTGTTTTGCCGTTGACACTAGTACAAGATTCCACTGTTAGTTCCATCTACACCCCATAGCAAAATACTAAAGAGTTTGGTCATTAGGGCCATTGCTTAACTGTTTCTTCGCCCTCAGCTATGTATTTTAGCAGCTCCTAGAATACTTGCAGCACTTGGTGGTATTTTGCTGACCTCTGAATGAATTAAAAAACGCTGCAGGTCTCCAGCTTGCGAGCCGCGTTCGCAATCCCCCGTGGTTTCCTTAAAGCAGTTGGTGCTGGCAGGGAGTAAAGTGGGATATGAATGATTTAAAGTCCTTTTGCTGTGTATCTACCTCAAATTGTAATGATGCTTTTTCTGCTCCATCTATAGCTTCCTGCAGATTTCACAAAGCTGCACCTTACTGACAGTCTCCACCCACAGGTGACCCACGTTTCGTCGAGTCACTCAGGATGTAGCATCACTAGTGATTCGGGAAGCAGCAGCCTTTCTGATATCTACCAGGTAAGACTGGGACGCACGCCCACGGGAGAGCAAGGGCCGAGCGGTTGCGTGTTGTCAGTGTTCGCCTGCCAAAAAGGCAATCAGGAGACTTCAAAACATTCTTGTTGCTCTAGTGCTCGTGGTCTGAGGGTTGCATCCACTGCTTGCTAGATGTGGTGTTTGAAAACGCGGCGTGCAGTCTGTAACCCAAGATGGGACATGCGTTTCCCTCGTGCCCCGTGTCAGGAACGTGGAGGTGTGGGATGGGCACCTTTCTCGGCCGTGTGCTCCGTGGAGCCTGTTTGCATTCGGAAGTGTTTTGGAGAGGAAACGGTCCTGGATTTCGTTGTGGAGAGGCAGCGTGACCTCGAGATAGAGGACTCTGCTCCTGACCACCTTGTTTCACTTGGCTTTTCCGTGTGTCTGCCACGTGCAAAATGGGAGCAGAGGCTTCCTGCTGTTTGGAGAACCCTTTGAGATGCGTTGATGGAAAGTGCCTGAGACGGGTATTATTATCAAAAGCTAGATCAGAATTTTAAAACCATGAAGATTTGATAGGATCTCAGATGTGAAGGATTTTTCTTCTCAATGCCGTATTTTACAATATCTTGATAGCTTCAAAAACTAGACCACGTTCAGTATTAGGGAGGAACACGTGTGCAGACCTGACTCAAGGGGCAAATGCCATTTCCCCCACCTTGTAAATACTGAGCATGTTGGTCCGTTTGCTTCCCCTGGGCACCTGGGGGAGAGCTGGGGGCTGAGCTGCGAGACCTTTTAAATTCATGTTCCTGGGGGGACAACCTTGTTCTCCGTGTGGAGCAGTGTGAGCTTTGAGAGTTTGAGAGACTCGCTGTAAAACTGATCCCTGGAGCGTTTGGCGGGGGGTGTGTTTGCAATGTAGAGACAGATTAGGAAAAACAGAAAATAAAACCCAACTGAAATAATGAACGGAGAAAGTCCAGATTTTGCTCTTGATCTTAGCAGTGCCTGCAACTTCAAAGACAAGGATTTGTCCCTGTGATAGGGAAAGTAATTTGTTATTCTTAATTAAATTTGATTTCTTAAAAAAGCGTTATTGTATTTAAAAAAAAAAAAAAAAGCTAAAAAAAAAAAATAGCATGCTAGTTCTCCATAAAGTACTGCATGGTGCTTAAAATGTTAGAAAGTCAACGTAAGTAAATGTGGGCATTGATATAAGGGGAGAAGTGTACATGAGCGTGCAGGGTTGAGCTGTTGCGCTGGTGCTGCCTGTTGCACACGCTGGTACAGGCTGCCCGTGCGGGTGTTGCCTGTCCTGCCTCGGCTGTAGCTGGAATGGTTTCAGTGCGGAGCTGTAGGGAATAAACCTGCAGGCTTTTCTGTGGAGAAGGCAGGTCAAAAACAACTTCAGTTCAATCTTATTAGCAGCTGCAGTAACTCCAAGGTTTATTTAAGAAAAAAGTCAAAGTAGCCGAGCATTTTAAGCACAGTGTGTGTCAATCAAGTATATTTGTCACAGTTTCTTCTGAAGAGAAGATTGCTTCGAGACAAGATTAAGTTTATACTCTGAGGGTGAAGATGGAAAACCAGCTTTGTTATTTAAATCCTCTATAGATTTTCATCTCTTTTATTCCCAAGATTTTACTCTTTAACATAACAATAACAGGTCCCTCTAGGGACCCAGTTGTAGGTGGCATTTAGATAGATTATAGTCATATAGCTGCTTTTCTAGGAGAGTTGAGGGAAAACTTTCACAAAAAGTTTCCACAAGGCTCTGTTAGCTCTAAAAGGATCACTGAATTTCAGGGGTGTGGAGGATACTGCAGAAACTGCAGAAAACCATTTCTGTGTGTCTGCACGTGTCTGGTGCAGGTCTTCCTAGGAGCTGCTGTTCGCAATGGTGGAGTTAACAGCATGGGTGCTGCTGCTGCTTTTGTGGAGTTTTTGCATGGGGAAACCATACTTTTCTTCTTGTTTCACATTGTACTTTAGATTCATTTTTAAGGCGCACTTACCTTTAATGGAGGCCCTTTGTCATTCTTGGTGATCTTAAGGAAAATGTCTGATTTCTTAATTACTTTGAAGTTAATTCCTTATCAAAGACGGCTTGGCACAGATATCTTCAGATAAATGTAATTGTACAATATGTCAAAATAATTACTAACATAATTCCTGTGTGTGCAGCTGCTACGAAATGTGAGCAAGTAATTCAGAATGTAACCTTATGTTTTATGTTAATACTTAACTCTTTAAGATGTATTTATTTGAAAAAAAGAACTGATGAATTCAGGTGTGGAAATGGTAATCTTAAGGTTCTTAAATTTTTAGCTTTGCATATTGAATATTGTCATTTTTAAAGTTTTTTTTCATATTGCAGCAAATCATTAATTTCTTACCTCACTCCCATTCATGAAGGAGTGTAATGCAGACATATTCAGGTTATATTAGGTTAAACAAATGCAAAAAAAAAAAACCCCACAAAATAAATAGAACTGCTGCAGAAATTTGAATTCTCTCAGGTGAGACAAGAGTGAAATAAAGTAGAAGCTACTTTTTGAAACTGAGACATTGGATCAGTCTGCTTCCCCTAATTATTTGCTTTTTATTTTTTCCCCAAGTTTTTATTTAGAAACAATAAACCCAAGTCATCGAGCTGTTCCTTTTTGTACTTTTATTTTAATAGGTCTTAGACAAAACTTGGTGTTGTTTTTCTGATTTTGTGTTCTGTACATAATGGGATTTTTTCTTTTCAATAGAACGGACTTCTGTTCATTGTGTCTGAGTAGAATGGGCTGATTTTGAAAGATTGCCATCTTATCTTTCAACCAAGGAATAAAATAAATGTTTTCCTTTCTTAAATTATACCATTAATTAGGTCTTTACTATTGAAATCTGAGTTAATGATATGTCATGTTTTGCATCATAGTACATTTTATTTCAATAGCCTTAAGAGCAGCTGTTTGCAATGAAAATACATTCCTGCCCTTTTTAGATTTCTCTTTTTTTGAATAAATCATGAAGCTGAACCTTCAGATGCTTTCAGCGCCGAGCTGAGAATACTTCCTTTTAAATATTAATGCTGTAACTAAATTTGTTTGTCAAACACTGCACATGAAAGGACTTCTTTTAGGATAAGAATTACTTGTCAAATTGGACCATATAAGTCTTTTTTTTTTTTTTTTTTTTTTAACTGCACCCAAGCCTGAAAAAATATTTGAGGTGCCTGTCAGGAGGGCCTTTAAATGTTACTACTTTTATTTTAGGGATGGAGTCCATAAAGTGCGAGACTGCAACGGGGCTGGGGAGGAAGGGCATCCTGGATGCTTAGTGGGCTGTGTGTGCCAGGAACAAGAATCTTTTGCTTCTCCTGCGTGCTGCCCTGGCAAGGAAAAGCCTTTACCGCTGCTTCCCAGGCTTAGGAAGAGCTTCCCGTGCGCCCGGTGCTCCGTCACCCCTTCCAGGTGGAGCTGTGTGGATTGGCTTTCGTGGTAATCTGGTGTGTCATGTTCCATGCAGTGCATTGGAAGCTGCTGCGTAACAAACCTGCGCAAGTTCACGGGGCCTTTGCACACAGTTTCACTGCAGATACAGGACCTGTGTTCGCTGTTTTGCAGCAGTAGTAAATGGTTTATGAATTAAGATATCTCAAAATGATGTTTTTGCCAATCGGCGTTCTTAATTCCAGTTTCTTTTTTAAGCCCTCCTTCAAATGCAATGATCAAAAGATAAGTTATTCTGGGACTGGGCTTGACTGTTTTCTCTGTTAGCTTCAAGGACTTGGAAGGCTGCAGCAGACGTTGATGAACCCATTTTGGCCCGTGCAATTTAAAAACAAAACAGGAATCTTTTTTTCTTTTCCATTTTTTTTTAAAGTTTTTTCCAAAGTTGCCTTATCTCTCTCGATTATTTGGGTGTTTTGCACTGTCAGTGTAGGTGGTGACATTAGTCATAGCAAGAGATTTATCCTTCAAAATGAGTGCTTTTTTTTTTTTTTTTTAATAATAAAACAAACTTTAGGGAACATTTGGATGAAAAAGCAAGTCTAATAAAAGAATTGTTTAAAATATTAAAAAGTGAGGATCTGTCAGTAGTTAGTGTGGTTAACCCGTTTTAGTTTTTCTTTTCTGTATTGTCAAGATCTGCTGGAATCTTTGTCTCCAGTCCAGGATAGAAAGGAGAAGTGTGAAGACCCTCCACTTGTACGCGGTTCTCCTGCTCTGCCTGCTCTCTCTTTCACAGTAAAGCATGTCTGTGAGGGGGAAAATAAAAGTAATTATAATGCCAGAAGGAAAAGTAACGCAGCTGTAAAGAAATAGATCTATCAGATCAGCCTCTTGGGAGCCTCCGTGTCTCCGCAGATACCCAAAGAACTAGTTGAAGTAGGAAAGGAGGCGGTAAAGGGGTTGATCCTCCTGATGTAGAAGTCAGGTTGGTATTGTAGATGCCTAGCAGTTGGAGCAGCCTTTTCTATGCTACTGGGACACTGGTCTAGCTAGGTCCTGCTTCAAACCCGACAATCCCCCTTCCTTTGTTACCTAGCGTGAAATAACTTCGTTATCAGGCTTGAAAATGTCAGTCTTTGTCTCCAGACTTTCTTGTTGGTGATGTGACAAGTAAAATCTTAGGCTGTCACTATTATGTGATTCCTCTGAAACTTCAGCAAATTTCTCATGACATCTTTTCCACTGTGGAGGAAAAAAAAAAGAAAAAACATGTTCCCTAAGAGGAAAATGTTCCCTGCAGCTGCTGTTCAGGTTTTGGAGACTGTTCAGGTTTTGGAGAGATGCTGCTTTCTGGGTAAGCTCCAACCAGCATTTTTTCTTGCGTAACCTCTATAGAGTTGTATGTAAATGAAGCTGATTATCTTTAATTACCCAAAGAACAGAGGACACCGAGCATCTATGAACTCACTTCAGTGGGGTATGGGATCCTCGATGAGAAGCCCTGGGGATCTGTCAGGCTCCTGATTGACTCTAGCTCGCGTTACATGAGTGTTCGTCAGGTCCTCGGGATTTTCTGAGGCCGACGTTTCCAAGGACGGCCCTGCCTCAAGGGAGCTAATCGGGGCTTCCCTTGGCTCTTCCACGAGCGCACGGCAGTTGCCTCAGGGCCGGGGGCGCCCAGCTCCGCCTCGCTCCGTCTCCTCACGCGCGCCGGAGCGCCACGGCGGCAGAAGGCGGCGTGAGGGGAGGTTTGCCGTGTCCCCAGAGGGGACGCGCGGTGTCCTGTGGAAACGGCTCCGCGTGAAGAACCGAGGGGTTCGTGGGCTGCTTGTAGGTCGGCTAACACGTGCGCCTGACGTGACGACGCAGCCGGCCCTGCTCCGTGCTGTAACAGGACTAACGGGGAACGTATTGCGCGTCCAAGCTAGAAGGGGTTCTGGCCTGCTGAGAATGCCTTGCTTCTGGGGGGATGCTGCAGTCAAGTGCGTAACCAAATCATTATGTGTTCAGAAAGCTGCTTGTGAAAATGGGTTTGTTTTTTTGGAAGATACGTCTTGCTTGTAAAGGTGTGCTGCGTTACGCTAATACATTTTCTTTTTACGCTGGATCATCCCATATAACTCCAAGCTGTATTTGTTTAAGCAAGCTGCGTTGCTGTCAGTGGCAATACAAAAAAGACAGCTGATCGGATGAACTCTTCTGTTGTCGCAAAGTTGTCCAGCACTCAATGAAAGGCCATCTCTGCTTTGCAACTTCTAATGGAATCCTTTTCCTAATCCATAACGCTTGGACGATGGATGCTTTTGCGGTGATGCTTCCTGGTGAACTTGCAGACCCTGCACTGTAGGCCAGTGCTGCTGGGAAACACAGCAATCCGTTGGCTGGAATCAGCTCCATCTTTAGCATCATACAAATGAGTGCTCCTGCAACCTTGAAATACAGCGTGCAAAACTGTCCCTGCAATATTCAGTTGTACTGTGAGAAGGCGGTGCAGCAATATAATGCTGTTATCTCACCTGCTTTTACACCTCCTGTGTAAGTGTAAGATGGATGTAATACTGAGGCCTGAGAATGTTCAGCAGTTTTGTTAAGAGCAGGTTTATGCTGTGTATAAGGCAATTTTTGCACTGCCTGTAAATTTGGTGGTTTCTATTTTTGGATAGCAATTAATCTAGAAATAGTTGTGTTATCATTCTGGTTTCTACCAGTGACTTTATTTGTCAAAAAGATTTAACTCTGTAAAAAGCTGTCCTCTGGGGAAAATGTTTATGGTCTTTAGTTACAAGTTTTAGAAATATCTTTTGCATTTAATGTCAGTGTGAAAATTAAAACAGCTATAACTTTGACTTCTATTACAGCTTCAACTTTTCTTTTTTTTTTTTTTAACATAGTCGAGTAACTTCTTTTTACCTTTTTTTTTTTTTTTTTTTTTTTAATGAGACTGGTGGAATCTTGGTTTCCAAATATGTATATATATGTAGTTGTGGGACTAAAGTGAACGCTGCGTTCATCCTACCATCATGCTTTTGAGGTAGAAATGCCGTTTACTGGTAGTGGGAAGATGTTCAAAATTGGCTAGTGAATTAGTAACAGCCACTGAAATTGGGAATTTAAGATTTCGACAGATGGGTGTCATCAGCTTCATGTCTACTGACTCCTCCCTGCTAGTTTTGACCCTGTTCCCAACTGGGGGCTGTTGTTTGGTCAGAGTAGCTGGAGCTCCTGTGGAGAATGCAGCAGCGAGCAAACCCAGCAGTGAAAGCCCTGCCTGGAGCCCTGGCGTGTTTGTGCCGATGTCGATACCCCCGTTTGTCCCACGCGAGAGCTCCTGGGGGCTCCTTGGTGCCCTGAGTGGAACCTCCTTTGTCGTGCCGGAAAACTTGCCCTGTGGAGGCTCGTTTTGCCTTAAAAATCATGAGAGCTGAGCCCTAGCAGCTGCCGCGGGATTAAATCAGGTTCCGAGGAAAAGCAGCTTTATCTGCCGTGACAGACAAATGTCTGTGGGATTTATTGGATGTCTGGTCTTAAAACTGAGTCATTAAAATGTATTTACCTCTAGGTGCTATATGAATGTCCCCGAGCATTTTTGGTCATCTTAATACGAATTTCTAGCAGATTCAATTTGGCAGATACTCTGCGTAGTCCATCTATGGTTTGTTTATTTTTTTCAGCAATGACTTCACATTGTTTCATGCATCTGGTAAATTTTATAGTGTTTATCAATAAATGAATAAATAAAAGCCATAGCTAACCGCCTTCAGCTGGGGGAATGAAAAAGGCCGAGGTTACTTGATAGCAAAATTCTGTTAATATTTGGATGCTGTGCATGGTCCCTCAAACTAAGTTTGCTTGAAGTTACAGGCATTACATTTGTAAAGGTCTGAAAATAGAATAGTGAGGACGGAGGAGAATGTGTTTTAAATGACATGTTTGTTTTTTAAAAAAATAAGATTTTCAGCTATTATTCCCACAAGTTATTTCTTACCATACATCTGCTTTGTCTTTTCCCTAGACCTACTGATTAAAAGCATATGGTTGAGTCCTATATGCACATGGTTGATTCAAACCAGGTTTGAAGGCCGTTCGAAACATCATTTTGGGGTCAATAATGTAGCTAGTTCCTTTAAAAAGAAACATAAAGAAAAAAAAGCAGTATCAAAAATATTGAGTGAAGGAAGTGGTTATCTCTTAGGTTGTTACAATCATTTCTGTGTATTTAATTAGGACATGGTAGCAGTGAAGAACATATTTGAGTGCTTTAATTTTCTTGAATTTATTTGTGAATGTAGGCTACAGAAAGCGAGACTGGTGATATGGATCTCAGTGGGTTGCCAGAGACAGCAGTGGATTCGGAGGATGATGATGACGAAGAAGATATTGAAAGGGCATCGGATCCTTTGATGAGTAGAGACATTGTTAGAGACTGCCTGGAGAAAGACCCAATAGACCGGACCGATGACGACATTGGTGAGTTAATGCAGTGGAGGGAAACACTGTGGAGGCTGTTTGCCTGCACCAGAGAAATGTTCCTCTTTAGCCTGAGGTTTTAATTTAGTCAGAGGCTTTTGTACTTGGTGTGTTTAGTGTTTACTCTGCAAGCTTATTCTTAAAAAGAAACGAATGAGTGCATCCAAGGAAGAAACTGAAAATGCCCATGGAGTGGCCAAATGTTTTCCGTGCTGGCCTGTTAGATCTCAGGATTCAACTTGTAATTGATTTTACAAATATCAAGTGAAAATCTAAAGCAAAGATTGTGGCTGTTTGGAACAAGCTTACAAAACCTTGGCAAAGTCAGTCTGAATCGGGTGCTCATAACATTTTTGTTAATCATATGTTGTGATGTTGTGTGTGATTTTACACTCCCGCATGCATTGTGTTTAAAAGAAAATACTGGAATCATAAAGCCTTTGCATGAGGGTGTGTTTACTAAACGTAATATGCTGTGTTGACATATGGCCTAATACACCGAAAGCAAAGCAATACAGGACTCAAACTTTAGTTCTTATGCTTTTTAACCTAATCCATTTCACTAACTCCCTCTTAAAACCATTTTTCTCTTTCATTAAGTTATAAATTAAAAAAAATAAAAACAAGATGGGGTTAAATTGACTGTTTTGTTAGGTACAACTAAATGCAAAATATATCCTGCGTTAAGGACTTAAGCCCTCAGCAGAATTATTAGGAGCAGAGCTCTGTGTGGCAGCACACAATGCAGAAAGGGAAAATGAAGGGGTTGCTGGTGAGCGTGAGTGTGAGTGCTCCTCCCCTGAGTGTGCGCGGGGTGCGTTAGCAGTAGTCACCTGTGCAGCAGTGCCAATGTGCCCGTGACACTCGTGCAGACTCCAAAGGCTCCACTTGACCAACCAGCTCGCTTGGCTTTGGGAAGTCTTCCATCGTAACCACTTGCTGTGTTTTAAATAAGCCTAGCGCGGCGTTAATTGAACGATTGCAGCGGCCGCTCGGCGCGTTGCGGGTCCGTTGGCGGTGCTCGGAGCTCTTGGCTGCGTTACAGCTCTCCCATTACTGTGCTCCCTCCCTGTTGGCGATGTGAGCAGCCCCTGTGCGCCTGCGAAATGCCCAGTGATTACAGCAGGCCCCTGCACACGATTTGCCAGTAGACAGAAACGATTGTGCAGCGTTTAGCTTCAGCAGCCCCGGGGCTCTCTGTGGATCCGCCTTTGCTGCGCTCTCCTGTTTTGACATGTGTGACTCCGAGGGCTTTTTCTCCTTCAGAGCAACTCCTGGAATTCATGCACCAGCTGCCTGCTTTCGCCAACATGACCATGTCGGTGAGGAGGGAGCTGTGCGCCGTGATGGTGTTCGCCGTCGTGGAGCGAGCGGGGACCATCGTGCTCAACGACGGCGAGGAGGTTGGGAGCCCTTGCGCCGGCGCCCCCGGGACCGCGCAGCGCCGTGGGCCTCTCGCATGACTTTTCAAAGAGAAAAAGTAGCTTTGAGCATCTAAATTAAGCCTCTCTTGTTGAGTGTTAGATCAAAACCTTCTGTTTAAGCGCTCGCACAGCATTCTAAACACCTACAATAAAAGCATAAGAAAATGCTCATTATAACGTGCACAGAAATGCTTCGTGCCTCTTGGAGCTGATTCTGCGTTCTAGTGTTTCAAAACCTTCCATTTATTTCTGTTCTGCATAATTTTATTTCACTTTTAAGAGTTTAAAGATTCCAGTTTTCTTGAGCTGGGAATGGTAACATCTTTGAGGTAAACCAGCTTATAAACGTTGTGACTAGTAGATTGAAAATTAACTCTTTTCCTTGAGAATAACTGTGAGGATTGTATCTGTATACTATGGGGATTGTGTCTGTATCATATGATGATAGACTGTGAAGTGTCTCTCAGACTTCATGTATCCTGCAATACTTCATTTATAGCTGGATTCCTGGTCAGTCATTTTGAATGGTTCTGTGGAGGTGACGTATCCTGATGGAAGAACAGAGATACTGTGCATGGGAAACAGTTTTGGTGTTTCCCCTACCATGGAGAAGGAATATATGAAAGGAGTAATGAGAACCAAAGTAGATGATTGCCAGGTAGAGTGTTTTTTTTCTTTCTTTTTTTTTTTTTATAATTATTGTGCAGAATACCTGTTTTGCATAACAAAAATCAGTTACATGGTTTTTGATGTTCAAAATAACAAGCACACAGAAGTAATGTGGTTAAATGGACAAATACAATTTTATTTAAAACTAAGTACATATAAAACCTCCAGTGCATAACCCTGCCAGTGTTGGGGAGAGATGGATCCTGCTGTTTGTATCCACAGTCCAGGAAATCGTATTCCCCTGGTCCAGTAGAGGAACCATTTGGGGTGAAGAGTTTTGTCCACGCAGTTTCTCCAGAAACTGAGGCCCAGCACCTTGTTGCCTCTATTTGTTGCTTCAGGCTTTCTCCTAGGAGAAGCTCAAGGTCTGTTTGCCCTGCTCCGTGTGGCCTCTCCCTTCTGCAGGCAGTAGCCATCCTTCCTTGCTGGAATGGAGCAGTGAATCTCGTAGCAATGCAAGCTCTCCGTCCTGTGCTCTGAAGCACAAAGAGGAGGAATGCAGTTAAAAACACTGTCTTGGTGAGGCTCATGCCTTTGCCCTAAGTCCATGGTGATTTACAACTAGCAATGAAAAGAAACACATAATTTCTTTTCAGTGAGCGATCCAAGGTTATGAGAGATGGCAGTTTAATCTTCAGTATTCACCCATAAAAAAGAAATAAACATCTTAAACATTTAACAAATTACAGAAGATTATTTGTTGTGAATACAATCTAAAAGTTTTGCAAATTTTAGTGGGTGGGCTTAATTGTATAATATTCCTAGGGTATTTATGCTTTCACCTAGACTGTGCTGAGCTGATGATGGCAAAAAATTTTTCTTCTGCATTATACTTCAGTCTAGGAGTGATTTATTTCTATATGCCAAAACTTATGTAAACAAATAATTATTAGCTTTGTTAATGGCTGACTTCATGTGGTTGCTATGAAAAATGAAAATCACTGGCACTAACAGTGGGCACAAAAATCAGGAATAAGGTTTTCCCTTTATTTTTCCTTACGTCTTTTAAATACCGCCTAGCAGCTAAAATGTGAAGAAAAAAGTGTGTTAGA
The DNA here is from genome assembly GCF_059628265.1 of Tinamus guttatus. Classification (NCBI taxonomy): domain Eukaryota; kingdom Metazoa; phylum Chordata; class Aves; order Tinamiformes; family Tinamidae; genus Tinamus; species Tinamus guttatus. The sequence continues at coordinate 1,789,492 of NW_028288835.1, forward strand.
TAGAAGACTGACTTTCCAGCAGAGGGGGAGTTAAGAGCAACTGAACAAAAATGCCTAGTAATGCAAAAATAATTTTGCACTGATGAATCTTGATCTGTTTTAAGAGCAGAATTGCAGCAGGGTTACCATTCTTGAGTATATATCTGCTTAATGCAGTTGAGTTGCTGGACAGTTGAGTTTGGCCAGCTGTGGCTTGAGAGACTACTTTATCTTTTTTAATAATAGAGCACTTGCATCTTAAGTGTGAACAGTTTTCCGAGGACTTTCTCTTCTAATCCTCGTGCGTGATGGTTCTTGCAGTTTGTTTGTATAGCCCAGCAAGATTATTGCCGCATCCTCAACCAAGTGGAAAAGAACATGCAGAAGGTGGAAGAGGAAGGGGAGATCGTGATGGTGAAGGAGCACAGGGAGCTTGACCGCACTGGGACCAGGAAAGGTCACATTGTCATCAAGGTAAAAAAAGCAAAAGCTGGAGGAGAGGCTTGCCAAAGTCAGGCATGCTCCATTGGCAAGTAAAACCCGAGATCCATAGGGATCCATAGGTATTCAAAAGCATTGACACTTTGAAATCAGGAGTTAATATTGGTAGTTTTTCTGTTTAGAATTACAGACGTTGGTAATTGGATGATGTCTGTATAACTTTGTTACATAAAATCACTCAATTTCTTATTGGAATGATAAAGCTAGTATGCTTGCTTAGTTCATCAGTCAATAGATGCCCTTATTATTCTTTCTAATTTAATATAGCATGTTACCAGATAGCAAATGTGCATTTACTTGAAATGGATTTTAATAAAGAAGGATTTATTTGTTACAGGGAACAGCTGAAAGGCTAACAATGCATCTGGTGGAGGAACACTCTGTGGTAGACCCAACATTTATAGAAGATTTCCTGCTGACCTATCGGACCTTTCTCTCCAGCCCAATGGAAGTGGGCAAGAAGTTGTTGGAGTGGTTCAATGACCCCAGCCTCAGGGATAAGGTTAAAATTCCCTAAATTGTGTATCTTATATCATTTGCATTGAAAGATAAGTTAGTAAGAGTAAAATAAGAATTTACTGTATTTTCAAGAGAGTGACTATAGCTGAAAAAGGCATAAAAAATATTTGGTGCATTTTTTAAAGCAGAATATATGGATAAAAGTCTTATTTTTGATGCACCTTATTTCAAATACTAATGTGTTCCAGGATTTTTTTCCCTCGTGTTTTTACAATATAAATTAGTTACTTGTAAATATAGCCAAGTTTTTTTTTCTTCAATAATGAGCATTTTTTATCTAACATTATTCAATAGAATTCTCTTTTGCCTTGGAATTTGAGCATATAACCTAGTCCTTTATTTCTCTTATATAATGCTGGTTAACAGAACTTGACAATCACTGTTTGATAATTTTTTTTATATAAAGACATTAGAACATACAGCCATTTAAAAAAAAAATGTATCGAGCCTTTTTCTTGCTGACCCTTGCACAGCATTAAACACCAACACAGAACAAGCTATTAAATCCCCTTTACCCCAAACAGAACTGACATGATGGGAGAATAAGGCCCTGTATATTCAGGCCTGGCACGCTGATAGCACTGTCTGCTGAGGCTCTGCAGTGCTTTATTTGCAGTTTTACATGACTTCGTCAAATATCCATTGCTAGGATAAAAAATACCTCTTTTTTTTTTTTTTTTAAATCTGAAGCCAAGTGGATTCTATCAATTATGTTAAACGTTTCATTTTCAATACGTTACATGGGCTGGCTTGAAACTTCCCAGCCATTGTAAAAATAAAAACTGTGAATAGCCTAAAGCAAGGTGACTTTCATCTGGATCTTTCAGTGTGATCCATACTAATGAAAAGCAACACGGAGATTAAACCAAAAGTAAGAAAGTTTTGTCTTCATTTTTAAACAAAAATCTCAAATATGCCAGCAATGCTCCCCCTAGCCTACGCACTGTGGCTAGGAGTTGCTGCACATGCAGGATGCAGTTATCTCCTTTTAGAAATGCAAACTCCCTAAGAAGTTCCAAAAGCTGTTTGCTGCCCAAGAGCTGTCCGTCAGCTTGGACATGAATTTCAGCAATTCTTCTGAATTCCCTTGCTCTGCTGGATGTGTAAGAACCTCCTTAGCAGTTGTGTAAACCCAGAACATCTCCCATGCAGATCCCATGAGGATGTCGGGATTTATTTTAGGCTGTTCTAGCCATATGCCTTCAGCACAAGTGGCTACAAGGGCTCTGGTGCTGGGCACATGCAAAGAAGCACTAGGGTTAGTGAGTAGCGTTTCTATGAGATGTCCTTCTTTGACTCCAGCTCCTCAGGTATTTTGCCTTTCTCCCTCTCCCTTTTCCAAACTACTTTCTCCCATAACAAAAGAAATACAGCTATATTTTAGAGGCAACTGAAGTAAAAAAAATTGAGCTTTAGACCCAGCTCAAAGCATGAGTCACTGATGAGCAGTATTTCTAAAAGTCTTAGCAGTAGTGCTGATCTGGTCATTGCTGGAAAATCTTCATGTCCTTGGTTAATTTTCAGGTTACACGGGTAGTATTGTTGTGGGTGAACAATCACTTCAATGATTTTGAAGGGGATCCTGCTATGACTCGATTTCTGGAGGAATTTGAGAACAACTTGGAGAGAGAGGTAGGAATGTTTGTTTTCTGGCAGTTTGGGGTGGCAGCAAGCAGACAGGCTGCTTATTATGCAGGCTTTTTATATTTATATTTTTATGCTTTTCTCTTTCTCTTGTAGAAAATGGGTGGACATTTGAGGCTGTTAAATATTGCTTGTGCAGCTAAAGCTAAACGAAGATTGATAACCTTAACAAAGCCATCTCGAGAAGCCCCTTTGCCTTTTATTTTGCTGGGAGGGTCAGAAAAGGGATTTGGAATCTTTGTGGACAGTGTAGATTTTGGAAGCAAAGCTACGGAAGCCGGCTTGAAACGTGGAGACCAGGTAGGTGTTTTTAAAATGCTTTTCTCTTCTCTTTCTGCTAAATAAAAAAGTAACACCAACTGGTTGTATTTTCAGATATTGGAAGTGAATGGTCAAAACTTTGAGAACATTCAGCTATCAAAAGCCATGGAAATTCTTAGAAATAACACTCATCTGTCTATCACTGTGAAAACCAATTTATTTGGTAAGTTGTGTGTGCTTTTTATTCCAACTTTTTTTCTAACTTTAGATGGAGTCTTTGATTTTTATACAGCTACTGTTTGGACATAGCTTAAAATAATTGTAGTTGACAGATTTCAGAGGTGGGAAGAATCAGAAATGAAGGAAGTTAGTAGGCCCTAAACACTTTGAATCAAAATTGCAGAAAAATTACAAGTAGGTCTTCTGAAGTGACTTCACCCTCACGGGTGTCTGGTTTAGGATGAAGGGGAGCTACTGGCACAATTAAGCCTGAACTTCTAGAAAGTGTTAATTTCTCTCTTCCCCCCCAACCCTTCCCTCTTTCCCTCCTCAAACTTGATCTTTATGACTGGATCCTTGGATTTAGTGATGCGTTTCTGACATCTCTCTTTCATGATCAGGTTCTCCATCACAAATAGGTTGGGTAGAGAATGACCACAGGATGTGGCTTCATTAAGGGATGATTAAGCTTGCTTTATTTATCTCCAAAAAACACTTGCCAAGGATGCTTGCTAGGAGATTTGTTGTTATTTCCTTGCAGAAAACAATGATAATATTCTGCCATTGTAATAATTAAAAGACATTTCTTCAGTAGATGCATGTTTTTCAGCACGTGCTTGTTTTGTATGCATAGGAGTAAGTTCTTTATAAGTGTCTTTCACACTGGAGGGTTTTTGATATCATGTGTTCTTCTAGGCTGGCTTCTTCATTTCCTCATAATTTGTGTTTTCTGAGGTTTTTATCTTGTGGCTCCTTTCCAAATACTGAAATCACACCACAACAGAGGGTCAGAACAGTTACTTCCTGTGTTTTGCATGTGATATTCCTTACCAACAAATCCCAAAAGGAGAGGAAACTTTTTTTAATAGCATCTCCTTATTTATATCTAAGCTGTGCATGCAGACCCCAGATCTTTTTTTACCATACAGATATTTTCTCAGATTATTTGTCTTCACATGTATTTCTCTCTCTCTCTGAAGCTTTTTGAGTCCCTTATAATTTGTTGTGTACCAGTAGATAAGGAGTATTTAAGACAGAATAGTGTAAAACCTTGCCCTTAATACCCACCCCTTAGCTGTTTGCTCCTATCCCCACTTTTTCTACAATTCCTGATAATAATCACTCTTAAAGAAATATGAAAGAAGCCATTATGCTTATCTTTGCCTTTCTTGTTTTTCTTCATTTTCCAGGCAGATTGCTTTTGTATATTTAACATAGACTTGTTCAGTAAGTGCCAACTGGCTGAATTCTCATTTATTTCTTAGTTTATCTTCTCAAGACCCTACCCAGCTCATTATTTGAGTGATTATTCAGCTTTTCTTTTTCTTTAAATGCTTTCTTATTTTATAGCTGTCTTTCGCTAGAGTATTCCACTTCTAGTCAGGAGAAACTGTTGAAAAGACAAAGTTTTCTGTCTTTCCTAAGACAGAAAGCCTTCTCAGCCCCGTTTCCTAACCTCAGGACCTTCATTTCTTGCTGCGAATCAGGTCATCCGCTGACTTTCCCCAGCGATGCACGGGGATTGCGGCTCTCGTTCAGAACATTTTTCCTATCGCATTTTTACCAACTTTTTTGCCAAATCAAGAGCTCCAGAAGACGATTAGCTCATTCACCATGGGTAACTCCACTGTCTCCTTGCTGCAGAGGGCAGGAGGGCAGCAGAGCAGCAGCAGCTTTAGCCCTTTGCCTGTGTTTGTGCCGCAGCCTTCCAAGGCTCCCGGTTTCCTTGGACATCCGGCACTTGGGCACAGCAGCCTTGTCAGGCGGCCAAGATGTCTAACTGTTTTCACATGCTTTCCTTATGACCTTGTTACAATTTCCATTTCCCCTCTGATTTCTGACTTTTGTTCCTGTTGCTAATTATTTTTGTCCATCTGTGTACTTGCTTTTTTTAAAAATAAACCTCCCATCTCAGTTGTTAGTTTTCTCCTCTCATCTGTGTTTAATGGGCATGCTGTTACTCTGCAGAAACTTGTCCTTCAGTTGAAAGTCAAAGTGCTTCTGGTGACATGATCCCTACCACCATGTGACCATCCATTTCCAAGCTGGGCCAATTTACCAATTTTATGATTTTACTGCAGGCGATGGATGTTCTTTCTAAATCTTAAAAATTATTTTAAATCTCCTATCCAAGTTCTGATAATATTTGAATAAACAGAATGTGCTAAGCAGTTTTTTACTGTTGTTGGTTTTTTCTCTTGTGCAGTTTTTAAGGAACTTTTAACACGGTTGTCAGAGGATAAGAGAAATGGTGCTCCCCACCTGCCTAAAATTGGTGACATTAAAAAGGCAAGTCGTTACTCCATCCCAGACCTTGCTGTTGATGTGGAGCAGGTAATAGGATTAGAAAAAGTAAATAAGAAAAGCAAAGCCAACACAGTTGGGGGAAGAAACAAATTGAAGAAGATACTTGACAAGACTCGAATCAGTATCCTGCCTCAGAAACCATACAAGTGAGTCCTATTTTTAATTTCCTCTTAAAGTTTTGATTTGTGTTAAACATTAATAATTTATGTTACTTATGTTTGTTAATGCAAACACATTTATATATGCAAATATATTTGCTTTTTTCTTCATCTGGTCTGTTAATTGCTGATTTCAGACTAGACAGTACTAGTCTAGTGAATATTATGAAAATCAGGCTCCTATCTTGACATCACTTTGGGCAACTTTCAGTCCTTACAGATGCAGTGGTGGTATAAATAATTTTTATATCATTTGCTGTTTGCTCTTAAGATAAGTGTCAATTGGATGCATACCAGGCCAGAAACGTGAGGTGAGCTCAACAGGTACCTTCTGAGGGTCCGTGTGTATTTCTGCTTAGTGCCACAAGGGAGACAGATTAAAATCCTCAGTCTGACTGAGAATGCTCATATGAAAAGCTAATGAAAGCTAAATGGGATCAGATGATGTGGTATCTGATATCTTTTATTTGGGTATGGTTTCTGATAACCTTTCTCCTATGAACACATTTTAGAAGTAGGTTTCTGATGGTATGTGTTGGAACCTATGGAAGAAAAAGGTTTGAAAACTCTTATTTTGATTGATCTCTCACTTGAAGACTGATAGCTTTAGTTGAATGAATGTGAAAATAAGAAAAATGAATTGTAACAAGTGGATAGTGTGTACTTAGTGGTTTCTCTCATTTTCCTTTTCTAAATGACCTTGGAAAAATCTATTTTAACAGCTGTTGTGCGAAAGGATCTTCTGCTAAAAATCTAGTTCTTTTTTTCTATTATTTAAAAAGAAACACTTGCTTGACTAATATTAGGTGCTCCCACTACAGAAAAAAGACTGATGTTCTGAAAGCTCATTAGCAGCAAATTAAGTAGAAAGTGAATGGTGTAAGTGGTAATTATAAATGACTATCTAAATAATAGATCCTTGTTAAAATGAAGCAGGTAAGCTCCAGTAGCAGGGAATCTCTAAATCCTCATTGCTGTTGTTTCGTTGGAGTGTCCCCTCCTGTGTCACCAGTCCTGTGTGTTTGTTCTGCTGAGGTCTGTGGGTCGTGTGTGCTGTGGGGTTGTGTACTGCAGTGTCCACAGGTTTTCGCATAAACATTTCTTGTTGGTTTTCCTCCTTTTATCCCCTTTGGCTTCTTTCGTTTTTGCACTTTTTTGGTGCAGGGACATTTTCTGGTAAGAGCCAGGAGAACAGTATACCTGACCCGTTTTATTTTCCTTTTGCTAGCGCTACTTCTTATGTTATATATAGCAGTTTGTCTGCAGCGCTTGTTGACGTTCAGCTGCTTGTCTGCATCTTCTCTGCGTAGAGATGTGCGGCTGTAGACTCCTCGGTGTGCTTTACTTCCCCCTCTTGCACTGACACTTCTATCTTGAGCTTCCTAATAACTAGCTGTATTGCGTATGTGAAAGCTCTTCATCTGTTTTCATATCTTAAAAACAAGATACTAAGCTGATGAAAATGCTGTTTTGTGTGTATTTGACAATTAGGGGAGTTATGGAGTTAGATTTCACTAGTCGCTTCCCCCAGCCGTGAGGTTAAACTGCCCCTCTTCTGAGCAGTACAGGACACATTTAGTACCCATGGAGAGCTAAGCTTTAAACTTAACTCTCTAAATAGAGATAACTTGGCTGCTTCAGGAGACTTTAAACCACCATTGAGGGTGAATCATTTTGTGCAGGCAGGGTATAATAATCCCTTCCTTCAGTCTTGCATTTCAGTCCATTAACTTCCAGTAACTTCCTGAGCTGAGCAAATAGCACCGTTTCCAGTAGGTTCCAGGGAAATCTCTCCATCAGCTGTGGCGCTTGTCTTGAAACTTGCCCTTGGCTACAGCCTCCCCTCAGGCTCTGGCTTTTTTACCTGCCACCCCTCTCCATCCAGCAGCTTTTCTTTGCCATCTGTGGGCTCACATATGCACCTGTAAAGCAACATAGATTATATTTTTTGTTTTAAAGCTAAATATCCTTTCTCTGACCTAAAATATTTTAGGTAGAGAGGAGTGCAGTCGCTCTTCATGGGACCTGGAGACTTCTCGTTCAGTCATTTACCTGTGAAATTTCCAGGGTTCATTTCTGTTTTACATAACTTAAATCAACCTCAGTGACTTTTGAATTTTAAAAACAGAGTAGGCTGAGCATAGGGATAAATACCTTCCAATGTGATGCACGAATGCTTGCTGAGAAGCTAAGAGAACTTCTGAAACACTACCTTTAATAAAAAAAAGGGAGGGGAAAAAGAAGTTTGTTGGTTGATCTGCTTTCCTGAAGCTGCTTCGGGCCTGAGGCACAGAACGGGTAGAAGGAAGCCTGGTGGGGTTAGATAGTGAACCCGGAAAGGGACACGGCAGGTAACTGCAAATGGCACTAAAAGGGCAGGGGAGGAGGTTTCTGTCATCTGGCTTGAGTTTAAAGAAAATATTGCTGTTAACCCAACTAAGAAATACACCCTGTACACCCTGTTTTTAACCACCGGGGCAGGAGATGCCGTGGGGTTTGCGGGTTTGGGAGGTTTCTGTGTGTCCGTGTTTCTTCATGTGGCTCTGGGGGGTGGTTCCTACCACAGATCGCTCGCTGGGAGCCCTTGTTTTTTTAGCTGTATCAAAAATGTCTGCTTGTGGCTTGGCATAAGCGTTGCCTGCTGAATTAGCCACTGCCGCTTGCCACAGGCTTGGGCTGGATGTGGGGCTGTGGAATCGGGATGTTCAGCCGAGCTTCTGCTTGAGGAGAACCCCAGAACTGCTCCTTCTGGCGGTCTAGGATTTCTGTTTTGAAATTTTCATTTCATGAAATCTTTTGGTAGTACAGGGTTATCCAGCTTTGAAAAACAAAACAACAACAAAAAAATACACCTCCAACCCTTTCCTTGTGGCATTTCTTTCTAAAAAGCAGTTATTGTGTCCATGCAGTTAAAATTGTGCCTCAAATGCCCAGCAACATGGTCCTTCCTAGAGCACTGCTCAGCTCCTATCGCTCGTACCCCAGGATGGGTACGAGCGTATGCTGGGCAAGCCACAGAAGGCTCTTTCTATAATGAGCCTGCAGGGATTACTGTCAGGCCCTTAATTACCCCTGGGAAGGGACAGAGGACTAGAAAGCAACTCAAAGCGCCAAAAAGCAGAGTATGAGTCAGAGTCCGGGTGATGCAAGAATAAGCATGGGCCACCTTTTGCGTAAAGATCTTGGCCACCGTAAAAAAGTTCAAATAATAATAAGAGTAGAGCAAGCCTAGCAGCACCCCATGAGGATCACCTGCCAGGTGAACTTGGTGATCACCTGCGCTGGCTCTAGATACTTGGGTGGTTTGGACAAAGGTAGACAGCGAGTACTGTTTTCTGAAGAATCTTAACTTCTAAATAGTCCTTTTTTATTCCTTTCCTTCTCTTTCCTTGCCTTTCCGGGCGCAGCGATATCGGCATCGGGCAGTCTCAGGACGACAGCATCGTGGGGCTGAGGCAGAGCAAGCACATCCCTCCCGCGCTGCCCGTCAGCGGGACCCTCTCGTCCAGCAACCCGGACCTGCTGCAGTCCCATCACCGCATCCTGGATTTCAACACGACGCCTGGTGAGCAGCTCCTCCTCTTGCTCCCCTTGCCTTTTCTGCGGGGGAGGATGCACTCGAGGACTTCTTTAGCTCCCTTCCCATCAGAACAGGGTTTTACTAAATGAGCTTATTTGGCCGAGTGGCACAGAGTAGGTGGTGTGTGCATGGGAAAGAGGGAATAGGAGGAATTTCTGTCTTAGGTGAAGGGTTTAACTGAAACTCCCAAAGGGGATGGGATTTGGGCTCTTATCGGGCTGCAGGAAGGTTCTCAGCATGAAACCTTCTCTAAGTACCCAAATCTTCCGTATTAAATCATTGCTGCTTGAGGAGGATACAGTGATCATAGCTACACAGAGGCTTGGTTATTGCAGTCTCATATCTGGAGCACTTCTTAAACAGGACTAAAATGCAGTGTCCTCCAAAGCCTGAGGGGTTTCATGCACGTGCTCCAGGGTGGATGCTCACACACGAGCCTTGCCAGAGTCTTCCCCCTTGGAAGCAGGAGCGAATCCTCAGGTCCTGGGGGGCTGGGGAAGCAGGGGGATTCCAGTGGGTGGTGTGTGAGTTAGTTGCAGTGCCTAAGGCTGTATCTGAGAAAGTGGGAAGATTTGTATTTTATTTAGCTTATCTACAGTCTAGTGTGAAACACTTGAAACTTATTTTTATAAATGAGAGCTGAACTTTTTGTCTGCATTTTCATATCTACAAATTAGTGTAAATTCCCTTCTCCACCTTGCAATTTACCCCAAATTGGGTGATTTTCATAGTGTGTGTGTAATGCTGAGTACAGCAAATGGCTGATTTCCAAAGCTGTAAGAACTACTGTGTTACAAAGCTCAAACAAATTCCATTAATTGAGAAGGAAAACCATCACAGTTCTCCATGAATCAAACATGAAGTTCAGAAACATTTAATGAATGGGAAGTATTTTGCTGTTTGCCATTGCTCTGGAAAGCAAGATGAATAATGATGTAATCTCATTAACAGCTTTTCACTATCTTTATGGAAATCATTTTAAGTAATTACTGCTTTCTCACTATTTTTTTTCCTCCTCTTAAATTCCATCTTTGCATTCCATGCAAACTGCATATTTGTAAATTAATTCTTAGCAGTTTTCCCTGGGTAGGAAGGGAGGGGAAAGAGCCACTGAAATCGATAACGTACCTTAAGGCCTTTAATGATGTGGATAGAAGAGTTGAATTATACTACCATATACCTTAAGACTTGGAGAAAGCTAAAGCCTACAATTTTAATTTCTTTCATTACCTTGATCAGCTTGCAAGAAATTAGAATGCACTGGAGAAGAAAGAGAAAAGTAGTGGAGTTGTCATCCTTGGAGGCTACGGGGAATATCCCTCAGGATGGGAAATAAAACAGCTTGCTGCTTTGGAAGGGTAGTGTTTGAGGAGGAAATTAGATCATCTGTTCTTGAAGCTTGAAATCTGCAACGAGTCGTTTTGGTTACTCTTCTGGTTTGCACAGGCTTTTTCAAATTTATCTGTAAAGGTTTATTTTCAAATGTTCAAATCCTTTGGTATTTCTTCTTGCATGCTCTCTTTGCTATTCCACTGAAAGTGAAACAAGAGGCTAATGTAGAGCTGTGGGTCTCCAGCACGTGGTTCTCACACAAGCTTTACAAGGGGAATCCATCCCCATCCCTGACCACTGCGTTCTGCAGCTCCCTTTTCTGAGGAGGAATGAGGAGGATGGTTGCAGTTCTTTTCTAGTGCTGTTTTATTTAGAAATCATCGTGCCAAATTGCTTGCTAACATCTCTGCATTCTTTATAGCACTTTTGCTAGTGGACTGGAATGCAGCTTGAGAACTCTCTTGATAAAATACAGTACAAAGCAGCTACTACTGTATTTGCTGCTCTCTGCGTTTCCTCATGTGTGGATATGAAAGATCCTGAGCGATCCTTCAGAGCAGGATATTTTCTTCTTGAGCACTTGGGATTATGAAGTGAGCTCCCATCATAATACTGTCTACAGTAGCTTTTTGTCTTCCTAGCATTTCTATAAACACCCAGTGTTTCTGTAGCAGCAGCACACAGCACATTCTAGACAGCAGCCGTTTTTTATTAATCCCTTTGAATGGCTGGGTCTTTGGCATCCATCTTCCCCAAAAGGTCCAAAATTGCAGGAATGGTTCTAGGCACTGCCCTGCATCCATCTTCAGCTAATTGCTGAGGAAGACAGGGGTCAATAACAAATTGCTAAGAAGAGGTGAAATTGGCTTGCTGGCTATAAAAGCTGTGTGCCCCTTGACTCCAGCACTTGGCATGGCTAAAAAATGGCCTGTAGTGATCCACATTATATGAAAATTATAATGCAATCACTCACTTTTAATGCGTTTGAGTGCTTCTCAAGTTGCAGAAGTATTACTGTGAGTATAAAAGGTATGAGTTTATTTAAACGTAACTTATAGGCTTAAATATTTAAGGTTTAAACAGTCTCTGTGGCAGATAGCAAACTGACAGGTGAGACAGATTCACCCTAATACTTTTAAATTAATGTTTCGGAGACATGCAGCAGTATTCAGAAAACATTAGAGTTTTCATTTGTCATGAGATTTCTGTTGCCAAATAGATTTTTTAGTTTTTTTTTTCCCTTTTTTTTTTTTTAAATATATTCCTGTTTTAAAGGGAGGCGATTGATTTAAATTTAAAGCATCATTTTGGGCTCTAAATTCAGGGGACTTTGTTATTTTCCATCTTCTTGTTCGTACAACCTTCACGTGAAACCTCAAAACAACAAAAAAAATCAAAGAAAGAGTCATGCAACTAAAGTAGGTTATTTGTATCAGAGGAAAGAAATTAAATTTAATTGAAAGTACTTTTACCTTATCATATAAAAATATTCTATGTTAAAAAGCCCCGTGGTGTACAATTAGGGCTTTGTTTTCTTTTATAATATAATAATGGCAATCAAGAAATTTGACTTGATTAATGGTTCTCTATTTCAATCCATCAACGCACTTATGGAATTCCTCAATTCCAGAATTTGGAGCTGGGCTGATCACTTCTCAGATTTCTTAAAAATAACCTTCTTATGGCTGTTAGCTGTAAGTTTTGTATTATATGTTATTTTAAGCAATGTATTTAGAACTCAAATTTTGGAAAGTATTTTTTCTGTCTTTAACTGTTTTTGTTTCTCATAATTAAAACACTGGCACATAGAAATGAATACCTGGGAAAATTAGGCTCCTCATTAGTTTTTTCTGCCTATATGTTGGCAATGTTTGCTTATTTCTTATTGTCGCATCCCAAGGTCCCTGTCTATGACCTGACATTCTTCTTTCCCAGTTGTTAATGAAACTGATTTATTATTTTTTAAAAAATCTTATCTTGAACTTTTTTATTGTTATTATTTGAATCAGAGCTTGCTGGAATGCTATTTTGGTGTCATCAAAGATGCTCTGATCTCTTTGTCGTAGGGTTTGTGGGGATGGAAACCTTAAAGAAAAGCTTTGAACAACAAGACAGTGATTTATTGGGCTGCTAGTATTTGTCTAGGACTTCTGACAAGGCTTTTCATCACTTGATTTAATTCTGTTTAAAATCAGCATTTTATCTAGACTGGAGACAAATACGAGACAATTTTCCATCTTGTGTTACAGACCTTTTCCAGGATGACTGGTAAATCTAGTGCATCTCTATGCCTACTCAACTAAACTTAAGTTCTCTTAAGTTTTGGAGACCGTCTGCCACATTAAAAGGTCTCTGATAGCTCCAATTTCTTGATCTAAACCAGATTGCATTAGTGCAACTGAGTTGGAGGCTATGTAGACGCAAGCAAGAACTGCTTCATCAGAAGAGAGATAAGACAGTGTTACTGGAATGAAGTGTAATTGCACTATTAGTGAGATGTAATCTGCCTGATATCATTCCTTGCTCTTACTGTGCTGTTCTCTGCCCCACTGAACGGTGTGCGGGGCACCCGGGGAGGAATAACCCCAGACACCAGGACAGGCTGGGGACCGACCTGCTGGAGAGCAGCTCTGCAGAGAGGGACCTGGGTGTCATGGTGGACGACAAGGTGACCATGAGGCAGCAGGGTGCCCTCGTGGCCAAGAAGGCCAATGGGATCCTGGGGTGCGTTAAGAAGAGCGTCTCCAGCAGGTCGAGGGAGGGGATCCTGCCCCTCTACTCAGCCCTGGTGAGGCCACATCTGGAGTATTGTGTCCAGTTCTGGGCTCCACAGGACAAGAGGGATGTGGAGCTGCTGGAGAGAGTCCAGCGCAGGGCTACGAGGATGATCAGGGGCCTGGAACATCTGCCCTGTGAGGAGAGGCTGAGGGAGCTGGGCCTGTTCAGCTGGAGAAGAGAAGGCTGAGAGGGGACCTGAGCAGTGTCCAGAAGTACCTCAAGGGAGGCAGTGAGGAGGATGGGGCCGGCCTCTTTTCACTGGTGGCCACCGACAGAACTAGAGGAAACGGCCGGAAACTGAAGCACCAAAAGTTCCACAGGAACTTAAGGAAAAATTTCTTCCCAGTGAGGGTGCCAGAGCCCTGGAACAGGCTGCCCAGAGAGGTTGTGGAGTCTCCTTCTCTGGAGATCTTCAAACCCGCTTGGACGCAGTCCTGTGCCACGTGCTCTAGGTGACCCTGCGTGTGCAGGGGTTGGACTAGATGAGCTCTAGAGGTCCCTGCCAACCTTCAACATTCTGTGATTCTATGATCTGACACTCCTTTGCGCAGATCTACCCGACCAAGTGCTGCGGGTGTTCAAGGCCGACCAGCAGAGCCGCTACATCATGATCAGCAAGGACACGACGGCGAAGGAGGTGGTCGTCCAGGCCATCCGGGAGTTTGCCCTCACCACCACGGCCGAGGCCTATTCCCTGTGCGAGGTGTCCGTGACGCCCGAGGGCGTCATCAAGCAGAGGAGGCTTCCCGACCAGCTGTCCAAGCTGGCAGACCGCATCCAGCTCAGTGGCAGGTGAGCCCGGGCACTCCATGCTCCCAACTCACCAAGAATCCTGCTCAACGGGGGTATATTCCACTTCGTAGAATTTTGCTTCTTTGCCAGAATTACTTTTTAATGCAATATGGTTGAACTTGAATTTCTGTCATTCCAACCAGATGATTACTGTGGTTTTGCACTAGTATTTCAGTATCTTGTCTTGAGTCTTTTTGGTATTTTGTGTTTTTACAGGTATTACCTGAAGAACAACATGGAAACAGAAACACTTTGTTCAGATGAAGATGCTCAAGAGTTGCTAAGGGAAAGCCAAATTTCCCTGCTACAGCTCAGTACTGTCGAGGTGGCCACACAGCTTTCCATGAGAAACTTTGAGCTATTCCGTAATATTGAACCCACAGAATATATAGATGACTTGTTTAAACTGAAATCAAAAACAGGTTGCACTAATCTAAAGAAGTTTGAAGAAGTGATAAATCAAGAGACTTTCTGGGTAGCTTCTGAGATTCTGAGAGAAACCAACCAGCTAAAAAGGATGAAGATCATTAAGCATTTCATTAAGATAGCACTACACTGCAGAGAATGCAAGAACTTCAACTCCATGTTTGCCATCATCAGGTAGCTGAGACTTCTTTTCACCTAGAATTAAAATTATTAAGGATAATATATCACTCTACTAAATTACATTAAACAAAGTAAACTAATTACCTGAAAAGAGCATTAAACTGAGTGAACTGATTAACAGTGCTCATGTCAGCACCTGCCAATAAGGAGGGTATGTTCAGTCATCTGAGCTCGGCATGGAAGTGTTTGCTGAAGTATTGTATGGAGTGCCAGCATTTCTGTACCTAGTGTTCAAGAGGCTCTGGCCAGCAGTGGTGGTGAACCTGGCACTAGAGAAATTACTGCAATGTTTAACAAGCAAAAGGAACAGCAGTTACATGAGAAAAAAAAAGTGTTGTCACAAATGAATCGGTTCCATTCCCAGAGGGAGCTCGTTGCTGCACAGAGTTCCCAGTGCTGGGAATTGAGCTATAGTGTGTTCACTGCTGTTTTCATTACTGGTTTCTTAGGGGCAAGAGAGATCCTAATGAGAATGTGCCCTCGTGTGCTGCTGGGTAGCACATGCATCTGGAGAGAGTAATCAGAGCAGTGAAGACAGTGCTCTGGGTAGGGTTTAGTGAAGTTACTGCAGATGAAACAGCCAACTCCCAACAGTTGGATTAAACTCTGTGCAAAATGCCACAGATGAAGGTCTCTTAATAAGAACAGAAATGTTTCAAAAGTCTCAAACCTCTGTTCTGGAATGACAAACAGGAAACTCCAGTGCACATGTTTAAGCACATTTTTTTAAAAAAGATCATATTTCCTGTGGAGTGTCCCAAATTATAAAGAACAAAGCAAACCCCACGGATGTTGCCTGTTAGGAAAAACCTTGGGCAAGTTGCATATAAAAATGGCAACTTTATCAGCTTTTCTGACAAAAGCCCGATTAAACAGATTGAATCTGTCACTTTTTTTTTCCTGAAGGACACTGTTCTTGAGTACCATCTGATCAGATGTGGCAGCAAACTCCAGGGATCCACGTTAATAACCAGTATTTGAGACATGAAAATCTGGAGATGTAGCTCAGCTTTTCCAGCTGACCTCAGTGAGAAATAAAAGCAGCTTCTCTGCCAGCAGGGATTTGGATGGTGGAAAGATGTCTAAGACTAAATGCAAACCAGGCTGGCCTCTGTGGAAGGTGCCAACACCACTAGTGGGAATGACCTGTGGTTTTTTGGTGCCAGCTACTGCTTCCGAATAGCCTCAGATATTTAGAGTCTGTTGTAACTATTGGATCTAGAAACCGCATAGATTCTTTTAGGAGTTTTTGGTTGTTTCTTTCTATTGTTTGTGATTTTTTTTTTGCACTTTTTGTTTGTTGCTTCAAGTGGCCTGAATTTGGCACCGGTTGCACGGCTCCGAACTACCTGGGAAAAACTTCCAAGCAAGTATGAGAAGCTTTTCCAAGATCTACAGGACTTGTTTGATCCATCTAGGAATATGGCAAAATATCGTAATGTCCTTAACAGCCAAAACCTACAGCCCCCTATTATTCCTCTGTTTCCTGTTATCAAAAAAGACCTTACATTCCTTCATGAAGGTAAAAGCAAAATGACTTCGCTTTTATTTTTTAGTATATATATATATTTTTAACTAGCTAAGGAAAATTAACATTGCAGCCAAATAACTGATGTTGTTATTTGTTGATTCTAGGGAATGATTCAAAAGTGGAGGGCTTGGTCAATTTTGAGAAGCTGAGAATGATTGCAAAAGAAATTCGCCATGTTGGTCGTATGGCATCTGTTAACATGGATCCTGCTTTGATGTTCAGGACCAGGTAAGTTTGGAACACATCCATTCAAACGAATGCCTGTGCACATGTTTGGAGAAAAGGAGGATTTCCCCCGGAGAGAGGATCACCAGTCGTATGTGTTCAGTAAGAAGTCTGGTGTGCGGAAAACTGATCCGTTTTTCAGTCTCAGAAAGAGTTTGTTGCTCTTTAGCAGTTAACCAGAGTTACGCATTTGTATGTACTGAAGCCAGTTTAAAGAATGGAGAAATCGTTCATTTTCATGCTTACGTATAAAAAATGCCTTAAATTATTCCTTAGCTGCCAGATACCTCATTGCAAAAATAAGGTTCCACGTCTGGGAGGGAAGGAGGGAGGAGGAGGGCCTGTTTTGAACACGTGTGTGTTAGCCTGCCCGAGTCCCTGCTGTGTGCCAGCCTCCCTGTTCTGATCCAGCAGAAGTGGGGATATGTGCTGCTATGTAAGTCCGTGTTTCTGGAAAACGTGGAGGGAATGTGTTTGGCTTCATGCCAGAGCCAGATTAATACATACTCTTTTTCTTAATTTGAACTAGAAGAGTTTGTAGGGCGTGAATCAAGGCTCTTTGGGAATGTTTGTGGGCTTCTAGAACTGCTTGCCCTGAGGTCCAGTCTTTCTTTCTGAGCTTGTGATCTTTCTCTGTCTCTTCCTAAACCCATGCTTTACTCTTCCTGGCTCTCACTTGCAGGAAGAAGAAATGGAGGAGCTTGGGGTAAGTGGCTGGAGACAACACGCACAGAAATTCATTCTTCCCTTCCAATTTGCATTGTTTTCTACTCTCTATCTTTAATTTTCTGATGCTTTGACATTTTCATTTTTTGTTAACCTTTTTTTTTTTGAATCTGACAATACATGTTAATCCAGGATTGCTTTTGCTTTTGAAATTAAAACACAAAAGCTTATATATTTATGGGTGATTATAAATAGGAATGGGTGTGAGTACACGCCCCCTCCCCATTTAAATTGCCAAAGGAAGCAACTTTCAGTAAAAAGGAAGTTGTAAAAACGGAAAAAATGCCGTTAACTTTCTTATGACTCATGAGAAATTATGAGTTTCAATTACAAATATTAAAAGTTAGAGTATCTGCTAAACTAACTTCATATTTTACACTACAGCTCAGCCATCATTTCTGCCCTTAGCAGTTTGGGAACAATGCAGGCTTTTCCCATGGACATACATACCCTGGAATGTGCATGGCATTTATGTCATCATCAACTTGCCGATCGTTTTGTTTAACAAGGAACTCTCTGTATTCAGCTCAGGAACGTAGAAGGAAGTTTTATTAAGTAAAGCTGAGCTGTGCATTTTGTACATGGTCTGATGAGAAAATACGTGGAAGACATTTGGGAAGTTTTCTAAGTTTATATTTAAATTTCAGCCTCAGCTGTAGCCTTCTGTCAGCATTGCCTTGCTGCATGAGCCTTTCCTAACGCTCCCATCTCCTCCGTAGCTGGCTCCCTGGGGAGCTGGCTTGAATGCTTTCCGAGCTGCCTGGAGTGACACTGCCTCGTTGGGGCGGAATACGTTGAATATTTGTGTCATTAAAATAGTGCCTGTAACCCAGCAAAACGATTTCCTGGCCCTCATCCTTCTATCTTTTTATAGCTGTTTGAGTAACTGGAATGAGGCATGTGAGCTTTGACCATAGACTGACATTCATGCAACCTTCTGCATGTTTCCAGACCATGGAGCGATCCAGAGGGCCTGGCCTAAGTGTCGTTCTCCCCTCTTGCCCCCGGGGCCTCCCCTGCAGGTCCCTGAGCCAAGGCAGCAGCAACGCGGCCGTGCTGGACGTGGCGCAGGCGGGCGGCCACAAGAAGCGCGTCCGCCGCAGCTCCTTCCTCAACGCCAAGAAGCTCTACGAAGACGCGCAGATGGCTCGCAAGGTGAAGCAGTACCTCTCCAACCTGGACCTGGAGATGGACGAGGAGAGCCTGCAGACGCTGTCCCTGCAGTGCGAGCCCGCCACCAACACGCGTGAGCGCCGCCGTGGGCTTGGGGGAGAGCGGGAACGTTCCCTTCCGAGGGGGGAGTGGGAACAGTGACTAGACCATGAGCTGCAAAATGTGTCTGATCAGCTGTGAGTGCGAAACAGCTGTAAATGTGCAGGGCATCGTCTCCAAAGTTCACAGCGTAGACCTGTGTCAGAGATGAGCCTTTTTGGACAATGTGGCACTGAAGGGCACAAAGGTTCCTTTGAGGGCTCTGGAGGAGCTGGATGTTCCTCTCAGCCTTGAGAAGTGAACGAGGATATTTTTCTGTCCAGGCATTTCAGAGAGCTGATGGAGGGTTCTGTCTGGGTGCAGGGGGAACCTTGCATTGAAAGTAATTTTGGTTTGAGAGAATGCTGTGTCTTATGCCCTCCCCTTCCTTCTAGGTGGCAAAATTCAATAATTATATGTTGTAAATCAAATGTAGTCCTTACAGTAGCTCAGTGTAATTCCCAGTCACATTTCTGATAACTATATCGATAGTTGTTTTATGGGAACTCTGTTTTGATAAAGACAGCCTAAAGACAGTCTAAAGACAGACCTTTGATAATTTAAATAATCCAAGTGAAAGTTAAATCTCTCCATCTTTTCCTCTTCTCCACTTGCTTCTAAAGGAATCCTACTGCATTCAACATGTCACTGTTTGAGGACCCCTTAATCATCAGTCAGAGGGCTTTGCATTTCCCACAGTATTTATAGCTAGTAGTCATTCCTTGTTCTCTCCCATTCTCTCCCGTAGTACCAAAAAACCCCGGAGACAAACGATCTGGAAAATCCGAAACGTCGCCGGTGGCTCCCCGGGCAGGACTCCAGCAGAAGGTGCAGCAGCAGCAGCAGCATAAAGTGAACCAAGCGCTGCAGGTCCCTGCTGTATCTCTCTACCCTTCCCGCAAGAAGGTGCCGGTGAAAGACCTCCCTCCGTTTGGTGAGTGCAGCAAAGAACCGTTTGGACCAGAACAACCTCTGGGGTTCCAGCAAATAGCAGTAATGTGTGCCCGAAAATCCTTTTCTCTAGAGATAGTCAGGGAGAAAAGTCCTAGGAAAGCATGCTCTTGATTTAATCAATATAATTATTTATCTTTAGCTGACATCTGGAAGGCGGGCACTTTTCTGACTGTTTTCCAGAGGAATTAGTGACTTGGAGTTTGTTTTGTGTGACCCATATGAGATGCCTCAGACACCAGTGTTTTTTCCCCAAGAGCTGAATGATCAGGCCTGTGTAAATGAGTCACCCTGATAAGAGACAGACCCCAAGATTGGCTTCAAGAATTGTCCCTCTGACTTCCCCTAACTAGTTAAATAATAACTTATTATTTATTTCTATGCCAATGTTTCATGCAACTGTGATAGGTCCTGGACAATAGCAATTTGCTGTAATTCAGTTTGGCTTCCTAATCTAGCTCTGAGCTGTATACATAACCAAATGCACAATTAAGACATTTTTACAGATAATTACAAGTACTCCAAAATTCTCAGGAAGTAGAAGCCGGGTAACCAACCCTTCCCCTTACGTGATAGTAATTTCATGATAGCTTAATTCTCATTTCACTGATTAGTTCCAATTACTGCTTGGACTTGTAGAGAGGAATTAGAAGTAGCAAACAAGCAAGAAACAATTAAATATTTGCCTAGTTCTCGTTGGTTCTGCCACTAAGTTTTTATTTTAATAGTTTGAAAGTCTACATTTTTGCTCACGGGTAGGACAGGTTCTGAAAATGTGGCTAGGTTATGTTGATAAAACAGCTCTAAATTATTGTTTTCAACATTGCGTTAGGAATACTTGAAAATAGCCTCTACCACAATAAATAAATAAATAGTGCAAAGCTGCCTAAGAAGCTCCATCTTCATTTTTAAGCAGAACTGTCTCAAAATTTTGGTTTCATTTCTAGGGGTGGACAAATCTTCTGTCTCAGAAAAGCCACTTTCTCTGCCCTACATCTTTACACCACGTATCATTCTCAGGCTCTTGTTACTGTTCAGCCTCCCAAAAGAGGCTGATGCAGAGATGGTTCTCAGGAGCGTTAGGAAGAGGCAAGAGGAGGACCTCGTTTTTTAAGCCTAGTCTGACCCGTCCTTTTTCCCAGCTTTCTTTGACCTTTCAAACTGTTCTGTGAATAGAAGAAGAACAGGAAGGACAGTTTGGGTTTTAACTGTGTGAATCTGCACTAACCCAGTGAGGGCCCCTGTGTATTCTCACTATTTTAGTTCAAGTTCATGCTAGCTGTATATATCTTGGTTATAGATCTGGAAACACAGTACTCTGAAACACAATTTCTAGATTATGCTTTCTAAGATAAAATGTTTCTTTTAGGTGGCCCAAATGAAAGACTGGCTTGACAAAAATGCAGAAAAAAACGGGCTATATTTTAAATAGAAGTAGATTTAAAATTCTCATCTTACTTAAGCTAGTTGTGGAAGCTCATAAATGAAAATTATTGGAGAGATTTTTGTCTTTGTTTTCCCCATACGGTGTCCCCTCTGTAAATGCATTGTGAAATTCAAGGGTATATTTATCTCAGACTTTATATCTGCCTACGTTTGTTCTTACTTAAAGGTATTAACTCTCCACAAGCTTTAAAGAAAATTCTTTCATTATCCGAAGAAGGAAGCTTGGACCGTCACAAGAAACAATCTGACGACACGATATCCAGTGCATCTTCCCAGCTGTCTTCTCCTCCCACTTCCCCACAGAGTTCTCCAAGGAAAGGTATCAGACAAGAGCATGCAACGTTTCTCATTCTGTTTTCCAAAGTCCGTGAGTTTCCGGATTTTTTAAGAAGTCCAGGATGAAATGCCTCTGCTCTTATCTTTGTTACGCGGGATCAGCAAGAGAGCAGGAGGTGATGCATTAGGGGAAGACCTGAGAGGCCTCCTCTCAGCTCAGGGCAGGAAGGTGACCTGAAACCATAGTGCATTAGGCCATGCTCCTTGCTGCTGCCTCAGATGAAGTGTCCCCAGCACAAGTGTCCTCTGCCAGTGGCATCACGTGCAGATGGCAATTCAACCTGCAGCACTGAGCACGTAGCCCTGTTAGAGGGATTATTTGCTGTGTCATCCCTCTGGATGAGATGTGACCTGTGTGAAAGGCAGGGTCGAGGCATTCCGGATGCAAATTGACAAATAAACAGCATTTTACTAGCAGCATAATTATTCAAGCAGCATTTGTGGGTATTTGAGAAATGGGCCCAAAGCACAATGGAGTTAATTTTAAATAGTTTCGTATTTTTTTAAGTGAATCCAGGACCTTGAAAAAGAATTTCGTATTTTTACCTGCCTGCCTTTTCATTGTGCTTGTTCTGCCTATGAACTGAAGAAAAAAGAGAATGCAGGCATTCACATGGAGTTTGAGCAAAGCAATCCCTTTGGATATTTGATAGCATTGTTGCAGATAACCTCTAGATTATTCTCTTTTCAGAATATTGTGAAGTCTTAATAATAAAGTCAAGTTTAATTGCTACAGAATGTAACGTTTTATTAAAACACCTGTGTTGAAATTGAGCCCCAGAGTGCAGAACTCTGAAGGAAGTTAATGTTGGAGTCTGTAACTAAAAGAAAAATTGCCCAGGGATAGTAGAGAATTAAAACTTACCTGGGGACAATTCTTATCAAGATAAGCACTTTCA
The DNA here is from genome assembly GCF_059628265.1 of Tinamus guttatus. Taxonomy (NCBI): domain Eukaryota; kingdom Metazoa; phylum Chordata; class Aves; order Tinamiformes; family Tinamidae; genus Tinamus; species Tinamus guttatus. Next base: position 1,811,533 of record NW_028288835.1, read on the forward strand.
TCCCCTAGTTTATAGCCCTTATCAAGGAGGCTCAACCCTTTTCTTACCCTGGTAGGTGACAGTGCCAGTCAGCTGGGATCTTAAAGCTCCAGACTAGTGGAATAACCAGTTCCTCCCTTTGTCTCCCCAAAGGGAGAAGAGTTGCAAGAATAAAACTTCATCGTGGCATAAATAGGCTTTAGAGAACCAAAAGTGTGGGGAGGAGAGTCTAGTTGGGTAAGCAGAGATTAGAGAGTTGGCTATGCCAAGAGAATCCAGATGCATATCCAGAATTTCTGTTGCAGTGATCTTTGCTAAGGTCAGAAGGAGCAGGATACTATGTGGAGAAAATTAAAGTTATCACCTTGTAAGATCTCAGCATAATTTTTTGCAAATACTTTATTAGAAAAGAGTAAATTTACATAAATTTGGTCAGGTCTGTGCCTTTCTTGGGAAAGGAAATGGGATTTTGTGCTTGGCTAACAGTGGGAGAGTACTGTGTGCTTGTAAAGAAGAAATGGTTCTACAGCATGGTTCTACATTAAAAAAAAAAAAACAGGAATCCTGAGGTTGATGGCAACATGAGGCTAATGGTATATTCTTTACTTTCACTCAAATCTGGCAGAATTAATCCCACATTCTCAGCAAGTGTGAGTTAAGATAAATCAGTTGAAGTCTTTCAAGTCTTAAATACAGACTGAAAGCCAAAAATGAAAAATGTTGTGGCATGTAAATGTTTATTTAATGGACTTCAACTCAACTGATCAGAGGATTCAGTACATCTTTTTAAAATAAAAGCTGAATTTGCCCTTGTGGCATTTCATGGTTTGCAGATGTTATCTGTCTGGCAGTAGCTGTGCTGCCTCCAAATGACTGTATAATTCTAGTAATGGAATAGCTATAGAATATTTTCTTTTGAAATATAATGCCACAAGGAAAACATTAAAATCTTGAGTTTTCTCCTGGGACTTCCCTGCAAACCCTTCAGGTGCTCTCCCAGCCAAGATCAGTAATGAGCAGCGAGGCAGCCCAGACATCTGTGCTCCTTGCTGCTCTTCATGGCTGAAGTGCAGCTCTGCCAGGCAGGAGGCCCAGGTGAGAGGCTCTCATGGATTGCTTGAAGCATTAGGCTCATCCGCTGCGCTTGTTTGTTCCAACCCTCGTGCCAGTGTTTACGTACAGGCTGGTTTTGAAATGAGATTTCAAAGGTTGGAAGAGATTTCTCATTTTGAAATGAGATTTCATGAGGCAGGGATATCAGTGCTGAGCGGGTGTCTCGGGTGCTCTGGGTGACGTGTGCTGTTCCTCACACAGGCTATACCCTGGCTCCCAGCGGCACGGTGGATAACTTTTCCGACTCTGGCCACAGTGAGATTTCTTCCAGATCCAGTATTGTCAGCAATTCCTCGTTTGACTCCATGCCAGTCTCCCTGCATGACGAGAGGAGGCAGAGACACTCTGTCAGCATCGTGGAGACCAATCTTGGCGTGGGGAGGATTGACAGAAGAATCATGATTGAACCAGATCAATACAGCTTAGGGTAGGAATTTTATATATATATATCTTTAAATTATGCTTTCACATAGCATGCTGATGTCTTGAGAACCTGGGGATTCCAGGCGTTGCAAACCCTTCAGTGAGATGTCCTCAGTGTCAGATCCAGAGCTTCTGTGTAACTGACAATGTCAGGCTCATGCAGTAGCTGAAAGGGTTTGTATTTGAAAGTAGCATGTGTGTTTCTAAAAGTAATTGTCTGATAAACTTCCGTTTGCAAAGAATTCTTGCAAATTTGGGCTCAGAATTCCCTAAGCTGAAAAGATCCAAAAAGCAGAAGCCGGAACTGCCAATTCTGAATTTCAGCTACTGCCTTTTAAAGCTCAATTCCAAGTTTTTGATTTTTCTGCTTGCCTGTGTCTGGAAAAGCTTGAGAGGAGACCTGCTGATCTGCCTGGCCACTCTTAAGAGTATTCCACGATACTAATGTACAGCTTCTCAGTGCCGTGTGCTGGATGGGAAGCTTCAAAACTGTGTGGTGTTACCTTGTAAGCTAAATTCCCAGAAATGTTAAGCTTTATCAGAATATCTATCCAGTAATTACTTTTTAAAATTTTGTAATGGATAGTCCTGAAATGCAAGCGTTTTATACTCAAAATGGAATTAGTCATTGATGCCAATAGTACTGGAAATTGCATCCAAAACGTCTTTATGCGAGCTGGTCCCCTGGCTGTCTCATTCTTGGTGTTTCCCAAGCGATCTCTGGTGTCAACGCCGCGTTTTCCCCCCTCTCCCGTGTGCCTGTAGCTCGTACGCGCCGCTGTCGGAGAGCAGAGGCCTCTACGCCGGAGCCACGGTGCTCTCCTCGCCGAGCACGGAGGAGCTCTCGCAGGACCAGGGGGACAGAGCCTCCCTGGACGCCGCCGACAGCGGCCGCGGCAGCTGGACTTCTTGCTCGAGCGGCTCCCACGACAACATCCAGACCATCCAGCACCAGAGGAGCTGGGAGACGCTGCCCTTTGGACACGGCCATTTCGATAGCGCGGGCGACGGGGCCGCCCTGTGGGCCCCGGGCAGCCACGTGGAGCAGCTCATGTTCCCCGAGCACGGCACAAAGTATGGCAGGCCGAGCCAAGGTAGGGAGGGCCTCGATCAAGCACAGTCCAGAGCGAGCTGGGCATCCTCCACAGGCTACTGGGGAGAGGACTCGGAAGGTGACACAGGCACCATAAAGCGGAGGGGTGGGAAGGATGTTGCAATGGAAGCTGAAACCGGTAGTTTAACATCCGTAACCGCGGAGGAGTCCAGAGCAGCTCCCGTGCCCGCTCACGGAGCGGTGTCGTCGAGTAGCGCAAAGGGCCTGGCGGGTAAGTTCAATTTCGGATACCGTGAAGTATTTTAATTCACTCGTTTACAGTTCTTTTATTCTAAAAGTACTTTTCTGTTTTTATTTCTAAAGCAAAAAAAAAAAAAAGACAAAAAACAATTTTGTACTCCCTCCCAAATTTTGCTCTTTAATAGTGTATTAACTGCTAAGGGAAATACCACTTGTTGACGCAGTTCCACCTTAATTCCTTTGTATTTCAAGAGAGCCTGCCATACATCAAAGAAATTAGCTCAACTGCTGGACAGTATTTTGAAAGGCTGATATATTTAGGCTTCTGTTTTGAAATATGAATTACCCTTCACAGCAAGGCACCATGTTCCCTATTTAGATATCTCAATAAACGTGGCCTGGTTTTTCAGAAGTGTTTTATTTTGTACATATGTATGACTTGTCTGGTAGTTGTGAATGCTCCTTACTTCTGAAAATGGGGTCACTTTGTGCTTACGTACAGATATAGATGCTTGTCTCTGGACAGCTAGAGCTGAAGATTTTCTTAAGAAATTAGAGCTGAAGTACATTTATAGCCATATAACAAAAGGAAGATCAAATAATATATAAATAAAATGAAGGTGGCTCTGTTGGTGTTTTAGCTTTTTACTCATACTGTTCCTTCTATGCCTCCCAGATGCCCTTGGGCCATTTGAGACCTCAGCATTTTGCCTGTTTCATTTGTTTTATCCCCCTTTTCGCTGCCTTTCTTTGGGTTAATATGTAGAACTGTCTGAAAATCATTCTGTGTTGACACAGTTTAAAAAGAAAACTCTGCCAGACTGAGGTCATGCTGAGACTGCTCTGATAAACTGCTTTTCCATTTTCTACTCAAGAATATTGCTCAGTAATGGCCCATTGCCTCAAAGCCTGGGTACAGATCTAAATCCCTGAACGATGAAGAGGAAGAATCTGTTCAGTTCAGGATCTTGAGCTTCTGGTTCATGCCAGTCTCTAATTTTACTCTCCGATACACTTGGTTTCCACCAGGATGAGGCACTTCCAAACTCTCCTCTCAAGGCAGTGCTTGCCACTGATTTGTAGAGACTTCAGAGAATGAGATGTGAAGCCTCCTGCTTCCATGCACCTCAGTGCACCCTTCTTAACGTAACCCTGCAGAACACTGCCCAACAGAAGCCACTGTTTTTGCACAGGTCTAAGATGAGCGTGTGCTGATTGTTTGCAGTATTGAATAGAATCATTCTACAGAATTTCTTATGAACCAGAATTATTTTCAGATTTTTTTGAATAAAACTCAAATTTCTTTGCGCTTCTTTGCTCAGCAAAAAGAAAGTTTCCAAGAAAAATGCCATGATTCCATTGGAGCTTGGTCGGTTTTGCTAATAAAGGCATTATTTTTAGTCACGGACCAAGGAGCTGTAATCAATTAGGGAAGTCTTCAGTTTCGAAGTCCCAATGAACAATTTTAAGTACCTTAGTCCAAAATACAGATCCGTAAGACTAAAGCCTGTCTGCTGTGTCCTTGCAGATGTTTAAAATTCTTAATTTATAATTTTTCTCCCTTTTTAACTTCTCTCTATGAGAACTTCAGAGTATGCCCAGAATGAAGGCTTGTGAAATCTTGTTCAGGTGTAGTTAAGGCCTAACATGACCCAAAATTTAGATCACTGTTTTTCAGTTTCCTATGTAGGATCTTATTCAGTTATTTTTCTTATGAACATATTTCCCATATTTAACTTTACAGGGAATAATGCCATAAATAGAGCAGGCGGTAATGCATACAGAATGCGTGAGAATAAGGTGCACTCTTCTTTCCTGCGTTTTGGAATTGTAGCTTTTATCTTTTAAGTAGTGATTTTTGCAGGAAATCATCAGTTGCTGTATTCTTTGGTTTTTATTTTTTTGTTAATGTTTATTGTTTTGTTAATGACAAGATGGGCTTTTGTGCACAAAGCCCATCTTCAAGGTGAAAGCAGTCCTGCACTTGTGGCCATGCCAGTATTCCTGGTGGTTGCACTTCCATGCACTCCTGAATCTGATCTGACGACGGTTTCTTTTTGAGTACTGAATGTTTTATTCTGGACAAGGGATGGAGCAGCTTAAGCTGCTAAGTCTGAGCAGGTTCCCCATGTGATGTAGTGAATTTTGTTAGACCAATGCTTCACTACTGGAAGAATAACTATCTATGTGTATTCTCCTGCAGCACGGAAAGAGGGTCGGTACCGGGAACCGCCTCCAACCCCTCCTGGTTATGTCGGAATACCTATTGCTGAGTTTGCTGAGGGTGTTTGCCACCCGGCCAGGAAGCCTCCGGACTACAACGTGGCCCTGCAGAGGTCCAGGATGGTGGCCCGGCCGTGCGAGCCCCACGGGACTGCAGCGCCGCAGCAGCAGCCGCACGGCCACGCAGCCGCACGGCCCGGGAACAAGCCCCAGTGGCATAAACCAAATGAGGCAGACCCACGTCTTGCTCACTATCAGTCCCAAGGGTTTTCCACAGAGGAAGATGGTAAATTTCTGCTTGTTAGATTTTGAGAGTACTGCATGCAAAATGCTCAGTGTTCATAGGCACAAAGCACATCATATCAATGTGTTCTGCAGTAGCAATCCTTTCCATAATTTGAGGTCTCTTTCACCTTTCCAAGCTTTTTATTTGCTCGCTTTTTGGAAGGGGAGGAATTCAGTCCATGGTAAATACCACATAAAATATGGGACATAGGTCCACCTTGATCAAGCAAGCAGTTGGCTTAGGCAGCCTCCCTGGAAATGCCTCAAACCAGATACAACCTTGGATGCCTGGAAATTTTCCAGTGCTAAGAGTATCTAATGCTTGGCACTACCTGTGCTATTAATGGCCACAGAAAAGCACCCGGATCTCCAGAGAGGACCTGTTGTGCCCCCCGAGGGCTGGTTGCTGTTCGGGTGTAGTTGGACAGTCACGCACACCCTCTCTCCAGCTCCTGCTGTGCGGACACCGGCTCTTCCCCGCGGGCTGTTCCCCATTCCCAGCCCTCTCCGATGTGCCACGCAGCCGGCATGGGCGCAGTCTCTGTTTCCCTGTGGGGTGCAGGTATAACTGGGTTACACAGCAGGGCTAGATGCTCAGATTTGAGCAGGACAATGCCCAAATCACTCATTTGAATCTCTGATGTTTTTGTTTTGCTTCCCGGTGGGAAGGCTAACTTTCCCCACCCTCCCTGACTCCTTGGTTACTACGGCTTTACGTGCAGGATAAACTTTGCACCTGAACACGATGAGAAAATGAGAGACTTCTGTATTGGGGTTGCCTCAGACCTTAAAAAATACCCTGCCAACCTGAGATTTTTTTTTGTTTTCTTCCCGTGACTACTTAAAAACCAAATTTTACACAGTCTTAATTCAAATAAACCATTAGAAAGTTGTAACTTCCAGCAGCTCTGTTCAGGGAAGAGCGTAAGAGAGCTTTGGTCAGCTCCTGGATGTCTGGGAGTATTAAATATGTGCATAATAGCAAGCAGTGGAAAGCATCTAAGCGCAGGACAGGTTGTTTCATTCAGTAGCAGTCTTGTTCTGTGTGAATTAAATTATATCTTCCCCTATCCTGTTGTGTTTGCAGAAGATGAACAAGTCTCTGCTGTCTAAGACTTGGGGCTTTTCTGGATCCAGAGTGAGCCACCTTAAAGGAGAGCACAAGAAGACGTCCCTAGAATAGGAGCCTTGGAACTCTAGTTAAAGGATGGTGGACCTGTTTGCCTCCTTCCCTGCCTTAAAGCAGCATGGGGCTTCTTCGTCCGCCCCTCCCCTTGTGCCCTCTCCCCTTGCATGTGAAATACTGTGAAGAAATCGCCCTGGCACTTTTCAAACTGTGTTGCTTGAAATGCACAGTGCAGCCATCTCCGAGCTACCACTGTCGCTGTCCGCCACATCACACAGTATCATTCCAAATTCCAAGATCATCACGTCAGGATGATTAACTCTGGCTGCACTTCCCAATGCCTGGAAGGGTGTGTGGTTTTTTTTTTTTGTGTGTTGTTTTTTTTTTTTTTTTTTTTTTTTTTTACATCTTCCTTTTAGGTTTTTATCACGATCCCAGCGCGTGGTCTCGTCGGGGTAATGACATGGGCCGGTTGTCAACCTGCATTCGGCCTTCTGCGCCCGCGGCCTCCCCTTCCCAGCGAGGCAGGCGGCACCCCCACCTTTAACTTATATATTATTTTTATTTTTATTACTATTTTTTTTTAATCTTGCAAAGTAGTTATTAAAAGGAAAAATTAACTGGATGACGTTGCAGTGAAGGCAAGTTGGGACGTCACAGCTCGCGGCGGCCGTTACCGCTGACCCGATAACCTCCACCTCTTGACTCTGGCGTTAGGGAGCAAACGAGCCTTTACATGGTGACAAATGACACGTCTAGGTGTGCCAGCCCTTGCAATGCAGAAATAGTCACAACTGTTACTGGCTTCATGGAACACTGCATGTGTAGAGAAGGCCAATGTGTAGCAACCACCTGCTCACAGCTGCTATTAACCCTCCATTGACTGAAATGACCCTCCCCTCTATTTTTGTGTTGTTTTTGCACAGACTCCGGAAAAGTGAAGGCTGCCAATCCGAGTAGTACTCAAATGTGAGGAACTGCTGGTCTTGGATTTTTTTTTCCATTGAACTCAGCTGATCATATTGATCAGTAGATAAACGTAAATAGCTTCAACTTTTAAAGATCAAATTGCAGTGTTTTTTCACTGTATCAAACAAATGTCAGTGCTTAATTTAATTCTCTCTCCTGTAATCATAGCTTATGTCTATTTGCTTATATATCACAGTCAATTATGCATTTGTAATTTTACATGTAATATGCATTATTTGCCAGTTTTATTCTCTAGGCTATGGACCTCATGTGCATATAGAAATACAAAATCCTAGCTCTATCACAAGTTGCACAAATGTTATATAAGCATTAAGTAATTGTAGACCATAGGACTGCTAATCTCAGTTCGCTCTGTGATGTCAAGTGCAGAATGTACAATTAACTGGTGATTTCCTCATACTTTTGATACTACTTGTACCTGTATGTCTTTTAGAAAGACATTGGTGGAGTCTGTATCCCTTTTGTATTTTTAATACAATAATTGTACATATTGGTTATATTTTTGTTGAAAATGGTAGAAATGTACTATGTTTATGCTTCTACATCCAGTTTGTATGAAGCTGGAAAATAAATAAATATAACGTTAATGAAGTCCATATTGATTCTTATGCATTTTACATGTTCCACATACTTGAACAAATTTATGAAAAAAAAATCTCTGTGTATTAATATTAAAGGGACATTGCCAAGTGATGCAGGCAAAAATTGGTGTGGAGTTTTTGGGGTTTTTTTTTGTTTGTTTTTTAATCTACAGTTGTGCTGCTGATAAATTTTGAAAAGTTGGTGTATGTATTGCTGAATGTGACCAATGTATTGCGCATCCCCAGGAGAAATACTTCAAATGTCAGAAAAGGAGTTCCTGCAGAAATGATCCCGGGTGTATATAGCATGCAACCAGTTCTGGAGGAGGGATCGTGCTGGTGTGGTATTCCATACATTTTAGACACAAGGAATGCATTTTGTAAAATTCCAATAGGGAGAAGCATGGGAAGGGCTCCTCGTGAGTTCCCACTGAAGAAGGTATTTCAGGTGATAAAGGTCACCTAATAGCATCCCTGATAATAAAAGTTAATAATAACTCAGTGTCAAAGCTGTACATTATTTTTTCAGATGTTAGGTTCCCTGTTTCATTAATATGCAGAAGACTGGGTTAAAATGTCATTGCTAAAGCCATTATCAGCTGTATCCCAGTTAGCTTTAAAATGTTTGGCAGGCCTTATTTCCAAACTTACAATTAGTTCATTGGAAAGAAAAGCCACAAAATTGCCTATACGGATTTAACTTTTCATAGCATAACTCTAGAAATACCTCACATTTGTAAGAGAAAGATTCAAAATCAGTGAAGATACAGAACTTTTGTACCTTCTTGTTTCACCACTAGAAGGGAAAAAAAGTTAGAGGCTGTTAGAGTTGTATGGTTTGGGGATGGAATTAGTCTTCATTAATCTGCGGCTGATACATTTTGGGTACGTTTCATGCTGGAGAACTGCTATTCGTTATGACATTAATAGAATTTAGATTATGTTTTTTTACATAGATGACATGCAGGTTTGTCCTTTGGTAATGCTGGCAGTGTGTTTTGACCTTGGGAGGTGTGTGGACGGGTTGCACCCTGGTTGGCTTTTTCCTGGGCTTGCTGGGCACCGTGTGGCTTTAGGCTGTGTCCCCTGCCCTGCAGTGTGTGCCTGCCACCCTCCCTGAAGTGGAGGACAATGTTATTTTTATATTTTAGCAATATTTAATACCTAAGAAACGAAAAACAAATCAGATTTCCTGTATCATGTGGATTGTAGAAGAATTGAGACAAAGAGTCAAGAAGTCAGTCATGTAAAAGGTTCATGTAGGATCCACAGCTTGTCTTAACAATCACTATATAATACAGGTATCTGGGTTAATATCTGGACATGGTTAAAATTATTCTGAAATTTCATTCACCCATTCAGAAGAAAGCAGCTGATGGAGATGATTGGTACAGTTTGGTCACCTGTTCCTACCTCATCATGTAAGTAAATATTAAGTCTATTGTGCCTAGAAATGGCTTCCGTTCAGAGAAAACTCCTAATTATGCTTATTACTAACAAATAACTCTCTTTTTTTTTCCCCTACTAAAAATATGGTAAGTAAAAATGAAGGTTTTAATGGAATATGAAAATCTTCAGAGCTCTAGGTGGTTTGTATGCAGCAGCTCTCTCGTATCCTTTGTGCTTGTGCCAGGCAGCAGAATATCAGCTATCCTTCAAATTCCCCAGCTGACATGATCATTTTGCAGGAAGAAGCCAAGACTGTAAATGTTGAAGGGATTTGACTCTTGGGAGCTGCAATCTGCATCATCCAAACTATTCCGTGTCCCAGGGCTCAGTCTCAGGTATTAGTTAAAGTGCAGGTTTCTCCTTCAGTGTGGATAAATTGAACTCAGTTTTTTGTTTGGTGATACGTGTGGCTTGGTACGTGCAGTCTTATCTTCCAGCTTGGACAATTTATTTATATTTTTGTGTTGTGGATCCTTAAATGGATCCCTTTGTCCTATGTAACCTAACCTCTTAAAGTAGGACCACTCTCTTTACAGTGATACTGCTCTTATGGGCAATGAAACTGTAGTACTAATATTGTATATATGTATATAATTATATATAAATAAAAACATACAGGGTTGCTGTGTAAACGTGAACGCTCTTCTTGCCTCAGACGTTCTTGGTTCTCTTCCTTCTTGGCCTTTACCTGTGTCTTGCAGTGGCCATATGCTCTTCCCATATATCTCTTTATTAGCTGAGACTTGCTGGCCAATTTTTGCCAGTTTTGTTCTGTAATCAGTGCTGAGTATAAACTTACCTAAATAGTTCAACGTTCAAATGATTATGCTGATAAAATCAACAGCTTCCTAAAATTTTGGCTGCCTCAGCCCAAGTGAAGTTCATCTGGCAAATAAGTTTGAATGTATATTAAAATTTCATAGCAAAACCTTTACAGGATTTATTGGAAATGCATGTCTATAAAAGGCTTGAATATGCTCCTTGAATATGTTTTGACAAAAATTCCTCTTTTTGGTGCTCAGTTGAGTGAGAAAGGGTGTGCTTAGCTGCTCCCGCTCTTCCCAGCTCCTACATCCCTTCTCCTACCTCCTTTATTCTTTAAATGCACAATTCTGCCTCCCTCTCCAGCCCTTCCTGTTGCTTTTATTAGCTGCCTTCTCACACAGCTTCTCCTGGCTCCTTTGTAAAACGCATTCCCACCCATTTCCTTCCTTCCAAGACGGGTTTTGTGTGTAATCTTGAGGCACAATGGAAGGAGGCACCGCGTGGCCCTCACCCGCCAGGGCAGATCCTGGCCTGGTTCTTTGTCTTGCCCTTTTCCCAATCTCTTTCCTGAGAGCTGCTTTTCCAGCACGCTGCCCAGTGCTGCCCTTCACTGCAGTGTAGCTCTTGTTGGGCTGTTCTTGCAGGAGTCACAACTCGACAAGTCGAGATCCCCTTCGGAAGGCCTAAGGTCACGTCACACAGAGCCCAGCTCAACTCTCAGCAGGGACCCTACAATGAAGAGGGCTCTGCTGCTTAAAAAAAGAAGAAAAAAAACCCTTTTATCTGCCTGTTTTATAGCAGTTTTCATCACATTTCTGCTGCAGGTAGTCATGTTTGAGGAGTGCACGTTCTCTCCGTCTTTCTGGGGAAAGTTCTTTCATATTTGCTGTTGGATAACTCGTTAATGACCAGGTTGAACTACCGCCATGTGGTAGGACACTTGGTTGGCTGGGAGGGCTCCGTTTGGTGCTTCAGGAGGTTGACTTTCCCGAACGATGAACATAGACTGCCTTTTCTTGCGGAGCTTTGTGTTCGGATCTCATCCATCTTCCGAAACGGACATCCCGCGGGTTTATTTAATGCAGTTGAAGTCTTCCCGTGTCTCCTGCGTTTCCCTGAGGAGTCTTCCCGCTCCCTGCATGTTTATCCCGCAGAGCTGCTTGGGATAAGGGTCAGTTAGATGCAGCCTTCTCTGCGGGCATGGCAGGAGCAGCACGTAAGGTAGCAGTCAATAGTAGTCGTTTCCAAATTGCTGAAGTGATGTAATATCTTTAGGCATTTATTATGTTATTTTCCTCTGAGGGGATTAGACAGAGGCTTGCAGAGGTCAGCGAGTGTCCTGTAGTAACGTAGCAGCCGATTTTAATCTCATTTTCCTCCTCCTTTCTGGCAGGCATTTGTAGCTGTGGCTGTAGTTTCCCTCGTGCTATCTCTGCATCAGGCACATCAAAATGTCATCAGTTCTGGGCAAGGCTCCCTTGAAGGCCTCTTTGCACATCTGGTTAATATACTGAGCACAAATATTATTTCACAATCTCTCTCCACTTGCAGAGAATGGAGCTGCTGTTTTTATTCAGTAGCCTTTTTTTGGTGTGCATCACTGGCTTTCCATACAAAATATTTTTTTCCCTTGGGTAAAATCAAGTGGTGCTGTCTATAACTGTTGTTAATTGGGAATGAGTTGGGAATGAGTTGTTCTAATGTCCATTTAAGCTGATCGAACCTAACGCAGACATCATGTTGGCGTCTCTACTACTGGCTGGTGTGGATTATATGTCTAATGTCAGCAATTTTGCCTGTGTTTTTCAGGATTTGTCTCTTTTTTCTTTAAGTCTCTTGGTATGTTGCACACTTGGCAGCTTTCTAGATTTCTAGAATTCTAGAATTTCTAGATTTTCTAAATTCTAGATTTCTAGAATTCTAGAATTTCTAGATTTCTAGATTCGTGCCACTTTGTCATATGCAGGAGCCCACCTGGCTGGGGGGTTCCGGTACCTTGTTCTCAGCACCTGGGGGTTTGGGTTTTGCTTGCCCAACTCCCGCGAGTCGTTTGCATCACGTTTAGCATCAGGGAGGTTTCAAACACATATATTTTAACTGCAGTCAGGAGTTTCTGTGGGTGCGTGTGTGTCTTTCATTGCTGTTAGGTTTGGTTTGGTTTTGTATCTGAACTGTTCTTCTTAGCTGTGAACTAAATTGTCCTGATGACTGTGTCCTTATGTAATTTTAATAGCTCTGGTTGAAATTTTGCTGCATTCTGCTGCAGGAATCGTAGCTGAACACGTTTGCTGCCTGCTGGTGTGCTGACATTCTGTTTGTCTTTGCATCTGGCGCTAAGCCGAATGCTGCAAATGGTTTATTTTCTCTTGTTTTGAAGCATACTTAGGGCAAGATGTTCTTGACACTGAGATGGGCACATTTTCCTTTGCGGTAGTTAGCGTCTTTGACCAACAACCAGGGCATTTGCTCTGGAAGAGCCATCTCAGCATGCAGGCAGGTGGCTGTGCAAGAAAACGCTGATTTTTCTGGAACAACGCCTGGCTTGTTCAGCAATAAAACTTAATTCTTCACACAGCTCACAGGTGCCTGGAGAACTTGTGGTTTCTCAGTGCAGCCCATTGTGTAATGTCTTGTTTGCTAATCGTGCCTTAAAACATTCTTCCTTGTGCATGAGGATACTGGCTGTCCTGACATGATGCTCCTAAAGGAGTAATTTTCTGTGTTCAGGACAGTAATTTTCGGTGTTTAACGTCTTTGGCTGGTGTGGATTGCCACGGTTTCTGCTGCAGGTGGTTGCTCGGGTTTCTTTAGTCTTCGTTTCAGTCTTTGACCTGCCTAAGTGTCTAGGTGGGTATTCGGTGCCCTCCAGATCTAACATTGGAGAAGACACTTGACCATCTCTGATCTGTGGGGAAACAATCATGCTGTGAGATAGGTAGGTAGGTAGATAGATAAAAAATGTATTCATACATAGCAAAGGTTAAAAAAATGCTCGTTTTCTACAGACTTTTTTAATTATAGATGCACACTTAAGAGTTTAAAAAACACTTCTTACCTGGTGAAGGTCACCTTGTCTCACCTGAGATATTAATAAGTGAAGTGTGCTGGGATTTCAGAAATATGGAATTGGCCCGATGTACCCGGTCGATACCTTTCACAAGTCTTCTAAAAATACTTAACTTGATAGAGTGCTGGCTGTTGATGACGTTGCATTTTTCGTCTTCCAATAGATGGTGGTTTTCACAGATGACAGTCCAGTTGCATTTATTGATAGCGTTCTCACCTCATCCATATTTAAAGAAGAAAAAACTAGTGGTGCAATGACTAACATTCCTGTTGTTGTGACAGTCTGGAGAAAGTGCACAAATATAATTTCAAACCATCCTGAGTGGGTTCAGCCACGTGAGACAGCAAGCAGATGAGGTGTCCTAAGTTCACAGGTACCGTTTCTCACTGTAAATGAGCGATACAATGACTTTTAGAAACAGCACAGCTCAGAGGAGAAGTATAAAACTAATATGAGAAACATACTGCTTAAAATACACCATTGGAATCAGTAATGACAAGTAGTAGTTTTGGAGTTTAATGCTTTAGAGTTGAAATACCTGTTATTCATAAGGACAAATTATGAACCGATGGGTTGACTCTGCTTCCTGATCCTGACTTTGATCTCCTCTTTTAAGGTCTCCCTTTCCTCTACAAGGCAGTCAATAATAAACCGTCTATACCTGCAACGTATTTACAGACGAACAGAGTGCTAAAGGCAAGCAAAATGTTTTGGGGATGATTTCTGGCCTTCTAGGACTGTGTTCTGTATGGAGACCCCCTGCGTGTCTGCTACCCAAATGCAGCAATGCTTTTCACATTCATTAAAAAAAAAAAAAAACACAATATTTTGTCAGCTCTGCCTCTGTTTCCTACAACACTCCCAGCTTGGGCGTTTCTGTGCATCGTGTTTTGGTCCAGCTTGTTTGAATCTGGCTGTTTTGGTCAGGGACATTTCAAGGCCAACCTGTGAATGGCTGATTTAGTCACTGTGTGTGTTAGAGACCTGTTCTCACTCTGATGCACTGCCCTGCTTGGGGGGAAACCTAAATAGCAGATTTTGTCTTTTTCAGTTTGTTTGCAAAGACGGAGCATTACATATCTCCGACTGTCTAAAAAGCTCTAGGAACTCTGGTCTCTCTTCTGGAATGAAATATTGGTGTCTATAAACTTATCTGTTGATTTGCACTGAATTTTTGCTATGCATTCATTAATTGATATGTAGGCCATATATAGTTTAAAAAAATTTCGATGACACTTAGTATTCTGTGGAGAGCACAGTTATTGCAGCAGTATCAAACTCTTGGACTCCGTGATCTAGAAGGTCTTTTCTAACCATAATGATCCTATGATTCTAAAAGAAACAACCTAAAAATAGGATAGGAAAAAAAGAAAAGTGGGAGGCAAAATATTTGAGTTTTTACTCTTATTTCTTCATGGATCTTCTCGGTTGGCCAATGTTCTCCTTGACTGAAGGCCAATACTTTCCACCTATGGTTTTCTGTATTCTATAGGGAAACCGGTGTTACTCCAGGGGTGTTGTCAGATTTTTACGAGCTGTGATTAGTGTGTGTATCAAGCACCGTGTAGCAGATTAAAGCTTTTTATTTTCCATATTTTTATTGCTTTAAAAAGAAGCTGGCTGAGCTTACCGTGATCATTCAGCAGCCGGTGTCGCTGCGTCTCCCTTGGCAAGCAGAGCTCTGCTCCCACCAGCTTTGACACTCCGCTTGGGTGCTATTTTATTACAAAATAAAACCCTGCCAATATTCTTAGTGGTGGGAGGCACGTGGGAACAGCGACCTCGGGGCTGTTGTCAATAGCAAGGCGCAAAATCCGAAGGTGCTGGCTTAAAAAGAGATTCAAACACGTTCGTAGGAACTGCTGCTGGAGAAGCGACCTCTGAAAGGATTCACCGTGTCAGCAGAGGGGCCTTGCTGCAAGCAGTGCTCACGAGCAAACTCATCCTCTCCGTTCCCGTGCTGACATAAGGGCCTGATTAGAGTGAACCCGTCTCTTCTGTTCCTCAATCTGTTACGTTACAACCTCACTCTCCTGCTATTGCTGCTGGGGATGCATCCAGCTGGTACCTATTATCTCCGCAGATTTCACTGTGGAGCAAGAAGGGTTGACCATCGGTGCGTAACCTCTCTGAAGAACAGAAAAACGGAGTCTATTTTAGTAGGATGGTTTAGCCCCTGAAATGAAAGAATAATAAATGCATGAAGAAAGTGAAGTTTATCAGGATTTTCCTCCTCATTAGAATTACTAGTATTTATTAAGGCATTTTGATTTCATGCATTATTTTCTTTGAGTCGTGGTCTAATAATGCCCTCAACATCTATCCAAGGAATAGATTTTTGGAATAATGTCATGTCAGTCCAATATTCAGATGTTTTTTGTGCATGCTGTACATCTCTTCACGTGCACAACATTTGATTACACCTCAAGGCTGGGGGTGTTTGTAGCTGCAAATCTGTCATGTGTAGGTTTGGAAAAATGATATAGTTCTATTTTAATGTAATGCAATCAGCAGGGCCGTTTGTAGACCTGGGGAAGCTACTTCATTTCCACCTTCAGGCTATGTCCTTTATGTAGTCACCATGTTAATGCATGTAGGATAGTAATAAGTTTTCACCCTCAGACATGAAAGAATTTTAATAATTCAAAATAAACTTCTATTTTAAGAAGTGACTTCTTTTTTTTCCCTCAGATGACAGATTTCATGTGCCCCAAATGTGCTTTTCCTGAACAGAATGATGAGACGCTTCAGATGGAACAAGGTCCTGTTTCATTGGCAAGATCATCCTTCTCTGCGGTTCACAGAACACGGACGTGACGTGAAGATCCAGGTGATTCTGTTAGTCTAGCTGCTTGGCTTATGTTTCCTCTGTTCTCTTCCCTGGTGTTTCAGTTATGCTCTCTGCATGTGCAAGTGGCAACGCGTTTGTGCTCTGTGCATGGATTTAGTGACAGAAGCCTCAGGGGGTTGTCATCCAGCTCCAATGTTCATTCTCAAAGCATCCATTCAAGCATCATGCTGGTGATGTGGGAGATGTGTTTTAACTTAATCAGGTTTCCCCCTTGCTCTATAACTACAGTGTAGTGATGGGAGAGATTGTGTTGAACTCTGACACGAAGGAGCCCGGTTCTCAGTTTCGGGTGTCTCCCTTTACAATGGTTGACTCCACTTTAGCTCCTAGCTTCAAAGAGCTAAAGTGGTTTTCAAGGAGGTAAAAAAATGTATGCAATCATAAAACTTCATATGATGCCACAAGGCCAGGTTTTAGGCAGTGAAGTATTTTGAGGATATGCAAGGAAATAAGATAAGGTCTAGAAAAAATGGAGAAGAACATAAAGAACCTGTGAAGAACATAAAGAACCTGTCTGAACATGTTCTGAAGAGCATCCCTGCAGACATGTCCATTCAGCCCTAAGCTGCTTGGTGATATCTTCTCCCTGTGTGTATATCCCTTTTGGCAAGATGAAGCTTCCTCCTAGGTATCACTGCAACACAAATGATCCACAGCATCTAAGGATAACTTCTAAGCTCGGTTACTCTAGTGTTAACAAATTTTCTTGGAAGATGAAGCTTGGTGAATTTGTAATATAAACACAGAGCTTCAAGCCTGAAACTAATTGTTTGGTAACTGTTCTGGCCCATTGTTTTCTATTGTTTTTGATTTTCCCAAGGCGTGCTGGGGCGCTTGCTGCTCTGGGCATGTGAACATAATGACGTGTTGTAAGAATGCAAGGATTATTTTTGCTTCAGTTTCTCTAAGGCTCCGGTGATTTTCCTTTCCTCCTTCTCCCTTCCTCAGCTTGCCCGTGGTCTCCCCAGCGTGGTGACTTGCAGCAACTGCAGAGGAGCCGCTTGCATGAGCGAAACTCAAACGCGGGCGGCCCTGCGGTCCAGCGTGTTTTAAGGATATACATTCTGTTTGCACACAATATTGCTTACACCACCCAAACTTCATCTCTTTCGGTCCAAATGCACAAATAATATAGACACAAATCCATTGTTAAAAAGCTGAAATCTGTAAATCCCTGTAGATAACATACAGGACAGCAGGTCACGCCATCTCCAGCAGGATAATAACATTGCAGGTTCACAGATTCTCATCCTCTATAGAGGTAGTCTCTGTGCATCATGCTGTTTTACAGGAAAACAATGACGTGGCCAAATTCCAAACAGTTTGTCAGTAAAATTAGGTCGCTCAATGCTAAAACTTTTAACAACAGAGGTTGTAGGTCTGTTCTGCATTCAGACAAGCGATTCGAATCCCTGTTGACTATAATGGAGCTTGGGCACCTAACTCAGATATTTGCACTCGGGAGTCTTCATCTGGAGATGCCACTCATGGAGTTCAGACCAGTTTTCCACACACAGGCATTTATTTAAGGTATCTAACACAGTGATTACTTTTTTTTTTTTACATAGTTATTTATTTACTTAGTTAAAAGTAGAAAAAAAGTTTCAAAGGTCATTTTGTTCCTCTTAAAAATAGAAAGAACAATCAAAACATCTCACACCTAAAGGCCTTTTGTGTGTGATATTTTCAACACCTTGGAGGTTTGTGAAGGAAAATGTGAAAGCTGACAGGAATAAAGTGCGGGAATACCGGAAAAAAAAGGAAAAGGTTGTCTCAAAAAAAACAGCATCGGATTCATGCGCCACACAGGGCAGTGTCTGTAGTACCAAGCAGCATCTTTCCCTTATGTGCCTGCTGCAGGGCATTTGTAATGAATTAAAACAGTATTTTCAAGAAAAAAAAAAAAAAAATCAAACCCCAACTCCTCCTCCTGAGCTACAACAGAGCATTTTCAGCAGTCAAAGACTGGTAGACTTTGTCGTTTCCACAAGCAAATTGGACATTGATTTTTTGAAAGTTTGTGTGCATACATTGAGCATTAAATTAGTGAGGTTTCAATCCTAAATATATTTTTATTGGATTCAAGGAAATTGATTTGCACATGAATTATATTCCACGGCACAATTATAATGTAGTAATAGTATCTTCTGTATTATTAGTGAGAAACTCATCAGTGTAATAAGAAATTGTAGTTATGACGGAAAGCATGTGTCTGCTCTGGGTTTAGATATCATATTAAAAATGTGTATATATATATATATACATATATATATATATATATGTATGAGACACATATTGCTCTTGTTTTATTACAGTTTACCCTTGTATCAAAAGTAGCAGAATCCCACAGGAGACCTTGCGGCCTTGCAGGGTACATCGTCTGCTACAAGACAGCTATTAAAGGAAGCCAACTACGTTTCATTTCCAGCCGGCTAACAGGTATTATTTACATGAAGAGCTCATGCTAAGGACAGGTGTCCCCAAAGTATGATAAAATTTGCTTTTCTGTAGTGTTTTGGTAAAGTGTATAATGCTTATTTCCACAGCTGTGTAAAATAAAGGGCCAACATGCTATGGATGTAGAAAAATGAGGATGCCAGCCTTCAGCTTTGGCTGCTCTCCATTTCTGGGCTTAACAGGGACAGTGAGAGCAGCTTTTAGATCTCTGCATTTGCTGCAGAATCCAGGTCTCAGACCTTGTGGGGATGACAGGGAATAGAATCACAGGATCACAGAATGCTGAAGGTTGGCAGGGACCTCTCGAGGTCATCTAGTCCAACCCCCTGCACACGCAGGGTCACCTAGAGCACGTGGCACAGGACTGCGTCCAAGCGGGTTTGAAGATCTCCAGAGAAGGAGACTCCACAACCTCTCTGGGCAGCCTGTTCCAGGGCTCTGGCACCCTCACTGGGAAGAAATTTTTCCTTAAGCTTCAGTTTGTGGCCATTTCCTCTAGTTCTGTCGGTGGCCACCAGTGAAAAGAGGCCGGCCCCATCCTCCTCACTGCCTCCCTTGAGGTATTTCTAGACACTGCTCAGGTCCCCTCTCAGCCTTCTCTTCTCCAGCTGAACAGGCCCAGCTCCCTCAGCCTCTCCTCACAGGGCAGATGTTCCAGGCCCCTGATCATCCTCGTAGCCCTGAAAGTTTCAAGGTCATACGGCCTTGACATCTCCGCTAGCCACGCGCTTTGGACAAATAAGCAGTGCTGGACGTGGGGTGTGAGGGAAGCCAGCAGGCCAGACCCGGGCCTGTCCCACCGACTCGGGTGGGAGCAGAGGCAGATTAAAGGGAGCTGCAGCCTGCAGCAGCCAAGAGGTGCGGTGACCTTGGACATCTAGAAGAGGTGGGAAAGTGCTTGGGTATCTCGGATAATCTGAAAACTGCTGAAGGAAAGGTCACCTTTAGCAGGAATTAATGTAACTCGCCAATGACAGCAAGGATGACCCCTCTGTGCCAGTGAGGTCTGGCTTTCCGTGCAGTAAATATGTTTAACCTCACCTTTGTTTATCCATCTACCAATGCCATCTTGGCATTAAGACATTTGGATGTCTTAAAGGAAATGCAAGGAGCTCAGCCATATTAGTATATGGTTTAATCTTTCTGGGACATGTATCCAAGGAGTTGTGAAGTGGAACATGAGCTGACTTTATAAAAGAGAAACCTGAAGTATTCCATGTAAGGGATTGTGCATGATATGGAATAACTACCTCTGTGGTTAGGACATATCTCTGTGGTACCTATAGAACAAAAAGCAGCTCTAACTTGAAGGTATTTTACTTCTGCCTGAGCCTCATGCTTCCTAGGAAGGTATTTGAAAAAGGGCAATGAAGCTGCTGTGCAATTTCAAATATATATATATTTTTAATGCAGTTCTGAGAAGACACTGAAATAAAATACTTGCAGTCCAGCTTGGCCATTCAAAGCGTCATTTCATCACTCACCAAAATTTTCAGCCACGTAAGGATGGTGCAAAAGTGGGTATTATTACAAGGCAGTTTATAAAGTAAACGATAGCTAACATCAATATACAGAACTTTTTGACCTCAGGTTTGAGAAGGTTCACAGAATTTGCTTACTTCCATCTCTGAACTTGACTGCTCTGGTGTGCTTTCTGATCCAATACCTGACTGGTTGGGCATGTAACACTGTCTAGATATGTGGTATAATAATGAGAGGGGTTGTGTTTATTGATGGAAGTGATCGCTGGGGGCAAGTATGCCAAGTCCACCCAAATAGCTACTAAAAAGGTGTAGCACTTTCAGCAAGGTAATAAGTTTAAGCTCAAGTTGCCTTGAGCAACACCAAATCTAGTAGCGAGCTCTCACAAATCCCCTGTGTTCCACTGCAAAAAAAAAAAAAAAAAAAAAAAAAAAAAAAAACATGGAATGTGAAAAGCTGCAACACGTAAGATAAAATTGAATCAGGAAAATATAAAGAATTTCAGTAGCAAACATCCAAACTTTTTGCCCTGGAAACATACGAAGAAAATGAATATTCCTACTCGCACCTTAAAGACTTCTTGCACAACGTTTTTGCAAGTCTCTGTGTGCTCGTATGCAAAGATGGACATGAAGCATAGTAAAGAAGTTCAATGATAATTTCATGTGGTTTAAAACACGTCTGTTTTCTACCTACTATGTTCCTGTCCATTCTTTTAGCCAGATTTGGTAACAGATTTATGGCTTCTACACCATCCTAGCTATATCTATATAGCTACATAGAAAGAAGGAAAGCAAAGCAGCAGACCTTCCTACCTGCTGTGCAAGATATATGTCTACTCCTGAAATCATTTTGCTATGGGAAGTGACCTGATGGTCTTTAGAGAGCGTGGTGAGTATAATGACAAAAGAGGACATTACATGAAGAGCAGCATGAGGGGAAAAAAAAAATCTGAAGAACTGGAAATGAAGATTTGATATGCTAAGATGATAATGGGGATGTGCTGAGTAGATTGTAGTGAAAAGGGATGTTGATGCAGCTATTTCATCCAGATCTGGGTATGTGAGGAACCAAAAAACAAGCTTAAAATTGGTCATATTTTTTGTCAATTTCTTTCCTGCCTGACAAGGGAAAAAAAGACAAGGTGTTGCAGCTATTGCTGGTGCCTGCGCAGTGCTGATTACATTGTGCCATTGCTAGGTGGCAATGTCTCTTCAGGAAAGAAGCGCCGTGGGTTTGTGCCAGGCTTTGCCCGGAATACCCGGCCTTGGGCATTTGTTTCCTGCCACTTTTCAGCAGAAACCCAGGAATATCAGAGAGGGGAGAAGCTGCAGCTTCCTCCCGCCCCACTCCTGTTTTGAGGGTGCCTATGGGGATCTCTGGACAGGGACAATCTTTTTTCATCCCTTAATTACTTGCTGACAGTTATGACTTCAAGCAGCTATTGGCCAGAGCAGGCTATTATTATTATTATTATTATTGTTGTGACTGTTATTATTATTGTTGTTATTATTTTCTGATGGGAAGATGTCGATAAGAAGCCCTGTGAGCCCAGGACACTGGAATCTACACACAAACTTCCTCTACTCCAGAGAACTTGTCCTCATGGCAGCCCCTTGTTACTTGCCTGAACACAGGTTCAATGGCTCCGTTTTAATCACTGGTAGCAGCAGCTTTTACTGCAGAGCCGAGCACCGTTCTGGGTTCAGAAAGCTCTGCATAAACAAATGGCAGTTGTTATAGATGGCTCCAGCCATGATACGCTCCAGCTTTATCTGTTCTGAGCAAGATGTGCTGGGCATTCATCCCTTCCTTCTCCTTTTTTTTTTTTTTTTTTTTTAGTACTGATGATTGAGGATGGAAGGAGAATTCTCTTTTTTTATTATTTTTATTTTTTTAAGTCATCTGACCCTGGTCGTTATTTACCCAGAAATGACAATTATTTTAGAGAGAATTAATTACGAGTCAGCCGGAGAACTCCACTCCGGTGCAGCTGGTCGGCACCGATTGATTCCCAAGCTGTAATTATTACAGGTTTGGAAAGAGAGCTGAAATGACCCAGATGCTTAGCCCGATTAAACGGACCCAAAAGCCACCAGACGAGGGGCTAGAGCCCCATGTCTGCTGGGCACAGAGACCTGCAATAGCAGGAACCTGGATAGGGCTGGGAGCTCCAACATGAAGATGGGGGCCAGCTGGATATATTTTTTGGCACTCATGGACCCTGGTGATGGCAAGTTGGCGTGTGGAAACCAACAGACCCGCTCAGTCAGTCACTGCCTGAGCGAATATTGGCCTGTTCCTGAAAAAGGAGAAAAACAAACCAAGAATATCCCTTGAGAGGGAGAATGAGGGCAAGAAGAGTCCATTTGGAGGTCATGCTCTGGAAAACCATCAGGAATGTTTGAGGGCTGCTTTGTATCCACAGGCGCTGCAGGACCTTCCAGCAAAAAGGCAGGATAGTCTGGCACTAATCTTATATGTGACTAGTTTGGGAGCACTTGATGTACTCTGGCACTCATAGCTGTGCAAATGTGTTGGTGAAAGCTGCTTCTCTATGATAAAATGGAAACGTGACAGAAATGTATAAAAGAAGTGAGAAAAAGGCAAAAAATTGTGGTTAGGATCAGGAACAGAGCAGTCAGAGACTAAATCTAGAAATCACAGAGTTGGACAAAGCTGTTTGAATTAGCTAAACAAGTAAAATATCCTCACTCCATAAAAAGGATACCTTGAAGTGCCTGCAGTAGGAAATAAAGGCTGGGAACAGGAGCAGCGTCCCAAGGAGGTGGCCACGGGTGGATGAAGTTCTGTACTCCAGGGTACAGACAGTTCTTATGGGCTCCAGAACCAAGGGAAATAGAGGATTAGCTGGCTTGCCTGAGGGATGGGCAACAGACATTTTTAATTAACATGATTGATTGATTATCACCTGATATCAAGAAGGCCCATGTGAGGAACATCACAAGAAAGTAAATGATCCACAGAAACACAGTAAACATGGCATTTAAGCCTACATGTATATATTTTGGCTTAATGAATTACATATAAGCTAGTGGTTAGCTATGATATTTACCTGGGAAAGGAAAGTACAGGTTTGTGTGGTTTGCATATCTGGAGCATTGGGGGCCGTTCTGGGATCCCCAGGACAAGAAGGACGTGGAGCTTCTAGAGAGGGCCCGGCAGAGAGCCATGAACATGATGAAGGGCCTGGAGCATCTATCGAATGAGGAAAGACTGAGCGAGCTGGGCCTGTTTAGTCTGGAGAAGAGAAGGCTGAGAGGAGATTTGATCAACATGTTCAGGTACCTGAGGGGTGGTTGTAGGGAGGATGGGGCCAGGCTCTTCTCTGTGGTGGTCGGTGACAGGACAAGGGGTAACGGGTACAAGTTGAACCCCAGGCAGCTCCACGTCCATGTGAGGAAGAACTTCCTTGGTGTGAGGGTGCCAGAGCCCTGGCACAGGCTGCCCAGAGAGGCTGTGGAGGCTCCTGCTCTGGAGATCTCCAACCCGCCTGGATGGACCCTGTGCCCCTGCTCTGGGTGTCCCTGCTGGAGCAGGGCTTGGACTGGGGGATCCCTAGAGGTCCCTGCCAACCTCAACCATTCTGGGATTCTGGGCATGGGCTGATGTTTCTGTAATGAGCTGCTGATCATTGTTTTATGATTTATGTTGAACAATGTCAATGTGTGAGAAGTCTGACATGGAATGAAGCTCATCTCTGCTTGCCTTGGATTGCTAAAGTCTACAGTATGCACAAGACGGACGTGCATGCAGCTTATAGAGGCACTGTGTCGGTCAGTCCTTCAAGAAAACCCAATTCCAGTGTCATGATGACCCTTTATTAAGGTTCATTGTCCAATATTTTTTATATGTCTTTAAGCAATGGAATAGGACAGTCTTTAAACTAATTTCATCTTGCCTTTTACACTTACTTCTAAACTGTATAGCTTATAAAATCGGTAGCTGCAGTGCTGCTGCTAGTTCCATTTATTTGTATATATTTTACATTATAAATATTCAAGAAAAGTAGTTGCCTGACTAGACAAAGTAGTTGATTTTTGTTGACAGGATGTAACAACTTACATCAGCACCGTGTTCTCCGTGCTCACTGTGAAAAACAAGCAGTTACAAAAGCATATTCGTAAGTTTGTCCAGGCACTATACAAATATATTGGAAAATAGGGTCTTTGCTGCAAAAAATACCACTTAAACAGGTGCCTTGCAAGCAAAGATCCAACAGGAGAAAAACAAGTGTGGTGTGAGGAAGATGAATATCTTTCCAGGTTATACAGCCTTGTTCACTGAGAAGGAATGGATACATAGCAGATACTGTTATGTATGTTTTACTGGCCAGCTTGGTTTAGGAAACCTGTTTAGTGGAAGCTAACGGTTATTTCAAAGCAATGTCCAGCTTGGTGTCTGCAGAGGTGCTGAACTCCTGCCCTCCCAGTGCCCATGGGTGACTTGTCCGAGTGGGAATATCTGCACTATGGGCAAAACCAAGGAGCAGCTGAGGATCAGGGTCCCCGTTGTGTGCTCAGTGCCCTGCTGCCCTGTTTTTTAAGTCGTGTTTCAGTTTAGGAGTCTTTATTGCTCTCCAGCGGTTCTTTCACAATGTGCATGTGTTGCCCTTGATAAATTGGATACCAAGGTTTGTTCACAGTCTCCAAACATGGGAGCACCGTGGCACTCATTGCTCAAAGAATGAATCACTCCAAGCTTCCCGCTAAAAAGCTTTTAGCTCCATCTTGTTGCTCTGTGAGTCCTGCTTAACTAGCTGTTACTAAAGTTCATTAATATTAAACTGAAAATATTTCCTTTTCCTTCCAACTTTATTCTTGCCTGCTTTAGAAGGTCTGTGCACATTGATCTGAGACTGCTTAATGTTTGCTCCCGCATTCAGACAAATTCCAAGACTCCAGTGCTTTCTGTGTGCATCACTAAATATTCCCATATGCTGCAAAGCCTCTTCACGTCCCAGGTTTCTGCTCATTTGTTGCCCGGTTTTTTGTTTTTTTGGTTTTTTCTTTTTTTCCTGTGTTGTGACACTGTAAGAGGATATTAGATGGCAGCGGTCTAATGTCACACCTAATATCATGACAACATGGAAAGCCTGGAGGTTCACTTGGGCAGTATGCTTAAAATTTTGATCCTAACCTTGATTTCTATTCAGAAGACTGCTTCAATGATTAAAACATTTTGAATGCTTCCGAAAGAAAATGCAAATAAAATTCTTAAAAGCAGACTTCTGAAAGAAATTGTACCTTTATGAAGCAGGCACTTTGCCCTCAGCGACTATATATGAATGAATTAAGCTCTTGCTAGCAGTGAGTTGGTTGGCTGTGTTGGCACACACCGAACGAGGCAGCAATTAAAAAAGCCCTGGGTACCGTTCCCTGCATCAGGCCCTGCCTCTGCTTCCTCCTCTGTCTGTTACATGCTGAATTGGAGCCCTCCAGAATTACTAAAGCCCAGGGACATGACACAAATGTGCACAGGGTGAAGAAGCCAAGGATAGTTTTGTATTGAAAGGTCTGTTTGAAAAATATCATTTTTGCTTTTAGATACCAGAAAAAGCCCCTTTTACCTATCATATATGCAAGGTAGATAATCTTATTCTTTGCAAGTTCTCTGAGCCTAAACAGGTTATACAGAATCCTCTTGCATACTCTGTAAAAATAATCACTGTATCTTCCTTTCCAGGGTAAGTTTTACCCATTTGTAGCTGTTCTGTGACAGCTGTTACAGGTTTCCAGAGGTTCATTCTTGCATCTCATTTATCCTTGCTTTGCTATCAGTAGCCGTTTATTCTCCCTTTGTTTGACTTTTTCCCAAGAAGTGGAAGATTGGGATGTCTTCAGCGGTCAGAAAACCTGGCAGATCCCTGTAAAGAGTATCCAAAGTGATAGTCCCTCAAATATATAAATTTTTGTATGTGCATGTTCATAGAAATAATCGCATGCTCAATTTTTTTTAAAGCAAAATATGTCTGGATCCACTGACACAATCTTACAATAAATCAAACAAAGGGTTACTCAAGACCAGCAAGTTCCCTTAAAAGCTACTGGGAAAGAAATAAAACAACAGCAACTGACCTTGCTTAGCACTGTGTGCCAAGACAGGAAGAAATATTGCTTGGGGCTACGTGGAGCACCAAAAATCTGAAATAAAGCTGTGTATATACACATATATATATGTATATATATATATTCCATGCCATTCTATAGAGCAAAGCTTGGAGCATTTGAGCCTTCACAGAGGATTTCCCCTTAGCTCAGTTCATCCTTAAAGGGCGAGGTGAAGCCTTCCTCGATTCCACTGCAATAATTGAACATGGCATGGCTAAATTTCCGTAATGCTGCTCTTCCAGGTTTACTAATGAGCTCCGAAGATTTTTCCTGTGCTTTGAGAAGCCCTCATGAAGTTGCATCCCAATTTCATGCGGTGTGGCAATCAGTGCAGTCGCACGACGTGAATTGCTAATGTTTTGCGGCTCTTTTTCAGTAAAGCTTGTGTAAGAAATACTTGTGGAAAGTGAAATGGTGTCTCTGTGCCCTGAATTTTCCTGAGTTTAGGTGGTTCCACCAATTTGTCCCCGCTGCACAGTGCAGTTGGTCTACTTCTGCAGACTTTGATTAAGCCAAAAGATAGAGAATTATGGTTTAATCTTCCTCACGGTCTGAGGCAAGGGCATTTCTTCCAGCTAAAAGCAGTTATTGAGTTGCCTTGAAACGGCAGCTAGAAAGGTACCCGTTGCCTCATATAAAACAGCAACATCAAAATCTGTTCTGTTGCCCTCCATGTTTTTTATATAAACTAACACTAATAAATCTCCACATTGGGTGACCCACAGAACATATCTTTGATGACTCTGAAAACCTCTTCCTTATTCTTATTCACACGCCTACCTCTAGTTTGTCTTTATGTTCATTCAGCTACAACCTTCTATTTACTGCCTTGCAGGTAGTTGAACTCTTTTTTAAATTTTTTTTTGAACTTCTGAAGAGTTTTTTTCTTTTTCTTTTTTTTTCCCTTTGGATCAAACTAATCAAATGCTAGCAGTAAAACTGGGTTACTTATAATCTGTATAACGTGTAGATCTTTCATTACCAGACAGAGAAGATGAGAAACTAAGTCAGGATGTGCTTAAAATCAGGAAGATTCTTTTACCTTTTTTATATAAAATATACATGTAAGTGTCGAAGTTCATCATCATCCTTCTCTAGTGCTTAACAATTACTTTGAATTTCTGCTGTTTAACCTTTTAGAATACAGAAAATTGAAAAAACGGGTTATAAGTTGTTAACATGGGGAAGGCCACGTGCGGTCTCGGGCTGTCCCTCCTCACCAGGCAGTGATTTTACGGCCCTTTGTCCCCACAAAGGGGACATTTTTCCTCTTATTTTGGATGCTCCATTTTTATGATGATGGGATATTTTGCACCGTGACTATCCCAGTCAAGCCGCTGTTATTCCAACTTTATAGACGGAAACACTGATAAAGGTAGATTAAATTTCTTCTTATAAAAGCGAATGGGAGTGAATGGCTTAAACTTCCTCTCAAGGATAAGGAGTGAGAGAAATCTCTCTCTTCAGAGCTCAGGATATATCTGAGTTGCAGAACGAGTCCCTGTCTCCTGCATCGCACTTGCACATCAAAAGCAGCATCTTTCTTTGCCTTCTAAACCCACATACAGAGTCAGATGAAAAAGGAAAATGGCCAGCACAGCTTTTACCCATTTTATACACATTCCGAAGCTCCAAGGCGTTATCCACTTGTCCGTTTGTAGTCAAGGCCTTTCTCTGTTAAATTGGTACTAGGTCTTGTGCATTCAGGCCTTGAGCCGGGTCCCAGCAAGTCAGTAGCAGCCATTTTAAGGACATGAAGCTTTTCTTTCCATTCTACATGGAAAACAATTTGCTGCCTCATTCCTCTTCCTTTTTTTCCCCTTTTTCCCCCCCCTCCTATAACCAGTATATTACTGTGGATTTTATACACAGTACACAAAATTGTGCTTACCAATTGCTATATATTTTCCCCTCTTTTTCTAATTCTTCTTAGCCTGATTAAAGCATCCTTTGGTCTTAAAAAAAAAAAAATTAGATTACATTGCATGCATATGCATGAACTGCGAAAGAAATCTATTAGCCTAGAGCCTCTTATCTGGCTCTTTTTCATCTTAAACAGTCTTGTGCTCCTGTGGTGGTGCAGAAGAAGGAGTGATGGCTGGTGGTTACAGAGTGGCTTGCAGAATGCTGATGCCAAAAAGGTGTTCCCAGCTCTGCTGCTTGTTTCTCATGCGACCTCTCTGATGCACCATGTCACACTTCACGGAAGTTTTCCAACTTGTGGTCTAAAAATTGCTCTCTTCAGATGCCTATGGATAAAGTGTCCAAGCTGATTTACAAAGGTGCTGAATACACAGAATTTCCCCATGCTTTAAATAATTTCAGGCCTGAAGCAGCTCCAGAACATCAGATTGTGTCCTCTGATGCCAAGGTATGGATATAAACTAATGCTGTGCGCAAAACTGACCTTCTAGGTAACCCACCACAGTAACTGACCCTTTTGATGCGTTGTTTGTCTGCTAGGATTTTTCGGAATTCATTAATTCACCCCAGGTCACTTGGGAAGTTGTTAATTTTAGAACTTTTGTATTTTCACAGGGGGAAAAATGCCATGCTGGATGAATCAGGCTGCCGTGCTCCTCTCCCCTCTCCTGTGGTTATCAGAGGAGAGCTCTTCTCTACAGCTGGGCCAACCTGGAGATGTTGGGGTAAGACGAAGGAAGGTCCCCAGGCCCTTGGGCCTAGCTGCTTTATGTCCCAGGCAGATGAACGAAGCTGGACACTCCAGCACAGAAGTGGAGGGTGCTTAAAACATCACAGTGATCACAGATGTGCACACTTGAGAAAAAGCTGCTTCTGGTCCCAGAGGTGGTTTGTGATTTGTGAAGGAAAGGCTCTTTGGGGACTGAAGCGTTTCTGAGGGGAGAGGTGGAGAGAAGGCCGTTTGCTGAAAGCAAATTACACTGGTAACTGCCTAGGAAAGGCTTTCTGAGTCCTCTGCCCTGGCTTCGAAGGCTAGAGGTGCTACTGAGAACCACCAAGGAAAGTCAGATGGTCCTCAGTAGTTGATCTCCCTTGGTTGGAGTGAGAGAAGTAAAAATACCAGATAGAACTAGGCCCGGTGTCTTGGAGGATATCGTATTTTCACAGTGGAAACTGCCCTTTGAAGGAGATCTTCCTTTATTGTGGTGCCAATGCTCTGGACAGGGGTCTGAAGAGGTCCTCCCTCCTCATGTTGCAGTTGTCTCCTGTGTAACATGGGATGGACAAGAAGTCTTTTCCCTCTTGGGGAACTATCTTGAGCCAAGTGGCAACAATTTGAGAAATGAGTCTCATCTAGCAGAACGTCCTGCGATTTGCAGCATCTACCTCATAGCGTGGGAACAAAGACACCAAACGTCCACAGCTCTACATCTTTTAACATGCGATTAGTGCT
Organism: Tinamus guttatus; assembly: GCF_059628265.1. Lineage (NCBI taxonomy): Eukaryota > Metazoa > Chordata > Aves > Tinamiformes > Tinamidae > Tinamus > Tinamus guttatus. The sequence continues at coordinate 1,841,125 of NW_028288835.1, forward strand.
ACTCTTCTGCTACATAGTCTAGTAATGCCAGAACATCCTTAAAAAGCATGGAGAAAACAGTATAAGCCATTCACGTACGGATTTCTCTTTTCTGTGAACGTCTTTAAGCGCCCGAGTTCTGGTATTTGGGAGATAACAAGTACATTTATAAAGAAACTGCTCAAGTCAATGGTTTGTGAAGGATGTTAACATAAGTTAATGCCATCTGGAAACCAGTGATTAGATGAAGATGAAGAAAATAAAAATTGGTGTGGCATAACTTTATCAGATGTTATTTGTCCACGGCTTTACGACTAAGCTGTACTGTGAGTTAACTGACAAGTTGCCTTAATTTAAATTTCAGATAAATAAATAGGCTGTAAAATTAAATACACTTTTTTTTCCTTTTTTTTTTTTTTAGCATAAAATTATTGCGTGCAACTTCATGAGCTTAGCAGGCTTGCAAGCTGTGCTCTTTTGAAGCAGGCTGCAACTGTGCAGCGTCGATGGCTGCAGCTTTTCAGATGAATTCATTCCCGGGGCTCCTTTTCCTCCTTTCTCCATGCCAGGACAGATGCAATGACTTCGCACTGCTCCTTTTCCCACAGTGGGAACCAGTAATTCTCCAGCTCCTTTGATATACCAGCGTGGGGAAGTTAAACAGCTCCTCCTTCCTTACCCTGGTGCCTGTGCAGTCCTGGCCATTTCTAAATAGTACTTTATTTATTTTGTCTCTGCGGAGTGCTGACAGCTGCTGCGTGCTGCACTGGTTAGGTATGAGATAATTTGCAGCACAGCCAACCTCCAGCAAAGACCTTCAGGTTTCACACACAATTTCTGCTTGTTTGCAGAGACCAGGCAAGCTCAGGCTTGTGGCTGCGTAATTCCTTCTTCTTACCTAAACTTCCCTAGTCCAGGAGTTCAAAATAAGGCTTTCTGGAGCAAGCATCGTGTATTAGGGTGGTTTCTATAAATTCAGCAGAGGGTAATACAAAACCATGTGGGTGCAAGAGCACGAGTTGTGGTGCCTTGGGGAGAAGCCATAGCCTAGGGAACCATAGTCCAGAGTGGCATTTCTTGACCTTCGAGTGTCAAAAAGAGCTTAAAATCCTTAGGCATTGCACTAGAGTAGTTCAGTGCAACAGCTAACTAACTTTCCTGACCATTGCCTGCTTCTCTTCCAGATCTTGTCACTAATTGCACCAGATTTTGTGGGGAAGTGAGCAAAACTAGTCAGTCGATTCTTGCTCTCACCAACTTAGCAAATCCAGGCCATGCTTTAGACAAAATAACTCTCAGTCCTTTGCTTAGTTTACACAGCAGGAGTAAAGGAGAAGGTGAGAGAGTCGCTCAGCTGTGGGTGCTTGTTAAACAGTGGGAAACGTAGGAACTTCTAAATAAAACAAATCATGCTTGCAGGCAGGAGACTTGAAAAAATAGTTTAAGCAGAGCGTGGCTGGCTCTGTTTAGCGCAGAGGGGCATCCATGGTCTGTAATAGCAATTTGAAGGTTAATGCAAATGAAGGGTTGTTTCAAACTTAACACAGTTTCCTCTCTGTGAATGTTAGTGGCAATTCTGAACAGTAACTGTGTCAGCAGTGAGGAAGCTGTGTCATTCTCAAGGGCTCTACCTGAAAGAAATTCAATATTTAAGACATCAGGTGTGAAGATAGCAGGCTTTTACCAGAATATGGCTTTTTAAATAGTCTGGAATTTAGAACTCGATCTTAATGATTTTTTTTTTAATTTACTTCTTTGAGTTGAATTGAAATATTTTTTGGTGTTTGCAACCTTGATGACGGGGAGCAGAATCATCTGCCTTCGTCAGGACCTTTAATAGTCTCTAAAACATTAGTGTAGGGCTATAAAAAAGAGACTTAAAGAATGAACTGTTACTGCCTGACCCATTTACTTTCTGAAATACTAGCAGCTGCAGTTGTAGAGTGCCTCCTTGAACTTATCATCTTGGCACTGCATCAAGAAGACGTAAAAATATTCAGTATTGTTAATAATTCTAAGGGCATTCGAGTTACTATCTCTTTCTCATTTAAAAATCTGTATTGATCTATCAAAAATGTTGAAATTACAAGAAACAGCAAGGAGAGGAGTGCCGTGGACAAAGAGCTTATGGATTTTATTTGCTGTCTGTATTTTTGACCATTCTTTTGTACATCATTGTATTCACTGTAAGGTGGGCAGGTTAACTTTGTCCCTTACGTGACTGTATTTGGCCATCACAAGCAGTCATTGTGACTGGGAGCAGAAATCCGACCATGAATTATGTCTGTAGTGCAGGGTATTTTTTAGTATAAGCAGAAAATTGCAGCTGCACAAAGATAATGCAATACTGGGTGCTCTGTGGTAGTATTTAGTATATTGAATCATAGGTTCAGTAATCCTGGTAACCATTTAGTCTGTAAAGTCCATTTCATTTTATGGCATCTTCATAATTTTGCTGTTCCTAGCACTTGTGCTTACTGGACTGGTGCAGAATTGGCAAAATACCCATCATTCACATGGATGAAACCCAGGTTTGCTAGGATCCATGATCATATAGTGCAGACATACAATTACACAGGACATAATACCCATATTCTACTTTATTATGAAATTACTGTTGCTATTCTACTGGAATTAAACTCTTTTCTTCATTTTAATTCTCTTTATTAATTTCATGCAACTAATGCAGCATATCTTATCCAGTTTAACAACGTTTCTCTTCCAGTGTAGACTCACTGATTTGCTGATTCAAGTTCTATTCTGAGTTTTAGTTAAACTTCAGAGATTCAGGAAGCTCTGTGACTACTCCCCTTTTCTTTGCTGTGTTGTGGATATTTGGTGTTTTTTCCTGCAGTTTCATGTATGGAAAGCAGAATGCGCAGGTGCCAGCTCTGTTTCTTGACAAACGAGGCTCATGTGCTGTGCAGCACTAAGGCCTTTTTGAGCTCGTTGCCCAGTTTGAGTCATCCTGGCAGAGGGCAGAGGTCTCGGAGGTACACGGTGTCTACAAGCTCGTGTAAATTGGCGGCTGGACAGAGGAGCGAGATGCAAATCAGTGTTAATTAGCACAGTTCATGCCCCGGTGTGTGGAGGGATGCGGCAGCCAGTTGGCTGCGTGTGCCCTGATCAGCGCACACTGCCGCCTTCCGAGCACCTCCTGGTGCCCAGGGAGATGGCCAGGAGGAGGAGGATGACTTAGAGGGCACCACATATAAATCCCTGCCAAGACAGATGCCTTCCGTTCTGCTGCTTGGTACAGTTCCACAATCTGTTAAAGAGATGATGTGTAAAATCACAGAATCATAGGATCACAGAATGCTTAAGGTTGGCAGGGACCTCTAGAGATCATCTAGTCCAACCCCTGCACACGCAGGGTCACCTAGAGCACGTGGCACAGGACTGCGTCCAAGCGGGTTTGAAGATCTCCAGAGAAGGAGACTCCACAACCTCTCTGGGCAGCCTGTTCCAGGGCTCTGGCACCCTCACTGGGAAGAAATTTTTCCTTAAGTTCCTGTGGAACTTTTGGTGCTTCAGTTTGTGGCCATTACCTCTAGTTCTTTTCGTGGCCACCAGTGAAAAGAGGCCGGCCCCATCCTCCTCACTGCCTCCCTTGAGGTACTTCTAGACACTGCTCAGGTCCCCTCTCAGCCTTCTCTTCTCCAGCTGAACAGGCCCAGCTCCCTCAGCCTCTCCTCACAGGGCAGATGTTCCAGGCCCCTGATCATCCTCGTAGCCCCGCGCTGGACTCTCTCCAGCAGCTCCACAATGTGGGGCTTTCCTATATGTAATTGCTTTGCTTACATCAGGTCGTTAACTCCGTTGCTTTAGAGTAAACCCATGGTGATGGCCAAGGTAGCTCAGTCAACCACCGCCTGGAGTGGTGAAGCAGGTGAGGGGCAGGCTGAGCACATCCTGCCATACGGTTCATACTGGCAGGTTACTTGGACCCTGTCACTGCTCTTCAGAGGCCCCATATGGCAGCACGAGAGCTTCATACATTAGTGGGACTATTGCTTTGGCAAAATCAAAACTGTAATGAGATTCATGCTGCTATCGCTTGTCAACACTGAAAGGTTTTGAGCAAAAGCGTTACTCCACATCTCTCTCATCCCAGTTTTGCTATATTCTCCACCATGATCTTCGTGGCTTTTTTTCTGTATTTGCCTGGGAAAACTAATAACCTGTGAAATCCACGGCTGTTGCGATAGAGTTACTATTGTTAGGTATTGTTACCATGTACAGTGAGACAACAGCAGAAATAAAGGAGGGAAATTGTGGATTCCAAATGTGCATTATGGGAAAAAAACATTCAGCTAGCATAATTTTAGGTTAATGGAGCTATAAAGCTGCATCAGTTAAGATCTTCTATGATTGTTGCTGACAAAGTTTATTGTGCACAATTTTTCATGGGACAGGATGCTATTACATTTTCCCTCCTCACATATACCTTTGCCTGTTAATCTGCTTGATAATTCATCCCAAGAATATCCTTGTACCCCAGGAGCTTTGGGGAAGAAGGTGGATAGCATTAGTCTTGAATTATTATTACATACGGCATTTTCTCTATAATGTATGTGTATATTTATGTATTTTTTTCTATCTAATTCTCAAGCAAGCTAGGTGACTGTCAGAAGTTCAATTAGATTTTGAGTAGGGACTAGAGGATGAGAAAGCTTGTGACATTGTAGTGGGTGATTTTGTGCACTAAGAGAAGCCTTAGGGATATTGTACTTTGTAACAAAAAACACTTCCAAGGGCTAAATGCTGGTTGTTCCTGTACTGGAGGAGTTGATATGTGGTGCAGTGTCAGTGTAAGCAGGTCTGCTGCTGCAATCCATCCTCTTCTCCCTTCGCCAGAGCCATGAAGTGCAGTCTTGTGGCACGGGCAGGTTGCCCAGTACCCAGATTGCGTGTGTCCTGCTTGCCACCTACTGGGATTTTAACCTTGTTAGACTGGGGTAATAGTTGTGGCGAATGAGATTGTTCAGTTTCTGAAATTAGATTTGCCTTGGATAAGAGAGAGAGAGAAAAAAAAAAAAGGAAAATTCCAGGCTCTTTCTAGTGTGCTTTTTGCAGTTTGTGGATGCTCTCCACTAAGTTCTTATCTTTTAGCAGGGTGCAGATGGTGCTGTGCAGATGCATGGTCCATCCTTGGCAGTGGCCTTAAAACTATCTGCTTTCCAGCAGAATCAGCAAATGAAAATGTATGCAGAGGCTCTATGAAGGAATAGTATTTTCCTCACCCTGTGACTCACGGGGAAGCAGAGGAGGGTTTATACCAGCAGGCTTAGCTCTAGTGATATTGCTCATTTCATTGCTGCAGGAGTTGAATCAAACTAGGTAGCTGATTCACTTACTTGGGTCTCATTTTTGGTCTCGGAGAAGAGCAAAGATTGGACAAGAATTTTATAAAGAAAATATGGTAAGTTCTCCATCAAAAAGAGAATTTCAAGATATGAAAAGCTACATTTATGGAGACAGGTGGAGATCTTTCTGGAGAACTTTCTACACATGAGCAGTGATTTGGCTTAGCTGCCTAAGGAGATTTTGCTTTAAAAATAGCATTAAGAGCATGCCTCCATTGAAGTGAATGAGGGTAGACCTCCTCTCAGAAGAATGTTATTCCAATGGCATTCATGCTGCCCTCCTCTCAGAACCTGGAAAGCTTTCCTATATGCCTGAGGGACTGGACAGCCTCCTCTCAGCAAAGCAAATTTGAACATTTGGAAAGGGCCACTATCACTTTAGATGTCAAAACTCTCTATTTGAAGGTTGTTAAATGCCTAAAAACATGCTGAAAATATTAAATCATGAAAATCATGGTGAAAAGCAGAACTTTTCCTGTTGTCTTGTGTTTTCTCATTAAGTAAAAATCAGAGTTCTACATGTCCAGTGGCTAGAAAAATTTTGAACTCTAATTAAAGCCCCTGGCTGTATAAACTGAAGAAATTGCACAGGTCATCATATATGTTTGTCTTGTAATGATGAAACATTTCAAGTACTACCTCAAAATTTATTTGGCAGAAATAGATGGAAATGAATGTAAGGTAAAAATAAAGATAAAATAAATGTCAAAAATTTAAAGTACTGAGCAAATTTTAAGAACTTTGCCTCTCAGGAGAAATAGCATATAAGAATTACAGGTTCTTCACAGAAAAGGAGAAAAAATGCAGAAATGTTGAATCAATATGTGCTAGAGTAATGAAGAACAGAAAAAAAAATGAGGCTTTTGTAATCTCTTGGATTTGCTAATAAAGAGGAGAAGAATTTGTAGAATTTCAAGGAGGTGCTAATGGAGAAGTTGACCTCGGAATGAGGGCTATGAATGGACAGAAAGGAAGACTGGAGAAGCAAAGGAAGAAGGGGATTGATCAAAACATGTGGAATGGTTCATAAAGCAATTTCATCAGATTGCAAAAAGTTAACTACCATTTTTAATTAGGGTTAGCGGACCATTAAAGCAGAAGCTGTTTTGATTCAGCATTGTGCTTCACGCTAATACTGGCTGGAGGTGAGGAAGGCAGGTTGTATGTGATAAATGAAAGATTGTCATTATTTGATTGTCCTATTCAGTGACATCAAAATGGAAAACATAGTCATTGGCACAGTTTCACTTTAATATAGAATAATGAGTAACAATAGATGATGTGGTCATCAGTAAGTTTGGTGTTAACTCAAATAATAGAAATGGCTGGAAAGGGAGGTATTACTTTTACCTGGATGTTACCTGGATACTCAAGGTATTGCTTACAGATGAAAATAGGACATTACTCTTTCCCTGGTACATGCTTTACAGGCTTATATTCAGCTCATGTTTAAAGCAAAGTGTTTGTGCAGACATGAGTTTCATGTTCTGAAAAAGAAATGGAAGATGATCCAGCAGAGAAAATCGGATTAATCCACACAGGTCTGATCAAATAATTAGGCTAGGTGGATGTTCAGTAACACTCTTCAAACGTTTGCACTCTTTCAGGGATATTTGCAAAAGTGGAAGGAAAATTTGATATTTCTGCAGTGTGTTGTGGGTCAGGGATCAATGCAGAAGAGTACATGGCAAGCTTAAGAAAGTGATCTTGCAGAACTTGCTGTTAGTATAATACAGTAAGAACATCCACCAACAAGCCTGTTTCTGACAGCGAATGAGGAATGTTGTCATTTAAACTTGACTTCGAGCAACTATCATTTTGGAGCAAGGTCTGACACTATAAAGAGTAGAAAACCAGAAGCATCAAAGATAAAAGTAACAGTCTGCACAGGAACTCATATACAGGGACAGGAAAACATATTGCTAATATTGCCCCAAGGACAGTATTATTATTCGGTATTGAATGTCCCCAGAACATGGAAAACTTGTAATATTGAGCCAAATGTGATGGTTTTAGCTCAATATTGCTGATTACCCTATTGAAAGGTCTTTAATCCTGAGCAGGAAGTCAGAATTACAGCATATATGTGGCCTTAACTTTGAACTTTGCTGTGAGCAATATCCAGATTTAGATTTATTGTTCTGGCTGCTTACTTGGTGACTGAGCAAGCAACATCTCTGCGGGAATAATTTGTCCCGAATCCGATGCGACTTAAGCAAGCATTAATCATTAGTTATTCCTCGGCTACCGGTGGGATAATATCCTATAAAATGAGTCCTGGGGAAGGAAAGTCCATATAGTTATCCGCTCTTTGGGAGAAATTAAAAGTTGGCTTCTTTCTCAAGTTATCCTGAACATTGACAAGCAACTAAATCTATCTGTTTTTATTTGCTGGAAGCCAGAGCAATACTGAGCTGCAAGTGCACTTAGGCTCCAGAGGCGTTTAACAGGACCATAAAAAGTGAACTTTTCTGACTTATAGTCAGAAGGCAGCCATAGTTCCCTCACAGATAATAAGATTTTTAAGAATTAGGCATCTCCTCTGTCATTTGAGCTAATGTAAACATAGTCTACTGTTCAGTAAACGTCAGTGAAAACCAGGTCTTATGGGAATCAATATAAATTTTGCCGTCAGCATCAAGAGAGCAAGAATTTGCACATTCAATTGTGGATGTGTGTGGAATAAGTAGACCAAAAGTCTCTGCCTATATGCATAAACCTCAGTTGAATACTTCTGCATACAAAATAGGTATAAAGTTGCATATACTGTGCTTTGGGACCTATACTCTTGCCTTGAAAAATATATAAAAAAATTGCATCCTAAATACGTACATTGAAAAATATAAGGATTCCCTGTGAAGAGCTATGTGTAGAATATGTGCATATCAATTGCAATGGCACAATGATGAATGTTGTAGATCTTGTGAGGAGTAGTATGATAGCAAGTTTAAAAGGTGCTTGAGAAGTGTAAATTACCAAAGGAAACTGTAGGGAGAGAAAAAATAAACAGATTTTGTTTCTGTGCATTAAAAGCCTGCTGTTAACAGCATTAAGCCTGATGGAGGAGGACCTAATAGCTGGATTGTTGATACGCTATCATTTTGGGGAACAAGGAATAACTGAAAATTTGTCAAGTTTTGCTATAACAACATGATTTTTGACAGAGTATTGATCACTAAGGCCCTTGGTAAGCAGCAGAGCTGGATGACCTTTCCTGTTACCATTTTTGCTATGATGATGCTTCCTTTATGTTTGTTCTCCATATGTGACTGAGCTTTATGGGCATGAGTATTTGCAAAAAGGGGATTTTGAAGTCGTGTGCATGTGGATGCAAGGAAAATGGATTTTAAATTTGCGTAAGTAATCTCACCAGCAATGTTTGCACATTCGTCCGCTCAGGAAACAAGCCTAATGGTGGTGTTCATTTGTGTCTAGTCATGCTGACTGAAGTGCAGAGAAAAAAACTGTAAAGTTTTTAAGATTATCCTGGGAACTGAGGCATTTTTCAGAGGACTTTAACAGCTGTGATCCTGTATTAAATTGCAAAGAGCTTGTATTCATTATGAAATCATTAGAATTTGTCCAGTCTGCATACAAATTGGAGATTTTTTTTTCCTTTTTGGCCTTAATGTCGACCTTCAAAATACATTTATTATTCCATGCCTCTTTTTCCCAGCTATTTCCTTCTACCTTTGCCCATACAACCAATCCCCAAAGTTGCCTAGTTCTATCTAAAAGAATAAAAAGCAATCGGATTTACTTAGAATAGTCTATATTTTACAGAAGTTATCTTCAAAGAGAAAAATGGGACCATAGTTCTAAAAAGCCATAGAAACCTCGGCATGTGAATACTTCAAGTCAGTATCACTAGAGCTTCCATGCAATCTGATAAACGAGATTTATTTCAGGCATCTATTTAAATGTCTTGATCAGTTGGGAGTGAGTTGTCTTCTTGGATCTGGTCCAGACTGAGTGAAATTCTCATTTTTAGGTAATTTTGTCCATTCCTCTTTGAATGGAAGTTCATTTCCTCTTACATTGTGTTCTCTGGAGGTGTGTTCGGGCTGGCTTTTAAATGAGTTGAATGATGGAGTTTCTGCTGGGAACTTTTTGGCTTTTACAAAAAGCCATTACTGACACTGATGTCTGCGAGAACAGTATATGAGTTAATATATTTGGTTAATAATTCTATAGTTAAAAAATATGGTCTTGTGATACAGTCTAAATCTTTTAATGTCTTTTACTTCTCAACAAAAGCCAAAACAATGCTGTGCTTCGATACTGACCTATTAAAAGTTTGGAAAGAGGCTGCACACAGAAGGTGTTTCCTCCATCAATCGTGTTACTGTTCCCTCTGTGCCACTGAAATTCAAAGGGAAACTTATAAATAATCTGCTCTTAACATTTAAAATATGCTCTTCCCTGACATTCCAGACGGTAATGAGCAGCCTGCAGTCAAATGAATGGTATCTTCCTTCTTTAATTGTCCCTAAAATTTAATAAAAAAAGGTTTTGCAAGTTGACTCTGCTGTTTTGTGAAAAACAGATAAAATATAGCAGTTCCACTGGGCCAATATATAGAGATTTCTTTGTCAGTCTTTAATGCCACATCTATATTCTTTCTGGACTCCTCTACCTTCTTCCTTTTTATCTGCACAGGAATCAAATGTTGTTTCTCAAATTCATGTTGCAGAGAAAAATCTTGTACTATTAAAGGTGGGTTATTTCCTTTCTCTCTGCACAGGGTTTTGTTTTATTTCCATAATGAAGCAGCTGGGTGTTGAATTATAGATCTATTTAAAATAGAACATTTAGTATCAAACTTTGTCCTTTACAGTCTATTAACTTAGCTTCTGTTTCTCTGCTTCTCTCATTTTTGCATATTGAATCCATCGTATCTTGCCATAGTGAAAATACAGTCTTAAAGCCAGAGTATTTCATGCATTTTTGGCTTGCAAATTAGCACTCTGTTTATTTATTTATTTATCCATTGGATTCTGTCAGCCCAGGAGTCAAAATCATGAATGAACTGCAGCCTACAAGCTCTACAAGCCTACAAGGGACCTCTCGAGGTCATCTAGTCCAACCCCCTGCACACGTAGGGTCACCTAGAGCACGTGGCACAGGACTGCGTCCAAGCGGGTTTGAAGATCCCCAGAGAAGGAGACTCCACAACCTCTCTGGGCAATCTATGGGCCCAGACGGGATGCACCAAGAGTGCTGGGGGAACTGGTGGGGTCATTGCTCAGCCGCTCTCCATCATCTTGGAGAGGTCATGGAGGGCAGGGGAGGTACTGGAGGACTGAAAGAAATCCAACCTCACTCCAGTCTTCAAAAGGTCAAGAGGGAGGAGCCAGGAAACTACAGGCTGGTTCAGCCTCACCTCTGTCCATGGAAAGGTGATGGAGCAGCTTATCCTAGAAACCATCTCTAGGTATGTGAAGGAAAAGAAGGTGATCAGGAGTAGTCAGCACGGATTGACCAAGGGGAAGTTGTGTCTGACGAGCCTGATAGCCTTCTGTGATGAGGTGACTGGCTGGATGGATGATGGGAGAGCTGTGAATGTGGTCTACCTTGACTTCAGCAAGGTTTTTGACACGGCCTCCCATAACATCCTCATAGGAAAGCTTAGAAAGTGTGGGCTGGATGAATGGACTGTGAAGTGGATTGAGGACTGACTGGATGGCAGAACCCAGAGGGTGGTGATAAATGGGGCCGAGTCTAGTTGGAGACCTGTGGCCAGTGGTGTCTCTCAGGGGTCAGTAACAGGCCCGGTACTCTTCAACTTATTCATCAATGACTTGGATGAGGGCACAGAGCGCACCCTGAGTGAGTTTACAGGTGACACCAAGCTGGGAGGATTGGCTGTCACTCCCGAGGGCTGCGCTGCCATTCAGAGAGACCTGGACAGGATGGAGAGTTGGGCAGAGAGGAGCCTCATGAGGTTCAACAAGGACAACTGCAGGGTCCTGCACCTGGGCAGGAATAACCCCAGGCCCTGGGACAGATTAGGGGTTGACCTGCTGGAAAGCAGCTCCATGGAGAGAGATTGGGGAGTCCTGATTGACAAGTTCCCCATGAGGCAGCAACGTGCCCTCGTGGCCAGGAAGGCCAATGGGATCCTGGCTGCAGCAGGAGGAGCGTTGGCAGCAGGACCAGGGAGGGGATCCTGCCCCTCTGCTCAGCCCTGGGGAGGCACCTGGAGCATCGGGGGCAGCTCTGGGCTCCCGAGGACAAGAGGGACCTGGAGCGGCTAGAGAGGGGCCAGCGCAGGGCCACGAAGGTGATGGAGGGACTGGAGCATCTGTCATATGAGGAAAGACTGAGTGAGCTGGGCCTGTTTAGTCTGGAGAAGAGAAGGCTGAGAGGAGATTTGATCAACATGTTCACGTACCTGAGGGGTGGTTGTAGGGAGGATGGGGTCAGGCTCTTCTCTGTGGTGTCCGGTGACAGGACGAGGGGTAACGGGTACAAGTTGAACCCCAGGCAGCTCCACCCCCATGTGAGGAAGAACTTCCTTGGTGTGAGGGTGCCAGAGCCCTGGCACAGGCTGCCCAGAGAGGCTGTGGAGGCTCCTGCTCTGGAGATCTCCAACCGCCTGGATGGACCCTGTGCCCCTGCTCTGGGTGTCCCTGCTGGAGCAGGGCTTGGACTGGGGGATCCCTAGAGGTCCCTGCCAACCTCAACCAGTCTGGGATTCTGTGATTCAGATACCTATGTCAGTTTAAAAAATGTTCATTCCCAGCATGGACTGCAGGAAAACTTCTGAGCCCTTTGGCAGGGAGATTCTGCTCATCCAAGCTCTACGCACGTGTCAAAGTGTAGTCCAACCTAACACTCTGACAGCAAAGGTAGTATAAGAAACATGTGCCCCCTGCCTGGCATTGGTTCTGCTGTCACGCTGCCTTTTGTTTTCTGCTCAGATACACTGATATAAGTATTTCTGAGTTCAGATTTCAAGCTGGGTCATCACTATGATCCAGCTTAAGAGTACAAACCAACCAGCTTGTTTTGTCTCAACCGCAGATGATTTCACTGGTCCAGTTTACAGATTTGCTTTGCAAATGTTTTCTTTGACACCCCTGATATGCCCAACTGGTCCAGGAATGTGAAGACCCACCTTAGAGGAGGCTTGTCTAAAACACAAATTTTCAAGTATATCATATTTGTTATCATTCCTCCTTGTGGAAAAGCAAAGCCTCTTCTCTCTGTTTTTTAAATCTGCTTCTGTCCTGCATGATAGAAAACAAAGGGAATGAAATGGTGGCATTTCCATATGGTAGCCAGAAACCCTTTCAACACAGCTTGAGGCTAGCCTTGGATCACTTCAATAGTGCTTATTATATAGGCAATTTTAGTGTTGTAAAACTGCAAGGAAAGGCACCTGTACTTGATATATTTGTGCATTGGTACAGAAATTATGCCTTTATCCAGAAAGTTTTTGTAGTGAGATGCTACTTGTAAGTCAAAAAGGAAAAGCAGACTTATTTTCCTGTTAAAATAACACCTGGGCTGCTCAAAAACATTTTTTGCAAGAAGCCAAGTGCAAAGGTAAGCTTGAATAACACAGCAGCACTGTTGCTGGTTGCTTGAAATGTAAATGAGTGAGTAGTGCAGCCAGTATGAATCTGATTTTTAAAGTAATTACTAAATATATTTGAAATGCAAATAGTGATGTAGTTAAGATATACAAAGTAGCCTTTTTTTCAGAAAAAAAAAAAAAACCTTTCTGCAGTGTGTGATTAAATGTAAATACCGGTCACAGGCTGAAGCTGGCCTGAAGCAGAGGAAAGAAAAATTGGTTTATTTTGGCTAATAAAGAGATGTGCCTTCCCCCCGAAAACTGGTTGACTGTCCAGCAGGATAAATCTAACAAAACAATAACGGTTTATTTGGGCTCTTTGTTGTGTGCACCTATTTGGTAGTCAGTGCAGCACAGATCCCGCTGCGGGAGCTAAGATTCAGAAGGACAAATGGCATCTCCAAGGCTGAGACCAGCGTGTTGCTTTAGCCTGGCATTTTGGTCTTAAAACCTTGATCTGAGTCCAAATTCTATCCTTGGTTAAGCAGCCTCCTTTGCTAGAATATCCACCTGAGGTACCAGTCCCTCACAGTCCTGTTCTTCCACCCTCAGCAGGAGCTGTAGTGTCAGGCCTCTTCAGAACGGTCACTGAAGACCATCTGAGTCACTGAAGAATTAATTTCTAGAAGGTATAGCCTGGTATTTAACTCAGTTTTGGTATATCAGCAAAAATCCTACCTTACATTGTAGGCAGAAGGGCAAAGATAGACCTCAGTTTAGAGAAGCAGAACAAACTGCATGGAGACCACCTCTAGCCAAAGGAATGCTAAATGCTATTCGCATTTTTGCATGTTTTTTGTGATTAAAAGGTGTAAAACAATGTTTTTCTAAATATATGCTTTTTTTTTGTTGGTCTCGAGAGAGGAACAGACTATGTACTATACCCATCTTCTATCTGATGGTGGAAGGAGCAGAATCTAGGAGGTAGAGGGTTCTCATTTACATGGAATTTAAGCTCCTGGAGTGACTTGCAAGCCTGGGATCAGGAAAAATGCTGTTTTTATACTACAGGATAGCAAAATGTCGCTTTTAAGCACCTGCATTCACTCTGATGAATAGAATTAATTTAGCTTTAATAAGCCCAAAGTGACCTAACTGAAAAAACCACTGGCAGATGAAAAGGGTGACAGCAAAGTTCCCTTTTGTTTCCTCGTTTGGGCAGTTTAAGTTCTTGCTCAGTAGCGTTTTTATTCAAGTGATAGATGAGAAGACGTAAACAAATAACACAAATTCTTTTGTTAGACTTGGGTATCTTGAGTGACAGGAAGTGACAAACACAAAATATCATTTTTTTGCAGCAGTCCCTACCCAGGTTTTCTAAAGTTGACCTCTTCATTAGAGCTTATTTTTTCTCTCAGGAAGTCAGTATGTTTCCAGAAAAAGTGATTGATTTGGGAAAACATGATTTTGATCACTGAATTAAAAATATGACTGATAATATACACCACTGCATGAATTCCTCACCGATTTATTTTAGGCTTTACTGTGGTATTCTTTGTGGTATTCTTTTACACAGTAATTACGTTTATGACCCCCCAAAAAATTATCAGTGCTTTGTTATGATTGCCCTGGGTTAAGACATTATATTACAAACGTAATTCTGTCTACAGGTAATTATTTTCATTTCAAGATTGTATCATAAAAGCCTGCTGTGAAGGAAATAAGTTAGTATTCAGTCACTGGAATAGGGAAGCTTTCAGAATTTCTTTTCCTTGCAGGTCTTTTTGTAATCTTGCAAGGTCTGGGATAACATCTGATCTTATGTAGCAAAGTCTTAAATATCAAATGACATTTAATCAGCAGCAAATGATGTTTCGTGAATATTTGATGGATTGGCTGATTCAATCTGCTTCATTAGACAAGAGGATAATATAAGAGGCACTCCTGGATGCATGCTAGTGCCTGTCAGTTTTGCAGAACACAGACCAGTTGCATATGCTTGTTTGCAAACTTAAGGTCAAAACCAGCTCAGGTAAACTGAGTGTATAAAAAGACTTCTTCAACCTGGAGAAAAGAAGGCAAAGGGTGGGTAGCAGAGGGAATCCAATTGCTCCCTTCAACTGCCTATAGGAGGTTATAGAGAAGATGTAACCAGACTCTTCTTGGAGGAGAGCAATGAAAGCCCAATGGACAAAAGTGTCAGCATGGGAAGTTCTGATAAGATGTAAGGAAGCGAAGATGGTAAAACATTGCAACAGGTTGCCATGCCAAGAGAAGGTTTGGTCTCCATCCTTGGAGATACTCAAAACTCAACATGACAAGGCCATTGGTGATCTAATCTGACTTTGGCTTGGCCCTGATGTGTGTGTGTGGAAACTGGATTACATGACCTACAAAGCTCTCTTTCATCTTAAATTATTCTACAATTTTGTGACACAGACGAAGTGGGAAATTTGCAGGAAAATGGTAATGCAAGATTAATTCAAATTTAGATTGCAGTAATTAGTGTCACTTGAAGGCCAGATGTTCTACAGAACTTTGATGGGATAGCTTGCAAAGCAACATTCATCATGTTATGAGTAAACACGGCAGAAAGAATGGATATGAACTATGGAATCTCTGCAGTGGGGGCAAAAAGGACAAATCTGATCCCAGAAAATCAGGAGACAAGCATAAACCTTTAGGTTTTTTTATAACCATATACATAGAATCTGAGTGAAGGTGGCTGAAGAAAAATGGCATTTTTGAGCTAGGATACATTTTTACAAGAGCTGTAAGTAAATAATTCCATTTCAAAATGATGTGACTTCTGTTTGAGCGTCCTTCTGATAAGCAATCCAATTTTGCAAACACCTGTTATCTCTGCTGTAGATGATCCAGGCAAGAAGAAGAAAACTGGATGTAAAAGAGAATCTGAAGGCTCTTAAATATGCCTGTTTTTTTGTTGTTTGTTTGTTTTCTTTTCCCCTTGTGAGCATAAACAGGGCAAATACCTCTGTTAGCTCAGTGGAGCCTGGATGGAATTAAAGGAAATGATTGCAAGCTATGTTTCCTACCAGTCAGAATTGTGGAATATCTTTTGTGTCCACGGCCTATATCTTCCTCTCTCTCCCTGTTTCCTCCTCCATCACCACATTCCCACCCACTGACTCAGATTTCTTCCATCAGTTATATATATATTTCCCCTCTCACGGAGACTTGCAATCCCCTTTTGTTGGAGAGGGCACCACTTATTTTCACCAGAAGTGGGACCTGTTTGCATCTTCTGATGTCTCTTTTCATCTCACTCAGTGTTACAGCTTTGACAGATCTTTACACCCACAGAATATATCAGCAAATTCTGCTTGAGTGTTTCAGCAAGTTCCTTGCAAGAATTTTGCAAGAACCTGCTGCATGCCTTGCTTGTAAAACAAATCAAGAAGGAAGAAAAACGTTGTATGGATGTATGTTGAACAGAAGGATGAAAATAAATAGGCAAGTTAAGCAAAAGCAAGATTCTTTACCTGGTCAGTGCTTGTCTGCAATCTGATGGAGGAAAGCAGGGAAAATGGTGTAGTAATCTCTCTCAGAACAAATAGGATTTTAAAATATAGGATTTTAGGATCCTAAAAAAATAGGATTTTAAAAAATAGGAGGCAGCTGGGTTAATCTTTTGAGCTCTCTGCCAGGAAATACATAACAAAACACCCATTTTCAGGCAGTATTTTGCCACTTGAGCAGTGTGGGAAAGTTGTTCTTAGTTTTAGCCTTAATATGTTGGGTGTAGATAAAAACCAAACTTTCTCTTTTAAGAAAAAGGAATCAGATTAACTATTGCTGGTCAGAATTCCCACTCACCTCTGTAGGGCTGGGATTTTATATATTTTGTCTTGTCATACAAAGGCATCCTGGGAAAGCATGAATGAAAAAGCATTCTCAAAATCTGAGCAAGTTTGCTACTTGTGCGATTGGTTGTGCTATTAGAATGAGGCAAAGTAGCAGAATATATATCAAAAAAAGTGTAATCAATTTGTGTTTGTTTATTTGCTTGCTTACCACTCATATTTGAAATGCAGTCTGAGAACAAATTGATATTATTTCATTTTTGCTTAATAAAACTGAATTGAAATAAGTGACTCTCCAGCTGAGTTCTGCATGGCATGTTGATTTTTTCAATTCCAGAAGAAATTAGTGATCCAGATTTGTTTTGAAAAATTGCCATCCAACCCATGCAGCTTTTTTAGTCTCTTGTTCAATTGAACATAAAAATAAGCAGTCATTCTTTAAAACAGCCCATCAGAGAGCTGAAGTGTAAATAAGTATTTATTCCAGTTCTCTGGAGGAAAATATATTCAGTTTAAGCATCGATTCAGTCTTGGAAATAATTTGATTGTACTTCTAAATGACATTTTGACAAAAAAAAAAAATCTGACAGGGCCTTATCAGTGTTGATAAAATGAAAGCCAGAGGAGTTAAAAACACAAACAAACTATAACCTGTCCTGAGGGAAATCAGGCTTTGACATGAAAGCCTTTTCTAATGTTAACATGCTAAAGAACACAGCTTACAAGAGCCACCCAGGGTGGAGAAGCATGTCAACAAATATGCAAACATCTCTGAGCTTCCCTCATTTATCTGTGCTGCGCAGAAATTGTGCTGGCGGCAACGTCTCTTTGCACTGCCTTAGATGAGGCAAGGAGAAAGGCACTTCTGTCACTGTCAGGGTTTTGCTTTCTTCTACAGACAAGGATATTGCCTGGAATTTTAGGTATTTAAAAGATATTTTCTGGGGAAAAAGGAGCAGGCAGAGAACGGGAGCCTCGCATAACATATTGGTTAGTGAAAACCCAGAAGCAGTTAAGTTTAGCACACGTGAGTGTGGCATCATGCAAACCATCAGATCACTGCAAGCTGATCACTGCAGCAAGCAGCAAATTTATTTGCCTTGAAACAGCATCAAACAATGTTTAACAGCGATTTCTATGTGTCAGTTGGGCCTTGCCTCTGCAACATGATCCTGTCCCTGTGCTGTGTCTCCATGGCCAGCGCAAGAACTTTATCTCAACCAGGTGGGTTAGGTTAATCCTGACACCTTTTCTACTGCCTTTCTGCACAAGAAACCGTCAACTGATGAGCGGAGCCCCTTGATGCTATAGGAATTTAAGTTTGCCTCCCCGTTTGAAACCATTGCTGATGCTTTGTTATTGTAAAGACCCTTTTTTAGCTGCTTGATTGAAATCTCAAACCCTTGGTATTTTGGGCCAGAGAGGTAGGTAGGGTTGCGAGCACCCGCCTGTGGTGAAGCTCTCTGTCCTTTGATATCAAGACACCTAAGCAAGTGTGCTATTTGACTAACAAAGATCATTCAACACAGCTCTTGGGAAAGATAAATCTCCAGGATTCGTATATCTCCATGGAGAGTTGGACAGAAGATGATTTTTATATGTTAGATACAGGAATACTGAAGCTATTGAGACAGATTTTGGCACTGGGGAGGCCGGAGGCCTGGCTTTGTTTACATTCACATTGCATGTTGAATCTAGATCAGGTGAAATGCTTATTCAGTTTGTACTTAAGCTGTTAAAATCTCAAACCTGAGGTGTCACTGAGCTTGTTGATGTTCCAAGATCAAGGCACATGACTATTAAAACTGAAATATTTAATATCAACACCTTTATACCTATTCCAGGTGTGCATATCTTGAGTTGCTTCACTCTGTTTTCTCTGGAAATTTTCTTTCCTTGGCATGTTTCACTTCTGAACATGTTGTGGCTTCTCACCTCAGCTATGGCTCGCTGCAAAATCTCCGACCATTTGAACTCAGCCAGCAATACCCTCACACGTCAGTTAACACAAAAGCAGTGAGGCAGGCCTGGGAAATGTTGCTTTGCCACAGGCTGTGACCTGTATTTGTCGGAAATTTGTAAATGTTACCAGCAACTACTGCTCGGTTTGGCTGCAGCTTTCATTCCTACCTGAAGGAAGAGGACCTGAAGTAGAAATGCCACTCTGTACACACGTGTTTCACTTAATGCTTCCCTTCAGCAGAGCTGCCTGTTTCAATGACCTGCTCCATGATTTTGGAGGAATCCATCTTCCTCCGCCCTGTGTGATTTTCAGCTCACCACTTGAAATTTAGGGATATCTTTCTCTTTCTTTGACCTGCAGTGAGAGCACCTGTGGAAGACCTGGCGAGGAGTCGGTGAGTGGCAGAGCAGGCCCAGTACGTAACACTGACCAAATTCCCATTGGAGCCAGGCAGGCATTTTCCATTTTGTCCATGTCTAGACTGCAGATCATCAAGGCTAGCACAGCCGAGGTAAGGAAATGGATCTAGTGGATCTAGGAGATTTAGTTCCCTTAGGAACAACAAGTTAAGTCCACCTGGATGGCCAACCTCAGCAGCCTTCCACTGGTCATCCCCTCATGCAACCTCTAGTGTAAATTCTTTATTAAACCCAGCCTGTTTAACCCCTCATGAATGTGGAGTGTCTCTCTCCAACTTTTCTTGCCTGCCGTGTGGTCATGCAACCTGTTCCAGAATTCAGGAAAAGGGTTGTGTTTGAGCCAAATACTAGAATTTGTCCTATGAAAAGAACGTCAGCCAGTGTTGGGGGTTGTTTGGCACTCTGGATGTGGAAGAACTGCTTGAAAAGCTCTACAGTTTCAATTGATTATACCTTTAAATGAAAGTGGGAGTCTTTCTCAACAATCAGGAACAAAAATAAGTATGACTATAGTCACTCAAGCTTCACCTGAATGTGAAAAAAACAAAAAGGTGAATTAAGGAGGGATGAAGTTGGAGAGAAGACTCCGATGTAACTTCTGGGATTGGTTGATGGTCTGAACCTCTTTCCCTGGGTCGGGATGCTGCCTGAGGGGACTCCTCGAGGTTGAGAGCCCTCTCTTCTGGGGTGAGTGATGATTTCACATTTGTATATCAGAGCTAGCTAGGAACCGCTCGCCGTAGTAGAGAATTTCCTGTACTGATATCCCAAACCTGCTTTCTAAATGTTGCATTTGAATAAGTCATGATATTTGTGAACTCGATCACTTGTTCTGAAGGCGATCAGACCTATAGTCAACAGACTGTTCATGAATCTGGTGCTGCCAGGGTCAGGCCTGTAGTTGATCATGCTATTCATGAACTCGAGTACTTGTTTTGAAGGGAGTTGGACCCGCAGTGGACAGACTGTTTGTGAATCTGGTGCTGCTAAGTGGCCCTGTAGTTCCCACAGTATTTGGCATCCCTATAAAGAGATGAGTCCAAATGCCCCTCAGTCTCTCCAACTTCTGAGGGTCATCTGGAACACAAAGGGTTTCATCTCTTACCAAATTTGTGCTCCCCTCCATCCCCTTCAAACTGCAAAGCTGGGTTTTCCTCAATGGTTAATGGAAACATTTTTTAATATGAATGATATCAATCTGGTGAGTTGTAGTAAGCTTCAAAGAAAACAAAAGTCCCTCCCACCCCTTCCAAAAAAAAAAAACACGAAAAAAGGAAGACACATCTATAGTCTTAACTATTATCAACTAATATAAGACTCATAGAAGATGATATCCCTCAAAACTATATATACAGTCATTAGAATTATATATACAGTCATTAGAAGTATAAAAATACTAAGGCCAATACCAAGCCAAAATACCACAGAATTTTATATTTCACTGTGTGTATTTTGCATGTCACTACTATCCTTCAAGTGTTTTGGGGTTTGAGAGTTGCTAGTTGTAAAGTGAAAAATGGGGTTATCTGATTTTGACCACTGCAACTCGCTATGCAAGGCTAATGAATTGTGACCAGTGTTACTACAAATAAATATTTACAACAGTTGGAAATCTCAATTAGATTATAGTTTTTTTTTAGCAGATGGATCTTATGCAAAGGTGAACCAAGGAGGGGAGCAGGAAAGCGTGATTCTTTTGGAGTACTGCCAGGGAGGCTTTGGAAAGCAGCCACAGCTTAGATGAGTTTGCCCTCCTGGGGGTCCTTGGTCACTAGGTGGAACTATCACTGAGAAATGTCTGAGTTGCTCTGAAACAGGTCTGAAGAGTAAAGTAAATTTAAAGAGAATTTATTTCCCAGATAAACAGAGATCAAGCAAGACTTTCAAATAGTGATAAAGAAGGTAGTGACGTCAGGCAAGGTTTGCAGTATGGTAGTATCAGTAGTGTTTGTAATGGTGGCAATCTCTTCTTAAGACACACAAGAGGATCATCAGGAGTGGGGAAGATTTTCACTGAGGGTTCAGTGTCTTTGGCTGCCTTGCTTTACCAAGGTGTCTATTTTGTGGAAGATGCCATGGAACTGTCAAATAATCTTAATTCTGCTTGAACACAGGAAGGGAGGACGTTCAGAGTATTTAAAGAAGCTGTTAGCTGAGGTATATCTTTAATACCTCGTGAGCAGATGATAGTGTTATTAGTCATTCCCTTCTTCATTTTCATGAAATATTGAGCAGAATCAGTCATATAGCAAGTAAACACTTAAGAACTTGGCAGTTTTATTCCTCTCAATCTATCCTCATAGTTTCTACAACTTTGTTGGTAAAAATGGTTTGAGATTCTTATAAAGAGAAGTCACTTGTGTGACCTTGAAAAAGGGTTTAAATAAAACACAGATTAAAAAAAGAAGGCAAGAATGATGCAGAACATTCTGAAACTTTTTTATTTATGTTTAAGCAGGAAAATGATCAAGGGCTGTAGTGATTTAATTTATTGAAGTGTTTTTAGCGTCTAATTTGGATTTAAACACTTGAACATTCTCACCCAAAATGTACAAAGGGGTAACTGGAGTATCTGCTCATTTAAATTATGTTGATAAAAAAACCTCAGTGAAAGAAGATCGGGCTTATACTGGGGAGATTTTATGCTGAGAATGTTGGTGGTAACATTTGGATGCCCTGTGGCATTCTCTTATATATAATGGTCTTGTCATAGAGAAAGTACAAGCTTGTAAAAACGCTACATAGGAGATGCAAAACATCACTCTGTCATTTTTGATCATGCCAGGATTACGTATAGAATTGACCCTGCTGCCATTCAAATGCAATAAAGAGGAGAATGAATTAAGGACAAAAGGGTGACCCTGCGTGTGCAGGGGGGTTGGACCAGATGACCTCTAGAGGTCCCTTCCAACCTTAAGCATTCTGTGATTCTGTGATTCTGTGAAGAGCAAATAAACAAGATTTTAGTGAGATGCTTCAGGTTCTTTTGTATTTAGCTCTCTACCGGTTTTGATAAAACAAACTAGCAGAACTGCTATGATAGTAACTGTATTTGGGTAACTAGAATCAAAAGAGTTTGTCAGCGCAAGCTATTACTATCTAGTTTTCATTTCCACGTGGTACTTCATAGCTGAGTTATTTTGCGGCAGCATAAATTTTCTTATCAACCTTCTTCACTCCTGCTATGCAGCACTTCCAAAAACTTAGATTCTTTGGTGTTTTTGACTTGTAGCATATGAAGTTCATTACACTGGCATCTAATCAGTTCAGGATTGCCACCCTGATTTCTCTAATGCTGGTAGACTGACAGCAGAGCAGAGGTACACTCTGCAATTTGACTTACAAATGAAGCACTAGAAAATTTGATGAGCCAGAGACCTTAAGCACATAGTTAATGTGGATTTATGTTCTTTTGGCCTCTGAGTTAGTAAACCCTTCTTAAATGCCTGATCAGGACAATAAAGAACATTTTGGCCCTTTATGCATCTCTTTCTAATCAGTGCTTTAGAAGACAGATGACATCTATGAGGTTACCCGCCAGCCTTCAAGTCATTTTAAAAGGAACTCCACTACGCCCACATATAATTGGCAGCTGAAATCCTTTAGGTTCACATAAATTCAAATAAACAGTCACAGAGTGTGAAAGTGCTGGAGGAACCTGAGGAACAAGTTTGCAATCCGACCTGCGCAAGTTGGGGGAAAAGAATCTTTTATTGAAAAGGACCTTGGTGGGAAGCTGTGGGAAGGAGGGAGAGAAAAGAAATAGAAGGATAGAGTTAAATGTCTGTGAAGTGCAGATGGGAAGGAAAGATGGAGAGATTTAGAAAATGGGAATTCCAAATATAATACCTTAGCCTTCCAAGATAGTTGAGAAGTTGCTGTATGCATAATTATTGAAGAAAAATGTTGTACTTTATAAATATAATAGTTGCTTGCATGTCTTGTGAAAAGCTGGATGCTTAGAAGATCCACAAAACAGAAATAAAAGGGGACAGGTTCACTTCAGAACTTCAAGTCTGGAGCAGCTATTTGACAAGACTAAATAACCAGTGGAAATACTTCCTCCAGATTAACACTTAAGAGCATGTTAGGTAACACATTTAGGGGACTACTGTAGGAGCAAGTCGTGTTCCCTGGAACGCATTTGGTTTAATAAACTAGTCCTTTTGAACTTCCCTGTCAGGGGTTCTGCAGTCTATAGAGCAGGGACATAGCTATCTTACAGTAAATACCAAATTGCTCTTTCATTTTTGACATTAAATATCCTACTCACTGGGTCTTACCTACAAAGCAAAGAAAGCCCCAATTAACTGCAAATTATTTTCCTCTTTCAATTTTTTTCTTTCTTTTTCTTTCCTTTTTATTTATTTATTTATTTTTGCTTTCCAACACAGGTTACTGCATTTTCTTACAGAGATTGATATTGACTTTAGCAGCATTTTGGCAATCCCCACTAATGTGTAACTGAACATCTGTTAAATGTAGACGCATTTATTCAGGTTCTTTTCAATAACTAAGTGTTTAAGCATCCAATTCAACAATGCTTGGACCTTTTATTTTACAAGTGCTTGATACCATATTTCAGATTTTAACATATGTTGGTATATCTCATCTGCCCACACAGTTGGGGTAAAATATGTGCCAATGCACAGTTAAACAATTTTATACAATGATATTGCATAGACATAATGTTAGGAGTGGGGCACAAATAGTGAGTAGCAACAAAGGTTTTCTTTTGTAGCAAAATGTCCTTTTTGGTGACTATGAAGTCCTTCAGAAAGAAAATCTAAAGTATTTCCTAAGTGGTTAGGAAAAACTATGTGGAAAGCAAAAGATTGAAGTGTTTTCTGGAAGAAAAGGAAGACAGTGGTAGACTCTTACTTCCCCCAGATTTCATCCATGTAAAGGGGGAAGTTTAAAAACCTCAGGTGAGTTAAAGGTGAGTAGCTGTAAAACAGCCAATGTTATGTTTTATGTGGCACAAACTGTGCTTGCTTGGAAGGGAAAATAAGAGTAAGGTATCCTGCAATTCTTGAGTTATAAACATCAGAGTATAAATACATATTGTAGGTGAGGTTAAGCCAGTTAAAAACGGTGGATGTGGCAGCAATCCTTTATTGTGAAAAATAGAAGGAAGAGAAGTCCTACATTGGAAGCTGTAGTATCCAAATCTCAACAAAGTCCTTCTCAAGGCTGCCAGGTCTTTCAAATAGCAGAGATAAAAGGTTTGTTTTGAGTATAGTTACCTATGTGTGAGATAGAAAAAAAGGGAAAAAGGGGCAGAAGTGAGCAGAAACACTCATAGATTTATACCCTGGTAAGAGAGACCCGTGCTGGTCTCATCAGATTTGGTGTTGCTTTCACGAGCCTTCCTATAGTGAGGGGAATAACAAGGGAAGAATGTGAATAACTGTTTACATCTGCTGTGTTAAGTACAGCATTTGGTGAATACAGATATAATCCTAGGTGTGAACAACTGGGCAAATGTCTATGTTAGGTTTAATGAATTTTTTGTGTAATACGATTTTTGCTATTTGGATTTAACTTTCTGCTTGCCAAGATGCAGGAAGTTCAGTTAAAGTTGTCTGTGATACTGTTAAAGAGCGAAGCACAGGGAATATCCCCTCTCACCTACTCTACATTAGAAAAGCAGACAGTGTGGGTAGAAAATAGAGGTGAAGTTGATGCAATGGGAAGCTATAGCCAGAAATAACTCCTTAGAGCAAGGCAAGCACACTGAAAGCTGTGGAGGGTATTTCTTGTGAGTCTAAGGAGTACTCAGCAGCTCTGTGTTATCAATAAAGAAAACTGCATAAAGAAGGATAAGATATATACAAAATATTCTTGTGGCTGGCTTTTGAGTTTCCAGTTTGAGTCACTTTAATCACCTGCTTTTGCAGTTCCCAAGAAGAATCCTTCACTGTAGTGTCCGAACCCAACTGGATCTGCTGAAGAGGTATCCAGAGCACCCGGGAGCAACAAGCTGGAGCCTCACTGAGCCTGAGCAAACTGCAGAACCCCATGTATCTACATGGCAGGAGACATAAAGCTCTGAGAACAGAGATGCACTTGCAGTAGCTGTGCAGAACCAAACTGGCTCCACCTGTGCTCACCCCATGTCTAGATGGTCCCAGTCACCCCAACTCTTCCAGCAAAGTCAGTGCCTCTTCACCCCATGGTAAGTGATATATGCAGTGATAAATATTTCTTTGATTTTCTTTGTTTTTTTTTTTTTGTCTATTTTTCACCTGCTAAGTGAGAGATTTGTTTATGGTGCTGTTGAATCACAGATGGTTCAAACCCAGGGTGAGAGAAGCATTTGAGCTGCATCTAGGAAGCTATTGCGGGAGCTGCAAGGCACAGGAGCAATATCTGCCCTAAACACAAGTCTAAAAACAATATTCTCAATAGAGTGTTACTTAAGAACAAGAAAGATTGCTCACATGTGACACAATTCAGGATGAAATGGGAATACAGTTTCCACACTTTGCTTCCAGACAGAAATGTGGTGGAAATACATCAGAAGTAGCAATGAATTGTGTAAACACAGCAGATAGCAACTTAAAATAGCTAAATATCCGTTTACCCCATTCAGTACCATTTCCCTCTCTTGTTGTCTATCCATGTTTGTGGTTAGAGAATAGCCAGTTAAATATCAAAAGTGGTGCTTGCTTTCTTCTCAAATTCCAGAAAAATTCTCCCTTCTTACAGTTCTCTCCCCAGCCACCAGTTAGTAATGGAATATAAATTTCTCATTTTATGCACTGTTTGCTTTGTAACCAGATTTGAAAACATATGTGTTCTGGACACTCTGTGCTTTTACATGACTAATGTAGGTGAGGTGAACATTGCTCATCTACATCCCCTTGCATAAGAAGGCTGTACTTTAAAGTTCAATCTCCAGCTATGGTAGTCCTGAATGCACAGTAGGAGTTCTAAATTCCTGCCTAACATACTAGTGTATGCTGTTTGTATAGGAAAGGGTTCCCATTATCATATACCATTAGGGCTTATATTAGGAGAGCCAAGGAACAAATGTAACGAGCCTCAGAAAGACGATGCAAATGGTCCCCCGTGTCCCATACCCCTCACTAACACAGTATTTGTTAAATGAAACTCCCTTTGGAGTTTAGTCTATGCTATGTGCTGCAGAGAGAAAGAAGAAAAAGCAAACCAAAATCTGAACAGTGAAAGCTACAGATCCACTATGGGGAAGAAAGAGTCTCCTGACTTTTAGGTTTGGTGATTGCTTACCAGAGCTCTTGGGTATGTGGTTTGGACATGGCCCATATGGGCACATGAGCTCTTGGAAGTATGTAGCTATTTAATAATCTTTCTAATCTAACAAACATTCCTGCATTGAGGAATTCTTTATTTGTACAATTCCACATGCAAGTTTATTATCCTCAACTTAAACCACAAGTTCTTAATAGATGTTCATGAGTGGTCTTTGTAATAATGACAATACTGCACAGCTTTACATTGCCTGCTAATTTCATCGATATCTTCTCCTCAGAACTGTGAATAACTTATTAAGCAGGACTGGTAGGACAGCTAGAAATGTCTCCTCAGTCCATGGCTATGTATTCAGTATAGTCTGTCGTTGTTGTCCCCTCCTTAGCCTCATCCTTAGCTGCTTCACAAACCCTGTATTAGCAAGTGTCTTCTCCACTCATAGAAAACATTTTTTGTGGGGATATTGCATCAAATGCCATATTCAAATCCATGATGAATAATATTCTTCTATCTAATAAATCAGATATCTTATGAAAAGAATTATGAGACTGATCTAAGATGATCTACTGTTGATAAAATCCCATTATAATTTATACTGCTATCCATTTATCTCTGCTCTTAATGATTATTCTTTCAAAAGCTTTTCTAGTTCTTTGCATTGGATTTAAGTAGGATTAGTAAGTCCAGCAGTTCCTGAATAGTTTTTGTTCTCCCTCCCTTTCTGTAGTACAGTTTCTGTGTTTGTGGTTCTCTGCTTGCAGAGCACTGCCTCCAAAAATCCCTGCAAATGGACTTGGACAAGAAATTGCCAATTTCCTCAGTTCTAGCATGGAGATTATTCATCCCCTCTTATTTTTGCTTTATTATTTGTTAAGAATATTATCATTTTTTTTCTCTCTCTGCTGTCATACTTTCTGTTACTCCATCTTTTTTTTCAGTCCTCAGCATTATGGAAAATGGATGCAAAATATTCTTTTAATATCTGGGGCAGACTTAGATCAATATCCGTCTCTATCTTTGCAGCACTGCAACTTCTTTCTTTCCAACACTGCTTTGTTTTTAAAAATGTCTAAAGAATTTTAACTCTTAAGTGTAAAGAATTTTAACTCTTTTATGAGCCAGAGACTGGCTCAAGAAATAGTTTGGATGTTTTTGATATCCTCTAATTTCTGAGGAATCTCTGCCTCTCTGTTCTTGGTAAGTTTGCATGAATACAAAAGGGGATGATTCCTTCAAGGAAGCCCCTAAGCCCTTTCCTATTATCTTTATTTTCATTTTTTTTCTGTACTTGCATTGAGAAGTCTAAGTAGTGTTTGCCTTTTTATTTAAAGTAATTCCTTACTTCTATGAGTTAAAAGGATTCTGTTCCTGGATTCAGTCCGTATTAACACATGGCTGCTTTTCTTCCTTTCTAAAGTTCCAAGCCTAAGTCATGGAGAGAGCTGTTATCCATCTTGCAGTTTAATAGAGACTCATGATCTCTCAGTCAAAGATAATTTTCCGTGAAGAGCTGTCCTGCAAGACCGTGCTTGTTGCTAAATCGGTGTCCAAAGTAGCATTAATTTTTGTTGGTTTACCCAATATTTATTAAAGAAATCTGTCTTTTGGTGTCTTCAAGACTCTCTCAACCGCTGGCTCTGCTAGAGATGGCATTTATACTCCAAGTTTGGAAAGTTAGCTTCCCACATTTGCACCATTTCCACTCCATTTCTCATAATCTTGTAGAGATTTTTCTTCCTATTCTGTCCCCAGCCTGAGGATCGGTAACATTGCTCCAAAGCTCTCTCTTATGGGTCGCAACTTTCTCCTAAGCTGATTCAGTTTTATCCTGGCCTCTCTCTTTTGTTTTGTTTTTTTGTAGGAATAGTTTTCAACCTGTCATTCACAGACCCTAAGGAGTGTCTGATGACTGTTTGGTTGGCGTCAGGAGAAAGCAATTGATATATGTAGGTTTATCATGAATAGTTTTGAACGTTTATGTTCACCCTAGAGGGCTCTTATTCCTACCTACTAATTGTCAAGGACAGCTCTAACATTTCTGTACCCAGTCACCTCTGCTCTTATTCCCATCCTTTCTAAATGAGTGAAAACTTCAGCAGTTTTTCTCAAATCACAAATATTTTTTCTTCATGTTTCTGTTCCTGTAATATTTCATTTTATGCTTGATTTCAGGCTAATTAAAAATAGCTGAATGCATTCTATTAAAACAAGTAATTCAGTGCAGAATTTTTTTAAACCAGAATAAGAAATGTTGGGTTTTTTTATGGAACATTTTTTTTTTCCCAATCCTCCAAAAATAGGATATCAGCAAATTGAAACCAAAATACCATAATCTGAATGTTTTCTAATTTTTGTTTCATCCTCAGAAGAACAAAATATTTTATTAAAACAGAAATAGTTTTTAGCTAGATATATTTTGCTGGAAAACATATTTCCTAAGTAGCTTTGGCCAAACTCTCCTTCCAAAGTTGTGCTTTGCTTCATTACCTGGACACCAACTAGTAAACTGACATTAAATGCTTCTGACGTTGGGACAACAGTCCTTTTTTGAAGAGAAGAAGCTACCAAAAACATAAAGGGATGCAGGAACATCAAAGCATTCTCTGTGATAGCTGTGTTTTTAAAGGTTAGGATACAATAGCGCGGCTAGATGAGGTTAGAAAATTATGATAATTAAAGGAAAAAAAAAAAAGGAAGCAACAACCCCTCAAGCAGCCAAAGCTAATTAGTGAAGATGTTTAAGAAAGCGTGCTATTGAAGGGACTGAATTTAGAATAAATATCAATTCCTTTCCCCACAAGACCGGAGAAAATTTCACCTGTCGCACTTTATTAGGGTGATGTGGAGTGTGTTGCTGCTGAGCCATCACGCAGGGCTGCAATAACTCTCACCACACTGCTCAGCAATTATTCCTAGCAGCCGAGTATGAAAAGCTGACTGCAGAGAACTGCTTGTTTTACTGGGTGCTCTCTCTCCATGTAATTTGCTACCCTAGGTGCTACAAAGCACCTTCTCAACATTTCTTGTGGTGTTTCCAGCTCTCTCTGGCTTTTTTTCAAGGGCAAACAAATCATTTCAATCCCAAATAAATCCATAGAATCCATGAGTAGAAGTGAGGGGAAAAGACAGTTTTCTCCTGTCTGCTTCAATCTACCAGTAAAATAATCAACACTGTTCTCAAGAAACAAATTTTTCAAGCATTTATTTTCATTGTATATTCAGGCCTCTGTTAGATTGTGTATGAATACTCCCACTGAGGAATTGTCTCCACCAGTGCTGTTTTAAAGGTAAACGTTAATATGTTGCTGTTTTAGCACAACAGCTCAGCTCCTCATGATTTAGCACTTGCTTTCTGTTATAGAGCACAGAAGCTTCCCTTTCTGATCTTCTTGACTGATGATAACTTTCTATTTTGTCCTTTTTATTTCTGGAACCGTGATTGACTTAAATGCATTTTGCAAAGGATTTGCTTAAGAAATGAAAGATTAATGGTTGTGAGCCCAAGGAAGTTATTCCACGTTTTTGTTCCGTACCGATCTTAATCCTGGTATAATGTATAGCTTGTACATTAGCCTTAGGTGCCAGATCAGCAGAAACACTAATGCACAGCCGTGCTACTTCAGCTTTACAAGTTCTTTCTATTCTAAAAAGCCAAAGCTTGAAAGAGATGAATGCATTTAAGCTTCTGTAAAACTGAGCATTAGCATCCATCATTTGTAGGTGGGAAACTGATGGCCCCAAAAATGTACAAATCATCGGATAGTGCATTTGAATCCTACCTCAAAATAGAATGTCCTACCTGCCTTTTGTGAACAAGAGACATTTGCCCTCACTGGCAGTTTTTGGATGTCATTTTTATGAAGTGTTGTGTAGGAGATGTAGAAAACTTTCCTCCTAGAGCTTTTGAATCTATTAAAAGAAGACCATATTCAGTAACTTTATTTAAAAATGAAAATGAAAGTCTGACTTCAGAAAAAGTGAAAGAAAATAGGAAGTTTAGAGCATCTGGTGGAATTTTGAAGTGCATTATGACTGTGCACATTGAATGTGGCATTAGCGTAGCTGCATGTTCATCTGTTTGAGGTGCTTGTTCTGGAGTTGCTTGAGGGAATATCACCTAATGAGACTTGATGGTTGAAATTCTGCAAAAAGGAACCTAAATACTGGTGGATTTTGAAGTGAAAGTTTAACACATTGACATTGTGGTAAATTAAATGATAAAGCAAGGCTGGCTGCCTTGCAAAACACTCTGCTTTGTAGGTTCACTGATACTCGTTGGGTTAATCAAAAGGAGCAGGAGGCCTCATGCTGGGATGGTGCTTGTGGTAGGTAGCAAGGTAACTATTATGGTGACAGTCAAGGACATGTGCTCATGTGCACGGTTCAAAGCTGTAACAACCAGACCAGTGATGGCAAATGCAGCTAAACGTGTGCTTTTCTTCTGTTCTCTGAAGAAAATATGTTTTCAGAATTGGCCTTCTCATGAGGCTCAATTAAATAGCAAATATCAACCAGATATCGCTCCAGATCTTGATATTCATCTCGGTAGGGGTACTACGGGACTGTGGGATTTGACATGCAGTCTGAGAAGACCTTTTAAATGGGACTGAGGGATCTTAATGAGAAGAGCCTGTGGTTCTTGTCCGTTTATATGGGAGCAGGGATGAGGAGGAACGCGTCTATCCAGCATTTTTCACCTGTTCTGTTTCTTCTTTTAGCACCTGCTATCTCCTCCCAGATACCCCATGGTGATAATCATATGCCTGAGCATGCTAAAAGAGATTAAATATCTCCAGCAGGCTTATGTGCAAAAGGTGTCCTGAGTTGATCATAATTAAGGCAAGGGTAAATGGCGTAAAGGGTTTTGGAACTGTTAAAAGGATTTATTTTGGATAAGCTTTTTCTTCCTTTTCATCTTTTCTTTTGCTTTTGAGATAGTCTGCCAATCCCAGGTGTTTGCAGAAGGCAAACCCCAGGGTTTCAGGCCCTGGGGGAAAGAGCTGAATTTTGCTTTCAGTTGCACAGTAATAACACCCAATGTGCCTGTAAGCAAATCAGTTTGGCAAAGTGTGAAATACCCAGCAATGTATCTGACCAGCTGCAGCTAAACACAGCTTGGATTTTGACTATTTCAGTTAAACGGTGAGATCAATGTTTTATTAGATATGAATCAAATCTGAGTACTGACTTCAAGCAGATAGTGACTTGCTGGCAGTTAATCCTACGCATCCACTAAATCAATAGCTCTGAATGAACTCTTGTGTGAGAATTATTCCTTGAGCAATTATTGCAAGATACAGGAATGATCAAAGCTCCTCTGCTCCTGCCTTGCGAGAAGACAGCCTGACTTTCTGACTTGGTTTGATGTTGCCCCATGGTTAGAGCAATGCGGTTGTTGCCGTCTGCCTGTATTTCAAAACTTGCATTTTGGAGGCTTCCGAGCAAGTCTACAGAAGGATTTTCAGTATTTTAGTAGTTCCCTGTTGCATCCTATGGAGCGTGTGGCAGCCTCAGTGCAGTGCTGCAAGCGTCTAGCTTCTTGGATCAGCTGGAGCTTCTCCAGAATATCTACTACTTCTATGGCAGGAGGGAACGACGTTTGGAAAATGTTCAGAAAACTGCAGATTGATGCTGTATTTTCTGCCAAAAAAGTCTGGTTCTGTTGAAGGCCTGACAGCTGTAGCATCATGGAGAAAATCCTCCAAAGGAAAAAACAAATAGCTGTTAATCTTGATGGTATGCTACATTTTAGTAGTTACATTTTATACATTGTTTTTTAACACCTAGGAATAGCCGTCCTGTTTTCCTTGAGCAACCGCCAAAATTAAGTTCATTTCTCTCTACGAATCAGTCATGAAATTCCTAGCTTGTTTTTCAAATTTAGTCAAAAATCACCGTTGAATGTTGTAGGAAGCCAAGGGGGATTTGTCAGAACAAGAGAAATAGGATGAGGACGATTCCGAGTATAGGATTGGACATAAACCAACAAGGACAACAACCACAGCAAATGCTATGTGCATTTGGAGTCACTACTGCTAAAGGGTGTTCATATCTATAAAAATTTCTTGGGAATTTCTCCTTTGTCTTGGCATAAATATGATAATTTTTTCTGCAGCTATACAAATTAAAACAGCCTCCTGATTCATACAGATAAGAAATTTGAATTCACGTTATCTTCCTGTTTCTCCGAAGCATCCCGAATCACGGAGAAGGTGCTGCTCTGTGGAACACTCTCCCGTCTTCAGAAGGAATGCCAGGAGTTTGAGCAAAACCTTTCCCATCCATTAGCTGCATCTGGCTGTCAGACCCGGATGGAGCAAAGGTGCAAGACTCTCATCACTGGGAATGATATTGCAGGAAAGGGGTCATGCGCAGCCTATAGATTTAGGGTCTAAATCTAGCCAAACTCTTAAACATTGGCTTATCAAAAGATAATTTTTCGTGCCACTTCTCAACTCCTGCTTTCTTTTCCCTTCCCTTATTCTTGGCTCTGCAGTTCTGCCCTTCCCTCGTGCCAGCTTTACTACCTGCCAGGCACTTTTGGAAGCCAAACGACCTGCATAAGCCAGCAGAAAACAACCCCTCCTCTTTTTCTGAGCTAGTTTTCTGCTAGTTAATGCTTTGGATTGGCTTATAGGGAGGCCTAACAAATGCCAGGGGTTGTACAAGGCTGACGTGTGCGCAGCAGCCGGGGTGGTGCCAAGAAGGGAGGAAGCAGGTGATAAACAGGCTTCTTAAATGCTCTCTGTAGCCAAGAACCCACCTTTAATGGCTGGCAGCATCTCAGTTCCTCCAAAGGGAGGGAAGAAGTGTAAATAGGTAGGAATTATGGCCAGCTCTCACTCCTCAGCTCTAGAGACTTTGGCAGCTCATGGCAGTAAAGAACCAAAGCACGGAGCCCTCTCAAAGAAGGCAAAAACCTCTCTTGGAGGATGGAATAACTTCTCCCATGATTGAATGCTAAGTACCTACCCTAGCACTACAGCAGATGCAGTTGCAGTTGAGTTCAGTCTTTAAAATCCTGTGCAAAGCAGCAGTGTGCAATTAGGTACGTTAACTCTGATGCAGAAGGTGAGCCCCAGGAGGAAAAGTCGATGATGATACCCGGTAGCATTAAGATATATTGGTAAACAGATAATACTGCAATTGAATTTCCTCTTTACAATGCAAGTGTTGTCTATGTGATAGAATATAATAACCTCATACTTTTGACCCAAACCGTCAATTTTAGGGAGGTTTATGAGTTCTTCCCAATAGGAGAATAAACTGATAATGGAATCATATTTCTTTCATGCAATCCTGATCATTTAAAAGAAATAAGAAAAAACGCTGTTTCCCTGAACACAGTGTGAGTCAAACAGTGAAAAATAATATCCTTTTTCACAGTTCAGAGCAGTTTTCCACCTGGTTCTTTTTCCATTTTTTTCTCCTAGCTGAATTTCAGTGTCATGGCTTTCCTGATATAATAGACACTTTTTTTTTCTTTTTTTTTTTTTTTCTCTGTAGCTATTGGGTCACTCTTCATGAACTGGTGATATTTGGTGAGGAGAGCAGAGATCCAGAGCACTCAGGAGCCTGCATGGGGGCAGTAAGTAAATCTGAATACAGTTCTCCTGACAGCAGCGATGTTTCTGTCATTCCAAGCTTCTCAGGTATTCTTAACACTGTGAAAAATACAGATTTCACAAGGAGGGCACTTGCTGTCAGAGCATCAGGCAGTTTGGGTGTTCCTAGTCAGCAACAGAGCTGGGTTATATTCAAGGATGGTCACAAAGTGGCTGCGGTTCAGTCATCATCATTCCTGCCTTGTGCTTAACCTCTTTCTCATGGAGACTGTTTTCCTTCATGTTCTTCCTATATTTCTTCCCTGCCTGAGAACAGGACGTGAGCTGGGCTGCATCCAGATCTCCTGTTTAGCCTGGGCAAGTCAAAACAAGGGGCTAGCTGAGTGACAGAAGCATGACTTCACATTTGGTGTGGATGCAGCTCATGTATCTGCAAATGCAAATCTCCAAATCTCAGCTCTGTCTTGCCTGAATGCGATGCCTGTGTGGGTGGAAACAAAATTTGGTCTCTGAAAATTGCTGCAGATTCTTCCCTGTTCTCAGCATCCTGTAGGTGGAATTAAAACGTAGAGGAGAACCCCCAAGGATTCTCTTGGGAGTCTAAGCAGGGAAAAGAGGTTGGAGGTAAATAAAACAGCTGAACCTTTTCAAAATGCCCTCTTTAGTCATTCCGTGCTTGATCAGTGCCAGTGTCTGCTGAACAGTCTGTGACATTTTTATGAAAAATCCTGCAAAAATTGGTTGAAGCGTGTCCAGAGAGGATGATGCATCAGCACAGCTCCTGTCGGTTTGGTTTGCAGGAGGTGTGAGGATCACACTCATACTAGACAGGCTCCCTGGAGAATTTAGCTATTGAGCTCTTTGAAAATCTCTGCTGGTACTTGCAAGGTTTTTTCATGGACGTAGAACCTGGCCAAATATGCAGGAACCTCTGTCTTTCTTAGGTTTAGTATGATGGCTCCCTAGCAAAAGTAAAGATCCTATGTAAATTGTAAGAGGTACTAGAATATATTAGTATAACAGTCATGTTACCCTAGTAGTTTTTTTTGGAGCACCCCTCCAAGCCCCGCTGAAGTATTTACAAAATAGTGTGTTTAGTTGCATCTAAACAGGATGGCTGAAATTTAAAAAGGCTCTCCAAATCCAGCAGTCTGTGCAGACAACCAGCATGGAAAATTGCAGCCAAAACGGTAATGCTAGCACAAGTTATGAAAATAAATGAAGCACAGGGTATTTTAGTGCCCCAGTGCCTCCTGCGCTGCGTGACGAGAGCTTCACGTTGCAGGAGGCAGCACAAACTGGAACAGAGTGTGCAGATGGTGGAAGGAACTGCCTCCAATCTGCTCCCTTCTTCTGTCAAAACTCCCTGCAAGTTTTGTTATCCTGGCCCTACCAGACCATTTGCTTTGGATATGCACAAACCCCATCAAATACACAGGTAACCTAGACAGGTAACACTCCCATAGCCAGGCTGGATCACCTCTTAGTGACATTAGTCACTAATTAGCCACCAGCAAAGCCCTTGGAAGTGCTGTGGGTTGGTGGTATGCATATGGACTTTGGGAATGTCTATTCTCATCAACACTCTCAGTGGCTATTATTTTACATTGACATAAGGTAAATTTAACTTAGCTTGGGTGCAACTTCATAAGCAAAGAAGGAAAACATTTGTTGTCTGCAGGAGTGGTAATAAAATCAATGAATGTGAAACATGTCTAGAGTTGCTTCGTAGCTGTGTGGTTAAATTGCTTTTTCAGTGCAACGTTTCAACACTAAGCAAGTCAGCAAGTATTTAAGTGGAGCAAGAATTAGTAAAAACATTTCTGAAGAGCTGGTTGGAATATATTGATTTTGTTGACCTATGTATCATGATAAAAGCAAATGTGTATGTGCGTGGGGGGCAGTAGTGGGGGGCAGAATTGTATATATGCTGGCTTTTACTGTCCAGATGTATTTATATTACAGGTATAGTTGTAGTTCTGTTATTGATGTTGATCAAAACAGGCTTTTTTTCCTCTTTACCTACTTTACTGTATGTGCAGTTACATTTGTTGCACATTTTCATTGCCTTTGAAAGCCTCTTAAACTCATTCTGGATTGCAGAAAATCATAGTCTCGAGTTTAGATAAGACATATTTCTCAATATTACAGGGGCCATTTCCCTCATTTCCCTTTTCCATAAAGAACTGATTTACTTCCCTCCCTTATCTGCTTAGGAAATTGGAGATTAAGAGACTTTTCAACAAACTCTCTACAGGATATCTGCTGGTTTAGCAGATGGACTAAGGTTTTATAAGAGGATAAGGAAGGAAATATCTGAATTGCCTCTAGATGGCAGAAAGTCATTATTTCTTCACATCCACTACAGCTGCTCATTCACTGTTTTTGCAGAGATGCTTTCTTAGTTATAGTGCATTCTTTGTTCAGTTTTCAACCCATTTTGGATACACCCTGAACTCCTAAACACTGTATTTCGGTAGGATGCACCTAGTTGTTACTCAGTTAGTCCTGGAAATACGACTGGGCTCTGCAGCATAGGTGCTGTGAATCAGCAAGGGTCCCCATGTCCTTGACGTAACCAGAGGATGCAGAGCTGGCCGGGCTCATTCCAACACATTCAGCTGAGGGCCGTGTCGGATGCACAGGATAAGTTTAAATATTCTGTTTGTGCTTTGTGGGCTGCACCTGTGTGTGGACTCTGCTTGGATGAGACTTGCTGGGAGAACATGAGGACACGTCGAGAAAACACTGGAGCTGACAGTCTTGCTTTGGCCAGGGCCTATGCTGCTCCTCGCTATAAGAAAGTCAAGCATGTGGTTTTCCTTAGGTGTGATCACTGGTAGCATCCATGGACCATATTAGATCTTCCTTTGCCCAGAAATCAATAACATCAAGCTAAGTTTTCTTTACCTCTTTGCATTTTTCCGTGCTGATGTGACTGCACAGTAAAACAAATGACCTGAACGGTGTTTGCACAGCTGTTTGGGCTCAGTGCCATGGTGATCTGTGTGTGATGCTCTGATTAGCTCAACGCCTGCTTCTGTCACCTGAGCAGGAGCAACGGACCGCAGTAAACGCTGCTAATAAAGAGATTACAGGTCCTGCAGCAAGTCCTTGCTGCCTGAAAGTATTAATTGTAATGCTGAGGAGATGGAAATTGGCCCTGCAATTGTAATTCAGGCTCCGATTTAACAATGTGCTTAAATCCATTACTTTTAGCATGTGCTTATGTTGACTGTATTTTAGCAGAGCACTCATTAAGCTGCTTACATCTCACTTGGAGAATGTTTACACTTTTATGAATGTCTTTAATTCCAATCCAGCAAAGTGCTTTTGTGCATACACAAAGAAAAGCACGCGCTTAAATGCTTTACAAATTTGGGTGTATATCATCAGCTTTGATACTGTGTGGTAGAAGCAAAAAGCACAACTTGGATCTGCATGGGTTCCTTGATGTTAACAACAAAATTGTCATGAGTAAAATGTTATTCTGAGTGCCCCCATTTTGGTATGCTAGATAATAACATAAATGAGTTTTTAAAAACATATTGAACTTTTCAACTGTAGGTTCTGTGTGCCTAGGACTAATACCACTAATATCTCATCAATAGGGGGGATAGCATTGGAACCAATTGTGGGTCCAATAGCCTGAAAGTTCAATATATTAGTGGAAATGTTTTGTGCATTGAGTTAAACAATGTGAAAGTGTAGAACAAGTAAACAATTTTAGACTTACTGAGAAGTAAATGATATGTTTGGGAGAGGTTTCCCATATAATACATTTTAGCATTAAAAATTAAAGTGACTCTGAATACATCTCTTTTAGAAAACATTATAGTGATGAAAGACTTAGCAGCTTGATGGATGTGAACAAGTAAGTCTCATAAATTGAGATTCCACAACTGGGATTGCTGCATTAATAGGAATGAGATTATCCTAGTGTTAAATCATGAAGCTATACATTTAAAAGTAGGTACTGGGAATAAATGCATATCGTGTAATATTTCTTCTGCTTTCAGCCCAGTGCTATCACACTACATCACAAATATGAGCACTGGTAGATTCTGAGTCCCACAGTAGAAGCAGTTTCAGAGGCAAGTTTAATGAATGATTATGTAATTGCCATTACTTAATGAACTACCGTGCTTCTTGTTTCTGATACCAATGGAAAAAATAGGAGCTGGTGTACAATTTTGGTTACCAAAGAAGTATAAAAACAGTATTAACGAAATCTGTCTGATAAGGAAAGCCACAGTGTGATTGCAACTTCACTATGAAAAGATTTTGTTATCATCTTTCAAGGTAATTGCCATTCTCAGGGCCTGCTCTCGTTTCATATTCACGCTTTGATTTCATAAGGTTGTCTCTGGCCAGACAAGAGATTTCCTAAGATTGAGTGAATGCTATTAAAGACGTAACCCAAATGCTCCCCTCTGTAAATGTAGAACCTGTAAATGAAGCCCACCATCATTACCATCAGAAGCAGGTGTAGCTATCTATTGCACACTTTTTGCACACACTTGCTGAGAAAAATGAGAAAAAATGTGCAGATAACGGTAGCCCATTGCTTTGATATAGGTACAAAGAACAGTTTCTGAAAAGCTCAGGCTGTAAAAACCACGTTTCATTATGGATCTTCGGCAATTTAAAATGCTCTGAAAAGCACCTCATTGAGATAGATACAATTATTCAATCAATGTTATCTCTTCTTCAAGAAATTTCAGTAAAACCCATTCATTTTGATTAGTCCTCAGTTATTTTGCACCATTCTTACGCAGCTACAATTGTGTCTCAAAAATTATGAGTTGTAATCATGCTGCTTTGCTGTGTAGGAGGTTTTCAGAGAAGGAATGGGAGCTGCAGTGTGAATCCCATGGAGAAGCTGTCTGCACACCCGTGCCTAATACTCCTGGGAGAAACAGGCTCCTTGTTACAGGCCAAAACTATAGTTTCCTTATGGGAACTCAGTAGAAAGAGTCTATGTTGCCTAAAACTGTTCATTGGATCTCAGTTTTCCTGTTTTCCCAACCTGACTTTGGAATTGGCCCTGTTTCCATCCAAACTACTCCATAGCTTGGGTGCTCTTGAGTTTACCTCATGGTAATTTTGTCCCACTACTAAGTAAATGATAACAGTACTCAATAGCAAGCATTATCATATTATTATATGATTCTTTAGGGATAGGTGAACTGATTTAAACGAAATAAAAATCCTCTGTGTTTAAGTTTGGGTTTATGAGAAAGGATTTGGGTAAGAATCCTCTCAGGAAAGGTTCTCCACCCAGTGGCTTTCCAACCAAAATTTGAAGAGGAGCTTCTTGAAGCACTCACTAGCCTACTTAGTTATTTTGTTCTTTCCTTTTATGCCCTTACATTAAACACAGGTATGCAGAAGTGAAAAATGAGGATATTGGGGAACTGGTTGAAATGTCCCTAAATACACTTACTGTCTTCATAATACACAGTTTCAAGGGGATGGGCTAATTGTGATGACATTTGAGTATTTCTGAGTTTTCAGGGTTCTTTTGCTACTTTTGGCTAGTCAAAAAGAGAGGCAGAAGAGGAAGAGAAGTACCAAGTAAAACCAAAACAAAGCGTAAATGTGAATTTTTCTATGTGGAAAATACACAGGGACTATATTTGAAAGGCTTTGGTGTCATGTCAGTGAGGAACAAAAGTACAGTTCAGGACATAAGCTGACATGTAACGAACTTACCTACTTAAAACTGGCTTTAGATATTTTATTTAAATGTGAGCCTGCATTTTGACAGTATTCCCCCCAATATCAATAATTTGGTACTTAGTGTTTGCATTAATAACTATTTTCATTTTCTTCTTTCTCACTTGAGAGTTCAGCAAAAGTCATGGCAGGTGGTCATTATTCCTTACTTAGCAGCAAGGTACATGAGCAAAATCAACCTCTGAGGGTAACATCTCTCTTTCCACTGGTATTTCTCAAGCTGTCAGAAATGAATGCTGAAAAGAAAACACCAGGAGATAGTTCTGAATTAGGTTAAATTGAAATTCTCTTGGGTTTTTAGCATGAGCTATGTGGTAGCAAATACCTTCTTCTCATCTCCTTGTTTTCTAGCAGGAGGTTACATTCAGCTCTCCCCAGCAGAAAGCCCATTCTTATGATTTTACCCAAATGGAGGAGATCTTCTGAAGTCAGTTCATGTCATAGGATTCTGACACCTGTTAATCTAACTCTTTATCTATAGCTTCAAGACCTCATATATTATCCTAAATCAATATTGTTGTAAGAACAACCTTGCCAACTCTTTTCTGTTTATTATAAGCTGATTACATCACTGGTAAAACAGCATAGTTGTATCTGATGTACTTCATTTTATATTCTATCACCTTAAGACAAGTGAAAAAGAAACTCCATAAGAAGCAATCGGCAAGTATTGATAATACCCCCAGGTTAATTTAACTGTACTTTGTGTGATGGGAGTTACCTGGTGGCCAGATTCTAGAGCACACCCAGGCAATTAGTAGATTTGCATCTGGTTATTGCCCTGCTGAAGGTATCCTGCATTTTATGACAGCTGAGACAAAAATGAGTCCTTTTGGATTTGTGAAAGAACATAAATGAAGTCTATCTATGTATCTATCCATCTATCTATGTTTCTATTTGTCTTCTTTTTAGCTAACTAACAGGCAGAATCTCTGCAAAGCTGCTCTCAAGTGCATGTTTCATTTTAAGGTCGCTATTTGAATTTCTTAGTAATTTTCATTCAAAAGTGCCTGTGCATGTTGACTTCCTAGCTACCACAGTGGGTATTCAACTATGCTACCACATTGCTGCAGGCAAAATGAAGTTTCAATGCAAAGTGAATAAATATTTTTTATATGTCCTTCTGTTAGGATAAATAGTTTGGTCTGGCATTGTGATATACAAAGAAACAGGGCAACTAAAGATATCCGGTTATTTGTGAGATAGTTCTGTCCAATGAATAAAGCACCAAAATATTACTATGGAAAGGAAAATGCAACTCTTAGACTCTTCTTCAGGATTTATATTATACTTTCAGTCTTGAAATTGCTATAGTTAGAGTCCAGGTGAGAGACTGGGGTGCAAAACTAGGGAGGCTAATTGGCAATACTTTCATTTTATGGTTACGGAGGATCCACTTGACAGTATGGTTATGAAAAAAACAAGCATGGAAAAAGCTCTTGAATCTGCCAGTTGTAAATTAATATTAAAAAGACTGTATATTAAATTAAGTGTTTTTCTGTAGAGATTCTTTGGTTGCCAACTGATCTATGATAACTGGACCTTACAATGGTAGGGTTTAGAAGTCTGTCAAGCTTGATTTAAACCATGTCATATTTCACATTTAACTGAAATATATTTAAAATTGTGTGTATGGAAGCCTCGCAGGTACATCTCCTATCACAGAGGCTGAGAAGCGTGGTAATTTAGCCCATACTGAGCATAGTGCTGCCAAGCTAGACGGGTCATTTGAAAACCAGTCCACTCATTTCTATATTGCAAGGAAGATGCCAAAGCTTATTTGAGAGGAATTAAAGTCTGTCTTTCCCCTTCCTTCTCCTCCTCGTTGGCAACAGTTGCTTCAGTATATTCAGTACTGTCTTATGGCTGTATGTTTTCCGTCCTTCGTCTCCTCTGCTCCCCAGTTTTTGGAGTGGGTCAATCCCGGTTATATTCACGTTCTCCTTTTGCTTTTTTTCTTTTTTTCTCTACCTTATTATCTTGTCTAGTGGCTAGTATAAATAGAATATAAAGTTACCTCTACCTTGAGTTTATACGTTGGTCTAGTCTAGAATATAGAGCTACCTCTACCTTGAGTTTATATGTTGATCTAGTCTAGAATTTAGAGTTACCTCTACCTTGAATTTCTACACTGGTCTAGTCTAGAATATAGAGTTACCTCTACCTTGAGTTTTATACGTTGGTCTAGTCTAGAATACAAAGTTACCTCTACCTTGAGTTTATACGTTGGTCTAGTCTAGAATATAGAGCTACCTCTACCTTGAGTTTTATACGTTGGTCTAGTCTAGAATATAGAGTTACCTCTAGAGTTTATACGTTGGTCTAGTCTACTATAGCCTATGTGGAGTCACATTCTAGAGATATCTCACTTAGAAAACAGCAAGCAAGGCACTGCATTAAGCCAAAAATGATGGGTGCAGGACCTGGGCCTGGGGAGACGGGCGTTTTCTTAAAATGACTTTGGTGTGGGAGAAATTACAACGTAGGACCATATCCTAAAATGTTTCTGAGCATAAAAATGCTGCTTGTGAATGCAGCAGTGAAAAAATAAGTTAGGAATAATTTAAATGCTCACACTGAGCCTGTCAAGATAATACAATATTTCGGGAGAAACTTGACTTTTTATTTGAATTATGCTAGAACATCCCGGGATGACAGCTGTTTTTATTGATATTTTTCTGTTTGTTGAGAAGAAAGTTAGATGAGCTAAAGAATTTTCTGTTTGATAGATCTAGATAGAATGATGATAACACAGATTCTATGCAAGAAACATTGTGTAGACGACATAATGTATGTCAGAAATGATGTACTGTTTTCACAAATCACAAGACTAGGGAATAGATTTTCTTCAAATTCTAGCAGTTCCTACCGCAGAACAAATTATATAGTATAATCTTTAATTTTATTCTGAAGGTTTTCTGCAGCAGCATATATTTAGTTTAGGGAAAAAGCACACAGAGCAAATTAGGTTAAAAGGACTCCCATCCATCTGCATTTTGCAGTGTTGATTTAACAGAAAGCAGCCCCGAAAGAATACAGTAATGACATGCCATAAGTGTTAGCATTATGCATAAATAAATGTCAGATATAAGTTTTCTTCTAAAACTGCCTTAAGAACCAGGTTAACATTGATAGCCCTAGTGACTATAAACACAGAATATCTGACAAAGGTCCAGTAAACAAGTTGATCAGAAAGTAAGTGACAGGAAATCATGTAACATTCAACATAGATCTCTGTTGAAACATATATATTTATATAAATATACATATATAAAAATATATATATATAAAATTTCCCCACACACACTGGGTGCAGGTGAGATTGATTGTTATGATTAACACTTTGTGTCCCCCACGAGGCAGAGGAATTGAAATTGGCTCCACCTGGGAGATTCCTGAGGAGAAGGGGAAAAGATCTTTTAAGGAGCCCAGGAAAGAGCAGAGGGTCCCCAGGGTAAATCATGGGGTCTGTGATGAACCTGACTACCCTGTTCAGGAATTGAAGGCAACACTGTTCAGGTAAGGTTTCATTTTTCATCCTAATAAGATTCATGAAGAAGTTAGAGGTTACAGTTACATGATACAATCCAGAGAAATGTCCTATGTGGTAATTTTCCCTCTCTTTCCATTGCCTTTGGAGTTTCAGTGTGGTGATATTTTTGATGCTGTTTATGTAGAGTAAAACCATAAAGAACTCATTTAATCATTGGATGTGAGAAATGGTTACGCTATGGCGTTCTGAGAGAATAATGATAAGGAATGTGAGGAAGACAGATTTGATAACAGTTTGTTAAACAGAAAAGTATTTATTATGTTATTATTCATTATCTCATGAAGTCAAGGTATTTGTTAACTGTAGTTCCCTCTTTGTTTTATTTAAATTAATGTTTAGCTAGACCTAACCAAATGTATTTTCTGGCTAGAGCTATTGTATTAAGTGGGGAATAAACCATACTTTTAAATTACAGTAAACTGAGATGAATAGAAAAATCAATAATTTCATTTTCAAATATCTTAAAGATGTCTGTGAAATGTATGTTCTGGCATTGCTTGCAATTTGGTTTATAGTTCCAGGCAATTTTAGAGAAGCAAAGATCAAGTAGTGTTCTTGCTAATGACAAATTAATGTATGGAGATCTGGTTTTGCAAAAGATGGTTGTGTTTGGAGTTGCAGAAGCAAAACTATGTTCATTTTATATTTATGGAATACATCCTACTATGATTTCAGGTAAAACTGTAGTGTTAGGTTATCTATGGTAGTGCTGTCTTCTGCTTC
Source organism: Tinamus guttatus (assembly GCF_059628265.1). Lineage (NCBI taxonomy): Eukaryota > Metazoa > Chordata > Aves > Tinamiformes > Tinamidae > Tinamus > Tinamus guttatus. Next base: position 1,885,014 of record NW_028288835.1, read on the forward strand.
AGATTTAATCTTAGGAGAACTGGTGTGAGGGTGCTGAAGGAGAGGGGGTCCCTGGAATGAGCACAGCAGCAGTGGCAATGGCCAAAAAAAATAAGAATATTTGCTTCTATTTACCAGTTCCAGTATTTTCACTTGTTTCTTGTGTTCTTGTTCACTTTTTTTCTTGTGTAAAAGGCAATTTGAAGGGTGGGTACTGATGGAGCAGCTGAAAAACTTGAGAGTATCTGCAACACGAGTGCTGTTTGCATCCATGAAATTTGGGGGAAAACTTCCAAGTTAGCTGAGTGTGAAAGATGATTCGGAACTGGTCTGAATTTTGTGGACCATAGCAAAAATGGCCAATGGAATGGTGGTGGTGATGATAGTAGTAATAATAAGTGAGTAAAATAATGAGTAATAATAGTAAAAAAGTGAGCAGTAATAAAAAGTGAATGCTTGTTAAATACATCAATAACCCTCCCAAAACATAACTTTCACCATGTGTAATTTCTTGGCATGACTTATTGTAAATATTTTTAATGTACTTAAAGATTTTTAACTGTGATCTGGGGAATTAATTAAACCTGTGGCTGTTCTGAAACTAATGGAATCTAAATGGGAATGTTGTGTTTTGCTCCACATTGTCCCCGTTTCATTGTCGACTGTAACCAAAAGGAGCCCAATGTTAATGAAAAGAGGTTGCGACTGCTACCTGGATTTTCAGGGATTTGTGTGCTCCATCCTGCTAATTGTTGCAGGGAATACCTGGTGTACTTGATCTTTTAATTAGTAATTACTGTGGTGTATTGAGTGAAGAAATGGCATGCTGAGCTCTTTATTTCCTCCATTTCCAACAGAGCTGATCTTGTAGGGAATGCGGCTAGGCAAGAAATCCTTCTAACATCCTGTGGATGCTGTTCGTGGAGATTGTCTGGTGGATTGGATTGATCTTTTACACACAGAGTGCAATTACCTGCAGTGTCAGAGCTCATCCTGCCTTTAAATCCTATGGGATGTGTAATTTTCATAGAATTAACATGCTTTTTCCCCCCTCTCAGCCCAAATATCCAGTTATCCTCTTTCTTCTTCAATAGCTGCTTGAATTTCTGGGGGAACCCCCTGATTATTAGCACAGGAGTGTTTTTTTTTTTTTTTTTTTTTTTTATATTATTATAACCACTTATACCACTTATAACCACTTAGACCAGTTTTGTTAGATGCCTTCAGCTAAAGCAAAGGCACCCAAATGGGTAGTATTACAAACACCCCAGCTGTGGCTTTTAGGTTTAGCAAGCCAGGCATTTATCTGCCAATCAGGCCTGCAGACAAGGTTGCTTAAAGAACAAATATGAAGAAGACATAATTCTTTCTAAATATTTAGCTATAATTACACCAAATAATACCCTTTTGTTACAAATAAAAAGTAATAAATAAAAAAGACAGTTCTTACTAGCCTATTCTTTGCTAATGCAACCAGTTTTATAATAAGTCGATCTTTCACACAGCAATAGAAAAGTGAAAAACTTTTCTTGCTTTGAAAACATTATTACAAAATCAGGAAAAAAAAATGGTAGGAGCAGTGTAACACTGGAAAGTAATTTTTAAATCACACTTAAGAGTGGGGGTGTGTGGGGGCAACCTCTAGATTCTTAATATTTCAAGTTGGCAGCATCCTGTTAAATTGCTTTGTGAAAGTTGAGAGTGCTGGCTGATGAATGTGCATACCCTGTAGTGTGTGACACCATGCATATAAAATGGTTTATTGAGCAAAATAAACAATTCTCTGCAGTCTCTGACTGACAATTTTACGTTTCTCTGCAGTCCCATGGCTGACAGCTGTGACCATTCAATGTGAGCTCTACCTGTGCGTTTGCAATGGGCCCTCTGTATTTTGTATAATTTGACCCTAAATATTTCCTTAGTGCTGTACATCTTTCACTTGTCAGCTGGAATGTTACAGTATTTCTGGGCCGCCTCAGATCAGAATAATGATTCCTCTTCCATTGTGGAGATATGCTTTAGTATAGCTTTTAAAAATAATATTTAGCTAGAAAACTTAGATTCTCAGCAGTCTTCAGCTTTTCTTTGTAGTATCTCCTATGTGGCTGAAATACCTCCTTTGAAGCTGTTGTTACTTAGATTAGAACACAACTAATTTTTAAATGCTTTGTTTTCAGTTAGTGCAGAGCAGACTCGGGTGGGGTATACTATTTAGTTATTGCTTTTCAAAGAGCTGAAATTTGTGCTTTTTTTTTTTTTTTTAAACACTTCAGCGTTTTCCTTTTCCGAATTTTGTCTTTGATTTCCATATGCCAAAGTGCAGAGGGGAAAAAAGACTGAAAATTGTGAGTTCATATCAAACAGACTTCTAAAACTTCAAATGATCTGTTGTTGCCAGGTGTCCAGTTCTTAGCAGACCAAGTTAGTCTTTTGAAGTATCCAACATAAACCATATATATATACATTTTTTTCTCCATCAGCAAGATAATTCATAATCAGACAATTTCCCTGCTCTGGAAATGACTTTTTTCCAGAATTCCACTGAATTAGAAACCTAGAGCCTGTGCTGAAGAGGTACCTTGTATAGAAACACAGGCAAAGTGTTTTATTTTACCCTGTTAACCTTTAGGTAGCTGCATAATGATATCCTGGGTTGGTGTCAATATTAAAATGCCAATAGGAGACCGGGTCACTCTTAATGATATTTGGGAAAAGAGGCCTCATACTACAAATATTAAATGAGACATCTTATGTTTTCAGTTCAGAATACTCTTCTACCAGTTTCGAAACACTAATGTTTTGGCATTTCCATTCGGCAAACATCTTGGCACCCTTGTTTAGTAAAGTCCAGCTCTGCTTCTCTAATAAAACTATAAACCTAACCAGTGTGAACTTCCACAACATGGATTAATTCTGATTTTTCTAAAGCTGCATCTCAATAGACTTGTTAAAATAAACAATCTGATTTAAAGTTCGTTGGGTCTTTTTTTACTTGAGCAATAAGATGCTAGAATCTCTGGTTGTGTTTTGAGAATCGAATGCCCGCTATGAAGACTTAAACAGACTCCAGCTTGCCTAGGGCAAGGTGTAATAATTTTTATGGCTTTCAGTGAAAGAATTCAGCATGGGGAGTGAGAACTCTTCATTTATCCCAGTCATGAAGAGAAATGGCAACCGTTTGGGTAGATGGTGGCTCGCGGAGGCCGGTGTGGGTCATGGCCGGTCACTTGTGCCGCAGTAGAATCCCACATTATGGATTTTGGCCCCGGGAACACCATCAGGAATACAGTTATCCACATGTAAGGGTCCAGGCCTCTCTGAGAAGCCCTCAGGGTATCCCAGACACCCGTGCAGAGCTGGTGGATGTGGTGGGAGACCCACAGGACACTCTGCGGAAGGCCAGGCTGGAAGTCCCAGGTAGGTGCATCAAGATGCCTTGGAGAACCTAGTGATGAGGAACTCACTATTCTTGTTGAACTCTGCTCCCTAACCCCAGCTTTTAAGTGAGTATTGAAATGATTTTTATTTCTGATATATTTTTTTCTACTTGGCAGTTACACAGATTTAATTTGACATAAAATAGTTAACTTATTACTTTACCTTTTACCATTCTCTAGTGTCTGGAGAGTTTATTGTTTGTTTACTCATTCATTAAAAATGAATCTCTTCCATGATTGCAACTCTGGAGAGGTGTTTTGAGTGCATTAACTTAAATAGACAGCATCTGTGATTCAGTTGTTGGGTTTAGTCATGTTCAACTGAGCAGGAGCCCAAGGTGAAAGACACAAACTTGGGTTTATTGAGTGACTCGGGGAACCCTGGGCATTCGCAGGCAGTGCAAGCTCCTGTGTTTTAGGATGCTGCAGTAGATCAGCCCTCTCCAAACAACAGGGCCCCAATGAGCAAAAAATCTCCAAGTGAGAGCCAGTGAACGTGTCTTGCTAATCTGTTCTTTCTCATTGTGACCTACTATTTCAATACATTTTTCATAAGAGACTATACACTATTTTTAGAAGCTAGCTGCATCAGAAATACTAGAAAATAAAAAGTTTGACTCTTTCATCTTTTGGGATTTTTTTTCCTGTTCACCGTGTGTGTGTGGTGGTTTTTTTTTTTTTTTTTAATTAAAGTGAAGGATATCATACTGACCAATAAAAAGATTGGAAGATGACAAACAAGTGATGTAGCTAATAATCTTAAGGTGCAATAGATTTGTCTGGAGTTTTTCTTGCCTCTAATGGCTTTAACATCTGTTTTCTGCTCTTTGAGCTGTACCAAATAAGCATAACAGCCCCACACTTAAGCTCTGTTTTCTTTTTTTCTTTCTCTCCCTCTTTTTTTTTTTTTTTTTCTCCTTTCTTTCAACTCACTAAGTCTTGATGCTTTTTCAACATGGGCAATTACTTCATGTTACCAAGGATATGTTACTGTATCAAACAAGTTTTACTGAAGACTTGTCCAAATTCTGACTTCCAGAGCTGGCACTTTGTCATTTCTGCCTGGATTTTACTTCAGTACACCAAAAAATGCAGACAAATATGTGAAATGACCAGTTGAGCTAAATATCTGAAATATGAGTGCGTTTTTTGAAGTTTTATTTCATATTATCAAGTACTTTCTAAATGTACTGTTTCACCACTGGCAGTGTTTTGAGGTTTGTAAGTGCATGTAGTCAGAAAGAACTGAAATTGTTGCCTTTGGCTGAATAAGGATAAATACAGTTTGTGTGAGAAATTGGCTCATGTCTTAAAGGACATGTGTCCTAGCTAATATTAATTTTAATGACTAGTTACTTGTGTATTCTCAGAATATCCGTTTTATATGTAGAGTTACTTGGAGAAAAATGCTTTAGAACTAGATCAAAAAATACCTTAATTCACTGCAAAAATCTGCAACTGCTGTTTTAAGCCCAAAATTCAGTTTACATTTCATAATGAAGCCATAAATGAAGCTCCAAAAACATTGAATCCTATTCTTAAACAAGCAGTTTCCTCTTGATGTGGCAGAACTGTGTTGCATGGATATGCAAGAGCCACAGATGACACAGTCAGCATTGTATAACACACAATCTACTCAAAGGAAGTCTGTAAATAGGATTGTACACGTTGATCTTGTTCTTGAGAAACTTCTTTGTATAATTTTTTTCTTAAATAGAAAGAATGAAGCCTTTGATACAAATATCTTTGATAATGATCTCTAATGATTGTATTCTGGATAACAGAGAAACCACCTCAGGAGACATATCATTAACAGGAGAACTACAGCAAGTTTGCCCATTCTTTGTATTTTTGTGGTGCTTTCAGTGGAAATGTTTTTAAAATTCTTTTTGGTTCAGTTTTCTTCAGCTATTGTTTGCTCATGGCTGCAAACTCAGGGTTAGAGTTATCAATGCTGTTCTAAACTTCCCCTCTGATAAATCCCTTTGAGTAAGACAGCCCTTTCATTAAAGGATAAAAGAAAATCTTGGAGTTAGAGCAGCTTTTGAACAGAGTTACTACAGTACTTCAATTTTTTTGGTATAATTTGTTATTTCTGATTTCACCTGCTATTTCAATTTAAGAGAACTGTATATGGCTTATATATACACATTCCTGTGTTGTTGAAGCTTCTGGTTTCGGATCAGGCTGAGGTGAAAGCCACCCTGGAACAGTTATTCATTCAATTTGCCTGGGAATGGAGTGCAGGCAGAGTAGCAGATCTATCAAAAGTTGAGACATTCTGGCCAGATTTTGATCTCAATTAAAACTTTGGGAACTGATGTCAGTTGTACTTATCTCAGATCTGTATCCCTGTAATTTGGGATCAGTATCTAATCCTCTCTGCCTAGGCTGTGCCCTGAGACTTTCTTTAGTTATCTCATGTGCTGAAGAGACTGGTTCTTTTTTGCCTTTTCTATAGTGTGCTATATACATGTCTCCTTTTGATCAAATTATGGATTTTTCTTTATTCCAGTCTTCACTGGACCTGACATATGCATTATTGTGATTTCCCCTAGATCTTTTTGAATCAATGGTGGTGGTAGTGAGGGAAACATCAGGGTATTTTCATTTGACCCATTCAAATATGAAAAATGTCTATTCATCAAATGTGAATTATTTATAGATGAATATCACTGAATAATTGTTGTTGTTATTTCTATGGTCAAAAATATCCAAAATAGAAGGTAGAAACCTTTGCAAAGAAGGGTAATACATGAAAGGAGCTCCTTAATACTGAGTGTCCTGGATTACTGTTGTTTTTCCCCCCAATCCGAGGGGCAGGAAGGCCGGGAGGGCCAAGCTGCTCCGCATGCCAGTCCTGCCTGTGCCAGCCTTTTGCTCCATGTGCTTTAGTGAATAATTCAGTCATGCTTGGAGAGGATTTCAAAAGAGTTTGGAGTGGCTGTTTCTCTTTGATGCTTTTGCGAACCCTGTCTGTGGAGAAGGGCTGGGCTGGGTTTTGGTGGATGCTGAGCCCCGTTTCCCTGGGCTGCCCCACGTTTTCTGGTGGGCCCCTTGGCTTTGGGTTCCTGCGCTGCGAACGCTGCACCAAAGCACCTGGATTACCAGAGGTTACTGCTGGAATCGGCCGAGGGCCATAGCACATCCCAAAGGCAAATTGCGGAGCTGAGGATGTGGTCGGTGCTCTCAAATAACCCGTTTTGGTCCCTTTTAAATGGGGAGCCTGAGCTGACTTGTTCCTAACCTGAGATATACTGAATCCAAAACTGGTGTCTTAGTGCTTTACTGTGTAATGAGGCTAATATGACTTTCTTCCCTCCCATATAAAGTGAAGCAAATACTTTAAAAACTGTGGGTTTGTGGAGGCATGCATGTAACTAGAATTGATAGGGCTATATGCTCCCTTTTTAAATAAAGGGCTGGAAATATCCACTTTCCAACTGTAGCAGGTTGTGAAAAATTGTGAAAAATTGTCTAGCATATTTGAAGATGTAAAACACTAAGTAAATTATACTTTCTATTGAGTTGTTTTTGCTCCTTTCATTGGAGCAATGAATTTCCTGAAATATGAGCCAGGCAAAATAAATACAAGAGAGGTCTCCAGCACAGTGACTGTGCCTTGTGATTAAAGAAGTGCCAAATGGTTCAGCGCTCCTAGGTGTGTGAGCCACACTTCTGTTCACCCCCTTTCAAAGTGAAATGTCCTGGAAATTGAGTGTTCGAGCAACGTTAGATAATCAAGACAACACTGGTAGAATAAAATAAGTTGTTTGAAATTAATTATTTGGTATGCACTTTCCAAAGCAGAACTCTGCTTAGAAATGTTGGCTGGGGCAAAACTGAGTCCTATCATTCACCCTTGCCCCCACCATTTCCATATAGGTGATAATTTTTGTACCCCAATATCTCCATTTATTAAGAAGCAAGGAATCAAAAACTGCCTTTGTTTTCTAGGTTCTCTCGGGTTTCTATCCTTTCTGCAACTGAACTCCTCAGCCTTTGAAATTTTGTTTTGGTTTCTGAAGAAGGGATGTCATATCATTTTACACTGCTGAATGTTTCTTCCCACATGTAGCAATGTGGAAATCACCACCGGGATCAGGATCATTCAAGTGGTTGGCAGGAAAAGCTGCATCTCGTTCATAAATCTCTAAGTCAAGTCTGAAATAAAATTCATGCAGCAAACCAGAAAATGAATTTTATTTTAAATTGAAACAGGGATCAGCAGATATAGCCTGGGATTTGGAAATGATTAAGTGTAAGATTCAGTTAAGAGGTTTCACCTCTCAAGAAAATATAAAGCAAACATTCTTATTCCTGACCTATAGATTTTTGCTGTGTTCAGTATAATAAAATGACTGATCCAATCATGTATTGATGCAAAAGATTTTGGAGCATTTTTACTGAGACATGAATCGGTAATAGATTTTCTGGTTTGGATATTTATTTTCTGGTTAAACCATGTTTTGGCTTCATCTCTTGTCACTGGAAAGTGCTACTTCCAGCTGTCAGGATGTGCTAAAGTCTGTAGTTCCTCTTATCTTTGCTAATGTTAATGGGAATTGTAATAAAAATTATGATCACTGCAATCTTGAAAGTCCAGAAGTGCTCACATTATTTCTTTCCAGTAGAGTCATATTCAGCAGAGAAACTAGGATTATGAAGGAAAAGTCTTGAGTAAAATATGTAAATCCTATGTCTTAAGTGGATAAAATTAGAAAACTAAATTAATGGTGTGTCTAATGGATTCAATGTGTGCTTGCTGCTTTCAGGGCTGCATCTCAGAGCTTCTTTCAGAGCCTGCTATACCCTGTTCCTCCTGCACCAGTTATTAGCCAGTCTTTTTTCTCTTTTTCTGGGCTCGCTAACCATTTTTAGGGTTTGGATCCCGTTTTCCTTGACTGTGGCAGATGTGCTTCCTTATAGATAATTGCTGCTCCAAATGTAAAGGCAAAACAGGTAGTGTTGCCTTATCTTGACTAGTTGTGCAGATGTTGTTTGGCTCTGGTTTCTCTTTGTTGGCTGAAGGACACGGCTGATATCCAGATTGAACGTAGACTACACTGTATGTTAAGCTGGAAGGGCTCTTCAGAGGTGGTGCTGCTGAGCACAACATAAAATCTTAAAACAGCCCTTTGCTTTTTGTGCAGAGACCATGCAGCGGGTTCATGCGAGGAAGATTTTTCCTGGAGGATTCATCCAGGAAAAACAGGTCCCGAAAGGCAGTTTGGAGAGTGGTGTCGGGGCCAGGCGTTTTGGTGCTTGGGTTCCCTCCTTTGTACAGGTTCCCTTTGCTTTTCCAGGTTTTCTCCATGCCCTCTCTCTCCTGCCTTTAATCTTTCCACCTATTTTTCCTCTTCTTATGAACTCCTATGAGTAGAAACTGTGTTTTATCAGTTTCTGAATTGCCCTGTGCACCAGTAGAGAGAGAAGTGGATAGTTTTTTACTTCCAATTCCCCTATCCATTTGGAAGACTACATTCTTCCTTTGGCATTTCCTTGGAGCAGGGATCTTCCTTGTGTTCTGATATTATCTCCATTAAGCTCTGCCTAACTTAAGACTGGATCACTGGAGCAGTGATCTCTGAAGAAAATCTGTTCAAACCAGAGCTCTCCAGGAGAGCATGATGCATGGTGGGGCAAAACAAACCATACAAACATATTTGTTTTAGCATTAATATGGAGAGTAATCATAGTAAAATATGCTGCTGCATCAAGTCTATAGCTAAAAGTCACTTAGCACATCTTAACTTCCAGATTTGTAATACTGAGCTAGCTAGCCTGGGATCCTAGAGCGAGGAGAATGTGAAAAACATGCTTAGCTTGGTGATGAATGAAGCCTGAATTATTAATTAATACTTGGGAAGATAATGATATAATAATGGCTTGGAAATATCAGAGGGTGTAAATCTTCCAGGTTTCAATTTAGATAAATTTTAAACATGATGAACTTTATATGGGAAAGCAATGCCATGAATTCTGCTACTGAGGTTGAGCAAAAGATTCTGAAATAAATTCTGGGGGTAATATTTCAATATATTTAGATTAAAAATAAAAGCAAATACTATGATAACCCTTGTTTGCAATGCCCCTGTGACTTAAAATCACCAAGTTATTGCTTCTGTTGAAGACTGCTGCTTTTTTCATCTATATCCAGATGTCTCAAGGAGAGTTGTCTGCTCAAATCAAATTGAGCCATCAAATTGAGCAGGATCAAATTGAAAAATGGTTGCGCTTTGAGAGGAGGCTTGGACTGCATGACCACCCCAAGTCCTGAATCATCCTGTGATCCCAGGATATGCTGTAATATTGAGGAGAGACTGGGCATAAATAGCATGGGTGTATTTGGAACGGCGGGCACACTAGAAAGGCTGCTAGTGACACTGTGCAGACAGGCATCTAATTGTACCTTTTAGCATGGATTATTGACTTGATGAAGCTTTCCTTTGTTTTGCTGTGCAAGCATAAGGGAAGAAACTGGCTTGAGCTATAGAGAGGAAAAAAAAGTATGTTGTGATATGTGTTCCAGCTACTGCACTAATAAAAGTTCAGAGGTTTCCTTTGAAGAGATTATGCACTAGCAGGTGTCTTTAAGGATAAGGTAGTGCTGGTCAGGACAATACAGCAAGGCACCGGGTGGCAGAGAGCTCCTGCATGTTGCTTCAATGATTCTGTGCAACAGTCTGCACTGGACTGGTCAAAAAGTGGTGCTGTCACTGCTAGGAGCTGTGCTGCTCCCTCCAGTAGACAGGTAACTTTGGGTTCTAGCTTCACCTTTAACCCTTCTATTTCTTTTCCTTCATTTCCTCTTTTTTTTTTTTTTTTCTTCTCTCTTGGTTGGTATTGATGCCATCCCTCCTTAAAAGGTAATTCCAATATTTCCTTTGCTCAGCCTGGCTGACTTAATCCTCTGTTGGTGGTCATCAGCACCTGTGTTTTGTGCACTGAACGGAATGACCTTTTCTACCTGTTCAGGACAAATGTTTTTTTTCTGGAGCAGAGACAGGCACTTTCCTCATCAACAGTGAGCATGTCAATTTAAAGCTAAGTGGGAAAGCTGAACCCTGGCATACGAGTTCCTGCAGGCAGCCTTAATTTATATGCCAGCAAGTCGCATGGATTTATAACACTGTTCTGTTCGGAACAAAAATGAATAGTTGCTATAGTTACTATGAAATCACAAGATACTATACAAAACCTAGGAGATAAAAAGCATTATCATTAAAGGACACATTTGCCAATGAATAAGAACATTGCTTTCCTTTCTGTAATGCCTTAGCCAGTAGAGTGATGTCATCATGCCAAGTGCTCTAATATCAGTGTTAAATCTGACAGAACAGCGAGCCCTTTGGAGGGACCACATAACTATATACCCAGTGTATTAACGAATCTACCTGAAGTGACTCATATCACTGGCATGTTTCTAGAAACAGATGCATTTAAAGAAACTGGTGCCTTTATTACCTATATATATATAGGCAATTTCTCATATATATATATATATATATATGAGAAGTTTCTCTTGCATTGAGAAAATGCACCTGTTTTTCACTGCTTAATCATGAAAAATGAAAGTTGTCATAGTCTGGTAGCCAAATTTTGTCATTTTAACCCGCTCTTGAGGCCCTGAATAAATGGCTTCACTGTGCTGAGAGCTGCACTGCTGCTGAAATTAGTGAATTCTGAATATACCAAAATCTGGCAGCGCAATTAAAAAAAGCGGCTGAGATGGTCCTGGTAGCCTGTGTTGGCAGGAATCGGAGATCTCCATTTTTCAGGCCAGGATGACTTCTTGCTATCGAACACAGGTGACTTGGTTTGGGGTGGGTTAGTCTCATTGGAAACTTTTCCCACAGTGTTAATGGTGTTGAAGAGGGCCTTGGAGGAAAGGAAAGGAAGGAAGGTGTTGATCAGGGTTAGGGATGGAGGAAATCTCAAACTACAGAGAGGAAAAAGTGTGCTGCCAAAGTCCTACCAAAACTAGCTGAACTGTCATTTAGAACGGTCATTCTAAATAAATACAATTTAATTCTGGCAAACTCCTTAGCTTTTCATTCCAGAGAGAGGTCTCCATGGGCCAATGACAGGATGGAGTTTATCCCTATGCCCCTACATAAGTTAAACTTGTAATTGGTCAATGTGTGTGATTGAGTGTTTTTTTTTTCCTTGCTTGTTTGTTTCCTTTCTTCCTTCTTTGAAGAAGACTTGTTTTTGAGAGTAGCCAGGTCTTCCTGTATAATTTACCTGTATAGATATCCTTGACAGTGGCATCAAGTCAACATCTTCTTGAACTACATCATTATAAAATAGAGGTCATGATTCTAAGTTAGAACAGAAATATTGAAACATATAAGTGTATCGAAAAAAGAAATACAATGGGTAGAAGTGTGCTTGCTGGGTTAACCTAAAAGCCCACGTGAACAGTCATTAGTTTGCTGAAAAACTCTAATTAAAGTTGGTGGATATTTATTTCCTCTGGAATCACAAAAGACAAAGTCCAGCAATGAACAGATAAGCTACATAATTACTAAAATTCTGCAAGATTGATGAAGATGTATGAACAGGTTGCTTCCTTAAAAGTTGAGAAGTCATTTCAGCATAATGCTTAATACAGAATCTCATTAAATCTCTATAACATTATGAACTCTCTAAAAGTTAGTAGCAGTTGGGTTTATTTCTGTGAAGAGATTCGATTCTAGCTGCTTCAACTTCTTAAAAAGGTTACAGGCTATCTGTCACAAAAATGTTGTTAGATATAATTTTAATTAAAGTAGAGGAAAACAAAACTAGCAAAATCAGATGGGACTTGCTGAGGACTGTAATCCATAGATGTTTCTTTGTAGTGCAATATTTTATATTTTCTATGACAATTAAGACAATAAACATTTTTCTTGTGTTTAAAAAATAATGTGCATGAAAACTTCAATTGTTGGGGCATGGAGTGCGTTTGAGACCTTTCTGCTGCGAGACAAGCAAGGGTGACCTGTTGATCACGAGCGAAGGTGTGTGCCTATTTCCATCTTGTCTGCTTTCCATCTTGTCTAGCTTTACGTGTAAATATTGTGTGTAGTCTGGAGAAATTGGAAGGATTTAAGATGTGCACATTCATTTTAAGTGGGTAGGTGATATGTGAAATTTTTCAGGCCAAGCCAGCAGTTACTAATACAGCAAAAGACTGTATTATTGAATAGAGCCTACGAGACTGGACTGCAATTAACTATTCTGCTTAGACTTTTTTTTTGGCCAAATCTTTCTTCTATTTTGATATTCTCGTATCCAAGTATTTTTCGGTAACCAACTGAGTTTGAGGTGGTGTCTTTACCATATTTTATTATTCTGCATTTTATTGTTTATTTCTCTCTTTGCACTACATTATCATCCAAAAGGAATGATCAGGGATCACACCAGCCTCTTCAAACATAACAGAGTAAAGACTGTGACTGCTTCTAAGAGATTTCAGCTTTATCCTTTAGGGCAACCAAGAGAAGGGTGAGTAGTATCAGGGTCTTTCAAGTACTGTAAGTAAATATTCCTGAGTTCTTCTTTTACATACATACATCTTTTGATTTGTATAAATTTTTGTGTAGCAATTCCTAACCTAGGTCTTTCAGCTCCTTCCCCTGACAGACTACCTAGAATAATCTACAGAACGGCAAATTCTCTCGTGTGACTGAATAGGATAAAAGCCCCTGGAGATATGAAAATATTTCTATAAGTTGAGAAGGAAAAAAAAAAAAAAAAGCTTAGGGATGCTCCTCAGCACCATGATCCAGTGATAGTGCTCTGTGGTTATTGGAGATTATGATAGTAACTAGGACAAGGGTGTAATTCCCTTTTTGCAGGAATGGTCAGGAGTCTGATTTCAGATAGTGCAGATTATCCCAGGCCCCTTCATTTATTATCATCATGATGACTGATAAGGCAAGGCCTCTGTAAATGGTTGTGTCTGGCAAACATGAAATAGAATAAATAGGGTATGTAGGAATAGAATAAATATAAATAAATAGGAAGAAGGAAATACCACGAACCTTAGCAGGTTAAATATAAAAGATAGTCTGATAAGTCAAAAGAGGACTGAGAAGAAACTAGCTAAAGGAGCAAAGCTGGTAGAAAACATCCTTTTTTCCAGCATATCTGGTGTGCCTGTATCCCTATCCCTCAGGGAAGATGAGGCCATTTCAGGAAAGCCAAATGAATTTTCTGCATTGATGTTCACACTGATGGGAGAGCCTGGGAGGCTCCTGCACGGGCACCCTGCAGCGGAGGAAGAATAGGCTCAGCACTGCAAATCCACGTGCTGTGGGAAAAGCAGACCCAACCTCCCCCTCTAATCACCAGCACTGAATAATATTTGCAGAAGTGTTCTATGGAAAAAAGAAAAGAAAGAAAGGAAAAGAAAAAAGGGGATGGGGGGAATAGCATGGGAACCGTGGGCCTCTGCTGGGCAGATCAGCAGAAGCTGTTGCAAAGGGTAATCTCATCTTCTAAACCCACTGACATTGGCAAAAGGCTTTTGAAAAATTCTGTCCTTCAAAGCTTTTAAGGCATTGATGGGACAAGATGGAAGACCCCAGCATGGGTTAAAATTGGCTAAAACTAAACAACATCTGCATTAAACACTCTGCAGAGTGACAAACTTTGCAGATGGTAACGTGTGCTCAAGGTTGTAAGGAAGGAAGGGCAGACTGAGACCTGAAGGACTCTGTAAGGCCCCAGTAACGACGGGCTGATGACAGAAAAAATAGAAGAATGGGGAAAAGCAATCCTGGCTTTGCTTCCCAAGTGATGGGTTGTGAACTGTCCATCTGAGAGTGTTTTCCATTAAAATTTTCCCAGCTTTATGCCGGTTTAAGTGATATCTATGTATGTTTTGTAGTGGAAGACATGAAGTAACACACTTCTATGTGTGTGTTGTAGGAGGAAGAGATCCTTTACTCAAAGTCAATCTATAATCATTTTGGGACAAGGTCTCGAATCGTACTGTAACTTTTTGCTTTAACTGAGTAGCAGAGTAGTTTTCATTTTTAGATTACCCTGCAAAGTGCAGCAAGGTCCTTATACTGGGATTTGTATTAAAGTGCAGCAATTTCACTGCCTTCCCAGTGCGATGGTAGGTCTGATTGCGTGTGTGTGTGTATATATATATATTTTAATCAGTTTTCCCTGTACATATTTATGTAGGGAAATTCATTCAAAAATGATTTTCTGGGTGCACATCCAGGTTTACTGAGTAAATAGGACTAGGTATAAGAATCAGCAGAACTATTTCAAATGATTATGTCACCCAGGCAGGGCAAGAAAACAATGTTATGTAGAAAAAAAAGAGATGATGGAATATTCATGAGAATAAAACCTATCCAAAGCAATAGTTCTACCCAGCCATTCCTAAACAATCTACAGGTTGAAATTTGTAGACTATGCAGACTATATGAACAACTAGAAATCATGAAGTGTGTTCAATAGCAGATCCCTGGAGGTCCTGTCCAACCTTAAGGATTCTATGACACTGACATATACCAGTTGTAAAGATGGAAATATTCAGATACAAGAACTTGTGTTGAAGTTCTGTGCACTACGGTGTCCTGTTCCTTGCCTGGCAGTGTGTGACATCCCGCTCCATCTCTGGAGACGCAGTCTGGCACCACGAGCGCTCGGATGGATTTCTTGCTTGGCTTTGCATATACATCTGAGCATGTTTTGTTGCTTATCCAGCAAATTATTCAGAAATCTTGTGTCTTCCTACAGCAAAATCCATGGCACAGATGAAACCAAGTGATGAAGAAACCTTGACTTTTCAGATCACGTAGCAGAACCAGGGTTAGAACAGAAATCACCCGCTTAATTTGCTAACTGTAGTCTTCAGTCTAACTCTTAGCCTTTTGTAAACCCCTTGCACCTCTTGGTATGGCTCAGAAGTTTGCAGGATCAGCCATCATATCTCACATTTCCAGCTTGTTAACTAGGAGCCAAGAACAGTTTTGCTGTGAAATCTATGTGCCTGTGGCATCGATACATTAATAATTCTCTTTTCATATTTCAGCATTGTACACAGGGTTCTTTCATTGTTATTAATGAAATGGTGAATGGAAGTTAATTGCCTGGGACTGTAACTGGGGCAGTGTGAACTAATGGGATCTTTCTTCCCCTTGGTATTTAGACCTATATTATTTTCTAGGTGTATATAGCCAGACAAGGCAGACTCATTCTTTTTAAACCAGGAATATTGATTTTTATTTACTGTATCAGATCATTAATCCTCGAAATGGGAAATCTGGCTTAGAGAATATCTTCTTTGAGCATTATTTCACTAGCAGGCTTTGAAATGCAAAATGATAGAGTAGTATAATATATATATGGTGTGGACAGCATTCATGCTTCTTGCATTACTTTTTCCTTTTGCAGATAAGACTGTAAGTCATAAGGACAGAAAGAAATGAAGAGAGAAGATTGTTAGGTGCTCAGATATGGGAGTTCTGATTCTGTTTTGCAGTTTGACTTTATGGTTTATAGTCACCAAATTTAAAACAAAACAACAACAGAAAAGCAATCTCTTGATAGCAGGGACTGGAAGCCAGGGACTCTTTCCTTCTCCCTCATCTATGGTTTTGATGTTTCAGTTTTAAGCGGTATGTGTGCTTGTTTTGTGCTTTTTGTATGTGTATATAAATGCGTATGTGTAATATATGCACACCTATGCTTATATAGTTTGTGTGTGTAGGTATGTATAGATTAGGCATCCTCTAAGCAGATCTCCTGCATCTCGCACATGGAGCACTGGAGTGTTTAGCCACAACTTCTCTTTCCAGTTGCTTTGAGTGAGGCATTAACAGCAAGCAGAGGGCTAATTACCCTCTGAAAGGGCTAATTACCCTCTGAAAGCCAATAGAAATCAGAGGGACATTTTGGGGAATTTAAGATGCAGGTGTGAACAGAACGACAGCCACTGAGCAAGAGAGCAAAGGCAACGTGGCCTTAACCTCTCACGTAGCCAGGAGCTGGATGCATGGATGTGGAATGCTTGGAATAGTAAACAGCTTAAGCCCAAGCCACACTGAAGCAGAGAGGAGGAAGGTAATTAAATGAAAAATCCATGCATGGGTATTAAGTCTTTTGAGATAATATTTTGAATGTGAAAGAGAAATTTGTCAAAATATACGTCCTTTGCAAACATGTTACATCCACCTCTTCCAGGTGTAAATTGGTTATATAGCTTTATAGTCCCCAACTAGTGGGCCACTGTGACCTTCACCTAATGGTGAAGTTTCTTCAGGTGTTGTGCCCCCAAAGAATGCAAAAGTAATCTTATCTTAATCTACTTATAGTGCTTTCAGTTAAGATAATATCTTCAAAGTTAATTACTGAGTCAGATTGATTGTGAGAGCTAAGGGTAGTTGCCTAGTTAATATAACAATACTACGATATTGCACCATTTTTGGAGCTCTCAAGGAAAGCAGCCCAGATACTTGAATGAACAGAGCATCTTGGAGGCAGCAGCCGGAGAAATAAAACAAAACCCATTTTTTGTACCTTGACATGAAAAAGTTTTCTTTAATAAAATATTCCTTTTTATGACTAATTCCTTCTTTAGGTATAGCAGTGAATGTCCCAATGGCTAAAAATGCTCTGTCTTCATGTGAAGAAACTGCACCTCAAAGCTTGGGATAGAGAGAGAGATTGTTAGCCCAAGGAGCAGAAAGAACCTCAGGCTTTTTGGATCTTGAGATTGCCTTAGGAAGAGGGAGCAAATAGACTTGGTGCAGATATTTCAAAATGCAGATAAAAGGCTGAGTTTATATCAGAAGAATGTTAAGAGCCATGCTGAAATTCTGGAGTGTGTCTCTGCTGATCAGTGGTTACCTGATGGTACTGAACCCCAGGAATATATAGTGATTCACCAAATGAATGTTTCCCCGCCTTTTTTTTCCCAAGCTTTTTTTATTCCCCAACCTTTCAAGCTGTTTAAGGAAGCTACGTGTTGAAGAAAGTGCAATATGTGATGGTGATGCCTCATTTGTCAGCTCATCGTAGCTGTACTTTATTGACACGTTCTGCTTGCAGAGACTAATCAGATACTTCTTTTCCTTCTCACTGAAAAGTCTGGATTGGTGGCATAAAACATCTTTTATTTTGGAAGTAGCTATTCTTAGGAATAATCAGTACCGAAACAATTGTTATCTACTGAAATATGTAATGGGCAATAGTAAGCACCAGTGATTTTTTTTCTATAGTTTTTTTTCATTCATTATCACATGTCACTCATAAGAGGTTCTGCAATAGAAAGTCTTTTAGTAGTATAATGATGTAGACCCTTGCTTCACTCATTGTTCAGCCTTTTTTTTTTTTTTTTAAAAAAAAGATATTGCTATTTTATATCAGAAGTCAGTTAACCTCATTTTTATGCATGTGGAACAGTTGTGCAAATCAAAAGAGGGCAGAGAAAAGCTTCCCTCAAGCTAATGTAACGGGTCTCTGGGAAAGCACAGGCGGAGAAAACCTGTTGGAAGGACCCTGTACCTCTCCTGCCTCCAGCCTGTTGGTGTGAAAGCACTCGGGCACCTTTTCTGCAGTTTGTTTCTGCTTGGTGAAAGGACTCCTGCATCCCCACCAATATCCATCATTTGCAAGGAACCCTGTGGGCACAAAAACAGGGAAGGAGAAAAAAGAAATTTACTCTTTTGCTACAAAACAGTTTCAAACTCGGTAAGTCTCGCTAAGCTGTTAATTGCTCTTAACTCTAGGTAGATCAGGATATCCATCAAAATAAAGATATTAGACTTCACTTTCTTTAAAGACCTTCTATTTTATCTCAATTAAAAAGTGATCGATATGGTCTCTCTTTCATTAGCTTGTATGCAACTAATCAGCCAATTGTGGGCTTATCTTCCACCATACTCCACTAGAATAATTACTTGGCTGATTTCTCATCTTTAAGCTTTTAAAATTCAGCCTGAATTTTCACAGCAAACCATCCTACATGAAAATAAACGAACAAAAATGAAAGTCTTTGCTGAGCCTAAGCCCTAAACAAACTTTTTTGCTGCTGTGATCATTAAGAATGAATAATGCCATTGATATTTTGGAAGTTCATAGACCCAGGGATCCACCCCCTACCAATTCTCCATGTGCAAGTTGCACATGTGGATTTGACTGATGTGCAGGCTCAAAAAAAAGTTCTCTACTGATGATTATGACTCTAGATGTGGAAAAATGTGGAGCGTACGGAAGGAATAGAGCAATAGGGGTGATTAAAATGATTAATTCAGAAGCAAAGAGTGTGTGATCAAACTTCTATTTTCACTCCCTTGGGTGAGCTACTTTTCTCTGGCTGCTATTGACCCTTGATTCAGCCTCTGGTGCTCTGCACTGCTCTAGTAACCAGGCTTTGACCTACTGGAGTGATGGTACAAAAACAATATAGTGATCCTGCCAAGATAAAGGTGAAAACAAATGAGGAAGAAGAGGGAAAAACCTACACAGGTGTGTGTGTCATTCCAGTTTTCTCCTTTTGCATAGCAGTGTATACTATGTAACTCTGTTTTGAAGGGAGGTTGCGAAGAAAAGCTATTTCTTTATGACAGAAAGGGCATTGAAAAAGATTATGGAGGAAGGCAGTACTAGGCAATGGAAACAGAGAAATATTAAAATGGGCTATGAAATAGATCTAATGAAAACTCAGAAGGTGAAGAAAAAATAGTGGGACAATGAAATAGGGGAAGTCGGAGACTTTGGAAATTGGAAGCTAAAACTGGCAGCAGGAGAATTGGTCAGTCAGAACTGGGAGCTCTGTTGTGTTTAATATGGGGCCCTAGGGAATTAGGATCAATTGCCCAAGTGGCTCTGCAGAGTCAGTGAATGAGCGGTTCAATGAATCCAGAGCTGCTTTTCGTAATCCAGGTTTTTATGAAATAGAGGGGACTCTATGTAAAATACATATTTATATGTATTTCCTTTGCCAGTAGTGCTGGATGCTGAGTGTTTCTGAGATTAATAGTAAGTCTAGTGTAGTTCCAAGAACATGAAGATAAGCAAATAATTTCACAAGGGATACAATGGTAACATCAAGTTTCTGAAAATCCAAGAATACTAAATTAAAGTTAATAAAATTAATGCAGCTGTGCTGTAGATTTGACTCAGAGGGATTTGGTTTCCTAAACATGCCAGCCCATTGGTGGGGTGCATTGCTGCTGTGCTAATTTAATTCATTTGGGGCAAGATGCCAAAATCCCTTTTCTTGTCTTAGTAGCACCTTGCTGCATGACCTGCCAGAAAAGAAGATATTCAGTGAGAAAATCTGAGCCTTATTAATATGCTGTGAACATGGCATAACTTTGAAATAAGGTATTTATAAAATATAAGCTTATTATTTTTGCCTATGAATTTCAGGTTATTTCCCAGTAGGAAAATATGATGGGGCCAGGGGCTGGATTTTTTTGGATGCTATTGATATTCTTGGCCCCTACATAGAAAACATCCTGCGGTCTTTGATTTATTTGGTGACATTTACTGCCAGCCTTCCAGAAGCTGCACCACAATTTTCAAAATATGCATTTTATCTTTGTAAATCAGATTTCACAGGAAGGCATTTACAGTTTGTAACTCCTTTAGTTGCAGATATAACTAGTACAAGATTAAAAAATCTTGTTGGTGGCCTTTTGTATTCACATGGTAATGTCTTGAAAAGGCACAATGTGCATCTCAGGGCTTTTACAGTTATTTTCTATGCTGATGCTTCATTCATTAAACCAGAACACTTTAAATAAGAAGAGTCTGCTACAAATTCATTGTATTTCTGAAAGTTTTTTTTTTTTTTAATCTAGCTATGAGTAATGTGCTGAGCATGTTTTGTAAATGTTTTATGAATTCTTTTTCAGCAATGATTGTGAAGTGCATAATTACATATAATGTATACCAACAGGCAAGCTGTAACTGCCGACTGTTAAATAATTTTTCGTGTTTTAGTTACACTTCTGACATTTAATTGACCTTTTCAAAAAGAAACAGTGCATGCATAAATGCACTTAAATTCTGCCTCTTGAGGCAATCATTTTTTTCAGCCTTGATTGAATTGATATATTTAAAATGTGGAATTAGCAATTCTTTTCCTTTAATACTTGTGTCAATTAGTAGTAATTTTTTTTTGATACTTCGTTTATTCATTAGTTTAAATGATGAGAAGAGAATGACTTGCAAGAGACAGAAATGACTATCGGTTAATATAGAAGAAATGATTCTGGGCTTTTGTTGCTCTAAAATCAACCCCCTGCTTAAAATATTTTACCAAAGCAGTTAAGGTCCTCCATCCCAGTAATATTGTGCCCTCTCACTTAGGGTCTACTTTGCTATAGCTTAAAATGAAATATGTTCTCTTCTTTCTGTGTTTTTGAGGTGTTTCTACCCTAGAATAACCCCATCCTTGGTGATGGGGAACCCATCCTCTTGTGTTAAACCTACAAAGATGAGTTCCTGTAGCTGGTGTTTGGGCAGAAGGTGTTGAAATACAGAGATGAGACTTCCAAGAGCTTTCTGCACATCAGCACAAGTAAGACTGCTTTCCACCAGGTTTTAGGGAGCTTTTTTGGAAGTTCTCCTCAGATTTTGGTGTGTCAACCCTCTCTGCATACTTGATTTCTTCATTCTTCTCCTACCAAGTTTTCTTCTTCATAGGGGCAACTAATAACACATCCCCTGTGAGTATTTCTTCTACTTCTCTCATCCTTCATGGGAGTAATTCATGTCTTTTTAGGGGATTTTACATCAGGTCTCAAATTGTGACATTCAATAAATACCTTTTCTGATTCTCAGTCTAGTTTCTGCTTCTAATCCTAGCCTCTTCCTATATTCCTTTGTTCATCAAGATTATCATTTCAGACAAGTTTGTAATCCTCTATGAATTTCAACTATAAAACCAGTTCAGAAAATTATTTTTTCAGACACTGGCTTTTTATTTGTTTTGTTTTACTTTGTTATTCACTCTCTGTCTACCTGCAGCATAAATCTTACTTGAAATAAAAATTCTTGGAGTAATAAAACAGTGATGTGAGATGAGCTACATGTGATGGGCACCAAATCAATTAAGAAACCAAAAGACTAAACTCCGCTGTTGCAGAAAACAGTATGAGAAAATGGGAATTACACCATTGAACAGTTTTTCATATTAATCCCAGTATAAGATTTGCCAGCTAATCCTCTGATAACATTTTCCTGTTGGGCCTGGAAAAATATTTCTGTAATGCATCTCCAGATGCAAGATACAACTTTGTGATGTATTTTAACCATTCATGTCTTTCATATTTCAGTCTAAATGTGCTTACTTTTATGGCTGGCCTCTTCTACTCTTTGTGCTGTTTGTCTTAGAAAATAGTAGGAATAGTAGAATTTAGTAGGACGTAGTAGAAATGAAGGCCTTTTTTTATTATTTTTGCTGTGAGCATCTTGTAGTCAGGTTCACTTGGAGAAGGGGGGTGGGTTTTATGCTAGAAAAAACTTGGAGTACTCAATTTTTTATGTCGATGCAGATTACCAGGATGTTGAATTGTTTTGCTGAAGCATTTGCACTTTGGTTAGAGATGGTTTGCCCAGGAAAAGTGAAGGAGCCTGATGGTACAATTAGTGGTCACAGCACTGGTAAGGGAAGACCTGGATCCTTGTCCTTGATCAAAGGAGCATTTGTGAAAAATTGTCATTTTTTGTTTATTGGGCTTAATTTTGTTTAATAGACTTGCGGTGGGATGCAGTTTTATTAATATGTGCAGACTATGTGTGAAGCTTAGCTGCATTTTTCACTTTACTATGAACCTGAAGGACCTATTAATGTGTGGAAAATATGATTCTTTTTTCCTCTGGAGGCATTTAAGAAGATATTGTCCTGGAGTTGCTGACTTATATTTAGAAATTAAACTGACTACCTTAAATGGGTATAAATCTGTTGGTTTGACTTTAATCGGAATTGATCGCTGTGTCTCTTGCAGTGTATGTGATGCAAGACCAAAGCCATCACTTACCCAATGATGTTACAGGGCAAGGTGCACAGGTGCTGCAGAATGTTAAGATCTGCTTTTCTGGATAGATAGAACTCTGTGAAAGAGAGTTATTTTATCAATATAAAACCTGGTAGTAAAGGAAATGAGATCCTCATCCAATTCCAGAAGTAATTGTGTATTCCAACTGATGTGAATAAGATGCCATATGATCTCCATCAAGATAGTGAGTATTCACCTTATTTTATATGTGTGATAGAATTAGAGAAGTTTTAAAATATCTAACAGCTATCTTAAGGAAGTAAAACTGCTATTTTTCTGAGCATTCTTATATCTTTGTTTAATGTGTAGCTGTGCCTGCAAAGCCACAGCCAAATTAACCAAAGAATAATGCTATAGATATATTCTTAATACTTATCTAGGCTTCTTAAAAATTAAGATTTTTTTTTTAATGAGAAGTAAATATTTAGTATGTGAGAATACACCCACAAACACCAGCAGAAGTAACCTGAGGTGGCACATGGAAACATTGGGATAAGGAATGCCCGGCCTTCCCTCTGTGTGCAATGTGGATTGCCAGAGTTCTTCCTCTATGGACAGGGCAATGGATAACGGCACAGCCAGTCTGCAAGTTTTGTTAAAACTTTTACAACTTTACAAGACTCCTCCTTTCTCTACATGCCAGCAATGTAGTTTGCTGAAATTAGGGCAAAATAAGGATTTTTTTAAAAAAATAATTCCAGGTAGTTCTCTAAATACAAATTAGTTAAGTATACTGTTAGGGAGATGCACAGAGGAATTGTATAGTCAGTTATATGAAAAATTTGCATACTTCATATTTGTGTATTTTTTCCAGCTGCCCATCTGTTTCACTTGGTGTGCCTGTGTTTTCAGACACCCAATGAATTCAACAGTTTATTTATGTGACAGCAAATATATCTCAGAATGTAATTTCAGGTTAATTTATGCAATGGGTAGGCTGCTTTGGCACAGAGTTACCAAATGAGGAAAAAGTAGGTCCCTTGTTAAAAGCCATGCAGCAGAATGACAATGTTCAGTGGCTCAACATAATTCCTGTTTTGGAATTCTAGAATATTGTTATTGTAAGTAATAACTGCATCAGGGTGTCATATCCCTTCTCCAGTTTTCATCAAAGGATTTCAGTTTTGTGATGGGAGATTTCACTTCCCCCCTGCCCCAGAACGACTCCAAACACCATGAAAACTTACTAGCTTCTCTGTGATGAATCTTTGGCTGAGTCTGCATCTTTATTTTGTTGTGATGCTCCTACATGAGCAAAATCAAAATCAGACTCTAAGGTAACTGTGCTCTTGCCTGTAAAGCAATTTGACACAAAATTAGTCTAAAAGTTCCTATTTTATTCCCCAGTTGTATCTGGCTGCTCGGTAGCTAGTCTGAATGGGATGAAATCACCAGGTAAAAGTCCCCTCAGTGTAAGCAATAGCAATATTGTCATAATATGTGTCCTTGTGTGCTTAATGAATACCAAAATGAACTTTTAAGTCATGTTCTAATA
This sequence comes from Tinamus guttatus, assembly GCF_059628265.1. Lineage (NCBI taxonomy): Eukaryota > Metazoa > Chordata > Aves > Tinamiformes > Tinamidae > Tinamus > Tinamus guttatus. The sequence continues at coordinate 1,908,947 of NW_028288835.1, forward strand.
AAGTAACACCCACAATAAAAAGGAACTACAACAAAGGAGAACAATTTTTATAAAGCCTCCATTAACACTATTCAAGAGTGTCCAAGGTGTTTCAGCTGAAATGAAATCAGTGCTGACAAGGTGAATTGCAGGTATTTTAAAACTATGAGTGGGTTTTGAAATTGTTGATTCTTTCTAAATTCCAGTCTGTTTTGTCTGTAGTGCTGAATATATTCATTATTTACTGTTAAAAACATGTAGACTGACAGTTCTTCTTATTTGAGAAGACTGCATCAGAGGAAATGAGTGTTACTCTTACCATCTGGCTTTATAATATTAAAGAGAAAAGAAAGTTAGAGCTACAATAAATGCCCTGAAGGCAAAACCAGGGAGTTTTTTAATGGCCCAAGGGATAGTAGGTGCAGCCTGATTTGTAGTGCACAATGTAGAGAAGAATTGAAGGCTGGAAGTTGGGAATGGCATTTGGTGACAGCACCTGCCTGGCAGATGCTTGGGGCAAAAGAAGAGGGTCAACTGAGTAGCAATGCCAGGATTGTCCTATCACTTGTTTGTGTGAGATCTGGCATTTACATTCCTCAGTGAGGATCTTTAATCTAGCCATCTAGCAGATAAATATTTCCTCATTTATTTACATCTCTCTAATAAGTGTATTTATAAAAGTATTTGAATACATATGAATTTAAGTATTAATTTAACTGATCACTCATTCATATATAATTTACATAGGATGCAAGTTCAGATGGATAAATATGCATTCCTTTTACGTAGAAAAATGTGTGTTTTTTCATTTGACTAAATTAATTAGGAGACGATGGATATTGTCATGGAGGTTCCTTTAGAAGGGGTTATATTTATATATTGCTGTTATAGTAATAATTATGTAAAAAGATGATAAAATGAAATGTTTTAAATTTGAACATACCCCCAATAATTGTTCCAGAGTTTGAAACCTTGGAAAAAAATAAATAAAAGGAAAAAGATGAGAAACTTTCTTTTTGGTTAAAAATCAGTATATTGCTTCTGTTCAGAATTTTTTTTGTGATCTTGTTTAGTGCAACCAACTAATTTCACAGCAATAACTCTGCTTTCTGAGCCTGTGGATAGATAGGAGTCTGCTATTTCCATTCTTTCAGGCCTTGCAGTTAGCACTTTTTAATTAGTTGCATTTTATCTGCATTGACTCTTGAATTATGTGGAAGCTGCAGAACTTATTTCTACAGTTCAGAACATTATGAACTACTTTATTGTGTATTTTTTTTCTCCTCATAATATTGGACTTTTGCTTTGGAATGAACAGACTCTAATGAGTTGTTTCCTGAGTGAGCCTACATTTTTGTTTTAAAATCACAGCTTTCTGTGAAGCAGGAAATTTTGGAGGAAATTCTATGCTTGGTAAATAAGGATTTTACAACCCTTATGTTTAAAGAAAGGAAATACTTAAATATTCAGGTGTTTTTTTTGTTTGTTTGTTTTGTTAACTGCTGTTCAGAAATCTTTTAAGTGGACTCAATGTTACAGGTTGTGGGTAAAAGTGACACTTCACTGATGCAGGAGAGTAGCCACAGTATGATCCCTTAGCGAGCACATTTAAAGTTCTCTCCTTACACATTCAGCCCCTTTCTTTATTTGCCCCATTGACTTTTATGGTCTTTTAATGCATGTTACTCTTAACATGTTTGAACATCATTCCTCTGACTCAAGGATTCGGTCACAGCACCCTCCCTTTTTTCTTCTTTCTTTTTCTTATCCATCTTCATCCCTGGATGGCAGTACTGCAGCACACTTAATTTTTTGACCGTATTTTAAATATCAAAATTGATGGGAGTGGTAATTTTGTAAGGTTGCATGAGTTTCTTCTGCTACTGTACAACTAAATTCATACAGTCTTTCCATCTTTCTACCTAGTAAATAGATAAGGTGAAGTTCTTGGGGTACTGGCACGAGCAAAAGTTACCTACCCTAAAAAACCTACTTTTTCACTGAGTCAAACTTGCCCACTATCTGGAGGAAATGGTAAGATTAGATGCTTAGATGCAAAGGTGTTTTAGGTGCTTCAAAGCTATCCATCCCCAGGAAAAAAATAATAATAAAAAAATTTCATTATCTGAATCTATTAAGCATCTTCAAAAACTGAAGAAAAGGTCTTATTTACCCCCAAATATTCTGGAATTGGCAAACGTGCACACCTGAATAACAATGAAGAAGAAAGTAGGTCATGCTGCAAACTCCAGTTGTTTCCCTAGCAGGAGTGTTCTGTGCCTCATTAACGTGAGTGAATGTTGCTGTCTGCTGCTATTTCTAATGTTAGGTGATGATTCACCACATCCTATACCTGGGCTATAGAAGCAGATGAAGGCTCTCCTTTGATGCTTAATGTGACAGCATGGTCCCTTTTTTTTTTTTTTTTTTAATGTTTGTCAATGAGTTATGTAATTCTTTTGGCATGAGTTATGAGCCAGACATAGGCACTGATGTTCCTGCAGAGTGTGGGTAAGTCCTTCTGGCATAGGGTATCAAGCTAAAAACGAATGGCATCCCTACATATATTGTGAGTGACGGATGTTGAACTCTCAGCAAACGGGAGTGTTTTATCCCCCCGAGTAGCTACAACAAGCCAAGTCCTGAAGAACTGCTCAGAAAAGTGCTCCAGGGTAGAGTGGATGGAACTTCAACATTCAGTATATCAGCACAAAGCTCCCTTGTTTCTACCACATGCCATTTTTGTGGCAAGCTCCCTTCCCCATTGCTGTATAGGATAATACGTTGTGACATGGGTGTGTGACCCTGACTGCTGGGACAGGAATCCGTTCCCATTTTCCGGTTGTGTGTGAGGCAGTTGCTGTGGTCGGTGGTGGAGTGTGGTCCCCTGAGCCCAACGCAAAGGGCTCGCTGTGAGTTTTAAGTCTGATTTTCTTGAAGTGTTGCCTTCGTGGTCATTTATTTCCTTGGCTTGCCAAGGAGCCATCCAGCATCATCATCCGACTAACATGCTAGTTCAGGAACACATAAGGACTAGTGCATCTATTTTCCTTGCTGTCACTGTTGTTGTCTACCCTAATAAAAGCACTGCAGCAAACCAATTCCATGTTAACTGAAATTTTCCTTTGGGAATAAGACCCTAACGGTCAGCTGGATCTCCTACCTGCTTTGCTTATGATGTTAGTGGCCTTGTCTTCTTGGTCCTGGTTAAAGCAGCAGCTGCCTATTCTATAGGTCGTGCATATTTCATAGGGATTGAATCCACAGTCTGCAGCACAGCCCTGCAGTCAATCTTTGGCTGTGGGTCTGCTTTGAATTGTACCAACCTGTCTTAGATGTGAATGTTGTCCATGTTGTTGAGCTGTATGACATGTCTGTATAACTGTAGGAGCTGCATGTATAACATTTTGCTTAAGTAAATGAGAAGCCCTGGAATTTTGCTGAGAAAAGATTGCTATGTGAAGGTAAGGAGCTGAAATTAGGCTCTCATTAGGACTAAGGAAAATAATTCCTTTCTTTAAACAACAACAACAAAAAGCATTTAGTGGTTGGAAGTAAATAACAGAAGTATTTCTTCTCTTGAGGAGAAAGAACAGATCTCTGGGTAAGGGCAGATGACTCCCTCATACTTTTCAGAAATTCAGTAACATTTTTGGTGACTAAAGTCATTCATTTTTCATTGTTTCTGTATGTTGCTCTCAAACACAACATTAAGTAAAAATGTTGTTACCTTCTCTTACAGTTGAGCTAAATAGCAAACAAACCAAACCCCTACCCCAAATACTCCTTCCCTCCCAAGTAGTACAGTGATTAATTTAGATAGGTCTTGTCTTTGTTGGCATTGTATGTAGTCCAAACCCATACAAAAATACACATATATTCTGCGTTTGCTTGTGCAGTCATGAATAATTTTATCAAAGCCCCTTAGGTGGAAATCGTTATGCCATTGATAGGAAAACATGTTCTGAGAAATCATTATTAATGATTTTCTTCCACTGATGAAGAAAAGGGCAATGGAAGTAAATAGGACTCAAGGTACTAAAAGCTTTCTGGCATGATTTGAACATGATATTCACCACAAAGAAAAACCTGCTAAGAGGCTTATCTAACAGGAAGGCAATAAGTACTCTAGATTGTTGTTGTTATCTGTATTGTTTTTATATCTTAGTTAGTGAACCAAATCTTATAGAAAAGGTGAACGAGTCAACAAGTCATAGATCTCAGCCCAACCGTATAATTAAAGAATCTAGTGAAACAAGGAATACCCATCTTGGTTTGTTTCTTACTTCAGTAGTACAGCAGTAAGTAGCTCATTGAAGTCTGTTGGACTGCACCAGTGTACCTTTTAGACTGTGGCAAAGGAATAACATATCCCACGTATGACTATACAATATAAGAAAATTAAATCTTATTCAAAAATATTACCCAACTGTATAACTAGTATTGTCAACTTCAAGTGCTAAAAGGAAGAGAAAAAAAAAAAGACCGCTCAGTTGCTATGTTATCGTAATACCCTGAGCATTAAAATAATTTAGTTGCTTTTATTTGATAAACTCTGACTTTCTATTTTCAGGATTTATCCCCTACTCTATGGGGCTTGGGGATGAGAAGAAAGTCTGAATTTGATGGGTTTTTTAATCACGATTTCAGAAACTTTTTTTTTTAATGATCTAACCTAGTAAAGCTACAAGAAATGGTGTTGAGAATAATGCGGTAAAATATGAATTCTAAAATAGTGATGAAGGGAACAGTAACATGTTAAAATTTTAATGGCAATCAGTAAAGAATAATAAGTAGGCCAGAAATCAATGGAGCTTTTGCCTATGTGTTTCAAAGTATGCTTTGGTGTAGTACTCTGTGTCTCTGAGTATGTTGATAGACACAGATGCAAAGCAAAATGTAGCAGAGACCCAGGTAGCGCAAGGAACAAAAAGATGAATAACAGCGAATATGTTCGTAATTCAAGAAAATAGGCCCCATTCTACTGTCAGATTTTGGATGGTAGCTATTCTATGAAAGATGAGTACTGCTCTTGCATGTTTGTTATTCCTTAAATCCAAGTTATTGAAAAGGAACATGGTAATACAGTTAGCTATTCTTATGCAGAACCCTTTGGAAAATCAAGTTGCACTGAGTTACCTGTTGTCCCAGCAAATAGTTACAGCCACAGAAGAACACTTGTTTCTTTGGGGATATTTGCACATATTAACTTTTTTGTTATTTAAATTATCATATGAATAATTACACATTGAATTCAATGAGCTCTGAAGAAAAATCAAAATTTAATTGAATCTGACTGTTAAATTTTGTCATTGCAGTGTTTACAAGCGATACTTTCAGAAGAGAAATTGCTGAAAAATAACAATAAAAATGAAAGAAAAAGTGAAAGTCTGGTAATAATAATTTAATAGATGGCTGAGGGCTGCGCATGCTTGTAAAAGAGAAGTCACACGTTGACCGCAGTGAACACAGCGGATCTGCTGGTTCTTATTATTAATCCTGCATACATTGGAGTGTTTCTAAAGCCTGTAAGCAACTTATTCCATCTCATTAACACCTGCTTTCTTCCTGCTGCAAGAAACACTTCCAGAATTTTCTTCTGAAGTCATGTACTTAATGTAAACATAGCGGGATGTGTTACCATAAAGCTAGAATAAGGGATTCTGAAAATAACAGCATAAATAGCACTTGTCATGTTTCAGAGGCATCTCATGTAGCAACACGCATGCCAGAACACACACTACTCCCTAGTGAGAAGAGCTGTCTCTCACCTTCTATTATTTATTTATTTGTCTGTGCCTATGAATGCTGGAGGAACGGCACTCAGTTGAAAACAGGGGCTAAAAATAGTTTTAAGCCTGGTTGCTTTGCATTATAGCAGCTTAAATCTTCTGTCCTTAAAAGTGTAAAAAAAACAAAACAGATTTTTCTATATGTCTGTTTTCCTTTCTTACATGTTTACAGGAGTGATTAAAATAAACTGCTTTTACATTGCCATGTCTGCAATACCAGAAGGTCCTGATAGAACAAGGTAATACGACTCTTTCTGTAACTATCAAAACTGCAATCATGAAACTGTTCACACAGTCCTCTTACAGAAGTGGAATGTGAATTTGCAGCCGTGGTGTTCATAGTCATGTGTGTTAATTTAACTTGACGATACAGTCTCATTATAGACTATTTTTAAGAAACTGTTAGTAGACTGTGCTACTTACAGAATGTTGTAGATGTTCTAAGTGCAAGTTCTCACTGATTGCATTATTTATCTCTGGAAAAGGCTGTGTAATGAAATTACATTTGTTTTCCGTGTCTCCACTACATATTTCATCTATCTGATGTTATTTTTAAATTTCACCTGGTGGTAGTTACAATCAAAATTGAACTTTATTTTGGATAGCTTATGCAATAACATGTTCTTTACTGATATTTTTGAAATATATTATCATTAATTGGATAGCCAATAATGTTCGTTCTTGGCCTTAAATGGTGTTCACTTGATAACTTTCCTCAATGACGCTTGGTACTTTTTCTTAAACTCATTTTTATATGTATTTCTGTCAGATAAATAATAATGATATTTTGTCTAGGATTTTTTTTCAGAGAAAGTTTACTCCTTTTACTATGTCTCTAGCTTTTGAGAGTCCTGTTTCAGGAATGAAAAATAATTTTTTGGAAAAAAAAATAGTGGTAACAGGAATAAAATGTAAGTGAAAAGAAAAATAAATTATGTGTTTATAGTATGCTAAACTTAGAGAAGTGAAACTCCTAAATAGTAATTTTGAACTGAATAGATTTCCATATTTCAGAAGATTTTGTTTTTGTTGAGTGTGTGTGTTTTATTTTTAACTTGTTTGTCTTTTAACTAGTTTATCTTTAATAAATGAAGATATGTCACTTAAAAAAAAATGCAGGATTAATTCTTTACTGGAATCAAATCTGAGACACATACTTCCACCTAATATACATAGGAGGGTTATGTATGGTACTAAAGATAGCTATATCCATTCTGAGATAATGAATTTGGATTTTTAAACTAGAGTGTGTAAATGAGGGCTTGCTAATACAGCTGAGCGAAAGGCCTTGGGTAATTAAAACAAGAATATGAAAGACAGTCCTTGGTGTTACGTCTTTGCAGACGTGCAAGAAGTTATGTAGTTTTCAAAGAGAATACTGCAAAACATGTGAAATAAGTAAAACAATTGTGGTTGGGACAGTTTAGTTTTGTAAATATGTTCCAGAGTTGCAAAGAATAACTGTTTTGCTGTTTTACAACTATTTGATCTGGGAGCCAGTTCTGTATTTGAAGGTCAGATACACTTAGGATTTCCATGCTAAATGGGAATATGTTAAATAATGGCAAGTGGTAAGCTTTGCTTTTAATTACATGACTTGCAGTAGCATAAAGTCTATCTATGACTAGCTTAATGATTCCAACTGTCCTTGTGAGCTAGCAGCTTTGGCAAAACTCGAGGATCAAATCTGTTGTACCTCATAATGACAAACAATTGGGTCATTTGCTTTGATTTTGACACACATCAATTTAGAGTCTGTGCCTGTGTACTGTGCAAAGCTTTTGGGGCTTTCGGTGTGGACCTTTAATGCATTATTTTAAGGATATCAGCCAAGCCTGACCATATTTGGACATAAGGTAGACCTTTTGGCCCAGTTATGAACAATCATCTTTTGGGCTGGTATAATTCTGGTGTGCTCTTATTCTGGATATTTTGACCAATTCTAGCTGTGTAAAAAGCCAGCAAAAGGCTGCTGGTGTGATCAGAGAAGTAGGCAGCTCATTTTGCAAGACACTACTAAAAAGCCTGGATTTTTCTACCTAGCAAACAAGGCTAATGTGTGATTCCTCGTTAGCAGTTTATGAAGAGAATACATAGGGCAGAGCCCACTGCCCACATTGCTGGTGCATGTGAGCCTTGGAATCCAGGAGTGTGGAAACAAATACAGCAAAAATTAGGACAACTGAAAGCTGGTAGCCATAAGAAGAATGAGTTTTTGAAGTAGCTTCTCATTAAGTATAGTTTAGTCATGAAAGCTAATTATTTTGGAGAGAGCACGTTTATGAAAGGAACTGTATGAGGTAGGTTGCCTGCAGTAAGAAGGGACTAAACTTGATGACAACGGAAGCTCTTTCCAGTGTTTTATTCCCCAAATAAGTAATATTTTAAAGCATCTTCATTATGGAAATACGCTCCTTGTGCTTTATACCTGATTTGGGTGCTATTATTTACAGGTGGCTCCTCTGATTTTCTTTCAGCTTAGATGTATGGCCTGCCCTGTATCCAGTAAGATCCTAGATGAAGGCAATGTGGCTGCATTACATTGCTTTACGGATTACATTGCTCCAATAGCTTGTATCATAGGCTGGTATTTTCAGAGTGGTTACTGGAGTTAGGTGTGTAAATCACACTGATGCTGCACATAAATAAATATCAGTAGTTAGATATATTGGTGTGAAGTCTGCCTTCCTTAGCTGCAGGTAAATTCTGGGAGTGCAGTTTTAGCTTTTGAGAAATGACTTTACAATCTTAGTTTTTTATTTCACTTATATTCTGACGCTATAATTGGCATTATTGTCTCATAATTAAGTTAAATCCCATAATTAAAACCATACTGATCTTCCTGCTTTTCCTGTAAACTAATAAGTTCATTTCTGAATTTGTTACATTCCAGCAAGCGAGAACTATTTTTCTCCTGAAGTTATTTTGGCTAATTGGCACAAAAGGGTGGAGATTCGCTGCATTTGCTGTTTGTAATGATCATTACCTCTGCTACTGTTATCTTTCCATTTCCTGGCCATAAAATCTTGCTTCAATTAAAAATGTTTTAAATTTAAGATGGTACACCTCATCTAAAATATATAGAAGTTAAAAGATTGTATTTACCAGAATCAGATTCTTCAGTTATTACCGAATTTTCACTTATTCATGAATGTAGTCCTTGCATAAAAGTGTCTGAACGATTTTTATTTATTAGGAGTAAATATTAAAGAGAAACACAGCAACTCGGATCAATTTATTTATATGGCCCAAGGAAACCTTCTTCTTTATCATGTTGCTGTGGTCAAAATACAGAGATTGTTTAGCAGCTCGTCATTAAAATGACTTTTCTTTTTAGACAAAGAAATAACAGCCTGAAGAAAGATCTAATGGGTAACTAGTGTGCACCTTCAGTGTAATCTGCATGGCTTTTTTGGACTGTCCTGCTTGAGACTTATCCATGAATCCATCAGAAGTCACCTGAAGTAGAGTTTGCAGATCAATCTTGTTTCAGACATTTATCATTGGGTTTGTTGTTGTTTCCTGAGGACTCTCAGTTCTGCAGTTGGTTTAACTGTTGCTGAGCCACCGTTCCTTCATCTTGGTGCTCTAAAATAACCATAAAACGAAGTGGTTACTTTTATGATAATAGTTATAAATGAAACTGATGGCAGTGTGGGTTTGAGAATCTTTTTTTTTTTTTCCCAGAGAATAGCACAGAATTAAAGGATCTATAAATATTCATTTCTTCTTTTTCCATGCAAATAAAATGTAATTATGTATGAATATATATTTTTTAAAGCACTGGGGATTTTCAATTAAAAGAATGTGATATAAGCCAACATATAGTAATGTAATTGTGGCTGAGACAGTGGTAATGAGATTTGAAAGTGGCAAAGGTGAAATATCCATCAGTCTGCATAATTTTGGTCATTTTGGGGAGTGTCTGTATATCCTTGTGACTATGTGTGGATGGAAAATTCTCTGCATGTCTGTGTGTATAAAATATTCTAGAATTCGAGCTCTGGATTGTTTTTCCTTTCTTCCTGCCCAGGACTTTTTCATGTTGTCCTATTTTTTTTTCGCTCAGCCACCTGCTTGTTCATCTAGCATATCTTTCAAAAGATTGACATCTTGCCCCTTACTTCTTATCAATGGTTGCAGAAAAAAACCCTTGGCTTAGAATAGGAAACTGCCTAGAAGTGATTTGATGGATAGCAAGAGTTCAAACTGAATAACAACCCAGAAGTATTCTCGTGGATGTAAAGCTGTTTCTCAGGTACTTAGCTGCCCTCAAATTGCTCATACTGTGTGATCTACCTGCATTAATTTAATCTGGGCTAAAAACACAATCACTTTTTGGTCAAATTAGCTAGAACACGAGCAGGTTTTTTGCTCTCCATAAGGTATGTGGAGAGAACAAATGATATGTGATCTAGAATAAAGTCCAGGCCAAAGGAGGTGCAAAATGAAAAAATCTAAGTAATTTTCATGTTGCAATTGAGTTTGTAGTAGTTAAGCCCACTGTGAAAGTTTTTTTTTTCTCTAGATGATTAAAAAAAGAAACAAAAATGCATTTATTTCTTTTGCTTCTATAATATATTGTACTGCTATCAAGTTGAGCACAAGTTTGACAAGTTCAGTGGTGGTTCAATTCCTGTAAGCTTTGTGTCTCAGTCAAGAGAGCCAAATTGCTCAGTAATGGACATATAGCACATGACTTACTCCCGCTAGAAAAGAGAAATCATTAACAAAAGCATTTCAGGGCCTTGGTCACGTTCCTTTAATATCACTTAAACAAGATTCAAGTCTAGGCAATGCTTGCTCGCTTTTCTAATGTATGATTTTGTAATGGGAATTGTACAAGTGGAAGGCTTGTAGCCAGACCTGATTGAGAAAAAATAAAGTCCTTCTAGGAAATATTCATAAAATCTGCTGCTTAAAAAAAAAAAAAAAAAAATTGTGACATTCCTCTAAAAATAGATGGAAGAGCATTTGAAGTTGCCAAAAAAAAAAAAAAGTCACTGAACCTTTAAAACGTTAGTTTTCTGCTTCCTACTATCCACAGCAATCAAACACTTAGACAAAAGGAACATAAATATGAACCTTAAGATCATATGCTTGAGTTTTCATTTGTCATAATGAAAAATTACTATCAGAGTATTGGCAATATGTAAATTTTAAGATTCCCATCAATGAAAATCTTTACAGTTTAATGATTGTTTTGTTCAGATGTATATGTATATATATGTACACACACACACATATATATATATTTATAACAACTCAAGGGAAGAAAAATCCATCATTTTGGATTCTGGCCATTATGCTCAAGTCTTTTGCTAAGATTATAGTTTTACTACCTCCTTCTCCTTAGGTTCACTACAAACTATGAACAGAATTTATCTATCATTATATTGTATCTTGTGGTGTGAAAACTCATTTATCTTTATTTTCAAATCCCAAGAGTGTTGTGGATTAAACAGTTTGGTTTGTACAGGATTGAATTCATTTCTCTACTTAAGTGAGTGGAGTAAATAGATTTTACAGAACTTCTAATGTTTAAAAAAAAAAAAAAAAATTGGTATCATGATTGGTCAGTCTCCTAGAAAAAAAAATCTATGTATGTTGCTCCAGACTGTTTGCTCAACAGAATATCGATGGATGGAACTCATTGCCATATAGTTTTGGTAATGCTGCAGTCTTAGTTTAGGAAAAGAAATTAAATATGTGTTTGTGTGGAAAGGATTGGCACAGTTCTATTTGATAAATAGATTGGAAATAGTTGCTAATGATTCCAGACAGCAAGTCAAGCATTTGCAAAGAAATATCCTCTGTGAATATGCTATAGTGAACTTATCCCTTATAATATTTCTTATATCTTCTTTTGGTGGATCCAGTATTGGTCACTGCTGGAAAGAAGACACTTAGAAGGTCTATCAGAATGGCAAATCCTACCTTAATATGTCTATTGTCCAGTTACTTCCACAGGTGGAATGTCATTGTTACTCAGAGGCCAGCCCTAACAATATTCTAGAAAATCCTTTGAAAAATGGGTGTCCTTTATATAAATGTCCACATAGTATACAGCAACTGATTAACTTTACAGGTGACTTTAGTGAAGAGGTGGGTAAAAGTAATTTCTCTAGTATTTTGAGTAATTTGCCTATATTGTTTCTGGCAAAGTCTCTTAAATGCTTGGGAGGGGGAAACAAGCTGATATATTAGCTTAAATTTCTGTAAGTATAATTAAATCCTGTCCAAGGTTTGTTCATATATCAGTAAACTAATTGCATTTAGTCAAACATTTGCTTTGAGACTGGACAAAATTAATTTAATTTCCCCAGCTCTAAACTGCAGGAGAGCAACATATAGTAAATTGCTCAAGCATTCCGGCTATTGACTCCAAAGGCAGAGCTCTACAGCAGAAGTGTTTGTATATTCAATAAAAGGAGCTATTAGACCAATTATAAGTAATTTGAGGAACATTTTTGTTTATAGAGTTATAAAAAGCAATTAATTTAGTTGAATCAGAATAAGTAGTGAAGGTGTATTTTCCTCTGTCCTTTGGGTCTAAATTGCAAAAACATGAAATTTCTCTTCAAATCATAGAATTGTTAAGGTTGGCAGGGACCTCTCGAGGTCATCTAGTCCAACCCTCTGCACACGCAGGGTCACCTAGAGCACGTGGCACAGGACTGCGTCCAAGCGGGTTTGAAGATCTCCAGAGAAGGAGACTCCACAGCCTCTCTGGGCAGCCTGTTCCAGGGCTCTGGCACCCTCACTGCTAGGATATTTTTCCTTAAGTTCCTGTGGAACTTTTGGTGTTTCAGTTTCCGGCCGTTTCCTCTAGTTCTGTCAGTGGCCACCAGTGAAAAGAGGCCGGCCCCATCCTCCTCACTGCCTCCCTTGAGGTACTTCTAGACACTGCTCAGGTCCCCTCTCAGCCTTCTCTTCTCCAGCTGAACAGGCCCAGCTCCCTCAGCCTCTCCTCATAGGGCAGATGTTCCAGGCCCCTGATCATCCTCGTAGCCCTGCGCTGGACTCTCTCCAGCAGCTCCACATCCCTCTTGTCCTGTGGAGCCCAGAACTGGACACAATACTCCAGATGTGGCCTCAGCAGGGCTGAGCAGAGGGGCAGGATCCCCTCCCTCGACCTGCTGGAGACGCTCTTCTTAATGGATCCCATTGACCTTCTTGGCCACGAGGTCACACTGCTGCTTCATGGTTGACTTGTCAACCAGGACTCCCAAATCCCTCTTTCCAGCAGGTCAACCCCAATCTGCACTGGTGCCTGGGGTTATTCCTCCCCAGGTGCAGTATCTTGCGCTTGGCCATGTTAAATTTCATGAGGTTTCTCATTGTCCAGTTGTCCAAATTCCTCAGTATCTTAGGAGGTCAAATATGTTCATATACTCACATGCGGAAAAGGAGAGAGAAAAAAAAAAAAAAAAGATGTGGGAAGACTCATGGGGGGATGTCGAAGGGTTGCAGGTGGAGAAAAATCAAATAGTAACTCCCAAAAAGGGAGTTAGCCAGAATGTAGTTAGGGATGCAGTAAAATAAAATGCTTGGTGCTTCTCCTTTGGTCCCACTAGTCTTGGTGCCACTAAAGGTTCAGGAACCAATTGTTTGGGTCTGAGGTTTCTCTAAGAGCTTTAGGTCCTTTCTTTTGTGCATGCTGAAACTCTGCCCTGATCCGAGAAGTGAAGTAATAATCATCCACTGGTTTCCAGGTGGTCAACAGAGCTTGCCTTTATCAGGAGCAGAGATTTCAATGTATGTCTTGTATTTTTGTACTTTCTGCTTACACTTCCAAGAAATAGTGCAAAGCCTTTTGAGGGGAAAACAAGAGACTTTCTAATTATTGCTGAATTCAGATCCTTTCCATCCCCTGAACTGTCTCGCTGCTGAGATCCTAGGGCAGCAAGTCCAGCAATTTAGAGAGTCTTAGTCATCTTTTCTTCTGCCTTGCCTACAAATGACTTACAAGTTAATTAGGAAGTAAAAAGAAATTTAAGGGAAAGATATTGAAAGAAAATTCCAAACAGAAATAAACAAAAGTCCTGGGTTGATCTGAAGCTTTTTTTTTTTCCCCCCCCAACTTCTGCACCAGAAAAGCAATTTTTCTTAGAACCGTAGTTTAGTCAAGTGCAGAGAATATCTGGCTAAGCCTCTGAACTAGAAGATTACTTATCCACCACGAGTCTCTGATCTGAGTTCTTTAAAGTTCAACTGTCGTTTCTTATTACTTTGAATAAAAGGAATAGCTATATGGATGCTAGACATGAATAGAAGATTCATTTTCAAAGTGTAAGTACAACATGATCACACAATTTATCTTTAATGCACTTTATTACTTGTATCCTCTCTCTGGCTCTTTTGCACTTGTTCTCCAGACGCAATTGCTGTCTATGTGGGACTGGGGTTTACATACATTTACAGCATCTGCCTAATTGAATGTGGTTGTGAAGACAGCAAATGTGATCAAATTTGCTCAGTACTGTGCATATTTAGTGCACTACATCATAGATAGAATAAAGGGAGCTACTTCTGTAATAAACACTGCACATGTAACATTTGAATCAAATTTAGTTGCCAAGTTGCCAGCAGAACAACATTCAGATGTGAGGTTCTCATAAATCACCTTAAAGCCTGATAAAGATGTGAGAATTTTCAGGGATTTCAGGCTCTGATAGGTTAAACAACAGTAGAAATTAAAACAGAAATCTATGTTTATCCTAACCCTGTGTTAGGAAGCCTCCTTATCGAAACATACTCATCACGTAAGTGCTGAAAGTCATTCCTTAAGGTGGTATCTTTAAGCAATTGCTGGAACAAATTGTTGCTTATGAAAATACACAAATATTAAGAGCTAAAAGCTGTGGCTGGTTGCAAAGAAGAGCGAGTCCTACTTTCAGAACTTGCACATGGTTTAGAGTCTGATTTCATTGTATCGTATACTTCTGCGGAGTGTCGCTTTATTTTCTTGTATAATGAGTAACCAAGCTTTTCTGCATCTGTTCCACTATACCTCCTAAACATTTAAGCTACATGCTTTGAGAGGCATAACGTGAATAGCTTGATGCATTCCTAAATGGAAAAGAAAAAAATGCATGGAAAATAAATGGCTGAATTGTGTATTTACCAATATGATTTTTTTAAGAGGGTCAGGTTACATTGCTTCTGTACTTCTGTGTACCACAGGTTCAGTTCATAAAAATAGAGCCCTTTTGTTTATCAGGATTAGACCATCTTGTTCAGCCTGGGATATATTTGAGTAATTTTGGCCATACTGTCCTGTTTTTGTTCCATTCAGATGGCAGATCTCTTCGTACAGATACCTTGAGAAGATGTTTTTGATTCAATTGGTTCATATGCTTAAAATTGGTGAGTATTCATATAGCTTTACTTGTATTAACTAAAATTAATTTCTTACCGCTCTGCTATGGAATAAGAAAAATCTATCACTGTAAAAATAATGATATGATGAACACAAGGCTCCTAAAAAGGAAAATCCTCCAACAGTTTCTGTAACAGTTTCTGTTCAGGATTTTTTTAAAGAGTCTTAGTCTTTCTATCAGACAGTAGAAGAGCTCTCGAGACTTGAAAAGCCACAAGAAGGACATAAGCCAAACCGGAAAGGACAAGGCACTGTCAAACAAAACAAAGCAGAACTTAGAAGATGAAAAATAGAATGTGTAAATGAGGCTGTGAGGTGAAAGCCAGAGCCGAAGCTTCAAGTACTGCAAATGACCTAACTGTGGTTAACTTAGCCTGCCAGAACTATGCAGAAAAAATATATATAAAGTGGATAAAGCTGGCTGGGAAAAGGGTCATCTCAGAGTCTACTTAGGAAAATCTGGGATCCAGTAACTCTAAACAAAAACAGCATTAAAATTATGTGGAAAGAAAAATATAGGAAATGCCATGCAAAAATGTCATGCAAATTGTCATCCACGTACTTTAATATTCTGTTTTTAGCACAGATTTTCTGTGGCATGACGTTCTTCAAAGAAGGATGCAAAACAAGTGGTAAGCAATTATAAAATACTGCCCTAAGGAAAAAGCTTCTTTCTTCACCCTGTCAGTTAGAGGTTTGTTTATACCCAGAGGCATGAAGATTATTATTCCTCCAAACACTTGTGTTCAATAAATCTTTATTTTTCTATATATTATTATTATTTTTAATTCTACTGATCCTCTGAAACCTAGGGGTATCTGTAGCAACAAATTTCAGTGTGGTGGTTTATTATGTGACGGAATCATTTTTACAACTTTACAGAACAAGTGGCATAACTGGGTGCTCAGAGATCCTCATTGACCCAGCACAAAGAGGAAATAAGTTAGAAAGGCAAACTGTAAGATGAGAGAAGAAACAAGATGAAACTTAGTAATTAGTAATTAGAGAGCAGAGTAACTTTATCTACTCTTTCACCAGGGAGTTTCCATTGATCAGGTCCTTGTGACTTCCACATAGAGACAATAAATGGGTAAAACATTAATCATTTATGCATAAATATCTGTTTAGATTGAGTAAAACCTAACAATTTACTTTTAATGTTCAGTGAAAATGGTTCTACTTAAAAATAAACAAACCACCACTTCTTCCCTGCCCCAAACTCTGCAATCATAAGCTGCTATAAGTGTAACCACAGCAGTATAGGAAAGGAAGAGGCAGCTTGCAACACCTGTTTGGGCAGAACGATTTCTTCCTTTCATAGATTTTTATTTTTGTTTTAAATAAAGTAAATATTTTTTAAAGAATTTCAAGCTGTTACTTCAGAATAAAAGACTTGCTCCTGAAAGCATGAGGGCACATGCATAATTTAATTAGTAGGGTTCAGCAAGACTGCCTATGTGCATAAATCCATTTGCACATTTGAATGTTTGTAAATGCAGTGGGACCTGCCATAAGACTACCCTAATAAAGATCCAATTACGAGAACAGGGTTTTTATATGTTTTTATTGTTTCAGCAAATGCAAGATAGAGCAAAACAGGAACTGCATTGCCAGCTAAGCACTAAGAATTGAATAAAGCAGTTTTAGTTTTTAGAGAAATCAATATGCAAGTATTTTGTATTTTCCTTTCATTATCTGAGCTGCTATGAGATACTTCATTTATTTCCTAGTAGACAGAAGATGTAGATATTTTCTGCATTCTAAATGAATGATACGGTGCTAGTGTAAAATTATAACCATAAACAGTAAGAATCATCAGATAAATATCAAATCTCGTAGGAGTTCTAAAAAACTCTTGAGAACTAATGATTCTACCCAGAGCCATGCCCCTATAATATATGCTGAGATGTTGTTTGGTTAGAGGAATGTCTCTAGGCCCAATTATTTCACATCTATAAAAAGCAAAGTGAGGGAAAGAACAGATCAGAAGGGGATAGATGCTAAAGAGGAAAGGGATGAAGTGGGAATGCAATGACAAATAAAGGTCTTGGCAGTGGCATTTAACCGCAGACCTACATTGGAGGTAATGAAAAGCTCTCTTGCCTCTGGTGATGCTCAGGGAGCAATTAGACCGATAACCTTCTCGAATTCCTGATGCCAAAGCACTCTGCTGCTCATGTCAGGCCTTTAAATGGCCTGTGAAACCTCCAAGTAAGTGACCCAAGGAGGCAAGTTGCTATTTTGCCTTCTGCAGCAGTGCCTGTCCTACAGTTATATGACGAGAAAGTCCCTCTTTTTCCCCCCACTCTCCTCCCACCCAGTACCCTGTTCGTTATATGAATGGCTATCAGTCAAAAAGCTGAAAGGAAGAAAGACTTAAAATAACTTAAAATGTTAAATAGCTCTGCTCCTTTCCCTACTCCCCAGTTCTTTCCTCAAGCGATATTGTGGAGATGGAGATATTTGCAATATTCTATGCCAAAACCAGCCCTTCAGATGTCTGGTAAGATCTTGTAGGTTAGGCTGTCCTTTAGTCAAGGCCTTGAAGTCTCAAGGTAGACAATAATACTGAAATTTGCATTATGTGGATTGTTTGCGCCTGTGTTTTTCCATTTTTCTTCCTCATAACTTGCATGCACATTTCCTGCTCATTGCATGACAACTAAATTGATGCATAAACTGTGGGAACTTGCCATTTTGTGTATGTGTGTGTGAGTGAAATTTCAAAGAACCTTAATAAGTGAATAACTTTTTATTCCTTTAATCATAATATTCATTTAAATCTAATTATGTTAACAGTTTCTGTTATAATCAAGTTATGTAGAATGATCTGAGTATTTAGAGTAGATAGATTTATGGTTTTATCTCAAATTCTTATACAGCATGGGGTTTCACTTTCTATTAGGCACATTTCCTAGGAAAGGTTTAGCCTTTCCAAAGCGGAAAAATTGAACAAGACACAAATTGTATTCTACCTCTGGTAGTAATATAATGATGAGCTATTGCCTGTTAACTGCAACTTGCAATTAAGCAAGCCTATTCCTATTCTGGAGAGCCCTTTAGCAGTTCTTACTCTTTCATTATGCCTTTAAGATCCACTGGCTTAAAAGTAATCATTGCTGTTGAACAGAGACATTTTCCTGAAAATAGGATAAGAATTATGACAGAATATTGATTTTAAACCTAGCAAATAAAAGGTTCTTGGACCCCAGTGATTTTAGGAAGGGTTGTCATTCTTAGTCAAAAACTATGCTCATGTAGTATGATTTACAGTATGATTTATATCTGCTTGAGAAATCATGTTTGGATAAAAATCCATGTTTAAAAACTGAAAAAAAAAAAGGTGGAAAAAAAGCCGTACTGTACAAACAGCGTGTAGAAGTTAGGAAGGAACCATTAAAACCCCCTGGGAAATTGCCATGACTTTTCAAGAATGGTGTTTATTTGAAATCCAACAAAAGTTCCAAAGCCCTCTTCTATTTCATAATGTAACTTCCACTGGAAGTTGTGTAGGACTTGGGAAGACTGTGTTTTCTCTTTTATTCTAACTCTTTCTTTGCAAGATCTATGCACTATTTTCATAGGTTAAAAATCTGGTATGTTTGTCTGATTTGTGCCTGTCGGTCACAGTCTACCGGATCAACTAAAGACCGAGTAGGGAATGGCAATAGGAGAGGGACAATATATGGAATAAGATGTTGTTTAAGAGGACGGGATATAAGTGACATGGACAACTATTGGCCACAGTGGTTCAACATCAATAAAAAGGCTTCTGGGCACATTTTGAAGAAAGATTAAGTGAAGATGTAGAGTTAAATGGAAAATGGCATAAAGACAATATGGATTTACCAGAGTTAATGCATATCGCCATGGCATTGTGTCTTTCCTTAGATAATTGACTTTATAGACAAGACAAATACAATAGAGCTAATCTATCTTGACTTCAGCAAAGCTCTTGATTTAGTGTCTCAAGGACAAGTATTATTTCAGTTTGAGAAGATATTGCAAAATTGTGGGATGAATAATGGGCTGGCTAAAAGGAAGACAAAACACATAATACTGAAAGGGGAAGGCAGAGCTTTAAAAGTAGAAGTTCTGGTGGCTTTCTCTTGAGAATAATATTATTGAATATTATTGCTCAAGGTCCCAGCATATAGAATGAGAGTATGTGGTGAGGATTGCTTTTCAGGCTACTTTTATCCTAGTGCATAGGATTGGAATCGGTTGGGTAAAAGTAACGTAGCAAGATGGTAAAAATACTGGGTGTTATTAGGGAGTGGTGGAAATATAGATGTTACTAGCGCAGTAAAATTGGCTAATGAGGACTTGCATTAGTTCAGCTGAGAGTTTCTTTTGCTAGATTTCCTTATTAAGACCATTAAGAAAAAAACCCTCATTTACAGGAAATGCAGAGAAGGAAGGGAAAACTATGATATTTTCAGACTGAAAGTACTTGAGATATCAGAAAAGAAAAATTATTGCCACTTCATATCGCACTAATAAGATGATCTTTTGAGAAAAGGGGAAAGGGGAAGAGCCTCATAATACCTCAAATGGTCACTAAATTGGCAGGATACAAGCAACATAATACACTGGCCTTTAAGAAAAGGCATTTGGTTTCAGATTTGCTGCTTTAGAGAATTCATTTATTCACAAATGAGTGAAAAATGCATTATACTCCAATATGTAAGCCAAAAGTCTTAATGCAGGAAATAAATCCTGTTCCCATGAACATAAGGAGAGCATCTAAGTGTAATACAGATCTATATAAAAGGAAATTAGGACTTCTTTCTCATCATGCAAGTCAGCTTTTGGCATCCTGCAATTTGCAGTGCAACCTTTCTGCTGCAGTTTATCATCAACTGATTAGGTTTTCACAGGTATTTCTCTATGTAGCAAAGAACTTTTTTTTTTTTCTTCCCCTTTTCTTTGTGTTTTTCCAGGTAGATTTCTTTCAATTTAAAGGAGTTAATATTTGCATTCTGAATACAACAGGGTAAAATTTCAGTCAAATTTCTGTTTACGTTGAAATGTGAGAGAAATTTAAGTAAATTAGGGAGTTGTCAAATACATTTGTGCTTCCCACATCTTGCAGCTTCCTAGTCCAGGCTTGGAAACTGGTCTCTTGCTGACGGTGTATAATTCAGCCAGTCAATGTAATAATGCAGAATCTGCCTGGCTTAAATTTAATTTTGGAAAAACACATCAGTTTTATGTCTTTGAACCTAAGAGTTTGGCAAGGCTTAATGTGTATGCCATAATTATTACTGGTTCTTCTACTCCTTTAATCTTAAGTTTCAAAGCTGAATATTTGACTAAAAGGCAATATTTATTTTTTTTCTAATGCCTACTAATATATTTACAGTCATGGATGCATTCCCTTCTGTAAAAGGCCAAGGAACACATGGCAACAGTGCACAGAGTGGTCTGAAATATGTAGAAATAAGAGATAAGCTTCTCAGATTTGGGCATAGTTAAGCTATGTGTTGAACAGGGACATTGAAAAGTAGCAAAATGTCCCTGAAATTACCTATTCAACTTTCCATGTATTGTACCTCTAGGCTTCCAGTCCTTTGTCTTGGTACTCCTTTGTCTGTGTCTCTCTACAGGCACATGGAATAAATAGATTTTTGTGAATAAGAACATGATTACAAATAGAAATCATGTAGTTCAGGGTTGAGCCGGGTGTTGTATGTGGCAAAGGAACCTGGTATATTTGTCTTTAACAAATTTGTGACTTTATACTACAGTAAAATTGGATTTAAATAATATTTTAGATGAATATGTGCATTTACAAAACTGCAGAAAATGTGCTTCTGTTCTAGAAAGAACAAACAGGGTGCAAAACATGAGAAAATGCCTAAGGCCTCGGCCGTACCCTGCCTGTGGTGGCCAGGATAGCTGAGATGATAAAACAGTGTCAGTTTTGTCTTGCTTACATATTACAGGAAATAATTATAACAGGACACTTTGGCATCTCCTGTGCTGTCATAGGTAAGGGCATTTTACAGTCCCTTGCCTCTTCTGGCTCCTTCCAGCCGTCCTTGCCTCCGCTGTGGACATGCGGCCCTTCTCCTTGGACAGTAGCGTCCAGGCCCTGCTCTGCCCGTGCTACAGGTTTGGCTACTTATGTAAGAGATCATCATCCACTTCCTTGAGGATTGAGGGAATTCTGCATTTTGTTGCCGTTTACACCCCATGCTGGCACGGGATGTATTCTAAACCAGCCCCTGCTTTAGGCCCGTCCCAGAAATCCAGCCTGGTCATGGCAGTCCCATGGTTTGTTCCCAAAAGGGCAACCTCCCGGTGATCTTGAGGAATCATTGACTTGTTAGGAAGGGTGTGCTTGAGGTTTTTCTGAACCAATTTCCAGATAATTTTCAACAAATTTAAGATGGTGAGATGCTGGTAATTTATAGTCATAAGCACCACGCGCATTACAGCTATAAGAAGATACATCTTTCTAGCAGCAAGATTTGGCCTCCCTTGAAATACTGTTTTGGAGGCTCTGTGAGAGATATGTTGCCCTTATGGGAAAAATAGAATTCTCCTGCTCGGTTTTAAGACTGTGTCAATAGTAATATGATCCCCAGGATCCGTAAAGTGCTGCTTATGATGCTGCCGTGAGCTGGCACTTTGCAGAATACTGTTAGAGAGGGATATTTACTACAAGAAAATATTCTCGAGAAGCAAAATCAGCTGCAGAATAAAATCAATGATAACTTTCTCCAGATAAGACCATTTGCGAAGTGCAATATTGGAGTTGGCTGCGGGAAGGGGCATCTGGGGCTGCATGTGGCTCTTCCCTGGGATGTCACATCACCAACTGCAGTGGCCTGGACTAGCTTGAGAAGACTTAAGTGCTTAAACAGGTAACATGTTTACAGATCTGCTGGGCTTCCTGCTTAGGGTCATTTCATTCTATCCAGGGAAGTAATTTTTTGACCACTAGATGGGACTATGCAGCTTCTTGCAATACCACCGGGGACTTTCTAAGAGTTTCGTCCCCCTCCTTTGCAAAGGGTGGAAACACCAGAACCTCTTATAACCAAGAATCTTTTTCATGCTATTGAGATTGCAAATAATAACAAACATTACAGTGGATGCCAATAAAAGAGCCAGCATGCATATAAACCAATTTTAGAGTAGTAACAAATCAGATTATCCTCTGTGGAAACTGACATTGTAATCATGATGCTTGACAACACATTGCTACTACATTTTCCCTGTTCATCATCTTTTGCCTTGCTATGCAATTATCTTAGTTGTTAACAGCTGAGTCTGGCTTTCTAAAGTGTGCATATATACACATTTCTTCCTAATCTTAGGTTAAACTAGGGTTCTGTGATATTTCTTTTTCAGATTAAGATGCTGTGGCAAGTCAAAGAAATGAAAAAGTTATCCTTTTGCAGATAATTCATTAAATGATTCTTTGTGTGAGATCAGCTTCACGGTGATATGAAGTTTGATGCAGCAGTAAAGTGCTTTTCTCTTTGATGAAGTCAGCAGGTTTTATTTTGGCAGATGGAAAAACGATCTTGTTTGGCTATTGTGATTCCGATGCTTATTTTTCCTTTTAAAATGTTTTCTTTTTCATTTTACTAGTTCTCAATGTCGGAGTAGTAATTGCACCATGGTTGTTTTCATCTGATGTCTAAGCATGTTAAATTTAATCAGCATAGGAGAAAACATTTAAATCCCAAGGCTATTTTAATCTGGAATATGCAGGAAAGGACTTGACCACGGGATAGGCTTGCTGAAGAATTAGTTTTTGTTTCTTGGTGGAACTGTGATTTTTAAGCTCTCTGTCATTTTAAAACTAAGTAAACAGAAAAAAAGTTTTGGGGTCTGTGATTACGCCCTACCCAGACACTGTGCGTTCAGACAACTAATTTCTTAGGTATCACAGACACCTCATAGAACTGTCCCAACACTAGTGCACTTTATTGGCCAATTTGTTCTAAAAGTGAATATTTGATACTCCGCTGTGTATCCAGCTTCATAATCTACTTCAAGTATTCGGTTTCCAGACATGTCCTGCAAATTCATATGCGCCATGGAGGGGAAAAAATATATAGTAACTGCAATTCCCCAGCAGGTGTTTTCCCAAGCAGAGGCTTCGAGCATTGCAGGCCCAACTCATTTATTTCAGCGTTTCTTGCCTCTGGCTAACAGGGAGAAGAGGAAGGTTGGATGGAAGAATGCAGGGAGAAATTGTTTCGTGTCTGAATAGAGGTTAGATCTGACTTACTGATGCCCTAAGATACAGGAAGCCAGAAGGGTCTTCATGAAATCCTTTTCTCCCTTTCTGAACCTCACAAAGCAGGTATGGGAAAAAAAAAAAACCAAACATTTTCCCTTAAGACTTTTTTTCCTCCCACAAATTTCTTGACTTTCCTTGACTTTCAGCAGCAGCTTGGACTTTTGCACTTTCTTCCTCAGAAGAGAGATTT